>NC_083337.1:90840128-92062003 GCF_019175385.1 Lycium barbarum | reverse complement strand
CACCCCTAGATAACTCCCAAGTCTCGTACCAGTGAGTGGCAACATCTCGAAGTCTGTGTGAAGCCAGCTTGACCGAATCGGTCTCTGAAGCCCTGACCAAGTCCAGTGAGCGCCGCATCCCCCGAATAAAGTCATGGGGGTCCTCGTCGGGCTTAGACCCGAAAAACTCTGGAGGGCCACATAATAAAAACTCTCGAACTCTCAGGCTGTCCCGCCTGTCATCATCATCGTCGTCCCTCCGCCCGCGTCTGCGAGCCTGTCCTGCTACCAGTGTAGTCAGCAACTGTACCGCCTCTCTCAGGGTCCTGTCCTCCGCCCCTGGCTGAGGAGCTGGAGTCTCAGGAGCGGGTACTCGGGCCTCTGGAGCTGCTGAAGGTCCTGCTCCAGGCTGTACTAGTGGGGGTGTAGCAGACCCCTCAGAATGAGGCACAACCTCAGGCAAATCATAAACACGAGCCCGGGTAGATCGTTGTGCCTGACTAGTCTCTCCCATCCTCGCTTTGCCCTTCTGGGCCGCCGTTTCCTTCTTCGGAGGCATCACTGCAAACACAAGAACGGGTCAGATCAGAATCATCGTAATAGCACAGCTCTATCGCACGATCTATGATTCCAAAGAAAGTAACATCCTAAATGCCCTGTAGCTTCCTGTGTATAGATGTGGTGCACAACACATCGATAAACAAGACTCTACGAGACACGGCCTGTAGACATTCCGAGGACAAACTGCTCTGATACCACTTTTGTCACGACCCAGCCCCGTGGGCCGCGACTGGCACCCTACCTGGGTACCCAGACCAAATCACCTATTCATTTACCAAATCCGAACGTATTTCAGAATTTCATAAAAGTCATACCAACATGGGTTATATCAAAATATGTCTTAAGGGGTCGCACAAATCAAAATGTCATATCGAATCCAAATGGAGCGGCAGAATAGACATCGCCGGTCATAAGTGCAAATATAAGCATAAGGGCCATTTAGGGCCATCATAACAAACTGACCGCTGTAAGACCAGAAAACAAAATCAAACAAACATACATAGGACCCTCGCCCCACATATATGACTACAGGCCTCTACGAATTCAAAACAAAGACATATGGCGAGACAGGGCCCCGCCGTACCCAAATAGTCAAATGTACAGAACATATACATAGCAAAAGAAGTCTGTACCAAAAGTGGACTCCGAGTCAAGAAGGAGTACTCCGAAATAGCAGAGAGTGAAGCCTACAGTGGAGGATCACCAATATCTGTACCTGCGGGCATGAAACGCAGCCCCCGAAGAAAGGGGGTCAGTACGAAATATGTACTGAGTATGTAAAGCACGGAGTACAGAAATATGAGCCAAAACTGAAAGCAAACCGGATATCAAAAGGGGAGTACCAATCAGTATGTCAAAATCCGTATCAAATCATATACATATACATAATGCAAACGAAATCATGCAAACGCTCGAGAACGTGGTCGCCACTCCGACGCTGCCGCCAGACACAGCATAACACCAGAAGGTTTCGAATCTCCGTATATCCCCGAACACAAACATAAGTGAGCGTATCGCATCACTAGCCATATCACAGCATAACTCCAAACGGAACCCGGCCCTATGGCGAGGCCTCGGGAACCGTAACACAGCATACGGCCGAATTATCATAGGCGCACGAATCATAACCGGCCCGGGAACCGGTGAACGAAGTCAAAATAAGGCACGAGCGGAGTCGTGAGCAAACAAATGCAAATCATATTTCAAAATAGCCTTTCAAAACATAATGATTTCATAAGTCATTTCATAACCCAAAATAATCGAATACTTAGCTGATACGAAGGTTTATTTCACAAAATGTTTCCAAAGTGGTACGTATGGCTCAAAACAAAACTTAACATATCATAATAGTCAAAACATAATTCATAGAGGGAAGTCTCAAAGTCGAAGATCTCATATCGAAGTTCATCCAAAAAGAGAGCCCCATAGGACAAATAGGGCGTCTCGGGGTTAGCGGGCCCACCTCGAGTCAAATTGAGGTGGCGAACATAATTTACGAACATTTAAAGGCCAAAAGATCATACATAATGATTTCAAAGTGACCCGATCACATTTCGATAGGTTTCGAACATTTGGTTGCATTCTAGCCAAAGTAGAGCCTTTAGGCTTCAATTGAATTGAATGAATAGTAGTCGTTTTGTAGATCGGGTTTCGAGGAGCAGAAATGCTCCGGAGGTTCCAATATTCACCTAACATACTAAGACATGCCAAACGAAGGAGTGGGAAGCTTTACATACCTTATGGACGTCTTATGCTTTCCTTAAAATCAAATCCCGTTTCGTCCAGAATCTGCAAATGGTCAAAGTTACCAATTAGAGATTCTTAGGCTTAAGATTTCCATTAACTTGATTTTTGTCTACCGAAATTTCGGCAGCATTTCCCCTATAAATCTAACACCCCCGAGACTTAGCTCGGCTCAAAATACATCAACAACAACAACCCAAACATCATCAAACAACACAAACCATAATCAAGTCATTCTAGCTTCAAAGTTCTACCTTACTACACAAGTTGACAATCTTTCATTCAAACTTCACAATTCCAAACTTATATCCACATTATTGTATTCATTCACTCATACAAGATTATTCAATCACACCCCAAATATATTCCAAACCATATACAAAGTTTCCCGAAATTCATTACTTTCCATATTTCATTCAAAACATCAAAAATTACGACGAACGTTCTAACTCTCATTGTTTCACTCCAAATTCATTAACATCAACCATAAGTCATGTTTAAAGTCTTTAGCATCATAGATATACAATGATATACACAATTATACCAAACGTATACACTTTCCCATAATGTTCCGAAATCATTTTCCAACACCAATTCAATTCATTAAACGATCATTCACGTCATAAATGTCACAACGACGCACTAAACAAACTAAACAAGATCAATTCACATTTCTTTCTCCATCTTAAGGCACACGGCCATAACATCCTATATACACACACCCACGGTTTTCTACACACATCAAAACTACGGGATTCTCGTCTATTCTCAATCCTTATCACATTCATACAAATTCCATAACAAAAGAATAGCAAAATTCTTACCTTTTCTTGAATTTCTGACTTGTCGCAAACGCGCACCTTTCGCCAAACTAATTGTACCCCGTTGAAGAGGGTCTTGAGTACTCTACAAATATGTGAATATCAAGATTTTTGGATTAGAATCAAAGGCTTGGGAATTTGTTTTTCTCTTTCTCCTAGTCTCGGCCGAATGGGGTTTTATGCTCAAAGTTGAGTTATGGTTTATTTCTTGATAATTCAAAGGGACAAGTTGATATATATCCACTATAGGTCATGTGTATATCACATGACCTTTAAAAATGTGGGCTTGGACCATGCCATGGCCGGCCACTTCAAGCTTTGGGCCTCAAATTTTTTTTGTTGTATATTTTCTTGGCCCAATTCATTAAACGTCCCGTTTTGTAATTCCCGAAACTAATTTCCAAAATTCCAAATTTACCCTCGGCCTTCCCCGATGTCTTAACATTAATGATTTCATAACCAACATAGTCATATCCACTAAAATCAAAATATTTCCTCATAACACACAAGTCTTAATTATTTCTCGATTTCCAATTACACGAAAACACGGAACATAACAGTAACCTTCAATCTCTACGTAGCTTATCATATTCAATTCGACTACGTACATTCAAGCCAATATCAACGCTCACATATTCATTACTAATCCAAGATCATTCAAACACAATTCAAGAGCATTTCAAACAATCTACAAAATATTCAAACAATTCCACCAACACACCATGCTCCACCCGAAACTTCCAATTCCAACAAGGACGATAACAACACATTTCTATCGTTCAAATTCATCAACCACACTTAACAATTCACACGTTATCAGTGTTATTCCCGCAAATACAAGAACTACATTAATAACCATGGTGGCTTCTAAAACAGCCCACATTCATCACAACTTCAACTTGAATCATCAAATTCTCATTTTCATCATAGAATACATATCAACAACAACCAAATTACTACATAAAAATTAGTTCATCTTCCCTACGCTACACACACATACACGGCCACATACACTCACACATACCCACACGGCCACACCCACAACACACAAATTTCATACTTTTCATTCATTTTCACATACTACAACATATATAAACTTCCATAACATGTAAAAGAATAGAAATTATTACCTTTTCTTCAATTTTCCACTTGCCACCAAAGTGGTTTTCTTGCTTAAATAATTATACCACGTTGAAGAGGGTCTTGAACTTAGTAAGAATTCAAGAAAATTATAATTTTTGGATCCAAGATTGATGGCTCAAAATTTTTTTCTTCTTTTTCTTCTATGGCCGAATTTCCCCTTCTTTCTTGCTCTAACTTTTGTTTTTCTTGAAAGTTCTAATGGATGACAAATAATAGGACCCTCTTTATTTATTTATTTCATGGGTCAAATTTCCACATGGGCTTGGGCCCTTTTTTTTTATGCTCTATGGCCGGCAACTTTTTCTCTTTTTTTTTTTTTGATTTTTTTTCCAAGCCCGACTTCTCATAACTAATATTTTGTAGTTCATGAAACTATTTTTCAAAAATTTTAATTTTGCCCTTAGCCTTCCTCAATATTTCCGCCTCAATATTTGTCATGAACAACATATATATTAAATAAAATCAAAATATTGTCTTATCTCTTACTAGTCACAATTATTTCAAATTTTTCCGAATATGCAAAATACGGGATATAACAGCTCAAGCGGGGTTTTTTCACCCAAGGTTCATCCCTACACCATCTAAGGTATGATTTATGGTATTTCCATGTTTTTTAAGGTATTTGAAAGTTGAAACACTAGGATTGTAGAAGGATATTGAAAAATGGGTCATGAATGTGGAAATAGTGCCATTTTGAATAATAGCTTGAATTGAGTCATGATTCTTGATGTGTTGTGATATGGATATGTTATAAATGATGTTAAGAACACGGGGTAGACATTGTATATGAATGAATGTAAATGTGTGTTATGACCACTGATATGGATAATTGGAAGTGAATTGAGAGCTATGGATAATGTGGATGAATAAAGACTATTGTTATGCTATGGTGAATGTATTATTGACGTTTGGGAGTTGATATATGATATGGAGGAATGTCGTATAAATAAAGGAGACGCTGTCCAATTTTTCTAGCCTTAGTCATGTATGCTAGCTATCGGTTTTCTAACAATAGTATAACTCTAATGAAGGTAAAAATGTGAGCATTGAAGGAGAACGTGCAAGTGATAAAATAGTTGAAATTACGGAAAGGTATGTAAGGCTAAACCTTCTTCCATAAGGCATGGTTCTTTGGCCAAATATCTACTCTTCTATGAACCTATGATGCGCTCCAAATGATTCTATCTTCAAAAAGCTACAAAGCTTATAATCCTTGATATGTATTACGATTGTACTAAATTCCTCATATGACGAATAATCCTATAAGGATAGACGTAATGGTAATGAAGATAAAGATGACGACGATAATAGTGATAACGATAATGATGACAAGTGATAATGCTAAAGATGCCTATGAGCTTATATGTATGTGTACCTATGTATGGCTATTATGAAACCCCGAGCTTATATGGCCGGGTAGAATATATATATATATATATATATATATATGTATATGACGATGCGCGCGCACCTCTGCAGTTGGGTACGGATAAACCCTGAAGCTTTGGTAGGGCCAGGTATGTGAAACCCTGAAGCCTTGGTTGGTCAGGTATGTATGATAACCGAGCCTAGCCATGGTTGGGTACGTGAAACACCGAACCTTCGTGGTCGGGCATGCTATGTAAACGTTATGTATATGCTATGGATATGTATATGATATAAATATGAGTATGAATACGAATATGAATAAGGATATGTATACGAATACGATGATATTACTATCCCCCATCTTATGCTATTTCTTATGTCGCTTATTATGCTTCTATATTGATATTGATCATGCTTTACATACTCAGTACATTATTCGTACTGACGTCCTTTTGTTTGTGGACGCTACGTCATGCCCGCAGGTGGCCAGGGAGACAGACTTGATTCATAGCTACATTACTCAGGGACTACATAGCGGAGCTCCATTTCATTCGGAGCTAAAGCTTTTGAGTACTTATTCTTTTGTGTATATATTTATGGGCATAGCGGGGTCCTGTCCCGCCTATATGATATGACATACTCTCCTTAGAGGCTCGTAGACATGTGTATATAGTTAGATATGTTTGGCCTTGTCGGCCTATATTTTGGATATCATTTTGTTAGCCTCGTCGGCTTATGTACATTGATATGGGCTTAGTTGCTAATGTTGATAAAAAGGTATTATTGCCCAATGGGATTTGTATGATTGATGAATAGAAATGTATGACTTAATATGTGGCTCACCTAGATGTGAATGTAAAGGTATGTTAAGAGGTGCCCGGGTGGACTAGCACCGGGTGCCCGTCGCGGCCCTCCGGTTGGGTCGTGACACTACCGGTATCGCTCCGGTCTGTGCCAACTCATGTAGCTAGTTCAATACTTGAGCCATCGCATCTGGTAAACCTGGAGTAGCTGCAGCCCCTGGCAGAGCTAGCACTGCTTCTGGCTGAGCTAGTATGGCTGCATTTCCCGCGGCCTCATTAGAGGCCACTGGAGGCACAGGATCATCGCTGCTCCTCTACCTCCACCTCTACCTCTAGCTAGTACCGCGTATGTTCCCACCATCTGCGAGAGAATGAAGGATAGTGAGATACCAATTTGAATCATCCAAATACCAATTGGAATAAATTAGCATGAGAGACAGAAAGGAATGGAATTTTCCTAGTGTCCGATAGCATCCCGAAGATAAGTACAGACGTCTCCGTACCAATCCACAAGACTCTACTAGATATTTTTCCCTTATGACGAGATCAATGAACCTAACGCTATGATACCAAATCTGTCATGACCCGCCATGACTAGCACCAACACTAACTCCAAGTGGGTGAACCAATACACTTAACCATCTACTCATCCAATGTGGTCATGCCATAAAACAATAATGTAAATGCGAAAGTCAAACTATTACAACCCCAAAATCCAAAAGTCACCATACAAGGACTATAATCCAAAACATGTCTAAGGAATCAATATTGTCTGAAATAAACAGACATCAATGTATGGAATGGAAATAGATATTAAATAAAGAAAGATCTTCGGGCGGTCTGGCAGGGATAGAAGCTCACTCTCAATCTGTCAGCAAATGGCCTCAAGCAAAATATAAGGTCGAGTAGCAGCCTCTGGATCACAATCTGCACTCAAAAAGAATGCAGCAAGGTAGTATCAGCACAAACACTATGTACCAGTAGATATCATAGGCCGACTAAGATTAGTATCATGCATGAATCATAAAATCAATAAAATAAACAGACCAGTCAACAACACATAATCATATAGCCAACACCAAGTCAACTAATGATATTAACGAATCAAGTCAAAGGAATCAAGCAATGGAATAAACCTCACAACAACATTCCCCCTTACTCAGTCACTGATCACTCGTGTGCATACATGCTAATTGGTGTCTTTTCCCAATAACTATGACCTGCAGGGGACCCATGATGTCCATGTACCACTCGCTCTGGATTTGACCTCAGATCACGAGCCTATAATCTAGGTCACATCTGTCACGACCCAACTAGAGGGTCATGACGGGTACCCGGAGCTGGCTACCGAGCACCACGCATCATGCTAACTATCATACCCAACCTGAACGTCTATATGTAATTCCTCAAATCAAGACTTACCATGAATAATCACTACATACCTCCCGAAAACATATATATAAACATAGGCCCATAAGGCTATAAAAATGATGTACAAGACATACACTTAGGAGGTTACACGCACCTATACCCATACATAGGTATCTACGAGCCTCTAACTGGAATACTAAAATCACAAGGGCAGGACAGGACCCCGCCATGCCCCAATCAGTACACAAAAGGATATACTAATAGGATACATCTCCAGAGTAGTGGGGTGCTCCAGTAAATCGGCTAAGTGACCTCCTAAGCAGTTGCACCGTCTCCCTGTCTACATGTAGGCATGAACACAACATCTATAAAAGAAACGGACGCCAGTACGAACAATGTACTGAGTATGTAAGGCATGTATGTCAACATAATAAAGAAGTAAGAGAATATGAGATGAAAAGATAACCAGTAACTGATTGCCTCTTAAGGCAGAATCATGCATGCTAACTTTCATAATAAACAACTTCATATCATGTATACATATATAAACTTCCCATCTATATTGGTACGGTGTGATCGTCGTTAGCCCGCGTCTGGGGTAACCATTTCAAGCCGCCCACTAGTGGTGTTTAGCCGGCCAATTAGGCACAGTGTAATCATAATCATAGATGCCCACTACGCCTGTCGTAGTGGTGACTACTCGGCCAACTAGGCACGGTGTAATCTGACATATACATAATCTAACGCATGCATGAGAGCACAAGTAAAAGCTGTAACTCTATCGGAGTGACGTAAGGTCGGGAACCTCTGATTACGTTATGGAATAATCCTCATCACTATATCTCACCTTGAAGGAACTAATATCATGAGGTGAGATAACAACAAGAAGTAACATCAATGAAATCATAAAGATAAGATTATCAAGCTCATCATAACATCATTATCATCATCATTATCATGGAACATATCTCATCTCTATCTCATAAAAAGCTCTTAAGAATCTTTAACTTTCATCTTTTGGGGTGTAAGAAGGTCATGGATATATAGAAAAGAAATCATAACGTAGGAGTCATGCCTTTGAAAGAAGGGGACTAGCCTTACATACCTTTACGTCTCTTTAACGACTGGGCATTCTCCTTCCAAGCTCACAACTATATTCAAGAGAATTCGTACTACATTAGATCATTAGAAACATATTCAAGAAAATTGGGCAGCATTTCATTTGTTTCAACAACTTCCCTCATATAATATAACAACTCCCAAACATCAATAGCGACACTCATAATATCATAAGCAATAGATTTCTCAAGTTAAATATTGTTCACTTCTCAAATTCACCTTCAAACCATCCATAACTATGAGTACAATACAATACCATATTCATTCTTCACATAATACTTACTCAACGTAACTAGCATCATTCATAACGATATTATACTCATCTCATACTAAGAATCATGACTCAAATTAATTTACTATTCAAAATGCCCTTATTTCCATATTTGAGCTCATATTCTACATTCTTCTCTAATCCAAGTCTTCCAACCACTCAATACCTTTAATAACATGAAATAAGTGTAAAACTCACCCTTGATTATATAGGAATTACCTTGGGATGAAGATACTCCACTTGAGAAAACCCTAATTTCAACTCCAAAGGAAACCTTGACATCAACCCTAGTGAGCATCCACACACTTGATTCTCTTGATTCTTGGTGTTTAATCCTTGATTTCCCTTGGATATGTGTTAATATGGTGTATGGAATATTCTAGAGGTTTTGAGAGTGATGGAGAAGATGAGAAATGAGAAAAATGAACTTGGGTCCTCCTTATATAAAATTTTAAAAGCTGCCCGTAGGGATTTATACAGACACTTATATGGTCCGTATAAGTGACCGTATAACACTTCCAATGGAAGACCCTTTTCTAGACAGGTTATACGGTCCCCTATACGGATCGTATTAGTGGCCGTATAACTCACTTTTTCCGAAATTGTGCTCGTTGATTCGTTTGACTTCCAATCCTCATGGAACCTTCTTGGCACTTGTGTAATACTTCATTAACTATATAAGGATCCTTATAGCTTCTCCTCAAGACATTACTAAATCAACATTAGCTCGGTCGTTACAAACCCCTTCCGAACACAACTTATACTTCACTTCCTTCGACGAACTTTCTTCTCTTGCCTCAAATGTCCTTAGAATCTTAATCAGAATCATTAAGTATCCCTTCTTTCTTGTAGGGACATCGCTTACACCTTGAATTTCATTAGTCTATTCACCGTATGACAACCCAAAATTCTGAGGTGTAACACTATCCCCCCCTTAAGAACATTCGTCCTCGAATGTTAAATTCTCGGGAATTCTACAAAAATTTTGCCAGAGTTTTCCCACTATTATGGCACCACCATCCTGTCACAGCAACCAAAAATAACATCGCCTCACAGGGCTACAACAATATATATGGGCGAAGATCCCTCCTATAATTCTTACATGTATGATACTCAATATAGTTGGAATAATCGCATTAATAGTTGCATTGATAATTATCTCCAGGCTCAAATCTGTATAGATGCTTCCATTATAAGTGGTAGTGAGAATTACGGTGACAATTACATTTATAGAACTATTTGTGGTAGTGAAAGTCGAAATAGTGGTGAAAACGAGGGTTCCAGTAGACGAACTCGTACGAAGGGCAGTGATTTAACTATAAGAGAAGTTCTAATGATCTCGAGGTAACTCAAAAATACAAGTATTTGTGGGTTCAATGCGACAATTTTTTTTGTTTAAAGTTCAATTTTTTTTTCAGAGGGCAAAGCAATATGAATGTTCTATCATGTTCCATCAATACTCTAAAGGGGTTATACGATATATCCGGTGTGGAAGTAGGCCAGCATTTCTATTGGCAAATAGGGGGTTTCCAAGTGCATGGCCAAGTACTTATTACTTCTTCGGTTGTAATTGCTAAATAAAATCAGATAAGCTTTACCGTTTGAAACCTCGATTCAAACATTGAAATTCTGGGATAGTCACGAGAAATCCGGCTTAACTTATTTCCTTATGTTTTGACGCTTTCCTTTCCAGTGAAATACCTTATTAGGCTCCTCTTGTGTATATAAAAAATTTTGGTTAATGAAAAACTCTTATTTTATTAGAAACGAATTTATGAAAATTCTTTTAGAGAAACTTTTAGAGAAAGAGCTTTCAATATTTCAATGATGGCCCTCCATGGATTCACCAATATAAGCCGCAACTAAAGTTGCTAAAATAAGAGCTTGAATACCACTTGTAAATAATCCAAGGAGCATGACAGGTATAGGAACTACTAAAGGTACTAAAGAAACAAGAACAACTACTAATTCATCAGCTAAGATATTCCCGAAAAGTCAAAAACTAAGTGATAAGGTTTTGTGAAATCTTCTAAGATGTTAATGGTAAAAGGATTGGGGTTGGTTGAATATATTTTCCGAAATAACCTAATCCTTTTTTTCTAAAACCCACGTAGAAATATGCCACTGATGTGAGTAAAGCCAAAGTAACAGTAGTATTTATATCATTCGTGGGTGCGGCCCAAAAGAATTAAAAAAAAAAGCATTACATACCTTAAGGCAATGATGTCTCATCTTGAATCTCTTTTGGGGTGGAAATAAATGCGGATATCTGGAGTTAATGTCTTCTTCTGCTTCCCAAGTCATTTTCTCTTTATTATTGTTTCTCCAGAAGACCTTAACTAAGGCTACCACCGTGTTTCTGAGTTTTCGCACTTGCCTATCTAGTATAGCAATGGGTACCTCTTCATAAGCCAACTTCTCAGTAATTTGGACATCACGTACAGGCATGATTCTAGAAGGACCTCCAACACACTTATGGAGCATCGACACATGAAAAACTGGGTAGACTGATTCTAGTTCTGGAGGTAAATCTAGCTCATAAGCTACTTGGCCCACGTTGCGCACAATCTTATAAGGTCCAATATATCGAGGATTAAGCTTGCCCTTCTTGCCGAATCTCATTACACCTTTCATCGGCGACACTTTTAAGAACAACCAATCATTGATTTGGAATTCCAAGTTTCGTCGGCGATTGTCCGCATAAGACTTTTGGCAACTTTGGGATGTCAACAATCGGTCTCTGATAAGCTTGATCTTTACCACCGCTTGCTGAATCAATTCTGGACCTATTAATTGTGTTTCTCCGATTTCAAACCACCCAATTGGCGATCTACACTTCGTTCCATATAAAGCCTCATATGGGTCCATCTGGATACTGGAATGATAGCTGTTATTATATACAATTTCGATAAGTGGTAAATGTTCATCCCAATTACCACTGAAGTCTAATACACATGCCCGCAACATATCATCCAAGGTCTGAATAGTGAGTTCATCTTGTCCATCAGTCTGTGGATGAAATGCTGTACTGAGTCTCACTTGAGTTCCCTAACCTTCTTGAAAAGACATCCATAATTTAGTGTCACACCCTAATATCCCTAGGGTGTGATGGGCACCCGACCCTTACTTAGGGCCGAGCGAACCCTCAGACCCTTAGTGCACACATAATCTTCATAGACTTTTAAATCAAATAAAGATTAAATACATAGTACGGCTTTCAGAAATATTCATTTTCATCATTATTCTCAACTCAAACAAAATCTGTAATCATGTAGAATTTATCACATAACACAGAGTGACATATCGGCTGATGGAGCCGCTTATAAAACTGACACTCTATACCCACGAATCTGTCTGCAAAGTCTCTAACTCCAATCAGAAATCATAACACGTGTACTCTGACTCGGCAGCACTCCAGGAGGAAAGGGAGCTTGCCAACGTCGCTGGAACATCTTCGATAATGACTTCTACTCATCTGGGTGTACCTGCGCGGCATAAAACTCAGCCCCCGAAGAAAAGGGGTCAGTACAGAATATGTACTCAGCATGTAAGGCATGGAATACAGAAAATAGAACCATAATCGAAACAACGGTACAAAAAGTAAGTACATTAACCAGAATACCAAGGTGCTTATTTTCCGAACGTAAATCATACTTACCGATGTTATATGTCAGAAAAAGTACCAAAAATGAGTAAAACATCCAGAGTACCAAAATACTTACTTTCCAAACACAGATCATACGTGCCGACAGCATATGTCACCATATGCCTATACATATAATCGATCCATACGTAATATGATAGTGCCGAGGAACGTACGGCCCGATCCATACATAACATATTATTGCTGAGGAACGTACGACCCGATCCATATATATATAACATACTAATGCCGAGGAACGTTCGGCCCGATCCATATATATAACATATTAGTGCCGAGGAACGTTCGGCCCGATCTATAAATATATATTATACTGCTGCGGAACGTGCAGCCCGATCCATGCATATATTATACTGCTGCGGAACGTGCAGCCCGATCCATACATATATTATACTGCTGCGGAACATGCAGCCCGATCCATATATAATATACTGCTGCGGAACGTGCAGCCCGATCCATATATATGTTATACTGCTGCAGAACGTGCAGCCCGATCCATATATATATTATATACATATATCCATAGTAATACTTCCATTGAAAAAAAACATTTCTTTTTCATATATATACAGAAAATAGAACATATCATGTTGCCGAGGCGTCGGCTCCGATCCATATATGACATAACATGTTAGTGGCGAGTATAACATAGTGCACACAATGATATAACCGGCCCGAGGCTCGGCGAACGATATAATAGTAGCATGCACGAGCGGAGTAGTGCGAACCATGTGTATATAAATCAATTCTGAGACTCGATGGACAAGTATACTCACCAAACCATGAAGGCTCAGAAACAAGTTTCGGGTCAATCCGACTTGGTATAAGAAAGTTATGTGTGTTTGAAGTACAGAACCTTCTACAAGCATTTCAGAAGCCATTTTTGGGAAACCAAAGCCATAATCATGTTAGGTACCCTTCGAATATTGTTATGGATCACATCCGACAGAGCCTTTGGAACCATATGTACGTTTCAAAATGTATCAAAGACTCGATGGAATAACCGAACGTGCTATCATTTGAAAACCAAAACATTAATCACATCAATTATCTCTCGAATGCCATTCGGAGACATATCAAACTGAACTTCGGACATCATAAGTACGCATCAAAACCATATAGGACAGCTTATGGAAATCAAGAACGTTAGCCATCCTAGTGGCTCTAAGAATGGGAGTTCCTTTGGAGTCATATACATATCGTCTGTTCGTTTCACAAAGATCATGCCAAAAGAAAGAAAGGGTAAGCCTTACATACCTGTCCCACGTCCAATTAGTTATGCTTATACATCCAAACTTGCTTGTCTACATTCAAAAGAATTTACATAATCTTAGATTCATCGTCATATACTTGTTTTAGTTCTTCAAATGAACTCATTCATAGTCTGCCGAAATTTCGGCAGCATCTCCCCTGTAAATACACCATCCCCGAGAATGCAACTCAGCCAATTTATCAACAACAGTACCAACAATCATGCCAACAACATCAAAAATCAATTCAAGACGCATTCTAACATTAACAACCTTTGTCTTACAATTCAACGGCATTTCATTTATATTCAATTCAATTCATAATTACTCACATATTCAAGTACTAATCCGAAACCTTTCAAACAATATTCAAGAACACTTCAAACAATCCGCACAATATTCTAAACAATCCAACCAACATGCCCCTTTACCCGAAACCTTCCAAGTTCAACAAGAACATTAGCAACACATTCCCTTCTTTCAAATTCATGAACCACACCAACAATTCACACACTAACAACATTATTTTCCATAAATGCAAGAAGACTATATTCAAATCACATTAGCTTCCAAAACAACTCTCCAATCACTACAACTTCAACTAGAATCATTAAACTCTCATTTTCATCATAGATTCCATTACAACAACAACCAAAATACTAGATAAAATTGGTTCATCATCCCTACACAATACAACACATACACGGCCACACACTACATATACACGGCCACAACACAACATCCTTATTTTCATGAATTTCACCCATTTCTACATACTACAACATACACAACCATCCATAACATATAAAAGAAGATTAATTCTTACTTTTTTCCTTTAGCTTCTCACTTGACTAGAATTTGTAGCTTGCAAGAATGGATACTTTACTTGCTCCAATGACTACTTCACTTTGCTAGGGACCTTCCAATTAGTAGAAAATAATTTTTGAACAATTTTTTTCCAAGGTTCTTGTTCAACCAAGCATGGCCGAATATGGCCCCTTTATTTTCTCTTCTCCAAGTTTCTTGAACTCTCCAAGGATGAAGATGAATAATATGTCAAATAAGTCATCTTTTGGAATTATTTATTTTGCTTCCATATGGGCCTTGGCCCATTTATGTTGGACGGCCAAATGGCCCCTTTAATTTCAAAGCCCATTTTTTTTTTGGTCTTGCAATTCATGAAAAATTTATTTTTCAAATCCCAAATTTTCCCTTAGCCTTCCTCCATATCTCTATGAGTCATCTTGCGAATTTTCCTTTTTATCCCTAGCCATTCTTAATATTTCCACATCAAAATTTTGATAAGCAACTTATGTGTTAAACAAAATAAAAAATATAGCCTTGTTTTTAACTCTCCGAGATTATCTTGAATTATACGAATGTACAAAATGCGGGATATAACATCCTCCCCCCCTTTAGAACATTCGTCCTCGAATGTTGAACTGGCCTCATGGTGTATTATAATACTTCGGGGAGGTCTCCTTTATAGCTATCACATATGATCATTTAACATATCCGTTTTAGAATCTTAGATTATCTATAGGCATAGGAAATGATTAGGGATACTTCCTCTTCATCTCTTTTCGACTTTTAAGTATTCTTCCTTTCTCGCTCCTTGTTTCCTTGCTAATAGGCAATTACCCTGCTCATATATGACATATTCTTTGTATTTTTTTTTTGGTATCCCTTTCGGGCTTTCCCTCTTAATTTCGCATTCTGAGTGTTTGTCCAAGCACGACTTTGTCGCTAATGAGCACAATGGTTATGTTCCTTCCCAAGACTAGTTATATCAGTATCCAAAACGTATATACGTGATATTGCTTTGCCATTTCTTATTATTCGCAGCCCAACTATACTCATGGCAACTTATGATTCGAGTTCAGTTAATTTCTTAACCCGCAACATCTTTCATGTATTCTCTTGGTATGCCGATATGTTTTGAACTCTGGCCCCGAGCTAATAAATTTCTTTTTCTGGTGCTTGAAATTGTTGTGATTCCTTTTAAGCCTAATATAATTTGGCCTCCCCCCCCCCCCCCCCCCCCCCCTTATATGCCAACAACCCTCTTGCAAAGTCTTCATTTTTACCTTACTCCTCATCTTTCTTTTCAACTCTGTGCATAACATATCAGAACCTCTCACCATAAGTTTTTCTTTCATTTTGCGCCTATATCATCATTCTTGTCAACATTCCCGTATCCTTTCGTCCATTATTAGTCCCTTCACTCATTTAGCTCACTTACTCGTAATTCCTCTTAACCATGCACTTGTGTTGCAACTGCGCATCCATATTTTTCGAGCATCCGCTACTTTTGCTCGCAGCATAGAATCCTTACGGTTTACACTCTCTTTATCCTTGCTCATCGAACCTTTAACTATACTTATGGCACTATGACCGAGCGGTCTTCCATGCACATTCTTTATATTTCATTCCATTTTTTTTTTAGATCAAATCTTTCAGACCTCACATGAATTCTCGCTCCACACCTTAAATTTTCAAATCAACAGTGTCGACCCATTATCCTTATTTTTCCTTGGTGCGTAATCGGGTTCCTATCGCTAGTTCGTTAAGGCATCCTTCTTACGTTTATGGTTAGAGGTTTCCAATTGCCTTACGCTTAAATGCTTCACTCTTCTTTTGACCAACCCATTAGTATACTTTTTCTACTTTCATCCTTAACCCTTCTTGGGTTCCTTTCTCCTCGATCACTTTTCTCCGTTCGCCGGTAGTTTCTCTCAGGGTTTCACTCACCGAGGATACTTGCCTCTCACCTTCTTCCGACATTTTGGTCTCTTTATTTTTCATCTACTCACTCTCTTTCTTTTCCAAATATCGTTGTGTTAGAACTTTCCAATCTTAACACGTAGTGAAAATACTAGTAGCTTACCTGGTAACACTTGTACCATTTATTTTTGCTGTCACTTTCTTCGTAACCACTCTCCTTTTCCTTCTATCAGGACATCGGTATCTTTGTATAATCGAACCTCTCGGTCTTCAGATGAATTCTTATTACGTGTCATGGGTTTTCTAGCCGACTGCGTCAACTTATTATCTTAGCTCTTCCTTTGATAAGTAATCGGTCGGCTATCGCCAACTTATTAAAATATCCTCCGTACTTCCGTATATCGCAGCACTAGTTGCTGGAACTCACCTATCGATCAATACAGTCACCAGTGGAATGCCATATGCATACATATACATTTACTACCATTTCGCTTACAAAACATTTCCCAAACGCTATTCAAGCTTACTCTGATTCCAAAGCTGAGTTGTGCTTTCTTCTCTTCACCAATCTGGTCTGCCTTAGCCTACACGACCTCTTTAAGGTTTCTAACCACTCTGCATATTCTAATTTCCTTTAGGTTATCCCAATTTCCAAATTGTCTCTTATATCTACATTTGTGGAAATTTTAGTACACTTCCCAGGGGGTCACCCATCCCAAAATTGCTCTGGCCCTAGCACGCTTAACCTCAAAACTTTAATGCATTTCGATGCGTTAATGCTGGTATAATTGCATCCACTTCCCCGCATGACCTTTATTACATAATCGGGAGTAAGTCGAGGTCTCACAGATTCTGAGACATTTTCGTAACATGTCCTTCCCTTTACAATTACTATTTTACCCTTTTCAATTCCCAGTGTTCACTTTTCACTTATGTGTACAACTACACTTCGTCCCAGATTCCTAGATTCCCAATGGTAGCAAATATACCTTCACCGCCGTTACTTATGAGTACTCGGATATCAGTCTCTTCGGATTTCCACTCACCATCTTTACATAATAATCTACAACAAAAACGATTGTCGACTTTCTGAATCTTCCAACAGACTTTACTCTTACTAAACCTCGAATATTATCCATCTTAATCCTCTGGACAGCTAATCGTCTTTCTCGCTATTATTCTTCATGTCATACCAAATCCATAACCTTTCTGAAGTAACCCATCCCACTTATTGCCCTTTTATGATATTTCCTGTCCACGCTTCCTCCTGTTAATTGTACCTAGTTAAATGACCCGATTTTGAAAAATTCTAACCGGGTCTCCTTTTGCAATTCTTACTATTCAGAATCTGTACGTAGCAAATATCGACAATAACTCACAGAGCATACGGCTATATGACACATTCCAGCCATCCAGAGCTTCCAGTTCCAGGTAATAGAACAAATATATATCAAGGCTTACTTTTATAACTTTCCATATCATCACTTACCTCCTTCCGTCGTATGTAAGGCTTATATAAGGAATTTCATTTTTCCTATGACTTGGCTCTATCGCACGATCTAAGACAGAAAGAAGGTCAACAATCCCTAAATGCCCTGTAGCCTCCTGTTTATAAATGTGGCCGGCTTCACACCCATAAACAGGACTCCATTGGACACGACTTTGCAGACAACCCCTAGGACAACCTGCTCTGATACCACTTTTTCACACTCTAATCTCCCTAGGGTGTGATGGGCACCCGACCCTTACTTAGGGCCGAGCGAACCCTCAGACCCTTAGTGCACACATAATCTTCTTAGACTTTTAAATCAAATAAAGATGAAATACATAGTACGGCTTTCAGAAATATTCTTTTTCATCGTTATTCTCAACTCAAACAAAATCTGTAATCATGTAGAATTTATCACGTAACACAGAGTGACATATCGACTGATGGAGCCGCTTACAAAACTGGCATTCTATACCCACGACTCTGTCTGCAAAGTCTCTAACTCCAATCAGAAATCATAACACGTGTACTCTGACTCGACAGCACTCCAGTAGCAAAGGGAGCTTGCCAACGCCGCTGGAACATCTTCTATAATGACTTCTACTCATCTGGGTGTACCTGCGCGGCATGAAACGCAGCCCCCGAAGAAAAGAGGTCAGTACAGAATATGTACTGAGCATGTAAGGCATGGAATACAGAAAATAGAACCATAATCGGAACAACGGTACAAAAAGTAAGTACATTAACCAGAATACCAAGGTGCTTATTTTCTGAACGTAAATCATACTTACCGATGTTATATGTCAGAAAAAGTATCGAAAATGAGTAAAACACCCAGAGTACCAAAATACTTACTTTCCAAACACAGATCATACGTGCCGACATCATATGTCACCATATACCTATACATATAATCGATCCATACGTAATATGATTGTGCCGAGGAACGTACGGCCTGATCCATACATAACATATTAGTGCCGAGGAACGTACTGCCCGATCCATATATATATAACATACTAATGCCGAGGAACGTTCGGCCCGATTCATATATATAACATATTAGTGCCGAGGAACGTTCGGCCCGATCCATAAATATATATTATACTGCTGCGGAACGTGCAGCCCGATCCATGCATATATTATACTGCTGCGGAACGTGCAGCCCGATCCATACATATATTATAATGCTGCGGAACGTGCAGCCCGATCCATACATATATTATACTGCTGCGGAACGTGCAGCCCGATCCATATATATTATACTACTGCGGAACGTGTAGCCCGATCCATATATATATTATACTGCTGCGGAACGTTCAGCCCGATCCATATATATATTATATACATATATCCATAGTAATACTTCCTTTGACTAAAAAAAACATGTCTTGTTCATATATATACAGAAAATAGAACATATCATGTTGCCGAGGCGTCGGCTCCGATCCCTTTAACCCCATATAATATTGCTGAGGCGTCGGCTCCGATCCATATATGACATAACATGTTAGTGGCGAGTATAACATAGTGTACACAATGATATAACCGGCCCGAGGCTTAGCGAACGATAGTAGCACGCACGAGCGGAGCAGTGAGAACCATGTGTATATAAATCAATTCTGAGATTCGATGGACAAGTATACTCACCGACCCCTGAAGGCTCAGAAACAAGTTTCGGGTCAATCCGACTTAGTATGAGAAAGTTATGAGCGTTTGAATTACAGAACTGTCTTCAAGCATTTCAGAAGCCATTTTTGGAAAACCAAAGCCATAATTATGTTAGGTACCCTTCGAATATTGTTATGGATCACATCCGACAGAGCCTTTGGAACCATATGTACGTATCAAAATGTATCAAAGACTCGATGGAATAACCAAACGTGCTATCATTTGAAAACCAAAACATTAATCACATCAATTATCTCTCGAATGCCATTCGGAGACATATCAAACTGAACTTCGGACATCATAAGTACGCATCAAAACCATATGGGACAGCTTATGGAAATCAAGAACGTTAGCCATCCTTGTGGCTCTAAGAATGGGATTTCCTTTGGAGTCATATACATATCGTCTGTGCGTTTCACAAAGATCATGCCAAAAGAAAGAAAGGGTAAGCCTTACATACCTGTCTCGCGTCTAATTAGTTACGCTTATTCGTCCAAACTTGCTAGTCTACATTCAAAAGAATTTAGATAATCATTAGATTCATCGTCATATACTTGTTTTAGTTCTTCAAATGAACTCATTCATAATCTGCCGAAATTTCGGCAGCATCTCCCCTGTAAATACACCATCCCCGAAAATGCAACTCGGCCAATTTATCAACAACAGTACCAACAATCATGCCAACAACATCAACAATGAATTCAAGACGCATTCTAACATTAACAACCTTTGTCTTACAATTCAACGGCATTCCATTTATATTCAATTCAATTCATAATTGCTCACATATTCAAGTACTAATCAGAAACCTTTCAAACAATATTCAAGAACACTTCAAACAATCTGCACAATATTCTAAACAATCCAACCATGCCCCTTTACCCGAAACCTTCCAAGTTCAACAATAACATTAGCAACACATTCCCTTCTTTCAAATTCATGAACCACACCAACAATTCACACACTAATAACATTATTTTCCATAAATGCAAGAAGACTATATTCAAATCACATTAGCTTCCAAAACAACTCTTCAACCACTACAACTTCAACTAGAATCATTAAACTCTCATTTTCATCATAGATTCCATTACAACAACAACCAAAATACTAGATAAAATTGGTTAATCATCCCTACACAGTACAACACATACACGGCCACACACTACATATACACGGCCACAATACAACATCCTTATTTTCATGAATTTCACCCATTTCTACATACTACAACATACACAACCATCCATAACATATAAAAGAAGATTAATTCTTACCTTTTTGCTTTAGCTTCTCACTTGACTAGAATTTGTAGCTTGCAAGAATGGATGCTTTACTTGCTCCAATGACTACTTCACTTTGCTAGGGACCTTCCAATTAGTAGAAAATAATTTTTGAACAATTGTTTTTCCAAGGTTCTTGTTCAACCAAGCATGGCCGAATATGGCCCCTTTATTTTCTCTTCTCCAAGTTTCTTGAACTCTCCAAGGATGAAGATGAATAATATGACAAATAAGTCATCTTTTGGACTTATTTATTTTGCTTCCATATGGGCCTTGGCCCATTTATGTTGGACGGCCAAATGGCCCCTTTAATTTCCAAGCCCATTTTTTTTTGGTCTTGCAATTCATGAAAAATTTATTTTCCAAATTCCTAATTTGCCCTTAGCCTTCCTCCATATCTCTATGAGTCATCTTGCGAATTTCCCTTTTTACCCCTATCCATTCTTAATATTTCCACATCAAAATTTTCATAAGCAACTTATGTGTTAAACAAAATAAAAAATATAGCATTGTTTTTAACTCCCCGCCATTATCTTGAATTATACAAATGTACAAAATGCGGGATATAACATTTAGCTGTAGATTGTGCCCCTCTATCTGTGATAATAGACACTGGAACACCATGAAGTCGCACTATCTCCTTATGATACAGCCTTGCATAATCTTCTGCTGAATATGTAGTTTTGACTGGAAGAAAATGGGCTGATTTCGTAAGTCTATCAACCATTATCCATATGGAGTCATACTTACGCCGAGAATGAGGTAAGCCTACAATAAAATCCATATTTATCACTTCCCATTTCTAGGTTGGAATTTCCATAGATTGCAACAATCCTCCTGGCTTTTGATGCTCAATTTTCACTTGTTGGCAATTTGGACACTGAGCTACAAATTCTGCTATATCTTTCTTCATTCCATCCCACCAATACATTAACTTGAGATCATGGTACATCTTTGTCGCACCTGGGTAAATAGATAACGGGAGCAATGAGCTTATTCCAGAATCTGACAGCGTAGTCCTGCAACATCTGGAACACATAGCCTACCTCGGTACCTGAGAACCCCATCTGCAGAAATCTCAAATGGTGAATTTTCCTTCTGGAGGAATGTACCTCTATAGTGACTCAACTGGGGATCTTCATATTGGCGCCTTTTCACTTCCATGTCCAGGAATGAAACAGATGGATTAGGAACAGCTTTCTCCTGGTGGAGCTCACGAACTAATGCTTTCTCCTAGCTAACTGGTGGAGCTCACGAACTAATGCTTTTTCCTCTGACTGAACATCACATAGGCTGCCCATAGATTTACGGCTAAGAGCGTCGGCCACCACATCACATAGGCTGCCCATAGATTTACGGCTAATGCTTTTTCCTCTGACTGAACATCACATAGGCTCACATCATATTCCTTCAATAGCTCTAGCCATCACCTCTGCCGCAGATTTAACTCCTTCTGCTTAAAGATATACTAGAGACTCTTATGATCGTTTTAAATATCAACATGAACACCGTACAAATAATGTCTCCATATCTTCAGTGCATGGATAACCGCAGCCAATTCAAGATCATGGGTCGGATAATTCTTCTCATGTTTCCTCAACTACCTGGAAGCATGGGCTATAACCTTACCGTGTTGCATCAGCACACAGCCCAACCCAACACCAAAGGCATCACAATTAACAACATAGCCTTCTGATCCTTCTAGAAGCGTCAGGGCTGGGGCTGAAGTCAATCTATCTTTTAATTCCTGGAAGCAATGCTCACAAGCATCGGTCCACTGAAATTTTGCTGATTTCTGATTTAGCTTCGTCAATGGTGCTAATTTCTGATTTAGCTCCCACAAATCTTCTATAATAGCCTGCTAATCCCAAAAAGCTACGGACTTCTATGGACGTTGTAGCTCTTGGCCAAGTCTTCACCGCCTCAATTTTCTGAGTATCAACCCGAATGCCGTCAACGGAGATAATATAGCCCAGAAAAGTCACAGAATTCAACCAGAACTCACATTTTGAAAATTTTACATATAATTCTCGAGTCCAAAGAACTCCAAGGACAGTACGTAGAGGATCTGCATGCTCTGCTTTTGACCGAGAATATACTAGAATATCATCGATAAACACGATCATAAATAGATCTAGAAAAAGCCTGAATACATTATGCATCAAATTCATAAATACTGTCGGAGCGTTAGTTAACCCAAATGACATCACCCGAAATTCATAATGGCCATATCTAGTTCTAAAAGATGTGTTCGGAATGTCTTCTTCCTTGACCCTCACCTGGTGATATCCTGATCTTAGATCTATCTCGAAAAACCACTTAGCAGATGATCAAACAAATCGTCGATTCTTGGAAGCGGATATTTATTCTTTATCATCACTTTGTTCAGGTGCCTATAGTCAATGCACATTCGCAAAGAACCATCTTTATTTCTTACAAACAAGACAGGTGCTCCCCATGGCGATGAACTGGGTCTAATAAATCCCTTCTCGAGCAAAACCTTCAGTTGTGCCTTTAACTCTTTCAATTCTGCAGGAGCCATTCTATAAGGAGGAATAGATATGGGCTCGGTGTCCGGTAACACATCAATAGTAAAATCAATCTCCCGCTTCAGTGGAAGACTTGAAAGTTCATCTGGAAATACATCCGGAAACTCATTTACTACCGAGACAGATGGAAGGGTTGGTGGCTTTGCTTTGGTGTCATGAACCTAGACTAGATGATAAATGTATCCCTTAGCAATCATCTTTCTTGCCTTCAGATAGGAAATAAACCTACCTCTTGGAGATGTTGCACTACATTTCCAATTCTCGCACTGGCTTTCCCAGAAATTGGAACCGAACCATTTTTTTTGTTCTACAATCCCTATTAGCATAGCAAGAAGCTAACCAATCCATGCTCAAAATAACATCGAAATCTAACATTTCTAGCTCAATCAAATCAGTTGTAGTCTGACAATCACATACCACAATGACACAATTTCTGTATACTTATCTAGCCATTACTGGATCACCAACCGGAGTAGATACCTCAAAAGGTTTGATTGGCTGGGGTTTCACCCCAATACGACTAGCAATATAAGGAGTGATATACGAGAAGGTAGAACCCAGATTAATCAATGCATAAACATCATCAGAGAATACTAATAGGATACCGGTGATAACGACAGGGGAGGACTCAAGATCTTATCGTCCTGCGAATGCATAAATACGGAGCTGAGGGCCACTTAAACTGGATGCTCCCCCTCTACCCCTGCCACAGCCTACTGAAGTATGAAAAGTCTGCCCTACAGGGTGTACGGACAAGGAAGAACCGGTTACTGATCCTGTAGGCTGGGCCCAAACTCTACCACACATCGATGGACAATCACGTATCATATGCCCAACCTGACCACAGGCATAACAAGCATATGTGCCTTGGCGACACTGACCTGAATGTAATCTACTGCACTGGCTACATCGCGGTACCGGTGGTCTCCTCTGACTAGAATCACCTCTAAACTGAGGACCCGAGACCCCCGAACTCTGACCCGAACCAGAATAAATGGGGCGATCAAATCTCCTGCCCGTGAACTGAGGATGTGCACTAGTCGCGGACTGGCCTGAATATCTGGAATATAGTAGTCTCTGACCCCCTTTATATTCGCTACTAGCACCCGCAGATCTAGCCCTCTTACTATGTCCTCTGTCCATATCACGCTCACCCATTTGCGGCTGCTGTTGCTCGTCCAAATTCTGAGCGTGAGCTTGAATACGGGAAATGTCCATCCCTTCCTGGAGTGAAGTTATCATGTAGTCTTTGATCAAATGTGGCCCTAAGCGACTTACAAATCGATACCCTCGACCTCCCATAGCGGCCACCATGGTCGGAGCATACCGAGCCAATGAATTAAAGCAGAGACTATACTCCCGAACATTCATATTCCCTTGCATTAGATTCAAAAACCTGTCAGCTCGGTCCCTTCGAACCTCGGGTGGGAAATAGTGGCGAATGAAAGCTCTACAAACTCCTGCCAAACTGGGGGAGGTGCGTTTTCCTCTCTTGAAGAAACCCAGTTATTATACCAAAGAACGGCTACATCCCACAATCTATAGGACGCCAATCTCCACTGACTCTATATTTGAAGCATGTATAGTCCTAAGCGTCCTAAACATCTCGTCTATAAAACCCTGCGGGTCTTCATCTGGCTTTGACCTAAAAAAATTTGGCGGGTTCAAACTCATAAAATCACGGGCTCTAGCACTATCACCCGAACCCGCACTCTGCTGCTGAGCCTGGGCAGCAACTAGCTGTGTCAACAACTGAATAACCTCGGTCATCTGCTGACCTAAAGCACCTGGTGGAGGAATTGGAGGCACTGGAGCTGGAGCTGAGGCCCCTTCATGCTCCTTTAAAACAGGCGGAGTGTGAGAGGTATGAGATGGAGCCTTATTATGGGACTCACCGTCTTCTATATTTACCGGTGGCTCCAGTTCAATCCGCCTTCCTGTCGCAGTCTTGCCCTTCTAGGCGGATGTTGCTTTCCTCTTTACCGGCATCGCTGAAATCATAACGCGCAATATGGGAAAAAGGAAACCTTATAACATAGCTCTATCGCACGATCTATGAAGAAGAAAGACGATCATTATTCCTAAATGCCCCACATCCTCTTATTTATAAGTGTGGCGCGCTTCACACCCATAAACAAGACTCTACCAGAAAAAGTTCGTAGACACACCCTAGGACAGAAATACTCTAATACCACTTTTGTCACGACCCAACTAGAGGGCCATGATGGGTACCCGAAGCGGGCTAACTGTCACACCCCAATCCTAATAGGGCATGATGGGCACCCGACCTTTACTTAGAGTCGAGCAAACCCGTTGGTTCTCCTTGTACTCATAATCTAACTGGCCTCTTAAATCATTAAATGAAATGCATAACGAAAGCTTTTCAAATACATTCTTTTTGTCTTTCTCAAATCAAGTCAAATATGTAGTCATATGAAATCTGTAAAGTAATGCATAATGATGCATCGGCTTACATAGCCGCTTTCGAGGTTGACATACTGTATACATGACTCTGTCTGCAAAAGTCTCTAATGTAGAACATGATATCAAAACGTAATTTGGGACAGGGCCCCAACATACCCATAATGCATCTGACTCAAATCATAAAGAAATACTCTGACTCGGCCATACTCCGAATGAAATGGAGTTTACCAATCCAGCTGATAGCTTGGGAATACTCTATAGTCAGTCTCCTGTATAATCTTTCCTACAAAATAATTGGGGGCTGCGTGGCATGAACACAGTGCCCCAGGCAAACGGATGTCAGTACGAATAATATACCGAGTATGTAAGGAAGCAGTAATCATAAAGAATGAGATATAAGTGTCACGACCCAACCGGAGGGCAGCGACGGGCATCCGGTGCTAGTCCACCCGGGCACCTCTTAACATACCTTTACATTCACATCTAGGTGAGCCACATATTAAATCATACATTTCTATTCATCAATCATACGAATCCCATTGGGCAACAATACCTTATATCAACATTAGCAGCTAAGCCCATATCAATTTACATAAGCCGACGAGGCTAACAAAATGATATCCAAAATATAGGCCGACAAGGCCAAACACATCTAACTATATACACATGTCTATGAGCCTCTAAGGAGAGTATGTCATATCATATAGGCGGGACAGGACCCTGCCATGCCTATAAATATGTACACAAAAGAATAAGTACCAAAAGCTATAGCTCCGAATGAGATGGAGCTCCGCTATGTAGTCCCTGAGAAATATAGCTATGGATCAAGCCTATCTCCCTGGTCACCTGCGGGCATGACGCAGCATCCCCAAACAAAAGGACGTTAGTACGAAGAATGTACTGAGTATGTAAAGCATGATCAATATCTATATAGAAACATGATAAGCAACATAAGAAATAGTATAAGATGGGAGGTAGTACTATCATCGTCATAAGCACTTATATGTCTTTCATAGGGACTTTCTATTTCTAATGCGTGATTGTGTACATACATCCGTATACGTATCCGTATTCATATACGTACTCATTTACATTCATATCCATAATCGTATTCATATACATATTCTTATTCGTATTTGTATCATGTCCGTATTCATACTCATATCTATATCATATACATATCCATATCTTATACATATACATATCATATACATATCATTTACATATCATTTACATAGCATACCCGACCACGAAGGTTCGGTGTTTCACGTACCCGACCAAGGTTAGGCTCGGTGATCATACATACCTGGCCAACCAAGGCTCAGTGTTACACATACCTGGCCCTACCAAGGCTCAGTGTTATCCGTACCTAACTGCAGTGGTGCGCGCGCATCGTCATATACAAATATATATATCTATATATTCTACCCGGCCATATAAGCTCGGGGTTTCATAATAGCCATACATAGGCACACATACATATAAGCTCATAGGCATCTTTAGCATTATCACTACTGTCATTGTCATCATTATCATTATCGCTATTATCGTCGTCAGTATTATCATCATTACCATTATCGTCGTCATCACGTCTATCCTTATAGGATTATTCGTCATATGAGGAATTTAGTACAATCGTATACATATCAAGAATTATAAGCTTTGTAGCTTTTTGAAGATAGAATCATTTGGAGGACATCATAGACTTATAGAAGATTTAGATGATTGGCCAAAGAACCATGCCTTATGAAAGAAGGGTTAGCCTTACATACCTTTCCGTTCAACTATTTTACCACTTGCGCGTTCTCCTTCAACGCTCACGTTTCTACCTTCATTAAAGTTATACTATCATTAGAAAATCGATAGCTAGCATACATAACTAAGGCTAGAGAAAATTGGACAGCATCTCCTTTATTTATACGACATTCCTCCATATCTTAAATCAACTCCCAAACGTCAATAATACATTCACAATATCATAACAATAGTCTTTATTCATTCGCATTATCTATATTTCTCAATTTACTCCCAATCACCCATATGCATGGTCATAACACACGACTACGTTCATTCATATATATTTCCTATCCCGTGTTCTTAACATCATTTATAACATGATTACAATCATATCAAATCACGAATCATTAGTCAATCCAAACTATTACTCAAATATGACACTATTCCCACATTCAAGACCCATTTTCTATATCCTTCTACAATCCAAGTGTTTCAACTTTCAAATACCTTAAACAACATGGAAATACCATAAAACTTACCTTAGATGTTGTAGGAACAAGCTTTGGATTGGAAATACTTCACTTGAGCCAAAACCCTAGTTCATCTCCAATGAGATTTCTTGACTTGGATGATCTTTAATGGGTTTCTTACACTTGATTCACTTCGTTTATGTTGTTGATCACTAATATCTCTTGAATTTTTGTGGATGAAATGTAGAGAAATGTTTTAGATAGAAGGGGTGTGATAGGGAAATGAAATGAAATCAAACTTGGATCCCTCATTAAATACACCAAATCTGTCCCGACCAGTTCTACGGACAAACATACGGTCCGTATAACAAACAGGAGCGTTTCTGCTCCATTTTTATAAGACAAAGTCTATAATTAAATTGATAAAGATTGTCTAAAACGTTGCTGCCCATCGTAAGTGCCAAAATACCTTGCTAAAAATACTATCTCCAAGATTTCAAGCATTACTAGAGCATGGGTCCTACCCAATTACCTTTCTAAAAAAAAAAAAAAAGCTTTTATGTCCCATAGGTGTCACCAAACGGTTCTTATAGAGTATTAGTCACTATGTTGCTTATATGGCTAGGAGATACGTGGAGGTCACTTCATAACACGTATCCATTAGTTTATTACCTAATCCATTTATATCAACTACACTACGCATTAACGAAATATACCCACAATAAATTCTTGATCTCAATTCACTTAAATATTGATCACTTCATATACTCATCATCATAAATCATGTGGCATAGCACTAGTCCATAGCCTCTTTTTGGTACACATAAAATATTATTTCCAATCATCGCCGTCACACTTTTCCATCTTAAATCATTTCGGGACTTCATTCCTCGTATACACCGAGTTCTTGATTTTCATGCTTGAATATGACCAAATCCAACGGTCTCGGTAAAATCGCTCATGTTGGACGGTTCAATTTCCTGGACCAAAAATATGGGATATAACACTATCGAGCACCACTCATCATGCTAACTATCATACTCAAGCTGAACGTGTATATGTAATTCCTCAAATGAAGACTTACCATGATTAATCACTACATACCTCCCAAAAACATATATATAAACATAGGCCCATAAGGTTACAAAAATGATGTACAAGACATACACTAAGGAGGTCACATACACCTATACCCACACATAGGTATCTACGAGACTCTAACTAGAATACTGAAATCACAAGGGAGGGACAGGACCCCACCATGCCCCAATATGTACACAAAAGGATATACCAATAGGCTGCACCCTCTGAGTAATGGGGTGCTCCAGTAAATAGGCTGAGTGAGCTCCTAAGCGTCTACACCGTCTCCCCGCCTACCTGTGGGCCTGAACACAGCATCCATAAAAGTAAAGGACGTCAGTACGAACAATGTACTGAGTATATAATACATGTATGTCAACATAATAAAGAAGTAATAGAACATGAGATGAAGAGAAAACCTGTAACCGATGGCCTCTTAAGGCAGAATCATGCATGCTAACTTTCATAATAAACAACATCATATCATGTATACATATATAAACTGCCCGTCCATATAGGTACGGTGTGATCATTATTAGCCCGCGTTCGGGGTAAACATTTCAAGCCGCCCACTAGTGGTGTCTGCCCGGCAAATAGGCACGGTTTAATCATCATCATAGCTGCCCACTACGCCTGTCGTAGTGGTGACTGACTGGCCAACTAGGCATGGTGTAATATCACTTATACATAATCTAAAGCATGCATGAGAGCTCAAGTAAAAGTTGTAACTTTATCGGAGTGACGTAAGGTCGGGAACTTCCGATTACGTTATGGAATAATCCTCATCACTATGTCTCACCTTGAAGGAATTAATTTCATGAGGTGAGATAACAACAAGAAGTAACATCAATGAAATCATAAAGATAAGATTATCAAGCTCATCATAGCATCATTATCATCATCATTATCATGGAACATATCTCATCTCTATCTCATAAGAAGCTCTTAAGAATCTTTAACTTTCATCTTTTGGGGTGTAAGAAGGTCATGGATATATAGAAAAGAAATCATAACATAGGAGTCATGACTTTGAAATAAGGGGACTAGCCTTACATACCTTTATGTCTCTTTAACGACTAGGCGTTCTCCTTCCAAGCTCACAACTCTACATTTAAGAGAATTCGTACTACATTAGATCATTAGAAACATGATTAAGACTAAGCTAAGGCGACTAAGAGCTAACAAAAATTGGGTAGCATTTCCTTTGTTTCAACAACTTCCTCCATATAATATAACCACTCCCAAACATCAATAACGACACTCATAATATTATAAGCAATAGATTTCTCAATTTAAATATTGTTCACTTCTCAAATTCACCTTCAAACCATCCATAACTATGAGTACAATACAACACCATATTCATTCTTCACATAATACTTTCTCAATATCACTAGCATCATTCATAACGATATTATACTCATCTCATACTAAGAATCATGACTCAAATTAATTTACTATTCAAAATACCCTTATTTCCATATTTGAGCTCACATTCTACATTCTTTTCTAATCCAAGTCTTCCAACCACTCAATACCTTTAATAACATGAAATAAGTGTAAAACTCACCTTTGATTATATAGGAATTACCTTGGGATGAAGATTATCCACTTGAGAAAACCCCGACTTTAACTCCAAAGAAAACCTTGACTTGTATCAACCCTAGTGAGCATCCACACACTTGATTCTCTTGATTCTTGGTGTTTAATCCTTGATTTCCCTTGGATATGTGTAAATATGGTGTATGGAATATTCTAGAGGTTTTGAGAGTGATGGAGAAGACGAGAAATGAGAAAAATGAACTTGGGTCCTGCATATACAAAATTTTAAAAGCTACCCGTCGGGATTTATACGGACACTTATACGGTCCGTATAAGTGGCCGTATAATACTTCCAGTGGAAGACCCTTATCTGGACAGGTTATGCAGACCGTATAAATTATACGGACCATATAAGTGGCCGTATAACTCACTTTTTCCGGAATTGTGCTCGTTGATTCGTTTGACTTCCAATCCTCGTGGAACCTTCTTTGCACTTGTACTTCAATAACCATCTAAGGAGCCTTATAGCTTCTCCTCAAGACATTACTAAAGCAACATTAGCTCGATCGTACAAAACCCTTCCCAACACAACTTATACTTCACTTCCTTCGACGAGCTTTCTTCTCTTGCCTCAAATGTCTTTAGAATCTTAATTAGAATCATTAAGTATCCCTTCTTACTTGTAGGGACATCGCGTACAACTTAACTTGCATTAGTCTATTCACCTCACGATAACCCAAAATTCCGAGGTGTAACAACATCCTCACCCCCTGTCTAATGTGCCCATAATCTAGGTCACATCCCCACCCTCTGTCAAATGTAACTTTTCATATATATATATATATATATATATATATATATATATATTGTCATATCACTTTCAATGATCGATTATCAAGTAGCATCTCATTTTCATCAAAAAGATCATATTAACTTCTTACCACAATTGTCATCAAATTATAGATCACAACACATCAAATAATGGCATTAAGCCCACATTATCACTCAATCAATATCATATAGGAATTCTAACCACACATTATGCTCGAAGACTAGACATGCTTGTTACGCCCTATTTTGAACGGGTCCAAGATAGTTTGCAACATCACAGTTCTTCTAACTGGTTTTAAAAAGGGTTAGAGTCGCCACCTTATTTTTAAGGAAAAACAGGAAACCTATATGTATTTGTTTGTGTACTCCATTTTTAGTCCACGAAACATATGAGATTTTATATAAGGGTTTTATTTACCCCGAGGGGAAGGTATTAAGCATCCCTCAGAGCCTGTCTGAAGACAGTCCCTAAACTTAGTTTGACTGAACACTAGAGGGGGGATTATCTATCTGTTTATCATTATTATTACCTATTTTCAAACTGTTGTGATTTCATTAAAAGCTACACTAGGTGATTATATGCTAAGTATATACAGTGTATAAAAATGTATTTATATCAAGTATCATGAATTTATAAAGAATGTATATTAAAAAAGAATATATAAAAGAGTATAAAGAGAACGTAACTCGTAAGTATAAAAGTGTATCTGTTAGTATAAAGAGTGTATATATGGTAGTGTAAAGAATGTAGAAACAAAATACAAGAGTATGTAAAATAAATATATCAAGTACATAAAGAATGTATGTCTATGTATATAAAGGAATGTAAGTATATGAAACATATAAAGAATGTCTTTCAAATATAAAAGAGTGTATATAAAAAAAAGTATAAAATATTGTATAACTAGATATAACAATGTAAAAAGACTTTGAGAATATTCGTTGGTGTAGAGATCTTACATAACAAAAGAATTCAGAAAAAGTGAAGTCGAGTTGACTTGTTTCTACCGTTTCGTAAAAAAAAGTGTTTGTTTAATGAATATCCTATCAAAAGAAGAAGGAACAAAATAATTGTAAAAAGTATGGGTAAAAAATAAGTATAAGGAATTGTGGATAAAAAATTAGTGAAGATGTGTAATGCCTTTAAAGAATAAAAGATTTGTAAATGGACGACTAAATATTTACCTAACGTCAATTAACTTAACTAAAATATGTATTAGTGTACACAAAACAATATAAAATGTACATTGTATTAAAAGTGTGTAAAGAATATAAAATAAAGGATGATCTATTATTTTTTGCCTAAATGCAAAAAGTGTGAATTTAATAAACGAAGTATTTATACCAAGTCAATTTAATCTATTTATGAAAGTATTGACGTCCTAAGTCTTGCCTAAAGCGAATGACAATTTTTAAGTTAAACATATAAGCGACAAGTAATTAAATATCCCCGCCCAACATTAAAGTGAAGTTTTCACTACTCTGAGTTTATGTTTTGTACAATTTTAAATAACGCGCAAAAGTAAATACAAACAAGGATTCGATGAAGTCTTCGGGTTCCTTCCTAGTGTCGTCTTCGGGATGTGTCTCTGGGTACCTGTATAAACACTTTGTAAAACTATTAGTAAGAGAATAAATAACTATCGAATGAATTAAAAAAATAATAAATAAACTTAAAATAAAAAATCATCTTTTGTACAGGGGAGGCCTTGGAAATCGACGAAAATTTCTTTATCGGTCATTTGGGTTTACTATTTGCCCAAATGAATTTAAATAAAATGTGATTAAAAAAAAAGGTCACAGTACCGTTGGCCGCCAAAAGTACTTTGCGGGCACAAAACCAACATTATTCTATTAGCAAAAGATGTCAAGTAGTCCAAAAATGCAATAAGAAAGATGTCAAAGAAAACAATCAAGAAAATCCAACGAGCAGTAACATATATCAAGGTAGTGATGGATGGCGTCAAACAAGCCGGAAAAGTTTTCATAGTGGTGTAGAATCAACCCAACAGTTCAAGAGTGATCTTAAAAGTAGCACAACAGAGTCAAAGTAAATAATAGAGCATAACAGATCTGTCCCAAAAATAATACATAGTAGTAATAATCAAAACACTGACCGTAAAACAAGAATTAAAATTACAGGATCAGTCATGGAAGAAAAATAGTGCTTAATATATAGGTGTTAATGGCATTTTTCGGTCAGATCTAAAGCAAGAAATAGAGGGAGTTGAGCATTTCCCAGAGAAAATGAGAGTAAGGGGAGAGGCTGTACCATGGTGGTGTTGTCATTAAAATTTTCGGCGTCGTGACTTCACCGGAGCTGGGCAGTGGGGTGGTGGTCGGCGTTAATGGAGAGAGGAAAATGAAGTGGTGGGACAATGGCAGTGTGTGTTTGGACGTCACTGGTGGTTTGGTCGGAGTTGGGTGGTGTGCGTGCTGTGGGTGAAAAGGAGGGAGGGAAAAGATGTATAGGGTTTGTGTTAGGAGTGAATAAGAGCAAAAAAAAAAAAAAAAAAACTGAAATTAGAGTGTGTTGTGTGTGTGTAAATGAAGACAAAGGATGAAAAATAAAATTAAACCCCCCAACTTCTTTTATAAAATAAAGTGACCCATTTTATTGTCCAAAAAACATAAAGCCATACCCCCTTGTCCCTTCAAAGCTCATTTTAATCTTTGGGTTATTGTCCAATGGGGATTTCACCCTTTTAACCAATGTATAAAAATATATTAATCAATGGATGAAGAACCTAACCCATCACTTCAAATTTCACCTTTTTAAAAGTGACAAGACCTTGACTTGATCAAATTCTTGCTCTGCGTTTAAGAATTAGTTGCTCCGATTTTCTCTACACTGACGGACTGTACTAAAATATAGTTAACTAATACATGTGTAAGTATAAAATATATTAATGTATAATATATAAAAATGTACTGCCATAAAATAAAGAGACAATTATTAATTGCACAAAATGGTAGTATTACGCTGTACATGTGCAAAAATAATGATTCTTGAAAATGAAAATAAATTGATAAAATTCCTAAAATAAGGATAATCATCAATAAATTGTCGAAAAATGTAAAAATGTATAAAAAAGATATTTCGTGCTTTTTAACGAATCAAGACCACCCGAAACGTTAATTTTAAGCACGTCAAGCCAAAATTAGGTGTCAACAATGCTTTCTCCGATCAATCTCATAGCACATATAGTCAACTAATCAAAAGCTAACTCAAGTAACCGTCACCTACCTCAACTGCAGAGATGGAACAATGCGAATCACTCTGCTATAGCCTTTCCCTTCCTTAATGCCTCGGAACGCTCAAAATCTAGAATACATAAGGCTAAGTAAGCAACTGTTCATCTAATCATTAACAATGTCAACTTTAGGGAAGAAACTCCAGCAATTCCGCCCTCTTTCAATAGAGAATCTAACTCTAGGTATGTATTTGCCCTAGTATTGATTACCACAAGTCACAATATGTTAATTTATGGTCTTTCTATTCAATTAAACCCTTTGTAATAAATTTCCATGCTAAAGTTGTCATCTTTACGAAACCCTAAGTCTCAATTCACCATTAATAAGTATCTAGATATTGAATTCTCAAGTAGGAAGTAATAATTCATGCTTTTAGATGATAACCAATAAATAATATTCATAACCTACCAACTATTAACGGTCTCTTAAGTTCTAGGGCTACTAGTCCTCAATTCACCGTTGCAGACCCATTAGAATGATGATAATCTTAGAGATGATTGTGTAATGAAGGAAGGAAGGGTTGAGACTTACCTCTCAAGAATATTATTTCCCTATCCTTAGAAATTTTCCATAGGTGTTCCTTGGAAACTATTTTGGAGTTTTATGAGTAAAGAATTCGGACTAAGTGTTTAAAAATCGGGATTTTGTCCCCGTCAACTGCTGCGGCGGATGTCTTTTCTGCTGCGGCGATCTCGCTATAGTGGGATGAGACCTACTGTAGCGGACACCCATTTCCCATAAGCCCATGATGACGAAGAGTACACCGCTACAGTGACCCCGCCGCAGCGATACTCCGTCTACCGCAACGATGCCACTGAACTAGTGAGCCCGGTAATTCCACCAGTTTTTTACTCTACTCTCCTAAATTCATCCGAGGCTTCACAAACACAAACAAAATATGTACATCAATGTAAAAATACCATACGGACTCACTCGTAGCCTCGAAATCCCCAACGGAGGTCTAATTTCTTATATCACCCCCCCCCCCCCCCCCCAATGGACTCAATACAACCAAACAATGATCACAAACAAGCAAAGTTTTCAGCTCTTAGGCTTCCACATTTGAGTTTCTATCGACTCGTTCTACCCTTGGAAAGGTTCTATTGGGAGGGTGATCCTAGACTTTCCATAACGACCAGGAAGGTCCTTACAAGTAACATCATTAACCACAACATATTCAATTATCCCTATTTATTTTCAGCCACAATAAAACTTTAAAATGACCCCAAAATAGTCCTACAAGTTCACCAACTTAAACTGGTTTTTAGGTCACTAAAACATGTTTCGACTTATCTTTTCTTTCAAATCGGGCAACACAACTAATCGTACATAATTAATCCTCTTCTCATGTAAGCCAGCCATGAATTCAACTTAAAAACAAGTTCACAACTAGCTCATAGTGGCGCAACAACGAACAACATACTACTCTTTCGAAACTCGCAAGTTCAAGTGTTTACGATCGAGCTACAACTCATAGAAGCTTAGATAAGGGAAAGAGAAGTATAAACTTACCTTGGACTGAGTAGAACCCACTAAACCTAGGTCCTCTTCACCTAACAACAACCTCCAACGTAGTTACAAGAAAGAGGAAGAGAAACTAGCAAGCAGTCCGGGTTTCTTCTGCACTAGAATCACTTGTAACCTTCGAAATCGCTTAGGGTTTGATGGAACTTTTGGGAGAGGAGTTGCAGGGATTTTCTATTGTTTTGCTCTAGAAATTATGATGAAAATATGAGAGAATCATCCCATATAAAATGCTCCTTCGCCGCCCTCAATCTGCCCCTTTCTGGGGATTAAATCTTGGTCTTTGTTTTTTTAAGCAAGTAGGTGATGTACCTACTTGTCACCTACTTGCTTAATTAAATAGGAGTCACTTGCTGGTCCGTTTAATTTATCATGTGCCTCATCCTTACTTTGTAGTTAAGATACGTATCAAGTAGTTCAAGCAAGTAGGACGGGAGGTAAGTTGGTGAAGCAGGCACGTCGGGTAAGCAAGCAGCTCATTTTTATTTGCCCAAAAACTCATTTCTCACGTTTAAATGCATTCGTCAACCTCAACTCAGTCGTGTATATGTTGAATGAAAATGCGGGATGTAACAATATTCAGATGAGCTCAGATGTCATGCGATGCAGTAAGACGAATTAGAGTATTCTAGTACGTTCATTCATATCCTTCTAGTATAGTTTCGCTTATACCTTATTTATACTCACGACCTTCAGAGTTAGGTATGCATATGTTATTTACAATATTACTTGCACTTTTCTTTGGGGCTATAAAGACAGATAGTTGTCTTCAGGACTATTCTATTGCATACTAAGCCCCATATGAGGCCAATTAGTTTATGTCAGTATTAAAGTTATGTTATGAGTCAAAAGAGGTAAGTATCTTTCAAGACTTTCATTGACTCCCCAGATTACATTCAGTACATTATGTATGTGTGTGTGTGTGTATATATATATATATATATATATATATATATATATATATATATATATATATATATATGTTCAGTTTCAGTTTCAGTTATTCAGGTATTATCTACCTTACATACTTGGTACATTTCATTGTACTCACATCCCATTATTGGTGTCACGACCCGACTAGGGGCCGCGACAGGTACCCGGGGCTAACCACCGAGCACTGCTCATTCTATTACTCATCATACTCATTAAGCCTTCTTTTATCAATTTATACTCAAGACATAAGAAAATTATTTTTTCATTTGAGAACATAAAATAATTTTATATGCATAAGCGTCTCGGCCATCAACATAATATATGTACATAGTAACAATCTCGTGAGACCATCTAACCCACACTGCGCATCTACGAGCCTCTACTGGAGTGCTAATCATAAAGACGGGACAATACCCCGTCATGCCCAAAATACATATACATGAATATATGATGTGGCGTGATTTTACGCCACAAATCGATGCTTTTCTGCTATAAGTTTTACTTGTTTTTTAGCAAGTCTATGTGATTTTACGTGGTTTTTAGTGTTTTCAGGTGACAGAACAGATTTGGCATGACAACAGTTGAAAGTGCAGAACCAGGTCGTAAACTTAGTTTACGGTCCGTATTCTCAAATACGGGCCGTATTCCATGGTCGTATTAAAGAATAACAGAACCAGAAAGGCAGGCTGAGAACATGGTGATTTACGAACTCAGATTACGGACCGTATTTCAGTTTACGGTCCGTATTTCAACACGTATTTAACCATTCGAGCATTTGGCAGAAAGTCTGAGTTTTGGAAGTTAAAAGACGATCGGGCAGTTTACGGGGCCGTAAACCACTTTACGGTCCGTATTTCACAAGATTGAAGTTGGACACAACTGGAAGGACGACTTGGTCGTAAATTGATTTACGGTCCGTATTTCACTTTACGGACCGTATTTTGTGTCGACGGGACCAAAGTGCAAATCTCTAACTTTTATGTTTTCAAAACCTATAAATAGTCATTGTAGGGTTTTTAATAGTCATCAGTTATTATATTTTTATCTCTCGACTTAGAACATTAAATACTCTCTAGTTTTTGAAGGTTCAAACATCAATTCAAGTATTATCAATTCCTCTTTTCTTCCAAAGTAAGCAATTATGAATTCTTCAATTTTTTATTTCTTGTTCTTTGTCATGAGTAGCTAAATTCCCTTATTAGGGTTGTGAACCCAATGATGGGTGTTTTGTGATTGGGTTTGTGATTGATATACACATAATGGATTATTAGGGTTTAGTTATTCTTCATTCATAATTAATGGTTGCAAACATTGATTAAAGCCATAAACCTTGATTTATTTGGGAAAATAATTAGGGTTGGTAAGAATAACTAACAAGGACTCAAAGCTTTAAACTTTGTTTAATAAATTCACTTAGGAATAAGAAGAATTTACTTGGCATGATTAATCGTTATTCATGGTTACATCCTTATATTTGGGAAAATCATAGAAAGACATAATCTTTATTTATTGGGAAATAGTAGAGATTCACATAAAGATTAAGTGCATTCATATAATGATCCATTACAAGTATATCAAGATCAATACCCATGATCATACAACCTATCTAGCGGGGACACAACCATAGTTTCTTTTACCATAAATTTCCACCAAAGCAAGTAGATAGCAATTAGTTATAGAAAAACCAACTTTTACCAAAATCATCGGATTATGACATTAGACCTAGAAGTTAGCATCCTATGACTTTAGTAACCTTTTCACACCATATTCCTTGTGGGATTCGACCCCAACCTTGTTGGGTTACTATATTTGACAACGTCCGCGTTATACCATTAATAGGTGTAATTTGAGCGTATCAAATTTTGGCGCCGTTGCCGGGGAATACGGTTTTGAAATTACTAAAGTGTTTGCTTTGCTTAAAGGCTTTTGCTTATTCCATCATACCTTGTTTGCTACTCTGTGTAAATGTCACGACCCAGCCCCGTGGGCCGCGACTGGTGTCCTTCTGGGACACCCCAACGAACTCACACCCAGACCATCGTAATCAGGCTCGTCCAAACTCCACGTACGTTATTCGAACTCATCATCGTAATCAGACATCTACCGAACACTTATCCTAAGCAGTCGCCCGTACAGATCAGACAAATCACAAATCAGAAGGAAGGCGGAATGTACATCGCCAACTTTCACACACACACATCAGAAGGGTGGCGGAATGCACATCGCCCCTAAATGCATACACACACATACAAAGTCAGAGGCCGACTTGGCCATAGTAGCGTACGGGCCACTTAAGATCGTAAAACAGACTCACATGCAAACACACCGGACCCACGACCCACAAATCTGACTACAGGCCTCTAGACAAAACAGAACATAAGAACATAGGACGGGACAGGGCCCCGCCGTACCCACTCATCCAAATATACAGAATACAGACACAACAAAAGAAATGTACCAAAAGTAGGCTCCGGATCAAGGGGAGCTTTCCAACACAGCAGAATGAGTAGCCTAAACTGGAGGACCACCCAAACGAGCTTCTGTACCTGCGGGCATGAAACACAGCCCCCGAAGAAACGGGGGTCAGTACGGGAGAAGTACTGAGTATGTAAAGCAGAAGGTACAAAAATCACAAACATAGCTAGAGTCAGAAAGAACAAACACACCAACATCGCAACAAAGCAAACCTGTGCGGGAGGCGAACGTACAAATGCAAATCAAATCATGTATAGGGTTTAGGAACGTGGTCACCCCCCGACGCTGGTGCCACAACACATCATAACTCCAGAAGTTTTCAAATCTCCGTACAGTCTCCAGACACATCATATCACACACACATCATATCATCAGAACATATCAAATGCCATATCACATCATAACTCCATAAACGGTAACCGGCCCTATGGCGAGGCCTCGGAAACCGTAACACATCATAACTCCCGAATATATTATAGTGCGCACGATCACAAAGTCGGCCCGGGTACCGACGAACGAAGTCATAGCAGACAGCACGAACAGAGTAGTGCCGAAACCATATGCATATTAAAAATAATTTGTCGGACTCAACATATCGTTTACATATAGATAGATACTGACGCCAGAAGGCTCGGAGTAGGAATCGAATTGATAAAAGTAGACATATAAATGTTACGAAGTTCCAAACTGTCAAATTCGTAAGAAAACTGTTCATAAGTCATTTTTCCGGAATTCTCACATCATCCCAAAGTACAGAACCTGCATTAATGGCATAGGAAGTTTCAAACACATCCTTGAGTCATAAACAGAAGATTGCGAATCATAACAGACACAAGCGAATCAAACAAACCGAATAAGGGGAGCCTCGGGGCTCGCGGGCCCACCTCGGGTCAAATTGAGGCGGCGGACACAAATCACAGACTTTCGGCTCCATAGAGCCATCTACGAAAGTTTCGAAGGGTTTCGGACACAACAGCACAAGTTATGGAGGTACGAACATTCTTTTAACCAAAAGTGACAAAAAAGGGGTTCAATCGCGCTGAGTGAATAGTGCTCGAACTTGAACTTCGATTTCCAAGAGCAGGGTTATTCCCGAGATTCCGAAATTTACCTAGTGGGTCTAGGACATGCCAAAAGAATGAGAGGTAGGCTTTACATACCTGGTTGGCGCCTTACGCTCGTCCAATCGCGATTCCCGTTTCGTCCAGAAACTGCAAATGGTCACTTTTACCAGTTACTATTCATGAGAATTAACATTTTAGTCTTTGGGCTATATTTGGCTACCGAAATTTCGGCAGCACTTCCCCTATAAATCTAACACCCTCGAGACTTAGCTCGGCTCAAAATATAACAACATCAACAGCCCAAACATCAATACACAATAGGAATCACAATCAAACACACTAACTTCACAATTGCACCTTATTTCATAAGTTGGTAATCCTATTTCCAAACTCCACAATTTCAACTCATATCCACACTATTGTATTCATTCATTCAAGATTATTCCATTACATAACAAACAAGTTCCAACCCATTTACCAAGTTTTCCCAAAATCCATTACTTTCCATTTTTCATTCAACACACCAAAAGTTACGACGAACGTTCTAACTTGCGTCGTTTCATTCCAAATTCGTTATCATCAACCATAAATCTTATTTAAGGTCTTTAGTGTCATATATATATACTATGATATACACAAATATACCAAAGGTATACACTTTCCGATAACGTCCGAAATTATTTTCTAACACCAACTCAATTCCTTAATCAATCCTTTACAACATAATGACCACAACAACACATTATTCAAACTAAACAAGATAAAATTCTTATGCCTTGCACTACATGGGACTCACGGCCAAACATACCCTTTTATATACACACACACCATGCACAAACACAACCTCATCCCAAAATCTTCACACTAATCCAATCACTAACACATATATATCCATTTCATAACATTAAAACATAAAAATCTTACCTTTTTCTTGAATTTCCGATTTGCCGCAAACGAGCACCTTACGCCAGTCTAATTATACCACCACGAAGAGCACCTCGAACTCATCAATCATTCCAAAAGAGACTAGGTGATTGGATTAGAAACAAGCCACGAAATTTTTTTTTTTTTTCTTTCTCTTCCTTTTTCGGCCGAGAGCACCTTCAATGGTGTTCTTGAGATTTTTTTTTTTTTGATCTTGATCTTGATAATTCCAACTCATGGCTTTGTATATATCCATTACATAGAGGTCATGTGCATAGCACATGACCATTTAAATTGAGTTTGGGCCTCCACAATGGCCGGCCACTTCACTTCCTTTGGGCCTCAATTTTTGTATTCCATTTTCTTAGCCCAATTCATAAAATGTCCCGTTTTGTAATTCCCGAAACTAATTTCCGAAGTTCCAAATTTACCCTCGGCCTTCCCCGACGTCTTAACATCAATGATTCCATAATCAACATGAGCATAGCAACTTGAATCAAATTATTTCCTCAACACACACAAGTCTTATTTATTTTCTTGATTTCCCGTTATACGAAAATACGGGACATAACATTCTCCCCCCCTTAAGAACATTCGTCCTCGAATGTTGAATCGAAATCATGGGTGTCGTACTACTCCGGGATGGTTCTCTTGATAGTTGTCCTTTATTGATTTCTCCGACATGTCTTCTTTACCAATACTAGGGTAGATTTTTTTTTTCACATCACTGACTCAAATACCTTCATAATACATTTTCTCATACTCTACGTAATCACCGAACTCTGCACTATATTCTTGTAAGGGACGGACACTTTCCAGACATCATCGTCAATATCATCTTCCTTTCACACTCCTGAGTTTCCTTACCACCTCGTCGTACTCTCACTTTACTTCATATCAGACACTTCATGCCAAACAGATTCAGAACTAAAACCGGACGGATTCATAATCGGAGGCAGACATACTCAACTATGGCGGACGGATTCGTAGTCGAAGTCAGAGGTACGGAAGTATATCAGACAGACTGAGATGTGTCAAACAAATCTGGGCTCGGAGTTAGACATACAAAGGCGTATCGAACGAATTTGTAAGCAGAATCAACACACGAAGATACACCAGACAGATTCACAATTGAAGTCAAACGTATGGACTCATATCGAACGGATCCGAAATCAGAATCAAATATACAGGATTGTTTCATACAAAGTTGCGACCAGTCAAACCGAAGTGTATCAAACACCCACGCGGTCAAAATCAAACGCACCGAAGCATATCAGACGGATTTATATCCAGATTCAGACCCACAGAGGTGCGCCAGACAGGAACGGATTCAGAATCAAACGCACAAAAGGTTCATCGGACGGGAACCTAGTCGAACGCAGAAGTACAGAGGTGTACTAGGTAGAGCCTCATCAGAATCGGAAGTGCAGAAGCACCACAGATGGGATGTCAATTTAGAATCAAATCATTCATATTAAAGCTCCAATAATTCATGAGAATGCCCCTTTATTTGCAAACTCATTCACCAAGTCGTCACACAATTTACCTTGCGTCTTACGTACCAACTCCTCCAAAGATTCCAATTACTCACACTGCTTATCTTTTATTTATCACAACATTAGTCTCCGGGGCTCGGCTCTCAACCCACATGGCACTGAATGAAAATCATATACACACATACACATACACACGTTTACTCATACCTTACTGGCGAACATCTCTGGCTGTTATTCAAATTCGTTCAATTTCCCAAGAAGTGTTGTACCCTTTCCTTTTTGCCCATTTAGTCCGCCTCGTTCCGCGCGACTCTCGAAAGGGCACTAATTACTCCACACACATCCTATTACCTTTTGGTTACCTCAAATTCCCATCTACATTAATCATACTTACACTTATGAAAAACTTTGCATTACTTCCCAGGGGGTCACCCATCCCAGAATTGCTCTGGCTTGATTACGCTTAACCCTGAAACTTTTACACATTTTAACGCGTTAGGGCTGATATAATTTCGCCAATTGCCCTGTACGACCTTTGTCACGAAATATTAGGCCAAACGGGGTCTTAGCAAATTTTTCGGAAATTTTTCGTAGCGGGTCCCACTCTGACCCAAAGAGGTCGTTTGCTTTTCTGGTTATGTGGTCTATCGTTCTAGCCTTCCAAATCCCATATATTTTCCTCCCACATGTACAGATAACTGCCTCGGATATTTTCATTAATTCGGATTCTTACCCTACCTTTACTGACACACACAAAAAGAATATCGCATAATACCGAGGTACAAACCTACCATTGCACATATTCATTAAACAAAAGGGTTAGTAGTATACCTGGGTCTGTGTCTGGGGGTGCCTCTGGGTCCCGATGACCAGTCAAAGCGTAGATGCGGTTCGAGGGACCGCTAGAATCTGAACCCCCACCACGGCCTCTACCGCAGCCCGCTGGTGCAGGCATACCTCGCCCTGTCGAGCGCGTGGCCGAAGGGGTAGATGACGAACCCGCAACAGATCTCGTCGGCGGTGCTGCGCTACCGGAACCGCCTGCCCACGGACAATCCCGCATGATATGGCCCTGGCGGTCGCAAGCAAAACAGGCCCCTGTGGCCCTGAAGCACTCACCTGGGTGCGATCTTCCACAATATGAACACGGGGGCATAGGTGGCCTAATCTGACTGGGACCTCTGCTCGCCTGAGGACCTGGGGCTCTGGAACTCTGGTCTGCCCTGGACGGTCCTGCGCCATCAAATCTCTTACTAACAGACTGTGTGTCCCGGCCTGACGGAGGAAAGTGCCCACTGGACTGATACTGAGGCTGCCCGCCCCGAGAACCTCCAGAATACCCTGCTGATCTGGCTCTCTTGGGCCGTCTCCCATCATACTCTCTGCTGGGCCGATCTGCTCGGTGCCGGTTCTCCATCCCCTGGGCGTAGGCCTGTAGACGGGCAATGTCCATATCTGTCTGCAATGACACCGCCATACACCCGTCAATCAAGTAACGATCCAGCCCCATAACATATCTATGCATCCGATCTGTCATATCTGCCACCACGGCAGGGCCATACCGGGCCAGGGAATCAAACTCCAAATTATATTCACGGACGCTCCGACCCCTCTGCTGCAGATGCAAAAACCGATCAGCTCGCTCCCGTCGTAACTCTGGGGGGCAGAAAGTGGCGGGTGAAAGCAGTCACAAACTGATTCCACATAGCTGGAGGAGCACCCTCACCCCGGGATAGCTCCCAAGTCTCATACCAATGCGCGGCAACATCCCGAAGTCTATGCGAAGCTAGCTCAACCGACTCGGTCTCTGACGCCCTGACCAAGTCTAATGCACGCCGCATCCCCCGAATGAAGTCATGGGGGTCCTCGTCGGGCTTAGACCCGAAAAACTCTGGAGGGCCGCATAACAAGAACTCCCGAACTCTCAGGCTTTCCCGCCTGTCCTCATCATCATCGTCCCTCCGCCCGCGTCTGCGAGCCTGTTCGGCTACAATCGTGGTCAACAACTGTACAGCCTCCCTCAGGGTCCTATCCTCCGCCCCTGGCTGAGGAGCTGGAGTCTCAGGAGCGGGTACACGGACCTCTGGAGCTGCTGAAGGTCCCGCTCCAGGCTGTACTAATGGGGGTGTAGCAGACCCCTCAGAATGAGGTGTAACCTCAGGCAAATCATAAACACGAGCCCGAGTAGCCCGTTGTGCCTGACTGGTCTCTCCCACCTTCGCCTTGCCCTTCTGGGCCGCCGTTGCCTTCTTCGGAGGCATCACTGCAAACACAACAACGGGTCAGATCAGAATGACCCTAATAACACAGCTCTATCGCACGATCTAAGATTCCAAAGAAAGGGTAACACAACATCCTAGATGTCCTGTAGCTTCCTGTTTATAGATGCGGTGCACAACACATCGATAAACAAGACTCTACTAGACACGGCCTGTAGACATTCCGAGGACAAACCGCTCTGATACCACTTTTGTCACGACCCAGCCCCGTGGGCCGCGACTGGTGTCCTTCTGGGACACCCCAACGAACTCACACCTAGACCATCGTAATCAGGCTCGTCCAAACTCCACGTACGTTATTCGAACTCATCATCGTAATCAGACATCTACCGAACACTTATCCTAAGCAGTCGCCCGTACAGATCAGACAAATCACAAATAAGAAGGAAGGCGGAATGTACATCGCCAACTTTCACACACACACATCAGAAGGGTGGCGGAATGCACATCGCCCCCAAATGCATACACACACATACAAAGTCAGAGGCCGACTTGGCCATAGTAGCGTACGGGCCACTTAAGATCGTAAAACAGACTCACATGCAAACACACCGGACCCACGACCCACAAATCTGACTACAGGCCTCTAGACAAAACAGAACATAAGAACATAGGACGGGACAGGGCCCCGCCGTACCCACTCATCCAAATATACAGAATACAGACACAACAAAAGAAATGTACCAAAAGTAGGCTCCGGATCAAGGGGAGCTTTCCAACACAGCAGAATGAGTAGCCTAAACTGGAGGACCACCCAAACGAGCTTCTGTACCTGCGGGCATGAAACACAGCCCCCGAAGAAACGGGGGTCAGTACGGGAGAAGTACTGAGTATGTAAAGCAGAAGGTACAGAAATCACAAACATAGCTAGAGTCAGAAAGAACAAACACACCAACATCGCAACAAAGCAAACCTGTGCGGGAGGCGAACGTACAAATGCAAATCAAATCATGTATAGGGTTTAGGAACGTGGTCACCCCCCGACGCTGGTGCCACAACACATCATAACTCCAGAAGTTTTCAAATCTCCGTACAGTCTCCAGACACATCATATCACACACACATCATATCATCAGAACATATCAAATGCCATATCACATCATAACTCCATAAACGGTAACCGGCCCTATGGCGAGGCCTCGGAAACCGTAACACATCATAACTCCCGAATATATTATAGTGCGCACGATCACAAAGTCGGCCCGGGTACCGACGAACGAAGTCATAGCAGACAGCACGAACAGAGAAGTGCCGAAACCATATGCATATTAAAAATAATTTGTCGGACTCAACATATCGTTTACATATAGATAGATACTGACGCCAGAAGGCTCGGAGTAGGAATCGAATTGATAAAAGTAGACATATAAATGTTACGAAGTTCCAAACTGTCAAATTCGTAAGAAAACTGTTCATAAGTCATTTTTCTGGAATTCTCACATCATCCCAAAGTACAGAACCTGCATTAATGGCATAGGAAGTTTCAAACACATCCTTGAGTCATAAACAGAAGATTGCGAATCATAACAGACACAAGCGAATCAAACAAACCGAATAAGGGGAGCCTCGGGGCTCGCGGGCCCACCTCGGGTCAAATTGAGGCGGCGGACACAAATCACAGACTTTCGGCTCCATAGAGCCATCTACGAAAGTTTCGAAGGGTTTCGGACACAACAGCACAAGTTATGGAGGTACGAACATTCTTTTAACCAAAAGTGACAAAAAAGGGGTTCAATCGCGCTGAGTGAATAGTGCTCGAACTTGAACTTCGATTTCCAAGAGCAGGGTTATTCCCGAGATTCCGAAATTTACCTAGTGGGTCTAGGACATGCCAAAACAATGAGAGGTAGGCTTTACATACCTGGTTGGCGCCTTACGCTCGTCCAATCGCGATTCCCGTTTCGTCCAGAAACTGCAAATGGTCACTTTTACCAGTTACTATTCATGAGAATTAACATTTTAGTCTTTGGGCTATATTTGGCTACCGAAATTTCGGCAGCACTTCCCCTATAAATCTAACACCCCCGAGACTTAGCTCGGCTCAAAATATAACAACATCAACAGCCCAAACATCAATACACAATACGAATCACAATCAAACACACTAACTTCACAATTGCACCTTATTTCATAAGTTGGTAATCCTATTTCCAAACTCCACAATTTCAACTCATATCCACACTATTGTATTCATTCATTCAAGATTATTCCATTACATAACAAACAAGTTCCAACCCATTTACCAAGTTTTCCCAAAATCCATTACTTTCCATTTTTCATTCAACACACCAAAAGTTACGACGAACGTTCTAACTTGCGTCGTTTCATTCCAAATTCGTTATCATCAACCATAAATCTTATTTAAGGTCTTTAGTGTCATATATATATACTATGATATACACAAATATACCAAAGGTATACACTTTCCGATAACGTCCGAAATTATTTTCTAACACCTACTCAATTCCTTAATCAATCCTTTACAACATAATGACCACAACAACACATTATTCAAACTAAACAAGATAAAATTCTTATGCCTTGCACTACATGGGACTCACGGCCAAACATACCCTTTTATATACACACACACCATGCACAAACACAACCTCATCCCAAAATCTTCACACTAATCCAATCACTAACACATATATATCCATTTCATAACATTAAAACATAAAAATCTTACCTTTTTCTTGAATTTCCGATTTGCCGCAAACGAGCACCTTACGCCAATCTAATTATACCACCACGAAGAGCACCTCGAACTCATCAATCATTCCAAAAGAGACTAGGTGATTGGATTAGAAACAAGCCACGAATTTTTTTTTTTTTTTTCTTTCTCTTCCTTTTTCGGCCGAGAGCACCTTCAATGGTGTTCTTGAGATTTTTTTTTTTTTTTGATCTTGATCTTGATAATTCCAACTCATGGCTTTGTATATATCCATTACATAGAGGTCATGTGCATAGCACATGACCATTTAAATTGAGTTTGGGCCTCCACAATGGCTGGCCACTTCACTTCCTTTGGGCCTCAATTTTTGTATTCCATTTTCTTAGCCCAATTCATAAAATGTCCCGTTTTGTAATTCCCGAAACTAATTTCCGAAGTTCCAAATTTACCCTCGGCCTTCCCCGACGTCTTAACATCATTGATTCCATAATCAACATGAGCATAGCAACTTGAATCAAATTATTTCCTCAACACACACAAGTCTTATTTATTTTCTTGATTTCCCGTTATACGAAAATACGGGACATAACAGTAAACCAGGTCAACATGAATCAAAATCAGCAAAATCAACGTGTTGGTAACCAGGGGAATCGGTTGAACAATCAGGCGAATGAATCAGATAATGAGAATATTTTCGCTGAACTTGTTCCAGAGGAAGACTATGCGTCTGCTATTGCTCAACCTCGAGTTGGAGCTGCTACTGTGAAAATTGACTCCTTTCTATACCAGCCGTTGAAACTTGAGGGATACTTTCGGAACTCTACCGAGAATGACCCTCAACGTCATTTGCAGAATTTTGTGGATGTGTGTGCTAATCACATCCAGAACAACGTTCCAGAAGATGTTATTCGGTTGAGGTTATTCAAATATTCCTCAGCTGGAGAGGCAAGAACATGGTTCGAGAAGCTGCCCCGAAATTCGATTACTTCATGGGCAGAGATGGTAGCTGCTTTTCTCACAAAGTGGTACCCCCCTAGCAAGAAGCCTGAGATTCGTGACAAGATATATGAATTTAAGCAGCGACCGGGGGAACAACTATATGAAGCCTGGGAGAGATTCAAGGAGTATTTGCAGAAGAGCCCGAATCATGGTTTTCCGGAACATATATTAATGGAGAAGTTCTACTGAGGATTGGATCCAATAACATAGTCAGTAGCTAATAATGCAGCTGATGGTTGTTTCATGAACAAGACCTTTCGACGAGTGACCACCATACTTAACAAGCTGACGATTCATAATCAGGCTTGGCACTCAAACAATGCTGATGTGGTACCATATGGTAGTTCTATGATCCAGAATATAGTGAAGGAGAATCAAGACACCCAGCAGACTTTGGCAGAACTTGCAACAAATATTTCCTTGCTAACGAAGAAGTTTGATGAATCCCAAATCAAGAAGGTAAATGTTTGTGAGGATGATAAAGCTTTGCCAAAAGGGATGTACCATGCTCAAGATGGTCCATTCCATGATGGGCCACCTATGCAGGTTGAAGATGCTAATTATGTTAATAACTCTCAAGGGGGTTACCAAAGACAGAATTACCAAGGTGGCTATCAGAATCAGACTCAATGGAGACCTCAACAAGGTCAATGTGCTTACAACAACTCTGGGAACTACAACAATAATTATGGTGGTGCGAACCAAGGGAGTTACAACAACAACAACAATTTTGGGAACAAGATTTCCAGTCCTTATATACCACCGAAAGGGCAGTCAACAGAGCCAGGTAGTTCGAAGGTTGAAGCAATGCTTGAGGAGATTCTGGCCAATCAGTCTAAGTCTGAAAGGACTTTATCTGGGCTGACAGAAACAGTTGGTTCCCATAAAACAGCTATTCAGAAGCTTGAGTCGCAGATGAGGGATATTTCTAGAGAGCAGCACCCTCCTAAAAAGGGAGGACTTTTGTGTGACACTATTCCAAATCCAAAGAATGGGGGAGACGGTGTAGACCGTGTGTTTGCCATCACTACTAGGAGTGGTAAAACACTTCAGGGGGCTGCTGAGAAGGTGCTTGATCTTGAGCCGATTGATGAAGAGGATGAGGTGCAGTCTGAAGCACCCATTATTGCTGATGAGAATCTTACTGACAAGAAGGTTGCTGATATTCCAGAGATGGAGCAAGAAGTTGATAAAACAAGCAAGCAGGCTGTAAAAGGGGCTCTCCGCCCTTTGACACAGCTTTCCAAATCTAAACCTCCCTTTCCTCAGAGGTTGGTAAAGAAGAAGGAAGATGCTAAGTTCGAGAAGTTTTATGATCAGTTGAAGTAGTTATCTCTAAATTTTCCCTTCTTGGAAGCAGTCAAGGAGATGCCCGATTTTGCTAAATATTTGAAGGATTTACTGACTAAGAGGAAGACGGTTCAACATGAAACCGTGAGTTTGACTCACACTGTGAGTTCCATCATTTCAACCACAACTGTTCAGAAAAAGGGAGATCCTGGGGCGTTCACCATTCCTTGTTCTATTGGGCACAATGATTTTGCTCGTGCTTTGTGTGATAGTGGGGCGAGTATTAATTTGATACCCCTTGCTATATATAAAAAATCAGGTTTAGGGATGCCAAGGCCGACTACGATGAGGTTGCAAATGGCTGATAGGTCTATCAAAAGACCTGTTGGGGTGGTTGATGATGTAATTGTGCGGGTTGGTGATTTTATGTTGCCCGTTGATTTTGTGATTCTTGACTGTGATGTTGAATGGCACATTCCTATCATTCTGGGGAGACCTTTCCTTGCTACATGGAGGGCTCTGATGGATTCGGAGAAAAGTGAAATCTAGTTCCGAGTCAACAATGAAGAAGTGACTTTTCAGGCTAGCAAAGGGATGAAGTTACCAAGTGCTTACGAGAGTATTTCAGTAATTGATTCGTTTAATGTTGTTGATGAAGTAGTGGAGTTCAATATGGAAGAAGAAATTTTGGGTGAGGCTTTAGCTGGTATTCTTATGAATTTCGATGTTGAAAACATGGAAGGCTATGTGGAGACAGTTAATTCACTTGTTGGGTTGGGCTCATATTCATACCACCCAAAGAAGCTAAATCTTGATCTGGAAAATAGAACAACTCCTCCAGCAAAGCCTTCGATCATTGAGCCACCTAAGTTGGAGCTTAAGCAGCTTCCATCAGATCTAAAATATGAGTTCCTTGGTCTAGACAATACATTACCTGTGATTGTTTCAGCCCTATTGACTGAGGAGCAGATCTTACAGATTTTGGAGGTGTTGAGGGAGTACAAGCGTGCTATTGGTTGGACCATAGCATACATTCGAGGTATTCCATCTGGGATCTGTGAGCACAAAATTCAGTTGGAGAAGGGTAGCAAACCGAGTGTAGAGCATCAGAGGCGACTGAACGAGAATATGCAAGAGGTCATCAAGAAAGAGATCATCAAATGGCTGGATGCGGGTGTGGTTTACCCAATTGCTGATAGTAAATGGGTGAGCCCAGTCCAATGTGTTCCTAAGAAGGGCGGCATCACTGTTGTGTCGAATGCAAAGAATGAGTTGATCCCGACCAGAACTGTCACCGGATGGAGAGTTTGCATGGATTATCACAAGCTCAACACAGCCACTTGCAAGGACCACTTCCCTATGCCCTTCATTGATCAGATGCTTGATAGGCTAGCAGGGCGTTCCTTCTATTGCTTTTTTGATGGTTACTCGGGCTACAATCAGATCAACATTGCTCTAGAAGATCAGGAGAAGACCACTTTTACCTGTCCTTATGGGACATTTGCATTCAGCCGGATGCCTTTTGGTTTGTGTAATGCACCAGCTACTTTTCAGAGGTGCATGATGTCAATCTTCTCTGACATGGTAGAGGATTTCTTGGAAGTGTTCATGGATGACTTTTCTGTGGTGGGTGATTCATTTCAAGATTGTCTTGGCCATCTAGGTCAAGTGCTAAAAAGGTGTGAGGAGACCAATCTGGTGCTAAATTGGGAGAAGTGCCATTTTATGGTGAAGGAAGGAATCGTCCTTGGTCACAAATCTCTAAAAAGGGAATCGAGGTCGATCAAGCAAAAATTGATATGATTACAAAACATCCACCACCTATCTCAGTCAAAGGTGTCCGAAGTTTCTTGGGGCATGCTGGATTCTAGAGGCGCTTCATCAAAGATTTCTCCAAGATTGCTAATCCAATGTGCAAGCTTCTTGAAAAAGAAGCTAAATATGTGTTTGGTGATAAGTGTCAGAAGGCGTTTGAGGAGTTAAAAGAGCGTCTCATTACTGCTCCTATTATTGTTGCTCCTGACCGGTCCTTGCTATTTGAACTGATGTGTGATGCTAGTGGTTTCGCAATAGGTGTTGTGCTTGGGCAGAGACACAATAAAAGCATGCACCCGATCTATTATGCAAGCAGAACACTGAATGCTGCTCAGATGAATTACACAGTGACGGAGCAAGAGCTGCTTGCCATTGTGTTTGCTTTTAAGAAATTTTGGGCCTACTTGTTGGGGTCCAAAGTAGTGGTTTACACTGATCATGCAGCCTTGAGATACCTCATAGCAAAGAAGGAAGCAAAGTCGCGACTGATCAGATGGGTGCTATTGCTGCAAGAGTTTGATTTTGAGATGAAGGACCGCAAGGGTACTGAAAACCAGGTTGCTGACCATCTCTCTCGGCTTGAAGAGGCTAGGAGACCTTCTGATGAGCTTGATTTAGATGATGCTTTTCCAGATGAGAGGGTGTTGGCTGTGTCAAATGAGGTGGCACCGTGGTATCCTGACATTGCCAATTATTTGGTAACAGGCATAGTTCCAGAAGACATCAAAGCCTACCAAAAGAAGAAATTCTTGCGGGATGCTCAACAGTACTATTGGGACGAGCCTTATTTGTTCCGAACATGCGCTGACAACATCATTCGGCGTTGTGTTCCGGAAAGTGAAGTGATGGCGATTCTAAAGGCGTGCCGTGACTCTCCTATTAGGGGTCATCATAGCGGAAACCGGACTGCGGCTAAGGGACTTGAGTGCGGCTATTACTGGCCGACTATGTTTCATGATGCTAATCTATTGGTGCGGTCATGTGATCAATGTCAGAGGCAAGGGAATATCGGCAGAAGGCAAGAAATGCCTATGAATTTTGTTATGGAGGTAGAAGTGTTCGATGTCTAGGGGATTGACTTTATGGGACCCTTTGTGTGTTCGGGTGGCATGAAATACATCTTGGTTGCTGTGGACTATGTGTCAAAATGGGTAGAAGCGGTGGCTTTACCTAATAATGAGGCCAAGAGTGTTATGGGGTTCCTCAAGAAGAACATATTTACTCGTTTTGGTACTCCGAGAGCTATAATCAGCGATGGTGGATCCCACTTTTGTAATAGAGCTTTCGCGGGACTGATGGAGAAATATGGTGTAAAACATAGGGTGGCAACACCTTATCACCCTCAGACAAGTGGACAGGTTGAAGTGTCCAATAGGGAGATCAAGAGTATTCTAGCAAAAACAGTGAATGCAAATTGAACTGACTGGGCCCGCAAGCTCGAGACTCCTTTCAAGACTCCGATTAGGACTTCACCCTTCAAGTTTGTATTCGGAAAAGCTTGTCACTTGCCAGTTGAACTTGAGCACAAAGCTATGTGGGCGCTGAAGAAACTAAATATGGATTGGGAGGAAGCGACCAAGCTCAGGTTGTTTCAACTAAATGAGATGGATGAGTTTCGGTACCAGGCATATGAGAGTGCATCACTTTATAAAGAAAGGATGAAGCAATACCATGACAAGAAAATCCTGAAGCGAGAGTTCTACAAGGGTGACCCTGTATTGTTGTTTAACTCTCTGTTGAAGTTGCTGCCTGGTAAGCTTAAATCAAGTTGGTCTGGTCCATTTGAGGTGGTAGGTGTTTCACCCCATGGAGCAATCGAGTTAAAGTCCAGAGATGGAACTCGGACATTTAAAGTGAGTGGGCAGAGATTGAAGCACTATCACGGAATGGTTTCGGAGGATAGGATTGTTGATCGCTACAGGTTGAAGCACCTTAGAATGAACAATGATCTGGTGTACAAAGATAAGGAGTGAATGGTCACCACCGTCGTGCCGCGACGTTAAATCAAGCGCTTCTTGGGAGGCAACCCAAGTGTAATGTTTATTTTTTTTAGTTTGTTTTTTTTAACATATAGGGTAATGGTTGTTTTGGTGCAGGAATATATTGCAGAAAATATTGCTAAAAGTAGGTAAGTTCAGTTGTAAGAAACTGTCTCGTAGCATTTCAAAATACGCCTGCAGTTTACGGACTGTATTCCACAATACGGCTCGTAAACCAGGGCGTATTTAACAATGTCACAAAACAGTAAGCACTGTAATGTAACATGACAGTTTACGACCATGGAGGACGGACCGTATTTCACAATACGGACAATAAACCTGATCGTAATCTATCATGAGATAATACAGTGTACTGCTCATATCAACATCTCTAAATACGGGTCGTAAATCACTTTACGGACCGTATTTAGAAATTTTAAAAAAAATATTGCGATTTAAATCAACGGGCAAAGCACCTCACCGCCCAACTTAGTAACGATCCGTCCTTGACTCCCCTCATTCCCACGATTTCCCACCATAACCCATCATCTTCCATTCTTCTAAAACCCATAAATACACAACTCACACCCAAAAACAAACCCACTCTCACCAAAATTCGTCATCTCTCTGCCCTAGGTTTAAACTTTGTTGTAATTGAAGTTGTGTTCTCCAGATCTTTCCTAATTGCGATCTATTGGGGCATAATAAAAAGGTATGATTGACAGTCTCTACTCTTAATTTCCAGCAGTGCATTTGAACTTGATGGTAAGCATTGATTGGGCTATGTTTTGTGAAATTAAGTGTTTGCTTACCTTGGTTAATGATCTTGTATGGGGACAACAATGCTAAAGTCTTTTAATTCTCTTGGGAAATAGTAATAAAACCCAAATGGGCTAGAGGGCATTCCATACTTTAAAAATTCCATGAATTTGAAGTTTTGGTCTGCCCACCAATAGCTTGACTCTTGAGGGAATTATGAAAAATTCGTAGAAAAGTAGGTGAAGTCTGAGTAACCTAATCCCCGAAACAATATGAAACCGAGATTTGTAACGAAATCCGGGAAGCAAAACTTGTTCTAGGTCTATCTAGCGAAAATAAACGATCTCACTTTACGGACCGTATTTCAGTTTACGATCCGTATTTAAGTGTGTCACGAAGGGACAAAATGTTCTCCAAGAAACTGAGTAGTTTACGATCGTACTTTATGGACCGTATTTCAGTTTACGGTCCGTATTTAAGCATGTCACGAAGGGACAGAATGTTCTCCAAGAAACTGCTCAGTTTACGATCGTACTTTACGAACTGTATTTCAGTTTACGGTCCGTCTTTTGAGTTTACGATCACAGACAGAACACATATTATGTACACAGTCAAGTTGTCTTATCATTGATCAGATGTTCCATGGTAACTAATATGATGTGTCTTTTGCAGGAATGGGTCAGAAAAGGAATGCAAAGAAAGCAGGGGACAAAAGCACTGGTACGAGAAAGAAAGAGCGCTCGGATTAGAGGTTGATAGATGAACCCTCCAATTCGGAGGGGGAACAATCAGGATCCGAATGTGCAGAGGTTATACCGCCACCAAAGGTCAGGGGGGCCCCCATACAAGGCACATCGGCAGGGCCATCATAGCCCCCACCTATGACCCCGTCCAAGTCTGCGTCGGAAGTCTCCCAGTCTGAAGAGGGGGATTCTGACGCGGAAGCATCAAGCAGGGGGGCAACCACCCCAACGGATCCGGAGAGTGACTCAGCAGGGCCTAGTGATGGTAATGATCCGGATGATGGTACGCCGCCAAAGGGTCGTAAACTGGCCGTCAGGACCAAACGGCTGGAGGAAGAAAAACTTCCGTTCTCGGTCAATGGGTCAAAGAAATTATATGACCAATGGATGGCCGGGACAAAAAATGGGGGACAGCCGCCACGGAAAGTATTTGAAGAACGGTGACTTATTTTCGATCGTATTTCGACTCATCCACAGCTGTATGATACCATCAAAGGGTACAAGTTAGATGTGTTCATTCATGAGCCGGGAGAGTATGCTCCTCACATTGTGCGGGAGTTCTATGCATCATATGGGGCTGTCTTGATGTCGATGAAGAAGTCGAGTCATGCTTGGCATGAGATACCCATGCTGGAGAATGTGACAGTTCGGAACTCACTGGTTGATATTTCCTCCAAAGCTATCAATAGAGTCCTGTTTGGTAATGATTTTGTGGCTCCCGCTGATCTGAGCCTGTTCCTAGACAAACGAGACAGGAAAGACAAGAAATCTGTGAGGGAATGGACTGCTACAATTATCACATCTGAGCCACATGAGCAAAAATGGACTAATGACGGAAAAATCAAGATTGCTAAAAGTTGTTTGTCCACAGAGGCTAAGTTTTGGTGGACGTTGCTTTGGTACAGGATCACTCCAACCCAGGTAGATAATAACCTCTCCACCAGTTAGGCAGTCACTATTGCCTCATTGATGTCAAGGTACCTGATGAATATTGGGGAGCTAATAGCTGAGGAGCTGCATGTGCGGGCACACAAGCCCAACCAGAACATGGTATTTTCGTGTCTTATCACGGAATTGTGTAGACGGGCAAGGATATTTCAGCTTCCAGAATGGGACGGCACCATCACAGCTACTCATGTGGGGAATTGGAGGAAGAATAAGGTGAAAAGCTAGAAGGACCAAGAGGCAGATCAGTCCGGTGATGACGACGATACTCAGCTAGAGTTGAGTCCGAGCCGTGATTATGGGACTGATCCAGTAGAGTCCGAGATTGGTGCTGCTACTACTGGGACTGATGCTCCCACGACAGGTGTTCCAGATACTGTCGATACACAGGCGTTTGCAGCCACGCTGGGTGTTTCTGAGGCCAGACCTCCACTATCACCTCCTGCCACATAGGGCCCTCCTTCGGGGTCTGCCAATGCCGCAGCGACAACCGAGCCTGCTGATCCAGTGGTGGAGTTGCTGCACTTCATCCATGCTAATTACAGCCATATTGTAGTCAAAGCAGTGAGGACTGAAAGGAAAGTAGGAAAAATCTTGCAACAATTTAGGCCGAAGGTGGTGAAAATAGTGCAGCAGTTGGTTATAGAGGCGACCACAGAAATCCGTGCGGAGTTTGAGAAAAAACACGAAGTGTATCAGGCTAGACTGGATAGTTTTGAGGCCAAATTATTGACTCGAGAGCAGACCACACCCGGTGGGGAGTCTAGATCGTTGAGGAGTGAGTTGGAGAAGCCGAAGAAGGAGCTTGAAGCACTCAAAGTGCAAGGTCTGGTAGCTGCACCAGTGCAAGCACCACGTGCTATTTTTCCTAACATGTTTAAGGTGCTATATTTGCTGGATTTTGAGGAGGAGGTGGAGGATGCCGAACCTTTTGTTCGCGATACGGGAAAGAGGGTCCGTGAGCCATCTGAGGACACAGAGGAGTTGGACATGAGATTGAAGAAGACAGAGAAGAAGGAAATCCAGCAGGCAATCCTTCAGTCGTTGGTTCAGCCGCAGCGCCAACCGGGAGAGTCCACGAGTCAACCGCCGGATGCAGCGGGCCAGTCATGAGTGTCGCACAGCACCAAGGGCACCAAGGTACCACTTATTTTTCCCTCGTTCTTATAAGTGAAGCATTGGGACAGTGCTTGATTCTTTAGTTGGGGGTGGGCCTATTTGAAAGTAGTGTAGTGTAAATAAGTGTTTAGGAACCCCCTCGGCTTTTCTTTGCCAGAGTTCTTTTCCCGATGGGGGTTTATTTTTTTAAAACGGGCATGTTTAGGATGTTGCTTAGGTTGAGTAGAATAATTTTGACTTATTTGGTGTTATTTTGTAACTGATGGCATGTGTTATGGTTTGTTGAAAATTTGGGACCCCTGGAAATTTGAAAAATGCATACTTAGAACAGTTATTGGTTGACATGATTGATTCTTTATATGGCATTATAATTATTGGGGTATTGTGTGTGCTAAATGACTATTTAGGAGGTCACAAGTGTAGAAATAATTGTCCTTATGCCAATGTGGGTGTGAGTTGTTAGTTTAATTCTGTTTAACCATGTATAATCTAGAACTTGCCTGGTTGGTCTTGTTTGAAATCCGAAAGTTAGTTTGGTTGTGAAATGATCTTAGGCTTTCTTTGTGTAAATAAGTCGCTTTGCCTAAATATGCCTTACCAAAAGCTAAAAATTTCACTAGTTTCCCTTTTGAGCCTTTTGACCCTTTTTCTTGGCTAGCCGAATGAAACCTCACCCGTTGTGAAATTTATCCATCTTCGCACCCGTTCCCTCCTTGATGCCACTAGATAGATGAGGCAAAGCGCCTAAGTAGGGGGTGAGTTAAATGTGAAGTAGATGTTAAACACATAAGTTGGGGTGGTGGAGTTTGCTAGTAGAGAGTCGGTGTGGTAGTTGCATATATAAAAAAAAGAAACAAAAATCAGAAAATTATCACACAAAAAGAATTGTTAGTTGGATAGGAATAAAACAACATCGAGGTCGAAAACTTGAAAGAAAATAAAGGGGTTGGAAAGAAAAGAGGCGAGTCAAGGTGAAGAGATGTTGTAGTGTTCAAGGAGGGTGAGTCACTGACATCCAAAAAGTATCCTACCCGTCCCTAAGCCTACATTACAAGCCGAAACAAGTCCTAATGTGATCACAATCGAACGAGCATAGGATGAGAACATAGAAAATAAGGGCAAGCCTATGGTATTTTCATGTGTAGATATGAATTTCTTTGTGAGTGTGAGTGTTTTTCTCTTCTCTTTCATCTTTGTCTCATTCTTGTTGTATATATGTGTGTTGGGACATTCTTTGGTCTATGTGAGGGCATAAGGTTGAGAATTGAGCAAAATAAAGTGACCACCTAAAGTAGCGTTTGTGTGCATCATAATAGGCTCGATAATGTAATGTCATGCATTGAAGCTTCATTGTTAGTCATAGCGTTCTTGAGTTGTGTATATTGCTTCAAAATAGAAAGTTGGGGTGGTCCGTTGAAGAAAAACATGCATGCCAGTAGTTCAGAGTCAAAACCAATGTAGACATTGTTATTCTATGAGATTTAGGTGTTAGATTGAGTCGTTGTTTTGCATGACTTGCTTGAGGACAAGCAAAGACTTTAAGTTGGGGGTGTTGATGTGGCGTGATTTTACGCCACAAATCGATGCTTTTCTGCTATAAGTTTTACTTGTTTTAAAGCAAGTCTAAGTGATTTTACGTGGTTTTTAGTGTTTTCATCTCACGACCCAACCCCGTGGGCCATGACTAGTGCCCGACCTGGACACTCGTATACGTACCTGTTAGATATGGTCAACTGAAGCTAAAATCAATATGGAAACTTGCAAAAGAACTCGAAAGGTTCATAATATCATCATATATACATATACCCAAATAACCGGTCTCCTGGGAAGTCACAACTGATCAGAACATAATATGATACGCAAGCTGACAAGGCTGCCACAATATATCAACATGATACGCAAGCCGGTAAGGCTGCCACTACAGAAGAGCATATCCATAGCACATCGTATAGACACAGCTGAACAAACTTATACATAACCCACACATATGTCTACAGACCTCTAAGAGTATCGAAAACGAAATATGACGGGACAGAGCCCCGCCGTACCCCTGTATAAACATATATATATATATATATATATATATATATATATATATATACATCATAAGATCTGTACCAAAAGTCTAGGCTCCGGAACAACAGAGCTCTCCAAGACAGCTGAGTAGAAGTCCTATGTTGAAGGGTCACCAAACCGACTATCTGTACCTGCGGGCATGAAACGCAGCCCCCCGAAGAAAGGGGGTCAGTACGAGATATGTACTGAGTATATAAAGCATGAAATACAGTAATGAGGATCATAACTTAAATAGAGAGTACAGGAGACAAGTATAACATCCAGAATACTAAAACACTTGCCTTTTGAAACATAAATCATGCATGTCAATATCATATCCATACCCGGCCCATTATGGGACTCGGTGAATAAAGTCATCATATACCATCCAGGCCGCCATAAACATATCATCATATCGTCATATCATCATATCATCATATCATCATCATATATATATATACCGTACCCGGCCCTCTAGTGAGGGACTCGATAAACAATGTAGTGAAATTGTGCACGATAACATACCCGACCCGGGACTCGGTGAAAGATATATTCAGGCATGCACGAGCAGAGTAGTGAGCAACCATATGCAAACTAAGTCATATCTGAGAGTCGATAGAATAATCAAGATGAACTATCATTTGAAAATCAACACAATAATCATATCAAGTACCCTTCGAATGTCACAATGGATTATATCAAGATAGAACTTCTGGAATCATAGACACATATCGAGACACCATGAAATAGCTTCTGGAAATCAAGAACATTAGCCATCCTTGTGGCTCTAAGAATAGGAGCTTCTTTGGAGTCATATATACGTCATCTGTTTGTTTCACAAAGATCATGCCAAAAAGAAGGAAGGGTTAGCTTTACATACCTTAGGTCGCCAATATAAACCCAAAACGAACTCGTCTTAATGCTGATGCTAATCCTATAACAAGGAAATACATGTACGACTTTAGATGGCTTTCGTATATCGTATATATCAATTGATACTTTGATCCTAAAACAAACAGGTAGCTTTTCCCCAATTCCATATATCACAATAACAGCCAAAATGACAAAAATAGATCTCCACAACACAACATATATATGTATATCCATAGTGACCTCATAATACTTTATGGTGATCGTCAAGCTTGAAGCAGGATCTGTACAACCCATGTCACCTTTTGCATGCTTCTTTCTTAACTTAATAACATTCTCAATAAGATAAGGAAGTCATTTACTACAAATTATATCCTTATATCATATGATTATAACGAGAAAACAGCCCACAAACTCAATTCTTTCCAGGTGACGATTTTATTCTCAACTTCGGGTTTATTTCATCAATTCCCACAATTTAGCCAAAATATAAATCACAATACCAATAACAATATTAACAAATCCATATTCAAATAAAATCAATTCCATTCCTAAATCACTTCCAAAACAACCCAATACAAATTCCTACACCGATGCTCTTATACACTTCCTTATTTTCGTATATACATAGTACACAACAAACATAACAACAACCACTACAGCCAATCCCACGATATTCCAGCATACCAAACAATTTATAACAACTACCAAACAGTTCATATGATGACAATAACAATTTATCCGATTTCCCGCAATTAATTCCGTAATTTCCCGTCTCTCAATTTAACTATGACCAGGACGAATTTAAATATACCTAGTAGAGGAGAATTCTTACCTTATATGCCAAACAATCCTCTCCTTCCTCTTTACTTCACTTTGAAGAAAGTCCGAGTCTAACAATACGATAAAGTGGTACAACGAGATCAAAACGGTGAGCAAAACCCGTAACACGATTGAATGGCGTTGCTGAGACTGTACATATATTATCAATGAACAGGTTCCTAAATGTATACACACCTTTGTGAACGTTTTCCTCCAAGCAAAAATTGACCGAATTGATCTTATGTTAATACAAATTGAACTAAATCAATTGCATTTTTGCAACAAATGAATGTTAACATTCAAATGTGGAAAGTGGGATTTTCAACGTGTAAGTCCTTCCTTTTAGGTGACCTTGAGTCACCAATTTTACTTGACACTTAAATGGTATTATTTAGGCCAAATGATGCCACGTGGCAGCCTACTTGGTGTCACGTGGCAGCCCATTGCAAATTTTAACTCACTAATATTATTATATTTTTTAATACCACAATTAATTCCATACTCTCCCACTTTAAACCACTATTAACCAATTACCCACATAACTAATTTCTTGATCTCAGTCCACTTCAACATGAACCACTTTTAACACACCTCATATACTTATTATCATAATCATGTGATAGGATTTTAGTCCATAGCCTGTTTATGCATACACCAAATATCATTTCCGATCACCATCGTCACACTTGTTAAGTCCTAAATTATTTCATGACCTCATCCTTGGATACACCGAGCTCTTAATTTTTATGTTTTGATATGACTAAATCTTCCAACCTCGAGTAAATTTTCTTAGGTTGGACGGTCCAATTTCCTAGTCCAAAAATACGGGGTATTATAGCTTAGACCGTATTTCCTTTATATAAATTTCAAACCTCAACGAAACTTATTTTCTTTGATTGGTTTAACTTCAAACCCTTACGATACATCTGCACCATCACCCTAACCACCTATTTATTGGGGGATAACCTCATTTCCATTACTACTGTCGTTTACCTAGCACGCTTTCCAATGCAGGGAAACACAAGATGTAACATTTCAGGTGTCGGAATAGATTTGGCATGACAACAGTTGAAAGTGCAGAACCAGGTCGTAAACTCAATTTACGGTCCGTATTCTCAAATACGGGCCGTATTCCATGGTCTTATTAAAGAATAACAAAACAAGAAAGGCAGGCTGAGAACATGGTGATTTATGAACTCAGTTTACGGACCGTATTTCAGTTTACGGTCCGTATTTCAACACGTATTTAACCATTCGAGCATTTGGCAGAAAGTCTGAGTTTTGGAAGTTAAAAGACGATCGGGCAGTTTACGGGGCCGTAAACCACTTTACGGTCCGTATTTCACAAGATTGAAGTTGGACACAACTGGAAGGACGACTTGGTCGTAAATTGATTTACGGTCCGTATTTCACTTTACGGACCGTATTTTGTGTCGACGGGACCAAAGTGCAAATCTCTAACTTTTATGTTTTCAAAACCTATAAATAGTCATTGTAGGGTTTTTAATAGTCATCAGTTATTATATTTTTATCTCTCGACTTAGAACATTAAATACTCTCTAGTTTTTGAAGGTTCAAACATCAATTCAAGTATTATCAATTCCTCTTTTCTTCCAAAGTAAGCAATTATGAATTCTTCAATTTCTTATTTCTTGTTCTTTGTCATGAGTAGCTAAATTCCCTTACTAGGGTTGTGAACCCAATGATGGGTGTTTTGTGATTGGGTTTGTGATTAATATACACATAATGGATAATTAGGGTTTAGTTATTCTTCATTCATAATTAATGGTTGCAAACATTGATTAAAGCCATAAACCTTGATTTATTTGGGAAAATAATTAGGGTTGGTAAGAATAACTAACAAGGACTCAAAGCTTTAAACTTTGTTTAATAAATTCACTTAGGAATAAGAAGAATTTACTTGGCATGATAAATCGTTCTTCATGGTTACATTCTTATATTTGGGAAAATCATAGAAAGACATAATCTTTATTTATTGGGAAATAATAGAGATTCACATAGAGATTAAGTGCATTCATATAATGATCCATTACAAGTATATCAAGATCAATACCCATGATTATACACCCTATCTAGCGGGGACACAACCTTAGTTTATTTTACCATAAATTTCCACCAAAGCAAGTAGATAGCAATTAGTTATAGAAAAATCAACTTTTACCAAAATCATCAGATTAAGACATTAGACCTAGAGGCATAAACAATGAAATAAGACAATGATATAGAAGAAATATCAATATGGAGAATCTGTATCTAACGGTCAAGTACAAAGAAAATAATGCATGCTGGCTTACTCATAATCATCATCATGTCATGTATGCATAAATGTATAAGCTTCCCGTCCATGTAGGTACGGTGTGATAATGTATAAGCTGCCTGTCCATGTCGGATCGGTGTGATAGTCATAACATTAGCCTGCGTCCTGGCCTCCCGCGTCCGGGGTATCATCTCATGCCGCCCACTAGTGGTGCTGCCCGTGCCATATAGACACGGTGTAATCATCTATAAGCCGCCCGCCTTAGCGGTGCTGCCCGGCCTTACAGGCGCGGTGTAATGTCATCAACATGTACTCATCATAATGCATGCACAATAACTTAAAGTTAATTATACTTTATCGAGGTGACATAAGGTCGTGAACCCCCGATTCCATTATGGACATTTATAAGTATTCTGCCTCACCTTGAAGGAAATAGTATATAAGGTGAGTATACACAACGAATAACATCATCAACTTTATAGGAACATCATATCGTGAACGCTAGAATCTTTATACTTAACTCATCATCATCATTATTGAACTCATAATATATCTCTCATCTCAAAAGGCTATTCATGAACATGGGCTATTAGTTTTCCGGGATATAAAGGATTAATGGAGAAGGAGGAAAAATCATACCATAGGATTCATGCCATAGAAATAAAGGACTAGCCTCACATACCTTTTTCGTTTAACTAATCTATTGCTTGGTTGTTCTCCTTAATGCACACGTTCTACCTTCAAGAGAATTCGTATCGACATTAGCTAACAATTATAAGAACGGCTTACTAACGCTAGAGAAAATTGGACAGCATTTCCTTCGTTTATACTACTTTTCCCATATTCTATATCAACTCTCAAACGTTCATAATAACATTCTCAATATGATAGACAACACTTATCATTCGTTTACAATATCCGTATTTCACACTTTGTCTTCAATTTCTCCACAATCATGGCCATGGTTCATTGTTACATTTTTCTCACATAGGATACTTATTCCATGTTCTAAATGTCATTCATAACATTTTTATAATCACAAATTATCAATGATCATGGCTCAATTCAAACCTTTACTCAACAATGCTACTATTCACACTTTCATGACCCGTTTCTTACATCCTTCTATAATCCAGGTGTTTCAATTCTTCCATGTCCTAAATAACATGTAAATGCCATAAACATTACCTTAGATGTTGTAGGAACAAGCCTTGAGTGGTATTACTCTTCTTGCACCAAAACCCTAGTTCACTTCTCTTGAAATTTCTTAACTTGGATGAACTTTGATGAGTTTCATACACTTGAATTCTTGATATTGATCTTTGATTTCACATGTTTTCTTGTAGATGAAGAGTGGAGGTTTCTAGATAGAAGTTGTGTGGAAATTAAATGAATTAATGAGCTTGGGTCTCCTTTTTAATGACTTAAAATCTGATTTGAAACGAACAGTAGTTGAAAGTGCACAGTGGTCGTAAACTCGGTTTACGGTCCGTATTCCAGTTTATCGTCTGTATTCTGTGGGCGTAATTAAGCATAACAGAACCAGAAAGGTAGGCTGAGGACATGGTGATTTACGAACTCAATTTACGGGCCGTATTTTAGTTTACGGTCCGTATTTCAAGTTGTCTTTAATCATTCAAGCATTTGACAGAAAGTTGAAGTTTTGGAAGTTGAAATACGACATGGGAGTTTACGGCCCGTAAACTACTTTACGGTCCGTATTTCATTTTACGATCAACTGGGCCAAAGTGAAAATCTGCAACTTTCCACATTTTCAGAACCTATAAATAGTCGTTGGGCTCATAACCCACCTCTTATTCCCATTGCCTTTGAAATCTAAATTAGGGTCGTCAAACATCATTCCTTTCTTATTAGAACATCGTATACTCGTATTCTTCGTTAGTCTATTCACTGTACGAGATCGAAAATTTTCGAGGTGTAATAGTTGGGGCGCTACATTTCATGCATCCAGTTTGATGAGCTCTCACAGTAGATAGGGTTTATAATAAACAGAGGATCGGTAAGACTCCATTTCATCCGGAGTGCAACCAAGTCTTGAGGTTATGTTGATATCAGATGACTCCAGAATTCACGGGTATGCCAAGTGTAACGACCCATTTGGTAGTGTCACACCTTAATAATGGTAGGGCATGACGGGCACCCGACTCTCATTGGAGTTGAGCGAACCCTCAGACATTCGCTCTATCAAAACCTATCATTTCAAAAACTATTAAGAACATAAAACTTTTCCAAATATAAATCATTATCTCTATAACGATTATGAAAACTTTCAATCAAATAAGTACTTTAAACCAATTGAAATTATCTAAAATAAATACTCTTCTAAAATCCACAAATGACTCAACTGATATTACTTTGTCGACATCTCGATAAACATACCACAGGACACTGTCTGCAAAAGTCTCTAAGAAGTAAACTGAACATTATGAGTCAGGACAGGGCCCTGACATACCCATAATCATACATATCTATACATGACTTAGCACAGCTCCAGAATGAGGTGGAACTTGCCAATCCCAGCTGACGTCAAGCATCCTAGCTATATACTTAACTTGCCAAACAATCTGGGGCTGCGGGCATGAACGCAGCGTCCCCAGGCAAAAGGACGTCAGTACGGACAATGTACTGAGTATGTAAGGTGGTAACAAATCATAATCATAATTTGACTTAAGAGAGAAGAAATCACAGTCTAACTCAATACCTGCAGCCTTCGCTGGAAGAAACATAAATGTGCACATGAAGTCTCAAAACAATCTTTAAGTAAATAATGCAGTCCAACACACATGCCGCTTCCGACATGTTAACAGAATGGTACCTTCAAATAGCCGCTTCCGGATAGTATTACAATAGTCCCTTCGGACTGCCGCTTCCGGCATAATAATGATGGCCCCTTCAGGCAGCCTCTTCCTGCTTAGCTAGGGTGGCCCCTTCGGGCAGCCGCTTCCGGCTTAATATCACCATCATATCAACACAAACCCAATCCACAAATATCAATTTAAATTCATACCATAAGTCACTAATCAATTCATCACAATCCAGTTATTAGCCTTAGTCTTTCATATGAAGTTATCAAATTTGTATCTCACTAGACTTAGGAGGACATACTTCCAGGTTTGAGGGTAGAATTGTTATGAAATTCTTAATACTTATATTCTACTCAATTTCATCTTATTTCCCTAACCAAAGAATAAATGATCATATCAATACAAAGGGATGATAATACTATGGAATGTAAACATAAATCGTAAATGAAATGAAGTAGTAAAGTCTCGCACCCCCTTCGGAGTGGTTTTCAAAATCAAAATTTATGTTTCCTTTAGTATAAAACTCATTTCCTCGAAATCATTAGTAAAACCATATACACAACTCAACATGGCACCTTATGGGTGTTCCGTTCAGAACAGAATAGGAGTACAATATCAATAAGCCATCACAAGAAACATTTAGACATTACTCGTCTAAGAATGGAATCGTACATATAGAATGAATAACAACAAGAATCATGCCAAAGGAAGAAAGGTTTGCCTTACTGTCACGACCCAACCCCGTGGCCGCGACTGGTACCCTAACTGGGTACCCGTACATACCTACCTGACAGAACTTCGTACCATACAAAAAAATTTTTTTCTTTCAAACAGATGTTTACAAAATCAGGCCGATACAGATACTGCACACGCGCGAACAGATACATACCTGAACATACAGAAATTTACAAATAAGCCGATGAGGCTAACATACAGACGGAGTCACAAAATCATTCGTACCTACAAAACAGATGAAACCCGTAACCCACACATCTATCTACAGGCCTCTACAGACATACAGAACCAGATGACGGGACAGGGCCTCGCCGTACCCCAAAATACCATACATACAGAGTCTACAGATAACAGAAGATATATACCAAAAGCATTTGCTCCGGATCGAAGGAGCTCTTCAGAATAGCAGAATCCGAGCCCTAGACTGGCGGCGTATCACCAAGTGCGCCTGTACCTGCGGGCATGTAACGCAGCCCCCGAAGAACCGGGGGTCAGTACGAAAAATGTACCGAGGATATGAAGCAGAAATATATCAAACAAAATCATGATCTGGACCGGAAGCACAGAAATATAATAGACAGGCTCATAAGCCGGACGGACAGAGTCATAGTCCAGACAGACAGAATCAGAATTCATACGGACGTACAGAATCGGAACCCGTCGGCCAGATAATCCAGACGGAATCGTAACCGGTTGGACAGATAATCCGGACAGACATACAGAAGCATAACCAGTCGGACAGATAATCCGGACGGACATACAGAATCATAACCAGTCGGACAGATAATCCGGACGGACATACAGAATCATAACCAGTCGGACAGATAATCCGGATGGACATACAGAATCATAACCAGTCGGACAGATAATCCGAACGGACATACATAAGCATAACCAGTCGGACAGATAATCCGGACGGACATACAGAATCATAACCAGTCGGACAGATAATCCGGACGGACATACAGAATCATAAGTCATACAGACAGAAAGAATCACACATAGGGTGCAGGAACGTGGTCGCCACTCCTGCCATTGGCACCACAACACGTCAGATATCAGAAATTCTTCTCCGATCTCCGTCACACATCATAACATAACCACGGTACCCGGGGGCGGACAGATAACACAGCACCCCGAGCCCGGACTCATCATACTTCGTAATATATCCTCGGTAACCGGGGACGGACATGTAACACAGTACCCCAGAACCGGACACATCATACTTCAGAATTCATATATGGGGCTCGGCGGCCCACCGCACGATATACGTACCGGCCCGGGATCCGGTGAAAGGAATCATAGCATGTGCACGAACTGATTAATAAGGAACCACATACATACAGACTCAACAGAACATAAGTGGGCCAACTGGCCGATCGAACCAAGGATTCGGATAGTTTTCAAGGTACGTGCCTACACGTCACTTGGGGAGGCACGACAGATTATAACCAGAACCAGATTTCCAAATGTCAAAAATTATTTTGTGTGATTTGTATAAAAACAGTCGTATCATGATCAGAATAGTAGTCCAGGTGTTTTCTGAGAAAATCGGGCAAAATTAAAGTAATTAAGATCATACAGAAGGTATCGGGCCTCGTGGGCCCGCCTCGGATCAACTCGAGGCGACATAGGTAAATTACCGATAGTAGATCTTGTAAGGTCATCCAAAATCATCTGGAAGTGTTCCGACTCCGTTTAGGGAAGTTTTGTACAAAAATTCACTTTAAAGGCAATTTGTAAGAAAATAGCTTCAATTGGATTGAAGGAATTGGAGCGGTTTTCCGTCTCGAATTCCGGGGGACGGAGTCGTACTTAAGGCTCGCGGCCGAGCCTATCACATCCGGAACATGCCTAGGAACAAAGGGAAATGCTTCACATACCTCGATAGCGCCTTACGCTCGCTTGGCGTCGACTTCAATTTCGTCCAAAATCTAGAAATGGTCAAGTTTACCATTTGTTAGTTTCACACTTTTCAATAATTCAACTTAACACATACTTGCCTACCGAAATTTCGGCAGCATTTCCTCTGTATATAAGACATCCCCGAGACTTAGCTCGGCTCAATTCATCAACACAACAACCCAGAAATAGCATCAATAACAACAATATGCATTAAACATACGACGTGGCATCACTAGCCATCTTTTCGACATAACGAAACATTTTGCGTTTCAACCTTACATTTCTAACCCAAACTTATTATTCTCATATTCATCATCCATCAAAATCATTACAACATACGTCGGAGGCATATCATACCATTTTCGCACAATATACACAAGATATGCAAAACATACCAACTTTCCATTAAGCCACTACTTTTCCAATTTTTTCCTACCCTTCAACATACAAGTTCATTATACATTTCCATCTTCCAAATTCATCAACAATAATCATAATTTGCCTCTTGATACTTTCATTTCCATTTTTACATAAATCATAACAAAATTGCATGCTTTTCTACAACAACTTGATAACCATTTTTCCAAGACAATAAAGATTGTTATCCTTCCATTCACTTCACCATAACATACTTAACATACAAAAAAGATCAAATTCATATTCCATACCCAACATAGCACCACACGGCCACCTTCTACATTCTCCAATTTTTCACTAATTCATTCCACTTTCATTTCTAACACCATTTCCATCATACTACAACTAAATTACAACATGAATTCAAGCCATCTTAAACATACAATTCATACATAAATTCGGCCACCATAAACACCATCCCAACACACAAGGTTTCCAAGTTTTTCATTCATTCACACATACTACAACATACATACATATATCTCATGGCATGAAAATGGAAAAATTCTTACCTTTCTTCAAGTTCTTCACTTGGAGGTTAAAATTGTTTTCTTGCCACAATACTTATACCAACTTGTAGAGGGCCTTGAGTTTAGCACTAATCTCACAACAAAAGAATTTTTGAACCAAAGATTTGGGCTCCAAATTTTTTTTCTTTTTTTTTCTCTTTCTCTTCTCAAACCCGAAATGCTCCCTTTCTTTTCTTTGTTTGTTCTTGTTCCTTTTTCTTGAAGCTTCCTTACACTTATCCATTATATGGACTTATCACATAATAAAAATTAATAATTCCATGGGTCAAGGCCTACATGGCCGGTTGGGCCCCTTAAAATTGGGCCTCACTTCACTTATTTTTTTGAGCCCAAAATGGTTGGCTAATTATTGTAATTCATGGGGCAAGTTTCCAAAATTCCAATTTTGCCCTTGGCCACCTTTCGTAATTCCACACCATTGAATTTATGACCTACACATTCATACCAAGTAAGGTCCAATTGGGGCCTTATTCATCACAAGTCAATTTATCTTGAATTTTTCGAATAAGCAAAAATGTCAGATGTAACATCCTCCCCCCCTTTAAAACATTCGTCCTCGAATGTTAAATCGCCCTTATGGGGCGTCATACTACTTCGGGAGGGTTCTCTTTAGAGTCGTCCTTCGTTGACTTCCCGACACGGCTTTTTCACCAACATGATGGGGTAATTCTTCACATCACTGACTCACATGCCTTCCTAATATATATTTTTCTCATACCCCACATAATCATCGGACCACAAGCTACATTCTCGTAACAGACGAACACTTTCCAGACATCATAGTCAATATCATTTCTTGTTACATTGTTGAGTTCCCTACCACATCATCGTAATCTTACTTCATACCAGACACTTCATACCAACAGATTCAGAACTAGGACCGGACGCGTTGAAGCATATCGGACGGATTCGTAATCGGAGGCAGACGTACTAAACTATGGCGGACGGGTTCGTAGTCAAAATCAAAGGTACGGAAGTATGTCAGACAAATCTGAGATCGGAGTCAGACGTACAGAAAGGTATCAGACAGATTCAAAATCGGAATCAGGCGTACAGAAATGTATCATACAGAGTCGTGATCCAAGTCAGACAGACAGAAATGTATCAGACAGAATCGTAATTAGAATCAGACATGCGGAGATGTATCAGACAGACGCGTGATCGAAATCAGACGTACAGAGGCATATCAGACAGATTCATATCCAGAGTCAGACATACAGAGGTGTGTCAACCAGAAACAGATTCAGAATCGGATGTACGAAGATTTATCAAATGGGAACATAACCGAGTCCATAAATACAGAGGCGTAATAGGCAGAGCCTTATCAGAATCGGAAGTACAGAAGTATAACAAATAGAATCTGAATTAGAATCAGATCACTCCCATTAAAGCTCCAGTGATTTATGAAAATTTTCCCTTCATTGGAAACTTGTTCGCCAAGTTGTCACACAAATCGTCTTGCGTGTCGCTTATCGACTCTTTCAGGGATTCCGCTTATTCACACTTCTTATCTTTCATCTTTCCTACCATCCATACTCATTTTCTCTTTCAGACATCGTCATACCAGACTGAGTTATAATGGAATAGGGGTTTTTTCTATCCCTTGACAACATTCGGATCGTCGCTCCCGCTTCGCTTCATGTATTCGGTTTAGTAAAACCTTTTGTCTATCACAACGTTAGTTGCCGGGACTCGGCTCTTGACCCATATGGGCACCGAACGAAAATCATACACATACATATATACTTACTAATATCTTGCTGGCGGGCGTCTCTGACTTTTATTCGAACTCGCTCAATTTCCCGAGCGGTGTTGCACCCTTTTCTTTTTGCCCATTTAGTCCGCCTCGTTTTGCGCGACTTCTGTAAGGGCACTAGTTACTCCACACATTCTATTTTCCTTTTAATTACCCCAATTTCCATTTATATCTATCATACTTACTTTCGTGACAAAATTTTGCATTACTTCCCAGGGGGTTACCCATCCCAGAATTGCTCTGGCTTGAGCACGCTTAACCCCGAAACTTTCATGCATTTTGACGCGTTAGGGATAATATAATTTCGTCGATTGCCCCGCGGGACCTTTGTCACATAATTTTAGGGCAGATCGGGGTCTTAGCAAATTTTTGGAAAATTCTCATAGCGGTCCCACCCCTGGCTGAGTCGTACAATTACCATGTTGCCTTTCTGAATCTTCAACATTCACTTTCATACGCGTATACATACGATTACGGAAAACCCACGGATTTAAGTCTTCGTCCCACGAATTCCGTCTCCAAATAGTCGGTGGAATCTGATAAAATATTACCGTAAGGTGTTCTCCAGCCACCGACAGAAGAAAACTAAATTTCGACAAGTATCGCAGAACCTTTTTGTACTTAGTCTACATGTTTACTTCTATATTTCTGGAAATATTTGGGCAGAGGTTCCTCTGTATTTCTTACTATCCAAAACCTGTACACAAGAAATACCAACCATGCCTCACAGGGCCAACACATATACGCATATATATACATCATATCATGTCGTCTCATAGCCACACAGGGCTAACAATTACAGATGGGAGTATACATATGTCGAGGCTTACCTCACATGCCCAACTCAAACAACATCGGAGGCTCCTTCCTGTTCACTTTTCTGTTCGATCTCCAACTTTATATTTCTACTACACTTCCAACAACTTCTCCGACACATAGCTTTCATATCATTGCTTACCTGAGTACTGTGCGGCCTCCAATATCATCAGCCATTGCCTTCTGTCGATGCTGTCCTTTGGCTGAAATTAAAAGTTAGTCGAAAGGAATTCATATCCTACAGCTGGCTCTATCGCATGATCTAAGATTCAAAGAAGGGTAACATCCTAGATGCCCTGTAGCTCCCTGTGTATAGATGTGGTGCACAACACATCGATAAACAAGACTCTACTAGACACGGCCTGTAGACATTCCGAGGACTAACCGCTCTGATACCACTTCAGTCACGACCCAACCCCGTGGCCGCGACTGGTACCCTAACTGGGTACCCGTACAAACCTACCTGACAGAACTTCGTACCATACAAAAATTTTTTTTTCTTTCAAACAGATGTTTACAAAATCAGGCCGATACAGATACTGCACGCGCGCGAACATATACATACCTGAACATACAGAAATTTACAGATAAGCCGATGAGGCTAACATACAGACGGAGTCACAAAATCGTTCGTACCTACCAAACAGATGAAACCCGTAACCCACACATCTATCTACAGGCCTCTACAGACATACAGAACCAGATGACGGGACAGGGCCCCTCCGTACCCCAAAATACCATACATATAGAGTCTACAGATAACAGAAGATATATACCAAAAGCATTTGCTCCGGATCGAAGGAGCTCTTCAGAATAGCAGAATCCGAGCCCTAGACTGGCGGCGTATCACCAAGTGCGCCTGTACCTGCGAGCATGTAACGCAACCCCCGAAGAATCGGGGGTCAGTACGAAAAATGTACCGAGTATGTGAAGCAGAAATATATCAAACAAAATCATGATCTGGACCGAAAGCACAGAAATATAATAGACAGGCTCATAAGCCGGACGGACAGAGTCACAGTCCAGACAGACAGAATCAGAATTCATACGGACGTACAGAATCGGAACCCGTCGGCCAGATAATCCAGACGGACAGACGGAATCGTAACCGGTTGGACAGATAATCCGGACGGACATACAGAAGCATAACCAGTCGGACAGATAATCCGGACGGACATACAGAATCATAACCAGTCGGAAAGATAATCCGGACGGACATACAGAATCATAACCAGTCGGACAGATAATCCGGACGGACATACAGAATCATAACCAGTCGGACAGATAATCCGGACGGACATACAGAAGCATAACCATTCGGACAGATAATCCGGACGGACATACAGAATCATATGTCATACAGACAGAAAGAATCACACATAGGGTGCAGGAACGTGGTCGCCACTCCTGCCATTGGCACCACAACACGTCAGATATCAGAAATTCTTCTCCGATCTCCGTCACACATCATAACATAACCACGGTACCCGGGGGCGGACAGATAACACAGCACCCCGAGCCCGGACTCATCATACTTCGTAATATATCCTCGGTAACCGGGGACGGACATGTAACACAGTACCCCAGAACCGGACACATCATACTTCAGAATTCACATATGGGGCTCGGCGGCCCACCGCACGATATACGTACCGGCCCGGGATCCGGTGAAAGGAATCATAGCATGTGCACGAACTGATTAATGAGGAACCACATACACACACAGACTCAACAAAACATAAGTGGGCCAACTGGCCGATCGAACCAAGGATTCGGATAGTTTTCAAGGTACGTGCCTACACGTCACTTGGGGAGGCACGACAGATTATAACCAGAACCAGATTTCCAAATGTCAAAAATTATTTTGTAAGATTTGTATAAAAACAGTCGTATCATGATCAGAATAGTAGTCCAGGTGTTTTCTGAGAAAATCGGGCAAAACTAAAGTAATTAAGATCATACAGAAGGTATCGGGCCTCGTGGGCCCGCCTCAGATCAACTCGAGGCGACATAGGTAAATTACCGATAGTAGATCTTGTAAGGTCATCCAAAATCATCTGGAAGTGTTCCGACTCCGTTTAGGGAAGTTTTGTACAAAAATTCACTTTAAAGGCAATTTGTAAGAAAATAGCTTCAATTGGATTGAAGGAATTGGAGCGGTTTTCCGTCTCGAATTCCGGGGGACGGAGTCGTACTTAAGGCTCGCGGCCGAGCCTATCACATCCGGAACATGCCTAGGAACAAAGGGAAATGCTTCACATACCTCGATAGCGCCTTACGCTCGCTTGGCGTCGACTTCAATTTCGTCCAAAATCTAGAAATGGTCAAGTTTACCATTTGTTAGTTTCACACTTTTCAATAATTCAACTTAACACATACTTGCCTACCGAAATTTCGGCAGCATTTCCTCTGTATATAAGACATCCCCGAGACTTAGCTCGGCTCAATTCATCAACACAACAACCCAGAAATAGCATCAATAACAACAATATGCATTAAACATACGACGTGGCATCACTAGCCATCTTTTCGACATAACGAAACATTTTGCGTTTCAACCTTACATTTCTAACCCAAACTTATTATTCTCATATTCATCATCCATCAAAATCATTACAACATACGTCGGAGGCATATCATACCATTTTCGCACAATATACACAAGATATGCAAAACATACCAACTTTCCATTAAGCCACTACTTTTCCAATTTTTTCCTACCCTTCAACATACAAGTTCATTATACATTTCCATCTTCCAAATTCATCAACAATAATCATAATTTGCCTCTTGATACTTTCATTTCCATTTTTACATAAATCATAACAAAATTGCATGCTTTCCTACAACAACTTGATAACCATTTTTCCAAGACAATAAAGATTGTTATCCTTCCATTCACTTCACCATAACATACTTAACATACAAAAAAGATCAAATTCATATTCCATACCCAACATAGCACCACACGGCCACCTTCTACATTCTCCAATTTTTCACTAATTCATTCCACTTTCATTTCTAACACCATTTCCATCATACTACAACTAAATTACAACATGAATTCAAGCCATCTTAAACATACAATTCATACATAAATTCGGCCACCATTAACACCATCCCAACACACAAGGTTTCCAAGTTTTTCATTCATTCACACATACTACAACATACATACATATATCTCCTGGCATGAAAATGGAAAAATTCTTACCTTTCTTCAAGTTCTTCACTTGGAGGTTAAAATTGTTTTCTTGCCACAATACTTATACCAACTTGTAGAGGGCCTTGAGTTTAGCACTAATCTCACAACAAAAGAATTATTGAACCAAAGATTTGGGCTCCAAATTTTTTTTCTTTTTTTTTTCTTTCTCTTCTCAAACCCGAAATGCTCCCTTTCTTTTCTTTGTTTGTTCTTGTTCCTTTTTCTTGAAGCTTCCTTACACTTATCCATTATATGGACTTATCACATAATAAAAATTAATAATTCCATGGGTCAAGGCCTACATGGCCGGTTGGGCCCCTTAAAATTGGGCCTCACTTCACTTATTTTTTTGAGCCCAAAATGGTTGGCTAATTATTGTAATTCATGGGGCAAGTTTCCAAAATTCCAATTTTGCCCTTGGCCACCTTTCGTAATTCCACACCATTGAATTTATGACCTACACATTCATACCAAGTAAGGTCCAATTGGGGCCTTATTCATCACAAGTCAATTTATCTTGAATTTTTCGAATAAGCAAAAATGTCGGATGTAACACTTACATACCTTGTCGCTTACGTGATTAGCTTAACTTATGCTTCCAAACACTGGCCAATCTACAATCAAGGTAAAGAAAACCGTAGACAACTTGAAAGAGGTTCATAGACTTCTCTAAGCTCGTAATTAACTTCCGTAAATTCGGGCACCATTTTCCCTGTAATCTTCGCTTCCCTTTAATTCCAATTCAATTTAACAACACAATCAGCAATCAACAACAACAAGAACCATCTCATATAAGCCTCTTTAAACTCAAAGAGTCAACTCCCAAAGATATACACCAAAACAGCCCGGTATACGCTTTGTACACGATATCTTCATACACTTTATTCTCCCAAATTCAAGAACAACAATTTATCAACATCAACAAAAATATCAACAATCATTTTATATCAATATCCAACTAATTCTATCCATTTAATCATACCAAAACAGCCCAATATACATTCGTATACCAACGCTTGTATACACTTCTCTATTTTCGTATATAGATAGCATAACAGCAACAAAAACAACAACAACTACAGCCAGTACTCATGATATTCCAGCCCACAAAATAACTCATAACAATCACTAAATCGCTCACACTATAACAACAAATTTTTATCTGATTTCTGATATAACTTTCGTATTTCTTCCATCTAGCAACGTAGATACGACTCAGATAACTCAAATACATCAAGGAGAGAGGATTTCTTACTTTATATGCCAAGAACTACTCTTCTTTCACCTTACTTCACTTGGAAGAAAGTCCGGATTCAACAACACGACAAAATGGTACAACGAGATCGAAGCGGTGAGCGGAACCCGTATAAAATGGAAATGTTGCTGTCCACTTCTATATATTCCATTAAACTAAAGTAAGAAGAAGAAATATATGTATCTTCTTTACATATATAACTCAAACGTGAGCGATAGCTATATGTTATGTACATAGCCAAAATGGTGATGTAGAACCTATATATATATATATATCTCGAGAAGTCTTGTACTCTCCAAAAATAAGACAAGTTTTATAGAATATATATTGGATGGTGGAGCCCACCACTAAAAGGTATTTCCTTGAATGAGGCTTGCAGATCTATATGTAAGTTACTTAGTCACTAATCACTTCTTCTACTATGCTTCCACGTGTAGGGGGCAGCCACATCATAACTATCCACTAATACAATACAATAATTAGTTCCTTGCTCTCCCACTTTATTTCAACATCCCCTAATTACCCACATAATTAACTTCTTGATCTCAATCGACTTAAATAGTACTCCTATACTCATGTGATATATCACTAGTCCATAACTTCATTTTCCACACATAAAATGTTATCTCCAATCACTGTCATTCCACTTTTGAGTTTTAAATATTTTCGGGACTTCATCCTTTTATACACCGAGCTCTTAATTTGCATGTTTGAATATGACCAAATCCTCTGGATTTGGGTAATTTAATCATAGTGGACGGTTCAATTTCCCAGTCCTAAAATATAGGATATTATAGCTTGAACCACATTTCATTCAATAAATAACAAACCTCGACGAAACTTATTTTTTTTCAATTCGTTTAACCTTTAACCTTCACAACACTTACTTACGACTTGTTAAACATAGCATAAATACTTATAACCTCAAAAATAATCTTGTCCCTGAACTTATGAAAAATCAAACGTACGAAAGTATGGGATGTAACAGGTCGTTATAGTCTTTTCGACATTTTTACCCTTTTTCGAGCATTAATTAGCTCACTTTTGACCCGAGGGGACCGTTGGCACGCTCCTCGAGGTGTACAGGCTTGATTCGGTCTACTTTTTGTTAAAATATGGGTTTTAAGTGAAAAAGAGTTGATCCAAAGTTGACTTTTGGGTAAACGGACCTTTTCAAATTTTCTTCGATTTCGAGAGGTTCGGATGGTCGTTTATAACTTGTGTGTATATTTGGTTTGGTTCCCGATGCACTCGGATGTATTTTGGGACTTGGGTTGGGAAATTTGAAATGAGGTATCGGGGGTTGACTCGGTCAACGAGACATCCTTTGGAAATTTTGAGGCCACGGGTGCATTCGTAGCGTATTTTTATATGGATCTGTGTATGTGGTTCGTGAGCAGAGGGCCTCGGGAGTGGTTCGAGATTTCGTTTGAGACTTAGAAAAATTGGTTAGATTCTGGTACCTGGAGTCCGTATTGGTGGCACCGCTGTTACGACTGGGTGATCACTGGGGCAGCCAAGTGTTATTGGCCCAGACCACTGGGACGGTCTATTGGGCGCTGTTGCTGCGCTGCTATTGCGGCCCCGTTGCTGCCGTAACGGTAACGGGCCTGCTATTTCATTAAGTGTGTCTTAAATAAGCCCTTAGTCTATCATTATTTCCCATTTCGATATTTGAAATCTTGGGGACTGTTTTAGAAGACTATTCGAGAAAGTTCTTGGAGGTAAATCTTGCTAATCCTCTTACTACATCCTTAATCCTAATCATCATAGATTCCCTTTCTCCTTAGTAATTCCTTAGTTATGGAAGATTAAAAGTGGGCTTTGATGAATGTTCTATCTATGCTTATTAATGATGAAATTAATGGGGTTTATGCTAGATTTTGATGAATCTAAGGTTGTTAATCACATATCTTCCATTATTAGAGTTGAATTCTTGAATCAAAGAGTAAGAGTTTATACCCAAAATTTGGGGTTTTACTTCAAATTCGAAATTGGGGGATTTCATGAGTTAAATTAGCAATTCGTTATTGGGTTATGATCACCTAGTGCTTAATTTGATATTTCACTTCCGAATTTCCTGTTTTGACCATGTTGGCCCCGTTTTCCCAAATTCTAGGGTTGGATTTGACCTAAATTGAATAATAGCAATATTAGTGTCGTTCTTCATGATTTCTAATCTAGATTTCGAATATGCCTAGACTTCTTTGATCTTGAGGCTCAGCGGAAGGGGAAGGCGATAGAGTGATTTATTGGTGTTTGTTGTTCAGCCATCCAGGTAAGTTATGGATTACCATTGGTGAGACTTCGGATAGCAAAGCATATATTTAGATTATATTTTCGGAGAAAGCATGTAAACCTTCGGGTATGAAGTTGGGTTGGATACGACAGGAGACAAGGAATTTGTAGACCACTCACAAAGTTGACCCAGAAAGTGGATCACCTCCAAACGCTCTCTTCTCTCTCCTCAAAATTCATGCAAACCCTAATACTACAAACCTTAACCTAGCCGTAATATGGCCATTCCGGCCACTGGTCAGCCGTCATTGGCGGCTGACCAGCCTCTCCCTCTAACCTCCTCCATCATATTCCCACCCTTACCTCAATCTAATATACTACCTTTTTCTTCATCTCAATCAAACCCTAATTCTTCAAACCCTAACGTAAACTATTCTACATACCCTAATTCTTCAAAAAGCTTTGCCAATACATTAACGGGTAGAGAGGAAATCTATGCAACAATGAAGCAGCAATGTGAACCTATACCTAGGAAGAATCTAACGTATGTTGATGGTATTCCAATGGTGAAGTGGACCGAGGCTGAAATCAAACGAATGGAGATATTGGAAGACCTTCAACATGCAGTAATTGGCAAATTTTCCCATGGGTGGCCGGAGCTGGATGAGCTACGTAGCATTATACCATCACAATGTGGATTGAAAGGTGACTGCAAGGTTGGATTATTTAGGCCAAGACATGTTTTGATCCGATGCTCTTTGATGGAAGATTTTATCAATCTTACGTCTAGAGGTGCATATTATTTGAAGGCCAAAGATGGTGTTACATATCAGATGAGGCCTCTTATTTATGATTCTAAGTTCAAAGTTGATGAAGAAACATCTCAGGCAATGGCGTGGATCTTTTTTCCAAACCTATTACCTACTTTCTTTGTCAAAGAATCATTGTTTACCATGGCTTCTGCTATTGGAAATCCTTTACAATTGGACTTGGCAACTATAAACAAAACTCGACCAAGTTGTGCTCGAGTTAAGGTCCAAGTTGATCTCCTTGCTGAATTACCTCAGTTTCTGATGTTGGAAATAGAGAATGAGGATACAAAGGACATCAGGAAGATGAAAGTCAAAATTCAATATGATTTCCTTCCAAAATACTGCACTGAATGTAAGGTTCAAGGCCATTCTAGACATGAGTGTAGAATCCTTCATCCTGAATTGAAGAAAACAGCAAATGTTGAGGTTACAGGATCAGATAAAGGGGTGAAGGATATAGGAAATCAAGAGGCACAAGTTGTTAAAGATAAAGGCAAGCAGGAGGCACGTAGATGGTATCATGGCAGAAATTATCATATGATGAAGTATGTCCCAAAAACTAATACTTCTGATAAGCGGAATGAAAGCAAAGGTGAACAAGGTGCTGCAAAGATTGATGATGATTCTGAACTACAGGTGATGGTGCAAAACAAGTTTGATGTACTAAACATTGTGGAGGAAGGAGAGATACAAAGTACAAGTACATTCAAAGATGAGGGGGAGACTTCTAATGTTAATGACTACAAGGATAGACAAAGTCACCAGGTGGAGACAAGGCTGAACAATGCAGATATCACTCAACCAGATGCTCAGGAAGGTATGCCAGGCACTATTCAGGAAAAAGAATTTCATAGCTCCTTGGCTGATGAGGTGGAGGAAAAGGAATTGATAGTAGGAGGAAGCCAATATGATGATGGAGTACAAAGTAATACTGAGGGAGATTCTAGTAAAAGGGACAGGGTTGAAGAACAAAAACATGTTGGCACCAATGAAGCAGAAAAGGAATTGAATATAGGAGAAAACCAACAAGAAGATGGAGAACATGGTAAAACTGATGGAGAAGTAGGCACCAATACAACAGAAAAAGGAACAGTAGATAATCCAGACAAAGAGGAGGTGCAGAAACAAAATGATTATCAAGAACATGATGAGCATGTGGAAGCTGAGGATACAAGACCATGGAGTAAAAGAACCTCCAGAGGGTTCTCACTCAGTGATAACTCAGATTCCTGAGCAAAGAGAAGAAAAAATGGAGGAAAATGTTCAATGCATAGAGGCAACAGTAGTGGATGAGGAGAAATTGTATGTGGAGCAAGATGCATATCCACCAGATCATTCCTCATCAGAAAAGGATATGGTGATTTCACATACTGACCAGCATCAGGTGACATTTTGTAGAAAATCTTCCCCAGTCAAAGAATTACATGACCTGATCTATCATAATATAGATGGTTGGAAGGTAGAGGAGGATGTCAGAGATCTACACAAAGAAGACAAGGAGGAGACTATTAAGCAAAATAAGGAAAACATTCTTAAGCAGGCAGATATATCTCCTAATAGCAAGTCTAACAATAAGGGTCAGAAGAAAGGCAAGAAGAATGCTATTGACAAGCAAATTCCACTCAGGGTGGTACCAAAGAGGAATTCCATGCTACTAAATCTAATGTTAAATGATGTTGAAGTCATTCATTTGGAACATTAGGTCAGTGAAGACACAAAAAGCCTTTCAGAGGGTTCAAATGTTAAACAGACATCACAAATTCTTTTTGATTGCTCTCATGGAACCTTTTTAACAGGTCAGGACAATTAACCAGTATAGAAGAAGGTTGGGCATGTTCTTAGCCATTGCCAACGGTAATGGTAAAATCTGGTATTTTGTGGCTGGTAATATAGATGTAGAAGTTCTGATGGATTCCCCTCAGCAGATTACTTTGAAGCTGTTTTTACAAGATTTGAATTAGTATCTTGTTACTACTTTAGTATATGCTAAATGTAGTGCTTCTGATAGGATAGAGTTATGGGAGGATATATATCATCTCTCCAATACCTTATCTTGTTCCTGGTTAATAGGAGGAGATTTTAATGTGGTGTTGAATGATGAAGAAAAGATAGGGGGTAATCCTGTTCAACCCCAGGATATAGAAGACTTTGCTTTTTGCATAAACTCCTGTGAGCTTGAAGAGGTAAATTTTAAGGGTAGTCCCTTCACTTGGTGGAATGGTAGAGTAGATGCAGCATGTATTTTTGAGAGATTGGATAGGATGTTGGTGAATTCAGTGCTTCTGGATAACTTTGGACATATTGAAGTGGAACATCTTGCAAGAACTGGTTCAGATCATGCTCCACTTATGTGTACCTATGGGGACAAACATCAAAATCTGGTTAGACCTTTTAAATTTCTATCATTCTGGATAGAACATGCAACTTTCCTAGATACAGTCAGGCAGAATTGATCCATTTGGGAGCATGATGATCCTTTCATAAACTTCAAAAGCAAGATGAAAAAGCTAAAAGGAGTGTTATCCAAATGGAGTAGGGAAGTGTTTGGTGATATATTCAACCAGTTGATCGTAAGGGAGGAAATAGTGAGGTTAAAGGAACAATTGTTTGAACAAAATCCAAGCCAAGTAAATAGAGTGGTTTTGCAGAAAGCTCTGGCTGAGACTAAGAGATATTTGCATTATGAAGAGGAGTACTGGAGACAAAAATCAGGTCTGGATTGGTTTGTAGATGGAGACAAAAATACTAGATTTTTCCATAATCTAGTAAAGGGAAGAAGGAAGAAATTGCAGATCAAAAGAATTCAAAACTCAGATGGTTCATGGATTGAGGATGAAGATCAAATGGCAGATGAGGCTGTGCACTTTTACTCTCAACAATTTGCACAAGAAGAGTTAATTGGAGTTAAATATTTGTTGTCACTCATTCCTGTTTTGATTGACCAAGACAGAAATGATCTTCTTTGTCAAATGCCTAGTGTTGATGAAGTCAAAAAAGCTATTTTCAACCTTAGTGGAGCAAGTGCTAGTGGACCTGATGGTTTTCCTGGAGTGTTCTACAAGACATGTTGGGACATAATTGGCTTGGATGTATACAAGATGGTGGTGGCTTTCTTTCAGGTTCATACTCTTCCAAAATCAGTCACTCACACAAATCTTGTGTTACTACCAAAGAAGGAGTTGATTCAAAGTTACTCAGACTTAAGACCTATAAGTTTAAGTAACTTTATCAACAAAGTGATGTCAAGAGTAGTTCATGATAGATTGGAGATTGTGTTACCACAGTTGATTTCTATTAATCAAACAGGTTTTGTTCAAGGGAGGACCATTATTGAGAATGTGCTGTTGGCACAAGAAATAGTTACAGACATCAGAAAAAAGGCCAAACCAGCAAATGTAGTGATCAAATTAGACATGGCAAAAGCCTATGATAGAGTATCTTGGTCATATTTGATAAAGGTACTTAGCAGAATGGGATTTGCTAGTCAATTTATTGACATGATTTGGAGGTTGATTGCAAATAACTGGTATTCAATCCTCTTCAATGGTCAGGCTAAAGGATTTTTTCATTCAACTAGTGGTGTTAAACAAAGTGATCCACTTTCACCTGCATTGTTTATTTTATCAGCAGAGGTGTTATCAAGAGCTTTAAATGCAGAATTTGACAATGCTGAGTATGTGGGCTATGGCATGCCTAAATGGAGTCAAAATATCAATCATCTGGCATATGCAGATGATACTATAATATTTGCATCTGCAGAAGGAGAGTCATTGAAGAGAATCATGAAGATACTGCAGGAGTATGAGGCAATCTCTGGTCAACTGATCAATAAAGGCAAGAGTGTCTTTATATGCATGACAAGATTTCTAGTGCACTATCTCAGCAGGTGGAGCAGATTACTGGCTTTAAAAGGGATCAATTTCCATTAACATACTTGGGATGTCCTATATTTCATTCAAGGAGGAAAAAGGGATACTACAATGATCTTATCGAGAAGGTGAAAAACAAGCTGCAAAATTGTAAAGGCAAGCTGCTCTCCTTTGGTGGAAAAGCAGTTCTTATCAATAGTGTGCTTCAGAGTATTCCAATATATATGATGTCAGCTGTGGTTCCCACAAAATACACCATTAATGAGCTTCATAAAATCTTTGCAAGGTTTTACTGGAGTACTAAGGAAGAAGGTAAAAGCAGGCACTGGTCCTCTTGGGACAAGATTTGTTTGCCAAAAGAAGAAGGAGGATTAGGATTCAGATCTCTAGATGATGTGTCTAAGGCCCTTTTTGCCAAACTATAGTGGAAATTTAGAACATCAAATATATTATGGTCAGCCTTTATGTGGAATAAATATTGCAAGAAGAAGAAGCCTACAGAACTGCAATGGACAGGTGGATCACAAGTGTGGAAAAGAATGCTAGAGGCAAGAGACCAGGTGGATCATCAGATATGGTGGGAACCTAAAAATGGAGCATGTGATGTATGGGAAGATAATTGGACTAAACTTGGTCCACTCAAACAAGTAATACCACCAGATTTTTAGATTGACACTAGCATTGAGGAAGTATCACACTTTATGAATGCAGATGGCTGGGATGCACAGAAATTGCATGCCAAACTGCCAAGTAATGTGTGTGATCATATCCTACAACAATTGAGCATAGTGGAGCATTCAGAGCAGAAAGATAAAGCATGGTGGATAGCTAGCACTACAGGAGACTTCACTGTAGGGAGTGCTTGGAATATGCTCAGGAGAAAGGCTCAAACAACAGATAACTTTTCAAAGTTGTGGCACAAAGGAGTTCCATTCAAAATATCATTCTTCCTTTGGAGGTTGTGGAAGTTCAAATTACCAGTGGATGATGTACTAAAGAGAATGAACATAAGCATTGTATCTAGATGTAGATTTTGTTTGAATTCTCAGCAGGAGGAGACAATTCAACATCTATTCCTTACAGGTGAGTTTGCAGCAGAAATTTGGCAGCATGACAATGCAGCTGTGGGGATAGTTGTGCCAAGGATCCAGATTCATCAGACAATAGTACAATGGTGGTATATGCAAGCTCCTACAAAACTCAAAGCAATTATTCAGGTTGTACCTGAATTCATATGCTGGCAACTATGGAAGAGGAGAAATACTATCATGCATGGGGGTAAGATGAATAAACTAAAGGTCATACATGGGATCAACTATAATCTGCAGCAACTGGTAAAGACATTATATCCTTGGTTGAGACAAGTTCCACATGAATGGCCTCAACTGGTGAAATACATGGAGGATTACAGGCCTAAAATAGCATATAAGATGGTTCAATGGCAATTTCCTGATGCTGGTTGGTTCAAGTGCAATACAGATGGGGCCTCTAGGGGTAATCCAGGATTGAGCTGAGCTGCATTCTACATTAGAGATGAGGTTGGAAACCTGATATATGCTGGGGCAAGAAGAATAGCTGATACAACTAACATCACAGCAGAATCTATAGCTATATTGGATGGAATTGAATACTGTATTAAATATGATCTGGTGCCTGTAATGATTGAATCAGATTCTCTGTCCATGATAAACAATATTCAAGGGAGATGGGAGATCCCATGGAAGATTAGTATGGAAGTTAATAAGATCAACTTTTGGAGGAATAAGGGACAAGTACAGTTTGCTCATATCCTTAGGGAAGGCAATGCACTTGCTAATTTTTTAGCTAACTTGGTTTTTGATTCTGCAGGTATAATTAACTTTCATTCTTTTGCTGAATTGCCAACAAGTGCAAAGAAGATTCTCAATGCTGATAAAATGATGCTGCCTAATTTCAGAACAAAGGTATACAGAAATAGAGAACCAGACTGATCACATGCAGCTGATCATGCAAACAAGTGAAGACACAAGTTGGAATTACACAAATAGAAGGCTCATGATAACAGCTTCATAGGATTGTTGTAGTCCTGGTTGGATGACTAAGGTTATCCTTGTTAATGTGTGGTATTAACAGGAATGTTCAGCCTACTAACAGGATTTCTTTAGTTACCTAGTCCAGTTACACACATTCCATATGACTGATTGTGTAAACTTGATTATAAGGACAACATAAGGTCAGCATAAAGACAACATAAGGACAACATAACGACAGTAACTAGGAGGAACTTCATACTACACTGCTTCTTGAAGGATCTTCAGTGAGATTTGATACCGTAGCACCTGGTGAGAGCTTGAGGTGACTGATAATGGCATCAATCCAAAGAAGGAGTGTTCTTGTTTGCAGTTTTTCATTGTTACACTTGGGTGCTCAAACAAGGACTAGGCTTTTCTTTCATTTCCTAGGATAGAGTAGTATAGATTTTCTTTTTTCCATCATTTCTTTCCATTATATTTCTCTTTTTTCTATAAATACTATTATTCATTTTAATAAATTCCATCAGCATCAGGCTGATTGGCTTTGATTAAAAAAATGAAGTTGGGTTGGATACTGCCTTAGGTTTGGCCCTGTAGCATAATTAGGCTAGCCACCCCGTTTTGTTGTGATTTGATTATTCTACTGTGTTGGCTTGATGCCACGTGTTGTTGGTAGATATTGGAATCTGTTGTTCCATCTTCATTATGATATTGTTTGTGTACCCATTGTTGGTACTTGTTACTTTGATAAAGTGTTGATTAGCCATTGTTGGTACTTGTGACTCTGATATGGTGTTGATTACCCATACTTTGTACTTGTGACTCTGATATAGTGTTACCTATTATTGGTACTTGTGACTCTGATATAGTGTTGATTACCTGTACTTGGTACTTGTGACTCTGATATAGTGTTGATTACCCATTGTGAGTACTTGTGACTCTTATATAGTGTTGATTACCCATTGTTGGGTCTTGTCACTCTGATATAGTGTTGATTACCCATTGTTGGTCCTTGTGACTCTGATATAGCATTGATTATATTTGTACTTGTAATATTGTGCATGATTATTGATGTTAATACATGCATTGCACGCACTCTCATTTTTCATGATATATTGTTGAGACAGTGTTGGTATTTGAGGAAACACTGTGATAAACTGGGCTCGGTTTGATATTAGAGTGACATGAGAGTTTGATATCCGATGATAGTACCGGAATCGTGGATTAAGTGACTCAGTTGCTGAGGTTTGTATCGGGACCGTGAGGTACATGGACTCCACGGGTCCCCAAAGGTGGTGCTGCTGAGAACCCCCCGTGGCAGAGATCTGGGGTCCCGTCTATCTGTTAGGCAAAGATCTGGGACGGGTGGCACTTAGACTTTGCGAATCACCTTGGGTTGCGCTTCCGAGATGTCGATATTTTTGTCCGAAGTATATGTGTACACAGCAATGGCATTGCATTGGATGCATCCATACATTATTTCAAATCATTGCATCATGGCTTACATTGAGATATTTTGGTGTTGTACTTATGATGTTGGATTCGAATTTGATATATTGAGACTTGGCACATTTGGGATTAGATGCTTCACTTAGGCGATGGCGTGTGCTTGGCTTCGATTATGTTGACTTATACTTATTGGTTTATCTGTTTATCTTCCTTTATTGTCTGAATTGTGCTGGCTATGCTTAGTCGGCCGATGATACCTACCAGTACTATTGTTTTGTACTAATCTGTACTTGTTGCATTCCTTTATGAATGCAGAATATTAGGTTCGGTCTGTTTCCATCTCTCATGACTGATCGTCATCATCAGTGTTGCTGTGAGTTTCCAGGGTGAGCATGACCGTCCGCTGCCTTGAAGACTCTTCCTATCTTATGTCTTATTATTTTTATTCAGAGACATAGACAGATTTATGAACTATTATTCCAGACTTGTACTTATTCCTTTTAGATGCTCTTGTATGATTTAGACTAGACCCTGGGGGTACTTTTCTTATTCCGCACTATTTCTATTATAATATATTGTGAGACTTATGTATTTATTCTTTCCGCTTGCTCAATTAATTTTTCTATGTCTTTATTTATCGTTGGGTTGAGGGTTCACTTATCGAGGCCAGAAAGGTAAGTGCCCGCACAAATTTTGTCAAAATGGGTCATGACAAGTTGGTATCAGAGACCTAGGTTACCCGGTCTATAATACAAGAGCATATCTAGTAGAGTCTCGTGGATCGGTACGATTAGCTCCGTACATATCTGCGAGAGGCTATAGGATATTTAGGAAATCTCACTTTCTTTCATTCTTTCATGCTACTTTATTCTAATTGGTATCTGGAAAGATCAAATTGCTATCTGACACTTATCTCTTCTCTCATAGATAGTGAGGACTGGAGCTACTATGGCCCGAGGTTAGGTTCCAGAGCCCGTAGCTACGGTTGGCACCCGAGGTCGAGCAGCAGAGCTAGAGGCCGCGGGGCTGCCCCAACCAGGGACAGGGATCTTGCAGTGGGATAGCGGCGAGAGAGATCTCCATCTCTAGAGCCTAAGGATGTGGCTCTAGCACAGACACAACCTGAGGTTACTTCTGATCAGCCCATACAGGATACTATAGCCAGGGTTTTACTTCATCTTGATGCCCAGCAGGCGACCGCCAGTAGTACTGCTCCTGGTGGAGGTTCACAGACCAAAGTTAGGGGGAAAACCCTTGAGCATGGACCTACTTTGGTAGTACAACCCGTTGCAGGTATGGCCCCCTACATTAATGCAATACCGGCTCCTGGTGATGATCTTAGGCCCATAGAGGGTGTTATTACGACCGTGTCTGACCAGGACCTTGTTGGGAGATTCAGGAAGTTAGAGCCGTCGAGGTTTTTGGGTAATTCTTCTGAGGATGGTTATGAGTTCATTCTAGATGTGCATGAGTTGATACATCGGATGGGGATCGTGGATACCCATGGGATTGACTATGTGTCCTACCAGTTTCACGGCGACACGAAGACTTAGTGGACGTATTTTGTGGCTTGCACACCTGAAGGTTCCCCTCCCCTGACTTGGACTCAGTTCCACCGGGACTTTCTTGAGAAGTATGTACCCCGATCTTTGAGAGAGGCGCGTAGGGAGGAGTTTCTACATCTTGACCAGAGGGGTATGTCTTTGGAGACCTATGTGACCCGCTTTCTATATTTGGCTCGTTATTCCACTACTTTGATCCATACTGAGGCCGACAAGATCAGGCATTTTGTTGGTGGGCTAGTCGGCTCTCTGTTGATTCCTCGCCTTCAGATAGAGGCTATGGGAGCTTCTTTCCAGTCCATCATCGAGCATGCTTTTATGGTTGAGGGTGCTAAGGCCCGTACATTTTGTGATGGTGACAAAAGGCCGCATCAGACTGGGAGTTATGGTGGTTCTAGTTCGAGGGACGCCGGTTAGTTTTCTAGGCCACATTAGCCATACTCTGGCCGCCCTGTGCATTCATCCTTGCAGGCTACTTCTAGTGAGCCACCCAGACAGAGAGCTCCTGAGAGTTCATTTTCCGAACCAATAGACAGGGTTGTTTCTTCCGGGTCTTCAGCTTCAGTTTATCAGCCTTCGCCCCCTCTAATTTTCTTTCATGTGGATGGATTGGTCATATTGCTAGGAAGTGTTCCCAACCCAGACTGGATTATCAACCACAGAAGACTCCGACATCGTCTGGTGGTCGAGGTGGTACTTCTCAGAGGGGCGGTGCTCAGTTAGGCCGCGAAGGTTCTCATGGTTCTAGAGGTGGATCTCATGCAGTTAGAGATGGATCCAGACGATTACAGGTGGTTCCCAGAGTGCTAGAGGGGGATCTCAAACTGGGCATAGTGGAGCCCATTGTTACTTATTTTCGGGTAGCCCCAAGGAAGAGGCCTCAGATGATGTGATTTCAGGTATCATTTTTGTCCGTCATAGAGCAGCATCTGTGTTATTTGATCCTAGATACACCTATTCATATGTATCTGCATTTCATGCAGTTGGTTGGTGTTACACCCCGTACATCGGAGAAGCACTAGTTAAATTTGAATGTAAGTATGTCGAGCTATGGCTAGGTAAAACAACTTTGGATTGTGAGGAACAAAACATTATTAAGAATATTGTTTAAGTAAAAGATGGATTATGATCTTGTCAGTCATAACCGGAAAGGACAACAATGAAACCAAAGGACATGACCATTATCAAGTACGATTAATGATAAATATCATGTATGGAGAGTTTCAGAAGATTTCGGGATTAAGCAAATCAAAGAAAATAAGTTTGTCGAAAATTTGAAAGAAGTTGACAGAATTTTGGGTCAATTTTGGAGGGGTATATCTCCTAGTATATTAGGAGTCTTAAGTTTTTTCAAAAGCCTAAAATGAATTTCGTCGAGTCTAGTTTTCAACGCAACAAACCGCTCGTCGATACTACATCAGAGTAGAGAATTATGGACATTGCAAGTTAGCCTGACAGAGCAGAAATACGTGCTACAGTAACGACTTGCTACAGTAGTACTATAGTGACCCGACCCGAATTTAAAACCTTGTGAAAGGGTCAAACCCCCCTTTTTTTCACCAAATATCAGATGAAGAAGCTCACTAAAGTTCTAGAAAAAACTATGAATTCCCAAGAGCTCCAAACAAAGTTTCCATAACCAAATTAATTAAGGATCTTAGTTGAAGATTTAGAAAGGTATATCAAGGGAACTAACTCATGGTTCTTGAAGATGTATTGATCTTGGGGGAATATACTATGCTTGGATTTTGTGTATTCCCCATCCTAAGTTAAGATCCTATACTTCATTTATTGTTTTGGAATTTTTTTGGAAGGCATTAGTGTAGAAAGATGGAAGATATTATGGTTTGAAGTTAGAATATAATTGTGCTATGGAATGGAGTTTATGGAGTTATAAAAAGAATTATGGTGCTATTTTCATATGTATCTGACATTGATAATAATGTTGGTATTGCTGTTGTAAATTGGGATTAACTTCCGAGAGTAAAACCGTTGGAATATCATATAATTAATGAATAGATTATTAGACTAAAGAAACATCGTGTGGGATGTTTCATGGAGCATATTGGCGTTGATATTGTTGTTGTGATGTTGGTATTGTTGTTGTTGTTGTTGTTGGTTATTGGATAGTGATTTTGGGCTAGGCATATAAACAAAGGAGATGTTGCCCGAATTCCGACAACTCTAGAAAGATTTATTTGAAGGATTAGGACAAGCGTATAAAGGTGAGTCTAACAATAGTATAAATTTTCTTGAATATAGATTTACGAGCCTGGGAGGACAAGTATTGAGTAGTTAAATTTAAGGCAACAAAAAAGTTATGTTAAGGCTAGTCTCTTTCTTTCTAAATGCATGATTCTTTTCTTATGAATCCACACATGTTTTCCATAACATCCTTATTTCCCAAAAGCTAGAAGTTCATGATTCCCAAAGTTCTTATATTGCTAAAGATAGATGTTCCCTATGATGATAATGATGATGATTATGATCCCATTTCTGGATATTACAAAATTTACGGTTTTGATGCTATATATATATTACCGTGCCTTAACGGCCGAACAAGATATTATATATGTATATATGGAAAAGTCCTTTTTTTAAAAAGCTAAGCATGCACGACATCCGCCTTAAAAAGGCATTCAGAGGCACAGGTTGATCTCTTTTATATTACTTTATCTTCATACTTTCATTATGTTATTTTCCATGTTCGGTATCTCTTACTATGTTACTGTTCATGTCTTACATATTCAGTACACTGTTCGTACTGACGTACCTTCTTGTGGACGCTGTGTTCATGCCCGCAGGTTCAGGTAATCATTCGGATGAGCCAGACCAGTAGGATCTGTCATGACCCAACCCCGTGGGCCATGACTAGTGCCCGACCTGGACACCCGTATACGTACTTGTTAGATGTAGCCAAACTGAAACTACGAACAATACGGAAACTTGCTAAAGAACTCTAACGGTTCATAACGTCATCATATACATATATCCAGATAGACTGTCTCCTGAGGAGTCACAACTGATCAAATCATAAAATGATCCGCAAGCCGACAAGGCTGCCATTACACATCAATATCATGTCATATACTAGCCGACAAGGCTGCCATTACAGACGAACATATACATAGCATAACGTATAGACACAGCTGAACAGAGCTTATACACAACCCACACATATGTCTACAGACCTCTAAGAGTACTAACAGTGAAATATGACGGGATAGGGCCCCGTCGTACCCCTGGATAAACATACATATATATATATATATATATATATATCATAAGATCTGTACCAAAATTCTAAACTCCAGAACAACGGAGCTCTCCAAGACAGCTGAGTAGAAGTCCTATGCTGAAGGGTCACCAAACTGACTATCTGTACCTGCGGGCATGAAACGCATCCCCCCGAAGAAAGGGGGTCAGTACGGAATATGTACTGAGTATATAAAGCATGAAATACAATAAAAAGGATCGTAACTGAAATAGGGAGTACAGAAAACACGTACAATGTCCAGAATACCAAAACACTTGCCCGGGACTCGGTGAAAGATATATTGAGGCATGCACAAACAGAGTAGTGAGCAACCATATGCAAACTAAATCATATCTGAGACTCGATAGAATAATCAAGATGAACTATCATTTGAAAATCAAGACAATAATCATATCAAGTACCCTTCGAATGTCACAATGGATTATATCAAAATAGAACTTCTGGAATCATAAACACGTATCAAGACACAATGAAATAGCTTCTGGAAATCAAGAACATTAGCCATCCTAGTGGCTCTAAGAATAGGAGCTTCTTTGGAGTCATATATTTATGTCGTCTGTTTTTTTCATAAAGATCATGCCAAAAAGAAAGAAGGGTTAGCTTTACATACCTATTAACGATTAATCGCAATCCGTTCGCTTCGTCGCCCCTTTAGCCTATTTAATATAAAAGTAACGCTATCGTTAGTAAAATATAATTCCTAGCTTATAAATCCGTGACCAATCGCTTATAGGATTCATTCTTTGATTCATACTCTCTTAATTAATATTTTCATTAGTTAAGAACTTAACAGAAATCGGGCAGCATTTCCCCTATATATTCGCCTAACCCGAATTTCCAATTATTCTCCTGTTATCACAGAAATACCAACAATAGAGATATACATACAAAATTCTTAAAATTCAGCCCATAACAATTCCAACAACCCAGCAATCCTTCTTAATCCTTTTCAACCCACAATTTCGCATCACATCGATTTCATGCAATTTCTTACTTCTAATTTCATCCAATCCAATTTTAATAATTCCATTACAACACTATTAACACAATTACACCACAAAATAAGAAAATCTTACCTAAATTTTCTCGGAGGAAGTTCTATGCTAATTTGCTCCAATTTTACAATTTCTTCTTCCCCGACTTAATATCCAATGTTGCTATCACCTCCTTGAACTTGCAAATCATCTTGGAATTAAATCAAAGCAAACAACAACATAATTTTCTTGACCATGGCTGGCCGTGAGCAGCAGCCATGGCCATGCTCTCTTCCTATTGTTTTTTTGTTTTAATTTGCAAAAGAAATGAAACTAAGTTCCTAATTGTTCATCAACTCTTACATATATATGTTACTCCACAAGTTGACACGTTAATGCCACTAAGCTTGGCCAATTGATGCCACGTGGTAGCCTACTTGGTGCCACGTGGCAGCCCACTATAGATATATATATATATATATATATATATATATATATATATATATATATATATATATATATATATATATATATATATATATATATTATTATTATTATTATTATATTCGGGTGGGGCCCACAACTAATAATTTAATTAATTAATTTTAATAAATTATTAATCCTTACTTAATAATCTAATCATAATTAATTAGTTTCTAATATCCAATAATATTTCTACATTAAATAAAATTTATAAACAATTTATGTAATAATTAAAATTGAAAATTAAAGGTTCCTATTTCATGTCCGAAAATAATTCCGCCTTTAACTTGAGTCGATTTGCTTGCGAATAATTTGACGTATAAAAATACGGGGTATAACAGGATCTCCTTAGCCTCAGTCAGTGTGCTCCACTTGATTTGGAGCTGCAACTTTTGGTATGCTATTTATGATGTGTACATATGTGGGTATGACAGGGCCTCTTCCTGTCTTTCTACACCTAGACTCCATAGAGGTCTGTAGACAGTTGTATATAGTTGGAATATCATGTAGCTTTGTGGTCTCCTATTTTTCGTACAACGCATGTAGTGGTCATGTCGGACTATGTTGTCATCCGTTGCACATATGCTGATATATACATATCCATGTGTATAAATTATGAGTTTTTTGAGACCGAGTTTATTGCATAAATTTTGCAGCAGATGCAATCACTCAGATATGAGTTAGAAATGGGCCACCAAGTTATTCAGCATATGGCAAGCACAAGTTTGGGGGTGCTTGGTCAGCAGTGATCGGGCACTCATCACGGTCCATGGGTTTGGGTCGTAGCAGTTGGGATTTGCCTTTTGATAGCATAGATATAGCTGTTTATGTGTCTACTCTGATCAAAGATTCTGTGATTGTTGATCTAGTTTAGCGGTCTTGTTTGGTTACTTTTATGGGGTATGACACTTGGGTAGATTTGATAGGGTTGGGCGAGGCCCATTACTGTTAATGAGATTCGTAGTTTTGTGAGTTTGGCCAGCTATTACCATCGTTTCGTGAAGGGTTTTACTGCTTTTGCTTCATCTTTGAGCAGATTGACTTTGAAGGAGGTTCCCTTCCGGTGGTCAGATGATTGTGAGGAGAGCTTTCAAAAGCTCAGGCTTCTTTTGACTATAGCCCCGATCTTAGCATTACCCGTGAAGGGTAAGGATTTTGCAGTTTATTGTGATACCTCTCGTATGGGTTTGGGTGATGTGTTGATGTAGGAGGGTAGAGTGATAGCTTATGCTTCCCGTTAGTTGAAGATTCATGAGAAGAATTACCCTACCCATGATTTGGAGTTGTTAGCCGTGGTCTTCGCTTTGAACATTTGGAGGCATTTTTGTACGGTATCTATTGTCAGATTTTCACCGATCACCGTAGTCTTCAGCATAGGTTTACCCAGTGAGATCTTAATTCCAGGCAACGCCGATGGATAGAGCTCCTAAAGGACTATGACATCTCTATTTTGTATCATGCCGGGAAAGCCAATGTGGTGGTTGATGTCTTCAGTCGCAAGGCAGTGAGTATGGGGAGTTTAGCTCAATTGATTATTTTCAAGCGTCCGTTGGCCATGAAGGTTCAGACTCTTGCTAACAGTTTCGTTCGCCTTGATATTTCTGCCCCATGCAGGATTTTGGCTTGTGTAGAGGCAAGGTCTTCTTTATTGGATCAGATCAGGACTCATCAGTTTGAGGATGCTCAGTTGAGCAAGATTCGAGATAGAGTTTCGAGAGGCGAGGCCAAGGAGGCCGTGATTGATTATGAGGGCATTTTGAGGATTAAGGGTCGCATGTACATTCCTCAGATTGGTGATTTGATTCAGTTGATCTTGTTTGAGGCTCATAGCTTTCGCTATTTCATTCATCCGGGGGTGACTAAGATGCACCGTGATCTGAGTCAACACTATTGGTGGCGACGGATGAAGAGGGATATAGTTGATTTCGTGGCTAAGTGTGGAAATTGTCGGCAAGTAAAGTATGAGCACCAGCGACCCGGTGGTGTGCTTCAGAGGATACCCGTTCCCGAGTGGAAGTGGGGGAGGATTACCATGGATTTTGTGGTGGTCTTCCGAAGACCCTGAGCAAGTTTGACTCTATTTGGGTGATAGGAGATCGGCTGACTAAGTCCGCTCACTTTGTTCCAGTTCAGGTTTCCCAGACCGCGGAGAAGTTAGCCAAGTTGTATATTCTAGATATTATGAGATTGCACGGGGTTCTTATTTTTGTTATATCTAATTAGGGTACTATCTTTACTTTTTGATTTTAAAGAGCATTTCATGAGGAGTTGGGTACCCGATTGGACCTTAGTATAGCTTTTCATCCCCAGACAGATGGCCAATCCGAACGGACCATCCAGGTGCTCGAGGACATGTTGAGAGCGTGTGTTATTGATTTTGGTGGTTATTAGGATCAGCACTTACCATTGGTAAAGTTTGCGTACAATAACAGTTATCATTCGAGTATTGGCATGGCGTCTTTTGAGGCTTTGTATGGTAGGAGATGTAGATCTCCGGTTGGCTGGTTTGCTGGGTTCGAGACTCGACCTTGGAGTACGGATCTATTGAGAGAGTCCCTTGACAGAGTGAGAGTTATTCAGGCCAAGCTTTTGGCAGCTCAGGGTTGGCAAAAGATGTATGCGGACCGGAAGATCCGAGATTTAGAGTTTGCTGTTAGTGATCGGGTTCTGTTGAAGGTTTCACCCATGAAGGGTGTTATGAGGTTTTGTAAGAGGGGCTCAACTATTGGTCTATTTAAGATTTTTGCCCGCGTGGTTGATGTAGCTTATGAGTTGGCATTGCCGCCAGGTTTGGCGAGAGTTCATCCGATTTTCACGTTTCGATGCTGAAGAAGTACCATGCCGACGGTACCTTCATTGTTTATTGGGATTTTATGTTACTTGATGGGAATTTGACTTATGAGGAGGAGTCTATCGTGATCTTGGATAGGCAGGTTCAAAAGTTGAGATCGAAAGAGATTGCTTCTGTGAAGGGGCAATGGAAGCACCATCCTGTTGAGGAGGCTACTTAGGAGACCAATTCTGACATGCAATATCCCCAGTTGTTCACTGATTCAGGTATTTCCCGCTCCTTTTCTCTTATTCGTTCAAGGACGAGTAATGGTTCAATTGGTATCGGATGTAAGGACCCGCTTGGTCGTTATAGTCTTTCCGATATTTTTGCCCTTTCCCGAGCATTTATTAGCTCACTTTTGACCCGAGGGACTGTTGGCATGCTCCCCGAGGTGTCTAGGCTTGATTCGGATGACTTTTTGGCAAAATATAGGCTTTAAGTGAAGAAGAGTTGACCCAAAGTTGACTTTTCGGTAAACGTATCTTTTTCGAAATTTTGTCAATTCCGAGAGGTTCGGATGTTCATTTACGACTTGTGTGTATATTTGATTCGGTTCCCAATGCACTCGAATGCATTTTAGGACTTGGTTTGTGACCAGATGGCCTTGGGAATGGTTCGAGATTTCGTTTGAGACTTAGAAAAATTGGTTGGACTCTAGTACCTGGTGTCCGCATTGGTGGCACCAATGCCGTCCCAGCGGCATCGCTGTTACGGCTGGGTGATCGCTAGGGCGGCCAAGTGTTATTGGCCCAGACCGCTGGGAAGGTCTGTTGGTCGCTGTTACGGCGCCACTGTTGCGGCCTCGTTACCGCCGTAATGGTAATGGGCCTGTTATTTCATTAAGTGTGTCTTAAATAAGCCCTTAGTCTATCATTATTTCCCATTTCGATGTTTGAGCTCTTGGGGACTGTTTTAGAAGACTATTGCAGAAAATTCTTGGAGGTAAATCTTTCTTATCCTCTTACTATTTCCTTAATCCTAATCATCATAGATTCCCCTTCTCCTTAGCAATTCCATAGTTATGGAAGATTAAAAGTGGGTTTGATGAATGTTCTGTCTAGGCTTATTAATGATGAAACTGATGGGGTTTATGCTAGATTTTGATTAATCTAAAGTTGTTAATCACATATCTTCCATTATTAGAGTTGAATTCTTGAATCAAAGAGTTTGGGTTTATACCCAAAATTGGGGGTTTTACTTCAAATTCGAAATTGGGGGATTCCTGTCACGACCCGACAAAGGGCCATGACGGGTACCCGGGGCTAACCATCGAGTACCACTCATCATACTCAAATCATAGGAAAATCATTTTTCATTTGGAAACATAAATACTTTTATATACATAACCTCTTTGGCTATCCACATAATACATATATCCACATAATACATATATACATGTGGAAAATCGTGAGACCATACTACCTACACATAAGTATCTACGAGTCTTTACTGGAGTACTAGACATATGGACGGGACAGGACCCCGTTGTGCCCAAAACATATATGTACACAAACAGTAAATCAATGGCACCTCCGAAATAATGGAGTGCTCTCAAAAGTCTATTTATCAGCTTCTATAAATCTAGGTCGCCTCCCTGTCTACCTGTGGGCATGAACACAGCGTCCAAAGAAAACGGACGTCAGTACGAATATTTACTGAGTAAGTAAGGCATGAATGAAATGAACATAATAGGGAAGTCATAAGACATGAGATGTAGATATAACTTGCGTAACTCTTAAGGAAGGATACCTTTCATGCCTATATCGTATATAATCACAGTACATGTATCATCATAGCGCATACATCATCGTATCATACATATATAATAATATTGTATCTGCTCATACACATTAAACATTATCCGTATTCGGCCACGTAGTGGCTCGACAATATCACATACATATCTTCCGGGCTTTTCATACATTGGAATACATAGTAGTATTGTACCCGACTATATAGATTCGGTGTCTTACGTACCCAACTATAATAATGCTTGGTGTTATACGTGCATGGCCCTACTAAGGCTCAGTGGTACCCGTACCCAACTGCAGTGGTGCGCGCACATTATATATATATATATATATATATATATATATATATATATATATATATATATATATATATATATATATATATATATATATATATATATATATAACTATATTCTACCCAGCCATATAAGCTCGGGGTTTCATAATAGCCATGCATAGGTACATATACATAAAAGCCCATAACATCTTTACGGTCATCACTATTAGCATTGTCGTCGTTATCATGTATGCATATATGTATAAACTTCCCGACCATATATGTATGGTGTGACAATCATTAGCCTACGTCCAAGCCTCCCGCGTCCAGGGTACCATCTTATGCCGCCCACTAGTAGTGTCTGCCCATGTCATTTAGACATGGTGTATACGCTGCCCGCCTTAGCGGTATCTGCCCGGCCATATAGGCGCGGTGTAATATCGTCATCATGTACTCATCAGGAACTTAACATTTTCATACATTGCATAGGCATACCATAAGCTAAACGTCATTATACATTTATCATAAAATATACATTAGAACTCAAAGACAACTATACTTTATCGAGGTGACATAAGGTCGGGAACTCCCGATTCCATTATGGAACATTCATGAGCATTCTGCCTCACCTTGATGGAATTAGCATATAAGGTGAGTGTATACAATGAACAACATCAATGGATCGTAGTTAACATCATAGCTGTGTGGAAACATCGTGTCATGAACTCTGGGATCCTTAGATTTAAGCTCATTATCTTCATTATCGTGCTCATAATGTACCTCTTATCTTTATCTCATGTGGCTATTCATGACCATAGACTCTTAGTTCCGGAATATAAGAAATTCATGGAGAGGTAGGGGAAAATAATATCATAGGAATTACATAAGGATCATTAGCTTCGTAGGAATGTCATATCCTGAGCTTTAGGACTTCTAGACTTATATTCATCATCAGTATTGCCATGCTTGTAACATATCTCTTTTCTTTATTTTATATGAAGCTCTTTATAATCGTAGACTCATAATTTTCGATACGTAGGAAAATCATGAAGAAAGAGGAAATATCATATAATAAGATTCATGCCTTAGAAAGAAGGGACTAGCCTTACATACCTATTTCGTTTAATAATTTCCATCACTTGATTGTTCTCCTTCAATGCTCACGTTTCTACCTTCAAGAGAATTCGCATTCACATTAGCTAATCGATTATATGAACGTGCTTACTAAAGCTAGAGAAAATTGGCTAGCATTTCCTTTGTTTATACAACCTTCCCTATATTGCATATCAACTCCCAAACATTTATAATAACGTTCACAATATCATGACCAACAATCTTTATTCATCTACATTACCCTCATTTCACAATTCCACTTCAATTCATCCATAATCATGGTCATAGTATACTAGTGCGTTTTCTCACATATAATGCTTATGCCATGTCCTTAATATTATTTATAACGTAACTATATCACAATACATCAAGAATCATGACTCAATTCATGCTATTACTCAAAATGACACTATTCCAACATTCATGACCCATTTTTCTATATTCTTCTACAATCCAAGTGTTTCAACTTTCAAATACCTTAAAAAATATGGAAATACCAGAAATCTTACCTTATATGGTGTAGGAATGAACCTTGGGTGGAAACTCCTCACTTGAGCAAAACCCTAGTTTCACCTTCGCTTGGATTCCTTGCCTTGGATGAACTTTAAAAGGTTTCTTACACTTGATTCACTTAGTTTGATGTAGTTGATCACTAATACCCCTTGAATTCTTGTGGGAGAAGTGTAGAGAGATGTTTTTGAGAGAAGGGGAGTGAAGGGAAATAAAATAAAATAAGACTTGGACCCTTATTAATAATACTCAAATCTGTCCCGACCCATTTCTACGGACCAACATACGGTCCGTATAAATTATACTGACCGTATATCTGGCCGTAGATTTGGTCCAGAGAAGGTTCCCATCTGGGCTAAATATACGGCCTAACATACGGCCAGTATAATTTATACGGCCAGTATGTTGGACCGTATAATGCCCAGCTATTCCGATTTCGTTCTCGTTAACTCGTTTGATCTCCAATCATTATGGAACCTTCTTAACAATTGTTTGTCACTTCGTTAACAATCTAAGGGACGTTATAACTCTTTTCCAAAGCATCATTAAATCATCACACATCGTTACTCGTAAATCCTTTCCGATACATAATGTATGCCTTGCCTTACTTAACAACTTCCGTCTCCTACTTCACATGTCTTTGAAAGATAAATTAGAATCATCAAATGTTATTTCTTATTTATCAAAATGTCGTATACATCGCGCCCTTCGTCAGTCTATTCACTGTGCATTAACGCAAAATTTTCCGAGGTGTAACATTCTTCCCCCCTTGGGAACATTCATCCTCGAATGTTGAATCGACCTTGTACAAGTATACTGGTTATGATGATCTTATAACAAATCAATTATAACGAGGACTCGTCTATCATGTCGTGCCCCTCATCATTCAATATCTTATTGCATTTGTAAGTTGTTGCACCTCCACGGCTAACGTAGGAACCATATAGCATGTACTTTTATCATAGTCCAAGTAATTATCCAATTTATCCTTAACGATAATCCCAACTCAACATTTCAACCTAATTCACTATATATTTTCCTTCAACTGACCCGAAGTTTCATGACCACACTATTCTTGCTTACCTCTTACTCCTCATTTTGAGTACCCACATGGTTTCATTGGCGACGCATAAATACCTGCAAGTTACATAATTGTTCTTGCGTGATTCGTGTACATACATATCTATACATATACAAGTATCCACATCCGTATCCGTATTCATAATCGTATCCATAGTCATATTCATATACATATCATGTACATAGCATACCCGACAACGAAGGTTCAGTGTTTCGCGTAACCGACCATGACTAGGCTCGGTGATCATTCATACCAAAACTCTTTTGTTTATCTGTAGTAACTTATCTCGTCATTCTCTCTTCCTTCCTTTATTTTTCCCTCGATTATCATATCTTATGTTTTACTATAGAAAACCTTAGGTCCCTTTCTTAATTGTCGCTTATAAATCGCAATATCATTAATTACGACTTTACCGTTAGTGCCTTTGCCTCTATTCTAGTATAACATCTCCATCCTTTACAATACCCCTTGAGTTATTCGCTCTCAATGTCACGTGGTTCAAGGTCTTCGCAAAGGATTTCCCATACAGTCTCAGATGCCTGCTCAATTCGTGTTCGTTTATTTACTAGTTATTAAACTCATTTCTACATAACTCCCACTCTTTGTTCTAGAGTCTATATCTGTCACATCTTAGGGTCCATTGTTTCAATCTCTACACTTGTATTCTCTTTACTCGCTTCCCCCCTTTAGGAGTTTTACTTGTACCATTCTCAAATCCGTTGCCTCGCCTTCAAATCTTGAATTCGTATATCCCTTCTTATGCTACTCCTTATTCATGTCGTTTTCCATAATTTATAGCTACGATAATTCATGTGTGAAGTCTTAACATACTCATCTTGCAGTTTTGTAATCAAGTAATCAACCGACATAGCAATCCGAACAAGAATGTATTTTACTTAGCTCATCTAGTAGATATGAGTCAATGTCTAAATCCAGTCCAATTAATAACTTTTGTCCCATAGGGATGCTCATAATAGTAGTATGTCTAGTTATCCCTACCATCCATGCAATATCACTTGCCCTCTTCTTCGATGCTCAAAGTTCACTTATAACGTCATCTTTGTTTTCCAGGGCCTAAGTCTCATGCACAACTAATACCCCTTATGGCTCATACTATCTTACTCTTGTGTTGCACTCAACATTGATTTCAAAACCAATCATAATCATATTGTATTTGTCGCTGATGATAGCTTTACTCTATCGCTTTATCGTCGTACGGTAAACTCATAACTCATGATCATATTTTTCCTTTCAACTCATTACTTCATATGCTTTACTCGTTCTGACTTGGTATAGGATATTCGTAGGAGATGCATATTCCTTTAACCATAACACGACTACTTCTTAAGTGTGCATAATTTGCAGTGAGTTTTCCTTCTCTTTCTATTGCCATTCTTATTCCTTTACGTTCTTTCCTCCTCAATTTATCTTATTTCCTCCCGTTTTATAATCGATCCTTTATTCTTTGCATGAGGAACCCTATTCTTCACTTAGTACCACTTTGTCCTTTAGAATATACTACCTTTGTACAATCCATTCTTCGCTTCCAAAACTTATTCTGTTCATTCTGATCATCCCCCCTCATCCTTATTGTGTTAATCCTTTTCCTAACAATCGTCTTATTTCATTATTCATCTTTCTGTATTCTTGGTCTTTTACATCCAGCTGAAGATATCACCCATGCTCTCGATTGCACAAATCACAAATTACTACTACTTTGCCACATCACTTTTCTCTAATTTCTTTTTCAAGTTGTCTTCCCTTTTTGTCATTGCTTGCTATTATTTCTATCATTGCGTAACCTCTATGCTGGACTTTCCCCAAACAGGGTCTTATAAGCTTTCTCATCTACTGCCTCATAGCTCGCTTGTTGGTTTCACACTTGCATTCACTCTTTATTCATATAGAACATGTCACATCTTTAATCGTTTCATCGCTATACTTTGTATTACAATTCTTGTTACGTTCTCATTATACCCTGATAATAATCAACTCTATAGAGTGATACTTCTTGATCTCATTCGCAATCCCGCTTATGAAATAGAATAAACCTCACGAAGTAAGCATACTTAACCTGTTACTCTTTCTGATCAGCCTAATTACACTTACCACATAAGTTATATTATCAAGGTATCTTCATTCGTTATACCCCTTTGTACTTCACACCCCTATCTCAATCATGTTGTTACTCTATTTTGCCAATAAACTTGTCGTATTTTACTTGTACTTATCCATCCAATCAATACTTCAGTATCACACTCTATTGGACTTACCCTTTCTCTGATATGTCATATTTTAGTGCTACCAAGAATTTCTCTTTACCGTATCAATGTCGATCTTATAACTACTGTTACTATCAATTCAATAGTATTTAACTTATCTCTTGTAGTTGTTAACGACACTCCTAACTTAATCTCGTCCTGCCATTACCTTTTTGCACAACATCCTTCCTCGTTAGGACATATTACAAGCTTATATCTTATCTCCTTTAGATTGTAGGAAACTTTCGGCAGAGTTTTCTCTATATTTCTTACTATCACAAAACCTGCACGCAGCAAATACCAGCAATGCCTCACAGGGCCAATATATATATACGACATATCTCAGCCACACAGGGCTCCCACTTTCAAGTAAAAGCACGAGATGTCGAAACTTACCTTATATTTCACGCTCCGAGATGTACCTGATCCTTTAGCGATCTGCCCTGTTATCTCTTCCTATTTACTTCCTCTTTTATCCTTCAGCTTTACATTTTAGTCATATCTCAATATTCTTACTTTATTTGACACACATCTTTTGTACCGTCGCTTACCTTTGTTCTAATTCATTCAATTTGGTTAGCTCTCAACTTAAAACTGAACTTATCATCAAGAGATACATTTAATCAATTTCTCTGTTGTACTTACATCGATTTACCTCTATGATAACCAATTCATTAATATATGAATACGTACCCTGATAACGTGGTCTCAACGAAGTGACTTAGCTCTGTAACTTCAACATCATCAATCACTTTCTTCGGTCAATACCGTTCTTCTGCTGCAATCAAGGGTTAATATAAGGAATCTCATTTCTTATGGCTTAGCTCTATCGTACGATCTTAGAGATGAAAGATGAGTAACCGTCCTAAATGCCCTGTAGCCTCCTGTTTATAGATGTGGCGCGCAACACATCATAAACAAGACTCTACTAGATACGGCTCGTAGACACTTCCTAGGACTGAACTGCTCCGATACCACTTTTGTCAAAACCCGACTAGGGGCCACGACGGGTACCCGGGACTAACCACTGAGCACCACTCAATCTATTACTCATCATACTCAAATCATAGGAAAATCATTTTTCTTTTGGAAACATAAATACTTTTATATACATAAGCTCTTTGGCTATCCACATAATACATATATACACGTGGAAAATCGTGAGACCATACTACCCATACATACGTATATACGAGCCTCTACTGGAGTACTAGACATATGGATGGGACAGGACCCTGTCGTGCCCAAAACATATATGTACACAAACAGTAAATCAGTGGCACCTCCGGAATAATGGAGTGCTCTCAAAAGTCTGCTTATCGGCCTCTATAAATCTGGGTCGCCTCCTTGTCTACCTGTGGCCATGAACACAGCGTCCAAAGAAAACGAACGTCAGTATAAATATTGTACTGAGTATGTAAGGCATGAATGAAATGAACATAATAGAGAAGTCATAAGACATAAGATGTAGATATAACCTGCGTAACTCTTAAGGAAGGATACCTTTCATGCCTATATCGTATATAATCACAGTACATGTATCATCATAGTGCATACATTATCGTATCATACATATATCATAATACTGTATCTGCTCATACACATTAAACATTATCCGTATTCGGCCACGTAGTGGCTCGACAATATCACATACATATCTTTCGGGCTTTTCATACATTGGAATACATAGTAGTATCGTACCCGACTATATAGATTTGATGTCTTACGTACCCAGCTATAATAATGCTTGGTGTTATACGTGCCTGGCCCTACCAAGGGTCAGTGGTATCTATACCCAACTACATGGTACGCGCGCATTATATATATATATATATATATATAACTATATTCTACCCGGCCATATAAGCTCGGGGTTTCATAATAGCCATGCATAGGTACATATACATAAGCCCATAACATCTTTAGCGTCATCACTATTAGCATTGTCGCCGTTATCATGCATGCATATATGTATAAACTGCCCTACCATATAGGTACGGTGTGATAATCATTAGCCTGTGTCCAGGCCTCCCGCATTCGGGGTATCATCTCATGCCACCCACTGGTGGTGTCTTCCCATGCCATCTAGACATGGTGTATACGCTGCCCGCCTTAGCGGTGTCTGCCCGGCCATATAGGCGCGGTGTAATATCGTCATCATGTAATCATCAGGAACTTAACATTTTCATACATTGCATAGGCATACCATAAGGTTAACATCATTATACATTTATCATAAAATATACATTAGAACTCAAAGACAACTTGTTATACCCCGCATTTCAGAGCCTGAGCATGACACGTGCTTCCTTAGACATTGACAATCACGTTGTTACTACATAATTTAAACTCACGTTGATAGTATTATATTTCGTATTTTTTTGTACGTCGGATTATTCGTAAGCGGAGGTGGGGCCCACACATCGAGATTTTTTAGGAACACGTGACAAGTTATATCAATCACACATGTGAAGTTAAACACAACTCAAGAAGGACCCTTGAGCCAAATCAAAGTGGAAGTCCTCCAAACAAATATTTTTAAGTAACGTTTTCGGGTGATCTAACTTCGAGGGGAAAAACCGGTATTATAAGTTTGGAATTTGGAAAAGTACCAAGAAATATAAGTTGTATATAATTTAATTACCTTTCCAACCATAGGTCGTGGGTCCACAGGAGACGTCGGGATAAGGAGATATGGACGTTTTAAGGCAGGAAGGTCAGTGGGCTAGGCCCAATCCGGGCCCAACCAGGTTAGGCCCATGACCCATGTTTATTTAAGTGATATATCAGGCTTTTCTCCTCATTTTTCAGAACAAAGGTCGTGGGTCCACAGGAGACGTCGAGATAAGGAGATATGGACGTTTTAAGGCAGGAAGGTCAGTGGGCTAGGCCCAATCCGGGCCCAACCAGGTTAGGTCCATGACCCATGTTTATTTAAGTGATATATCAGGCTTTTCTCCTCATTTTTCAGAACAAAGCACCCAGAAAATTCTGGAGAAAAAGAGAGAAGAGAGCTTAGAGAGAAAAGATCAATTTTGACCAAAATCTGAGCCCCGAATCCCGAAGCCCGTGAAGAGAAAAGTGTTCTACGTTGCGTTGCTTCCAATTTGAGCTAAAAATCAACCAAAAAAAAGGGGGTGGACGTGGTGGCTGCACACTTGAGGTAAGATTAAGGTTCCTTTTCATTGCTAATAAGTTTATTTAGAGTTCTACCGAACTAGAACGGAGAAAATAGTGTGATAAATTCGTTTGTTGGTGTTGTGAATTATGGAATGAGATTTGAAGAGAATTTTGAATGAAAATAAATGTATTCAACTTGTAGAATGTGGAGGATGTCATTATTGATGTTGTTAGTATTAATTTCGACTCCCTTACGGAAATAAAATTATTAAATAGTTATATCGCAAATTTGGTTGGTTGAGGAATTTAGAAAATAATGTGTGGGCTGTTTTATGGCATACGTTGGTATTGGAAATATTATGAGTAATGTTGGTATTGTTGTTGTTGTTGTTGGTTGCTGAATTGAGAATTCGGGCTAGGCATATAAACAGGGGAGACGCTGCCCGATTTTCGGCAGAATATAAAATAGTATGATTTGAAATATGGTACAAATGTGCGACGAAAAGGCTAACATTAGCATAAATTCCTTTTAAATGTAGACTTACAAGCTTGGACGAATAAGCGTAGCTTATAAGCGGTCGAACAGGTATGTAAGGCTTACCCTTTCTTTTCTTTGGCATGATCTTTATGAAACGAGCAAATGACGTATATGTATGATTTCAAAGAAATTTCCTATTCTTAGAGCCACTAGGATGGCTAATATTTTTGACTTCCATAAGTTGTCTCATATGGTTTTGATGTATATCTATGATGTCCGAAGTTTGTTGATATGTTTCCAAATGGCATTCGAAAAATAATTGATATGAATAAAGTTTTGATTTTCAAATGCTAGCACGTTCGATCATTCTATCGAGTCTTTGATATGTTTTGATATGTGCCTATGGTCCCAAAAAACTCTAATTGAATTGATCCATAACGATATCCGAAAGGTACTTGACATGATTATGGCCTTGATTTTTCAAAAATGGCTTCTGAAACGCTTGTAGAACGTTCTGTATTTCAAACGTTCATAACTTTCTTATACTAATTCAGATTGACCCGAAACTTGTTTCTGAGCCTTAAGGGGTCGGTAAATATACTTATCCATCAAGTCTTGATTTATGTGCATATGGTTTCTCATTACTCTGCTCGTGCATATTACTCTTATATCGTTTGCCGAGTCCTGGACTGGTATATATCGTGCGCATGGTTCGCCGGGTCCCTTGCTTGAGGGCGGGTGCCATATATGTATTCCGGAGTATGATGTGTTACGGTGTTATGATGTGTTCATGGTTCGCCGAACCATATATGTGTATATGTATGTTCTGATCTTATGATGTGATATTATGATGTGTGACGGAGATTACGGAGCAAACCTTCTGGAGTATGATGTGTGTGGCGCCAAAGGCAGGGTGGCGCCACGTTCCCGGGTCCCACAAGGGGCCGAATACCGTTCTTGGCATGCATGATTCGTGTCTCCAGTAAGTTGTTTTGTTATTCTGCACATCGTGCTTATTGTCTGTACTAACCTTTTGAACATGCCACAGCAATATAATATATGTATATGGATCGGGTTGCACGTTCCGCAGCAAATACATTTGTGGATCGGGCCGAACATACCTCGGCACTAATATGTTATGTGTATATGGATCGGGCCGTACGTTCCTCGGCACTATTATGTTACATATGAATAAGTTATGTGTATATGTATATGATGACATACGATGTTGGCATGCACGGTCTATGTTTGGAAAGTACGCATTTTGGCACTCTGAATGATCTACTTATTTTCTGTACTTCTTCTGACTCATGACATCGGTATACACGATTTGCATTCTAAAAGAAAATAGTATTTTGGTATTCTGAAAATGTACTTACTTTTGTACTGCTTGTTTCGATTATGGTTCTGTTTTCTGTATTCCATGCTTTACATACTCAGTACATATTCCGTACTGACCCCCTTTTCATCAGGGGCTGCGTTTCATGCCACGCAGGTACACCCAGATATGTAAAGGACATTGCTAGGAGATGCTTCAGCTGGAATGGCAACTCCATTTGCTCCTGGAGTGTTGCCGAGTCAGAGTATATGTGCTGTGATGTTTTGTTCGAAGTTAGAGACTTTGCAAACAGAGTCGTGGGTATAGAGTGTCAGTTTTGTAAGCGGCTCCATCAGCCGACGTGTTTTATTGTATTATGTTACAAATCCGTTATGTTTACAGGTTTTGTTTGATTTGAGAATAACGATGAAAAAGAATATTTCTGAAAGCTGTACTATGTATTTCACCATTATTCGATTTAAAAGTCTAAGAAGATTATGTGTGCATTAAGGGTCTGAGGGTTCGCTCGGCCCTAAGTAAGGGTCGGGTGCCCATCACACCCTAGGGATATTAGGGTGTGACACAACTATACTTTATCGGGGTGACATAAGGTCGTGAACCCCCGATTCCATTATGGAGCATTCATGAGCATTCTGCCTCACCTTGAAGGAATTAGCATATTAGGTGAGTGTATACAATGAACATGTTACACCTCGGAAAATTTTCCCTTGGTACGCAAGAGAATGAACTAGTGATGAATATGAGTGCATGATGTCCATGAGCAAGAAATGACGTTGATGACCTTAGGCGAGATTTCGAAAGTATCCGATGTGAGACGAGGAAGTTGGCTAAGTTAAGATGAGATACAAGGTGAGCAATGCATGTGCATGGACGGGGGTGATTAAAATGAGAAGTCTAAGAAATATGGGAAGTTGCAGAATTGCAACTGCCCAGTGGTCGTATTGCAAAATATGGACCGTAAATTGCTATACGGTCCGTAAACTGGCAGTCGTAAACTGCCATGCAAAGGCTTCAACTTTCTGCCAGCCGAGAAAATGGTTAAATACGACCTGGTGGACGGACCGTAAAGTGATTTACGGCCCGTAAACCATGGTCGTAAATCACCATGCATGCAGCCTTAAGTTTCTGGTTCTGCTTAAGCTTAAAGACGACCATGAGGGACGGTCCGTAAACTGAAATACGGACCGTAAACCTCCATGGACGACCACTGTTCACCCAGCACAGATTTGACAATTCATTAAATATGAGGATCAAGACTTGTTTTATTTCATTTCCAAATTACACCACTTCTCTCTAGAATCATCTCTCTACATTTATTTCATAAGTTTTCAAGGATTATAAGTCCCCAACAACATAAACAAGTGAATCAAGTGTAAGCAAGCCATTAAATACCATTCAAGTCAAGAAATGCAAATGGAGAAAAACTAGGGTTTTGCCCAAAGAGGAGTATTATCAACGAAAGCTTGTTCCTACAACTTCTAAGGTAAGATTCATGATTTTTACATGATGTTTAAGGTATTGGAGAATTAAAATACTTGGATTGTAGAAAATGTGGTCAACTAGGTCATGAATGGTGAATAGTGATATTTTGAGGAATAGTTTGAATTGAATCATGAATGTTGTTGTGTTGTGATAGGAATGCATTATAAATGGTACTAAGATCATGAACTAGACACTTTAGACGAATGGACGAAGTTGGATGTTATGACCATGAATATGGGAGAATTAGAAGCAAATTGATAAATCTAGATAATGTGAATGACTAATGGCCATTGTTATGATATTAATGAAGGCATAGACGCTAGCATTGGAAGGAAAGGTGCAAGTGTAGAATAGTCCGACGACGAGGTATGTAAGGCTAACCCTTCTTTCATAAGGCATGATTCTTGGCCAAACTTCTAATTCCTCTATATGAGTATGTTGTATTCAAGTGATTGACACTCCGAGCTCATAAGCTCACGATCCTTAACATGTACTACGATTGTACTACGCCCCTCATATGACGAGTAAGCCTATGATATGGATGTAGCAATAATGACGAAGATAGTGATGATGATAATAATAATAATGATGCCAAAGTTGCCTACGGGCTATTATACTTATATGTGCCTATGAAGGGCTATAATGATACCCCGAGTTTATAACGCCGGGTAGGATATATGTATATGAATATGTATAAAGTATGTATATGATTACGTAACGCACACACTCCTCTGCAGATGGTACGGATAACCCTGAAGCCTCGGTAGGGCCAGGTAGAAATAACATTGAGCCTTGGTTGGCTAAGTACGTATGAAACACCGAACCTTATGGTCGGGCACGCTATGTATGTATATAAGTGTATGACTATATGTATAATATGAATATGAATGTGAAAATACTATGTATATGGATACGAATAAGGACATGTATGCGAATATGAGCACAAGTAGGGTACGAGTAATATTATGAAATACGCATGAGAAATGGCAAGTTCCTATGAAAGGCAGGTATGTTGTATTCAAGTGATTGACACTCCGAGCTCATAAGCTCACGATCCTTAACATGTACTACGATTGTACTATGCCCCTCATATGACGAGTAAGCCTAAGATATGGATGTAGCAATAATGACGAAGATAGTGATGACGATAATAATAATAATGATGCCAAAGGTGCCTACGGGCTATTATACTTATATGTGCCTATGAAGGGCTATAATGATACCCCGAGTTTATAACGCCGGGTAGTATATATGTATATGAATATGTATAAAGTATGTATATGATTACGTAACGCGCGCACTCCTCTGCAGATGGTACGGATAACCCAGAAGCCTCGGTAGGGCCAGGTAGAAATAACATTGAGCCTTGGTTGGCTAAGTACGTATGAAACACCGAACCTTATGGTCGGGCACGCTATGTATGTATATAAGTGTATGGCTATATGTATAATATGAATATGAATGTGAAAAGACTATGTTTACGGATACGAATAAGGACATGTATGCGAATATGAGCACAAGTAGGGTACGAGTACTATTATGAAATACGCATGAGAAATGGCAAGTTCCTATGAAAGGCAGGTAAGTGCCATGATGATGACACTATTGTCTTCCCTCCTGTGCCACTTCATATATTGTCTATGATGCTTCTATATTGATGTGAATCACGCTTTACATACTCAGTACATTCTTCGTACTGACGTCCTTTTGTTTGTGGACGCTGCGTCATGCCCGCAGGTGCACAGGGAGACAGACTTGATCCATAGCTGCCTATTCGGAGATTACATAGAGAGCTCCAATTCCTTCGGAGCCATATCTTTTGGGTAATCATTGTTTTGTGTATATAATTATGGGCATAGCGGGGTCCTGTCCCGCTCATACGATATGTCATACTCTTAGAGGCTCGTAGTCATGTGTATGTGGGTAGAGATGCTCGGCCATGTCGGCCCATGTTTTGTATATCTTTTGTTGGCCTCGTCGGCCTTGTACTTATGATGTGGCATAGATGCCTATGATATGTTAAATGATGATGGTCGTCTAATGGGATCAATATGATTAACGATAAGAATAGCACGAATTGACTTATGGTTCACCTAGATGATTATGTTATGTACGATAAGGGGGTGCCCGGGCGGGGTAGCACCGGGTGCTCGTCGCGGCCCCTAGCCGGGTCGTGACAGCACAACATCAATGGATCGTAGTTAACATCATAGCTGTGTGGAAACATCGTGTCATGAACTCTTGGATCCTCAGATTTAAGCTCATTATCGTGCTCATAATGTATCTGTTATATCCCATATTTGTGCATATTCGGGAAATTCGAAATAATTTTGACTTGTAAGAAATAAGGCCATATTTTGAATTTATTTAATATACGAGTTGTTCATGAAAATTGTTGATGTGAAAATATGGAGGAAGGCCAAGGGAAAAATTGGGAATTTGGAAATTAGTTTCGGGTATTACAAAATAAGACCCATAACTAAATGGGCTTGGAAAGTAAAAAACAAAATATAAAATAGAGGCCCAATTGAGTAGGTGTGGCCGGCCATGGAGGAATAAAATGGCCCAAGCCCACAACAAGAATTAAACCCATGTATTAAAGGAAAAAGGGGCCACAAGTTCGTCATATTTCAAGAAGTTTCAACAACACCAAAACTTAGAGGAAGAGGAGGTAGGGGTTCGGCCATGTGGAAAAAAAAAAGAAAATTTCAAGCCTTCCAACCTTGATTCAAAAAATCATCTCTCTTTGAATTACTACTAAGCTCGAGACCCTCTTCAACGGGATATAAATTTGGAGGCAAGAAAGTACTTTTTTTTAGCAAGTGGAAATTCTTGAAAAAGGTAAAGATTCTACTCTTTTTATCTTGGAAGAATTTTATATATATGTTGTAGTATATGGAAATGAATGTAAAGTATGAAAAATTGTGTGTTATGGGTATGTGTGTGTGTGGCCGAATATTGTTGTGGATGGAGAGGGATGAACAAAATTTTATTTATTATGTTAATTGTGTTGTGGTGGCCTTGTGATGTAAATGGAAGATTAATGGTTCTAGTTAGCATGAAAAATTCGTTGTTAAGTTGTTGTCGGAAAGTATGTGATTTTATTATAGTTTATGTAATTATGGGAATGGAATTATTAAAGTGAAAATTGTGGTTGTTGTTGATGAAATTGGAAGATGAAAAATGTATTGTGAATATTGTGTTGAAGGTGGGAGATTTCGGATGAATTCTAGTCTTGGCGGGATTTTTGTATATTTTGTAGAATGGTATGAAATGCGTTTGAATTGCACTTGAATGATCTTGAATTGGTAGTGAATATGTAAGAGTCTATACCGGCTTGAAAATTCGTAGTTGAATTAAAGGTTGATGAATTGTGTTGAAAAGGAAAGTTACTAGTGGTAGAATGTGTTTTGAATTGATTAGTGATGTTATTGGTATTGTTGGTATGGTTGTTGATGAATTTGGCCAAGTTAATTCTCGGGGATGGTGAATTTACAGGGGAGATGCTGCCGACATTTCTGTAGACAAATACTAATTAGAATTAAAATTCTAAGATTTTAAGTACTTGTAGCTAATTTTTGGGGTAATTGATAATATTATTGTAGATATTGGAGAGCCCGAGACTTGAGTCGGGATTTGTTTGGCGAGGGATCGAGATTTGGTAGTGAGCGATCGAGGTATGTAAAGCTTACCGTTCTTCCTTTTTGGCATGACCTTTATGCAATAAACGAACGACATATATGTATGATCCAAAGAAAGATTCTACTCCTAGTGCCACTAGGATGGCCTATGTCTTTGATTTCCGTGGATTATTCCCTATGACTAGTCACATGCCTATGATGTTTGAAGTATTAATCGATACGTTTCCGGATGTGGTTTGAAAAATATTTGATATGGCCTAAGTTTGGACACGTAAATTTTTGGATATGTGCATATGATTCTAAGACTCCGTTTGAAGTATCCTATAATGTTATTTGAAATTTCCTTAATATGAATGATACTAAATTTTCAGAAAATGACCTATGAAGTGTTTTTCGAAAGTTTTGTAATTTGAAAGTTCGCAACTTTTGTATACTAATTCCGATGGACTCAATGTTTACCTTGAGCCTTCTGATATCTGTATATATATATGTATGCATTCGTCGAGTCTTGGAATTTATTTATTTGTATGCATATAGTTTCCGCACTACTCTGCTCGTGCCTACTACTATGACATCGTTCGCCGGATCCCGAGCCGGTTTTGTGATCGTGCGCACTATTTATATTCGGCAGTATGATGTGATACGGTTCCCAAGACCGCGCCGTAGGGCTGGGTACCTCTTATATACGGCGTTATGATGTGACATGACATATGATGTGTTCTGATGATATGATGTGTTCGGGGATTGTACGCAGATTTGAAACCTTCTGGAGTATGATGTGTTGTGGCGCCAGCGTCGGAGTGGCGACCACGTTCCTGAGCCCTATGCATGATTTTTTTTATTTGCATTATATATAACCTCAACACAGGTTTTGACATACTAATTCTGTATCCATTTTCTATACTCCTCACTTCAGTTATGATTCGGATTTCTGTATTTCATGCTTTGCATACTCAGTACATATTTCGTACTGACCCCCTTTCTTCGGGGGCTGCGTTTCATGCCCGCAGGTGCAGACGTTCGTTCAGGTGACCCGCCAGTGTAGGATACTTATTCTGCTATTTGTGGTTCTCCTTTTGATTCGGAGCTCATACTTTTGGTACATATCTTCTGTTATATATGTTCGGTATATATATGGCTATTTGGGTACGACGGGGCCCTGTCCCGTCATATGTTTCTGTTGTGGTTTGTAGAGGCCTGTAGTCATATATGTGGGTCATGGGTCACGTTTGTCTGATTACGTTTGTGATTTGTGCCTTAAGCGGCCCCGTTTGCTATTACGGCCAAAACGACTCGTATGTTTATATATGTGTGTATATCTGGGCGATGTGTATTCCGCTAGCCTACTGGATTTGATGTGATGTTTCTGTACGGGCGACCGCTTAAGATGATATTTGTTTTCAGTATTTGTTTAAAATAACGTATGTTAAGTTTGAATAAATCTTTGATATGTTGATCTGGTGCGTAAGTCTGTTTGGGTGTCCATATAGGGCACCAGTCGCGGCCCACGGGGCTGGGTCGTGACAAAAGTGGTATCAGAGCGGTTTGTCCTCGGAATGTCTACAGGCCGTGTCTAGTAGAGTCTTGGTTATCGGTGTGTTGTGCACCACATCTATAAACAGGAGGCTACAGGACATTTAGGGTGTTTCCTTTCTTTGGCTCTTAGATCGTGCGGTAAAGCTGTATTTATTAGGATGGTTCCCTTCTAACGAATTGTCGTATCTACAGCGAGGCTCCAAAAAGAGTGATAGCGTCAGTATTATGGGAAATTGCCTCTGATCTTCTCCCTGCAGGTGATTGTAGATTGACGAAAGATGAAACAGCTTTTGATAGTGGGGGTGCTAAGAAGGCCCCTAGGATGTCTCCAGGACCGAGTAAGAGGAGCCTCAGCTATTAGATTGAGACTGATCCTTCGGAGGATCCAGCAACAATTCCTCCAGAGTTTTGACCCCCAGGGAAGGGGACCCTGCGGAGGGCAGTTACGATATAGATCCCTCGGAGGACCCGGCGGCGATACCTCCAGAGTTTCTTACCTCTGGGGAGGAGGATAGATATGATACAGATCCATCAGAGAATTCTTCTGGGACACCGGAGGAGGAGACTTCTGGGGCCATACCAGCTGCTCTTGTGGTGGAGCACTATGTTAGACAGGCCTCCCTGGTGAGTGTTACGGACTATTCCAGTCCATTATCCTGGCCGTCAGTAAACTAGGAATTTCCTGGTCATCCATACTCCTCTGATTCGGATGCGAGCAACGATGGAAGTCAGACGAGCGGATGGCAGACGGACGATGATGAGGAGCACACTTCACACGGCAGCTCCCCAGATCAGACCCGAGACCGATCGGCTACAGGTATATGAGTTTTCTTGGAATTTCCTATGTATACATAATTTCTGTAGAGTATCATTTGATGACGGCGAATGGAAATTAAATAGGGCCGATAACCCAGTGGTTATAAGTAACGGCGACTGAGATGTCCCCGCCACCAGTGGAAATCTAGAAAACCCGGATGAAAGGTAATTATATATATATATATATATATATATATATATATATATATATATATATATATATATATATATATATATATATATATATATATATATATATAGATGAAGGTGAATGCTGAGGATTTAAAAGGGGAACACGGTGATTGTATAGTTAGAAAAGTAAAAGAATCCTCTCTAGATCAGGGTGAGACCCGCTACGAGAACGTTTTGGAAGTTGTTGAGACCCCGACTTGCCTTAAATTACGTGATAAAGGTCGTGCGGGGCAGTTGATGCAATTATACCGGCACTAACGCATCCAAATGTATTAAAGTTCCGAGGTTAAGTGTGCTAGGGCCAGAGCAATTTTGGGATGGGTGACCCCCTGGGAAATGTACAAAAAAAAAATCACAAATATAAATATAAGAGACAAATAGGAAATTTGGGGTAACCTTAAAGGGGTCGCGTAGGCTAAAGCAGACCAGATTGGTGAAGAGAAGAACGCACAACGCAGCGCTGGAATCAGAGTAAGTTTGAATCGTGTCTAAGAATATTTTGTAAGAGAAATGGTACTAAACATATATGTACGTATATGACATCTCATTTATGACTGTCTCGATCGATAGGTGAAACCTAGCCACCAGTGTTACGACGTATGGAAGACATTAACTGGACGAAATCCAAGAGATAAGCGAAGGGTGTGGTATAGAGGTTTTGAAATAAACTGATATTGAGGTCACGACAAGTGAGATTGGAAAAACTTTGATACGACGATGTTTGGAAAAGAAAAAAAAAGGTAAGTAAATGGAAGACAAGGAGATCAAAATGTCGGAAAAAGTGAAAAAGTAAAAAGTAAGAAATATGATTAAGCAAAGCCTCAAAAAGAGCCAACGGGCAAAGCACGAAATTATTTGCGTAGAAATTTGAAGGACAGGTCCGTAAAGGAACTAAAATGTGATAGTATAGGACAAAGGAGGAACAAACTTGAAAAAGGGCTAACAGTGCAAATAGGACAAGCATACGGGAGTACAGAGGATACCTTAATAAGTTGGTGATAGCAAATAGATTACTTGCCAAGGAAGGGACAATGATAGTGAGTTGGTTCAACTAATAAGAAAACCTATGGCATGGAATGAGGTTTCGTATGGAGACTGAGGAATTCGATTATCGAGAAAACAGAATGAAAGATAAGGAATGGGCATGAAGGAAAGGATAACTTGGCCGAACCTTTCATTGAGGAAGGATATAATTACTAAAGGACAAATGTATAGTCGTATTAATATGGTTGCTTTGACCATAGAGAAGCCTTCCTGGAGGGTGACTTAGGAATGAAGCCGATTTGTGTATATGAAAGAATACCTTGCGAGCTTCGGAGCCGATGCCACCAAACAACAAGAGAAAAATGCCATTCCCTAAGAAAGATTTAGGATACTAATGGCTAATATTTTGATCTCCATAAGCCACTTCATATGGTTTCGATACGTATCCATGATTCCAAAGCTCTATTTAATAAGTTCCCGAGGTTGTCTACGATTCTTATTGGCCTATTGATATGAGTATACTTACTATGGTTAAGATTATTGCATAATCGGATAATGAGCCAAGTAGAAGAGTTTATGTTTTTAAAATGGTTCTGTAAGTGTTAATGTTTCTAACTTTTGCATATAGTCTTGGATCGGGCCGAACGTTCCTCGGCAGTAAAATATTATATTTATGGATCGGGCTGCACGTTCCGCAATAATACACTGTTTGATGTTCTATGAGTATGCATGTATGAATCTGTTATATGTATATATGATATATGGCGTCGGTATGTTGATATTTATACGGATCACAAAAGTCTTCAGTACATTTTAAGCAAAATGAGCTAAATTTGCGGTAGAGAAGATGGCTCGAATTATTGAAAGGCTATGACGACGACATTTTGTATCATCCTAGAAAAGCCAATGTTGTAGCAGGTGCACTTAGCCGCAAGTCTATGGGCAGTTTGACCGACGTGCAGCCAGAAAGGAACAAATTAGTTCGTGAGATTCATCAGCTAGCTAGTTTTGGGGTCCGTTTGGCCGACTCTGGAAATATTAAGGTTTCTGTCCGAGAAGTTGTTGAATCGTTCATTATGGAAGAAGTGAAACGATGCTAGTTCGAGGATCCTATACTAGTACAGACAGAGACACAGTCCTTGATAAGGAAAAGACCCAATTCGAGATTTCACCTGACTGGATATTACTATATGGAGGCAGGTTATGGGTGCCTGACGTTGCAGGGCTGCGGCGGCAGATTATGGGAGAGGCACATTATGCTCGGTATTCTGTTCATCCTGGATCCACTAAAATGTACTATGATCTCAGATGTTTATATTGGTGGGATGGTATGAAAAGAGATATTGCAGAGTTCGTTGCCCAGTGCCCAAATTGCCAGATTGTATATTAAAGAGATAGTAAGGCTTCACGGAGTTCCTATATCTATTATAACCGACAGGGGTGCACAGTTTACAGCTAATTTTTTTTTTTTTGGAGATTATTCAGGACGAGTTAGGGACTCAGGTGAGTCTTAGTACAACATTTCACCCTCAGTCCGACAGACAGGTCGAGCGTACTATTTAGACACTGGAAGTTATGCTACGGGCCTGTGTTATTGATTGCAGAGGTAGTTGGGATGATCATTTGCCGCTTATTGAATTTGCTTATAAAAATAGTTATCATTCCAGCATCCAGATGGCACCGTATGAGGCCCTATATGGTAGGAAATGCAGATCTCCGATTGGTTGGTTCGACGTGGGTGAAACTAAATTAGTTGGTCCAGATATGATTCAATAAGCAGTCGATAAGGTGAAACTTATTCGGGAGCAGTTGTTAGCAGCCCAGAGTCGACAGAAATCATATGTAGATAAACGACGTCGACCTTTAGAGTTCCAGATTGGTGGCTGGGTATTTCTGAAAGTGTCAACTATGGAAGGTATAATGAGATTCGGCAGAAAAGGAAAGCTCAGTCCGCGATATATTGGGTCTTATCAGATTATTCGGAAGATAGGAGAGGTCGCCTACGAGCTAGACTTACCATCTGATCTGGAGGCAGTACATCCGGTATTTCATGTGTCAATATTCCGTAAATGTATTGGTGATCCTTCCAGAATATTTCCCATAGAAGATATTCAGGTAACAGAGGAACTGTCCTATGAAGAACAGCCTGTAGCTATTTCGGATCGTCAGGTAAGGAGACTGCGCACCAAGGATGTACCTTCTGTTAAGAATTTGTGGCGAAACAATAACAGAGAGGAAATGACCTGGGAAGCGGAGGACGAGATGATGAAGAAGTACCCTCACTTGTTTCCCGTGTCTGCAGGTAATCTAAATTCCGTAACTGGTTATATTGATTAATGAATGATTTACATGTGCTGTCCATATAAAGAACCTCCCCCACAATGCTTGTAAGACCTATAAGACTAGTTTAACATTCGAAGACGAATGTTCTAAAGGGGGGAGGATGTTATATCCCGTATTTGTGCATATTCTGGAAATTCGAAATAATTTTGACTTGTAAGAAATAAGGCCATATTTTGAATTTACTTAATATACGAGTTGTTCATGAAAATTGTTGATGTGGAAATATGGAGGAAGGCCAAGGGAAAAATTGGGAATTTGAAAATTAGTTTCGGGAATTACAAAATAAGACCCATAACTAAATGGGCTTGGAAAGTCAAAAAAAAAAAATAGAGGCCCAATTGAGTAGGTGTGGCCGGCCATGGAGGAATAAAAAGGCCCAAGCCCACAACAAGAATTAAACCCATGTATTAAAGGAAAAAGGGGCCACAAGTTCGTCATATTTCAAGAGGTTTCAACAATACCAAAACTTAGAGGAAGAGGAGGTAGGGGTTCGGCCATGTGGAAAAAAAAAAAAAATTCAAGCCTTCCAACCTTGATTCAAAAATTCATCTCTCTTTGAATTACTACTAAGCTCGAGACCCTCTTCAACGGGATATAAATTTGGAGGCAAGAAAGTACTTTTTTTTAGCAAGTGGAAATTCTTGAAAAAGGTAAAGATTCTACTCTTTTTATCTTGGAAGAATTTTATATATATGTTGTAGTATATGGAAATGAATGTAAAGTATGAAAAATTGTGTGTTATGGGTATGTGTGTGTGTGGCCTAATATTGTTGAGGATAGAGAGGGCTGAATTTTTATTTATTTATTATGTTAATTGTGTTGTGGTGGCCTTGTGATGTAAATGGAAGATTAATGGTTCTAGTTAGCATGAAAAATTCGTTGTTAAGTTGTTGTCGGAAAGTATGTGATTTTATTATAGTTTATGTAATTATGGGAATGGAATTATTAAAGTGCAAATTGTGGTTGTTGTTGATGAAATTGGAAGATGAAAAATGTATTGTGAATATTGTGTTGAAGGTGGGAGATTTCGGATGAATTCTAGTCTTGGTGGGATTTTTGTATATTTTGTAGAATGGTATGAAGTGCGTTTGAATTGCACTTGAATGATCTTTAATTGGTAGTGAATATGTAAGAGTCTATACCGGCTTGAAAATTCGTAGTTGAATTAAAGGTTGATGAATTGTGTTGAAAAGGAAAGTTACTAGTGGTAGAATGTGTTTTGAATTGATTAGTGATGTAATTGGTATTGTTGGTATGGTTGTTGATGAATTTGGCCGAGTTAATTCTCGGGGATGGTGAATTTACAGGGGAGATGCTGCCGAAATTTCTGTAGACAAATACTAATTAGAATTAAAATTCTAAGATTTTAAGTACTTGTAGCTAATTTTTGGGGTAATTGATAATATTATTGTAGATATTGGAGAGCCCGAGACTTGAGTCGGGATTTTTTTGGCGAGGGATCGAGATTTGGTAGTGGGCGATCGAGGTATGTAATGCTTACCGTTCTTCCTTTTTGGCATGACTTTTATGCAATAAACGAACGACATATATGTATGCTCCAAAGAAAGATTCTACTCGTAGAGCCACTAGGATGACCTATGTCTTTGATTTCCGTGGATTATTCCCTATGACTAGTCACATGCCTATGATGTTTTAAGTATTAATCGATACGTTTCCGGATGTGGTTTGAAAAATATTTGATATGGCCTAAGTTTGGACACGTAAATTTTTGGATATGTGCATATGATTCTAAGACTCCGTTTGAAGTATCCTATAATGTTATTTGAAAGTTCCTTAATATGAATGATACTAAATTTTCAGAAAATGACCTATGAAGTGTTTTTCGAAAGTTTTGTAATTTGAAAGTTCGCAACTTTTGTATATTAGTTCCGATGGACTCGATGTTTACGTTGAGCCTTCTGATATCTGTATATATATATGTATTCATTCGTCGAGTCTTGGACTTTATTTATTTGTATGCATATAGTATCCGCACTACTCTGCTCGTGCCTACTACTATGATATCGTTCGCCGGATCCCGAGCCGGTTTTGTGAACGTGCGCACTATGTATATTCGGCAGTATGATGTGTTACGATTCCCGAGACCTCGCCGTAGGGCTGGGTACCGCTTATATATGGCGTTATGATGTGACATAACATATGATGTGTTTTGATGATATGATGTGTTCGGGGATTGTACGGAGATTTGAAACCTTCTGGAGTATGATGTGTTGTGGCGCCAGCGTCGGAGTGGCGACCTCGTTCCTGAGCCCTATGCATGATTTTTTTTATTTGCATTATATATATCCTCAGCACAGGTTTTGACATACTAATTCTGTATCCATTTTCTGTACTCCTCACTTCAGTTATGATTCAGATTTCTGTATTTCATGCTTTGCATACTCAGTACATATTTCGTACTGACCCCCTTTCTTCGGGGGCTACGTTTCATGCCCGCAGGTGCAGACGTTCGTTCAGGTGACCCGCCAGTGTAGGATACGTATTCTGCTATTTGGAGTTCTCCTTTTGATTCGGAGCTCATACTTTTGGTACATATCTTCTGTTATATATGTTCGGTATATATATGGCTATTTGGGTACGGCGGGGTCCTGTCCCGTCATATGTTTCTGTTGTGGTTTGTAGAGGCCTGTAGTCATATATGTGGGTCATGGGTCACGTTTGTCTGCTTACGTTTGTGATTTGTGCCTTAAGCGGCCCCGTTTGCTATTACGGCCAAAACGGCCCGTATGTTTGTATATGTGTGTATATCTGGGCGATGTGTATTCCGCCAGCCTACTGGATTTGATGTGATGTTTCTGTACGGGCGACCGCTTAAGATGATATTTGTTTTCAGTATTTGTTTAAAATAACGTATGTTAAGTTTGAATAAATCTTTGATATGTTGATCTGGTGCGTAAGTCTGTTTGGGTGTCCATATAGGGCACCAGTCGCGGCCCACGGGGCTGGGTCGTGACAGTATCTCTTATCTTTATCTCATGTGGCTATTCATGACCATAGACTCTTAGTTCCGGAATATAAGAAAGTCCTGGGGAGGTAGGGGAAAATAATATCATAGGAATTACATAAGGACCATTAGCTTCGTAGGAATGTCATATCCTGAGCTTTAGGACTTCTAGACTTATATTCATCATCAGTATTGCCATGCTTGTAACATATCTCTTTTCTTTATCTTGTATGAAGCTCTTTATAATCGTAGACTAATAATTTTCGATACATAGGAAAATCATGAAGAAGGAGGAAATATCATATCATAAGATTCATGCCTTAGAATAAGGGACTAGTCTTACATACCTCTTTCGTTTAACAATTTCCATCGCTTGATTGTTCTCGTTCAATGCTCACGTTTCTACCTTTAAGAGAATTCGCATTCACATTAGCTAATCGATTATATGAACGTGCTTACTAAAGCTAGAGAAAATTGGCCATCTTTTCCTTTGTTTATACAACCTTCCCCATATTGCATATCAACTCCCAAACATTTATAATAACGTTCACAATATCATGACCAACAATCTTTATTCATCTACATTACCCTCATTTCACAATTCCACTTCAATTCATCCATAATCATGGTCATAGTATACTAGTACGTTTTCTCACATATAATGCTTATCCCATGTCCTTAATATCATTTATAACGTAACCATATCACAATACGTCAAGAATCATGACCCATTTTTCTATATTCTTCTACAATCCAAGTGTTTCAACTTTCAAATACCTTAAACAATATGGAAATACCATAAGTCTTACCTTAGATAGTGTAGGAATGAACCTTGGGTGGAAACTCCTCACTTGAGCAAAACCCTAGTTTCACCTTCGCTTGGATTCCTTGCCTTGGATGAACTTTAATGGGTTTCTTACACTTGATTCACTTAGTTTGATGTAGTTGATCACTAACACCGCTTGAATTCTTGTGGGAGAAGTGTAGAGAGATATTTTTGAGAGAAGGGGGGTGAAGACTTGGACCCTTATTAATAATACTCAAATCTGTCCCGACCCATTTCTACGGACCAACATACGGTCCGTATAAATTATACTGACCGTATGTCTGGCCGTAGATTTGGGCCAGAGAAGGTTGCCCATCTGGGCTAAATATACGGCCTAACATACGGCCAGTATAATTTATACGACCAGTATGTTGGGCCGTATAATGCCCAGCTATTCCGATTTCATTCTCATCGACTCGTTTGATCTCCAATCCTTATGGAACCTTCTTAACACTTGTTTATCATTTCGTTAACAATCTAAGGGACATTATAACTCTTCTCCAAAGCATCATTAAATCATCATACATCGTTACTCGTAAATCGTTTCCGATACATAACTTATGCCTTGCCTTCCTTAACAACTTCCGTCTCCTACTTCACATGTCTTTGAAAGATAAATTAGAATCATCAAATGTTATTTGTTATTTATCAGAACGTCGTATACGTCGCGCCCTTCGTCAGTCTATTCACTGTGCATGAACGGAAAATTTCCCGAGGAGTAACAATTCCATAAGTTAAATTAGCAATTAGTTGTTGGGTTATGGTCACCTAGTGCTAATTTGATATTTCACTTCCAAATTTCCCATTTTGACCTTGTGGGCCCCATTTCCCCAAATTCTAGGGTTGGATTTGACCTAAATTGAATGATAGCAATATTAGTGTCGTTCTTCATAATATCTAATCTAGCTTTTGAATATGCCTAGACTTCTTTGATCTTGAGGCTCAGCGGAAGGGGAAGGCGATATAGTGATTTGTTGGTGTTTGTTGTTCAGCCATCCAGGTAGGTTAATACTTACCCTTGGTGAGACTTCGTATAGCAAAGCATATATTTAGATTATATCGTCGGAGAAAGCTTGTAAACCTTCGAGTATCATGTTGGGTTGGATAATGTCTTAGGTTGGGCCTTATTGCGTGATTGGGGCTAGCTACCCCGTTGTGTTGTGATTTGATTGTTCTATTGTGTTGGCTTGATGCCACGTGTTGTTGGTAGCTATTGGAATATGTTGTTCCATCTTGATTATGATATTGTTGGCATACCCATTGTTGGTACTTCTGACTCTGATATGGTGTTAATTACCCATTGTTGGTACTTGTGACTCTGATATGGTGTTCATTACCCATACTTGGCACTTGTGACTCTGATATAGTGTTGATTACCCATTTTTGGTACTTGTGACTCTGATATGGTATTGATTACCTATTGTTAGTACTTGTCACTCTGATATAGTGTTGATTACCCATTGTTGGTAATTGTGACTCGCATATAGTGTTGATTAACCATTGTTGTTACTTGTGACTCTGATATGGTATTGATTACCCATTGTTAGTACTTGTGATATTGAGCATGATTATTGATGTTACTACATGCATTGCACGCACTCTCATTTTTCATGATATACTGTTGAGACACTGTTGGTACTTGATGAAACACTGTGATGAGCTGGGCTCGGTTTGATCTGAGAATGACGTGAGTGTCCGATATCCAATGATAGTACCTAAATTTTGGATTGAGTGACACGGTTGCCGAGGTTTGTACCAGGACCTTGAGGTACATGGACTCCGCGGGTCCCCTAGGGTGGTGTCAGTGAGAACCTCCCGTGGGCAAAGATCTGGGGTCCTATCTGTCTGTTAGGCAAAGATCTGGGATGGGTGGCACTTAGACTTCGCAAGTCACCTTGGGTTGTGCTACCGAGATGTCAATATTTCTGTCCGGACTACATGTGTACACCGCATTGGCATTGCATTGCATTGCATCCATACATTATTGCATTGCATTGCATCATGGCTTACATTGAGATGTTTTGGTGCGGCACTTATGATGTTGGATTCGGATTTGATATATTGAGACTTGGCACATTTGGGATTAGATGCTTTATTTAGGCGATGGCGTGTACTTGGCTTCGATTATGTTGACTTATAATTGTTGGTTTATCTGACTATCTTGCTTTATTGTCTGAATTGTGTTAGGTATGTTTAGCCGGCCAATGATACCTACCAGTACTGTTGTTTTGTACTGACCTACACTTGCTGCATTCCTTTATGAATGCAGAGTATCAGGCTGGGTCTGTTTCCATCTCTCGTCGCTGATCGTCATCATCAGTGTTGCTGCGAGTTTCCAGGGTGAACACGAGCGTTCGCTGCCTTGAAGACTCTTCCTATCTTATGTCTTATTATTCTTATTCAGAGACATAGACAGATTTATGTACTTTTATTCCAGACTTGTACTTATTCCTTTTAGATGCTCTTTTATGACTTAGACTAGACCCTAGGGGTACATTTCTTATTCCGCACCATTTCTATTATAATTTATTGTGAGACTTACGTATTTATTCTTTCTGCTTGCTCAATTAATTGTTTTATGTCCTTATTTATCATTGGGTTGAGGGTTCGCTTTCTGAGGTGGGAAAGGTAAGTGCCTGCATGACTTTTGTCAAAATGGGTCGTGACACCGGGGCCCTATCCCAACCATGTTTTGATGTCAGATACTCCTAGAGGCTTTTGTAGACACATGTTCAGCATGTACAGTGTGTTTTGTGGCCTTGCCTGGCCTACACTGTCAGTAGATCATATGGTGGCCTTGACAGCCCTTGTTTATATGTTTGTTTGGGTTGTTCATTTATAGAAGATCATGGTGGCCTTGTCGGCCCGTATAGGTGTATATATATATATATTTATGTGTGTGCGTTATTTTTGTTGTGTTTCAGCTCAGTTGGGATGATTTCCCACCTACATATTCAGTACGAGGACCTAAATTGGCCTATGATAGTAGAGAGTAATGCAAGTTGTCCTTGTTGGCCCAAGTAATCTGGTTATGTCCAGAGTATACGAGTTCCAGATTGGTAGGCTCGGGGTCAGGTAGGGCACCGGGTGCCGGCCACGTCTCCCCAGGTTTGGGGCATGACATTTATGATACTCACACGATATATATATACTAACAACGTATCATAAAGACAAGTTCATCCGTTCAAAAGAAAAATAATTATAAAAAATAACAAAATAGAGTGTAAAGCTTAATTTTTATATCGTTTTAGCAAGTTTATTTCGTATAATAATTTCCATACAGAATAGAGTCATATGTTAGATATAAGTTTTATTTTCATTTGAAAAAGAGAAAAAAATTACAAAAATATATTTTCTATTAATTTATATTTTAATAAATTAGTGACTTTAGTATTTTTCTTAAGTATTTCTTGTGGTAATCTCATTATTTAATTTTTCTATATTTTTATTAGTCTAAAAACAATTAGTCATTGAGCTAATAAATGACAAAAAGCAAGAAATAAAATTACTAGTAAATCTAACCAAGGAGTTTTAAATTAAAAGAAGAAAATTAACAAGAAAAGGAAAAGAATCTCTGGAATAAAAAAAAGGGAAAAGGGTAAAAAATACCCCTCTACTTTGGGAAATGGGCTAAATATATCCTCTATTACAAATTTGGATAAAAAATACCCCTCCCGTCTAAAGTTTTCAAATATACCCCTTTCTTAACAGAAATCCCCAAAATAATTCGATTTCATTTTTAAACCCGCTCCATTTAAACTCGACCTAACAAAATAAAAAACCCATATGGGTTACCTGCTTTTGTGCCTAGTGGCTCCGGATGTAGGACTCGGGAACAAGTTGGTCGCATATTGATTTTTTATGTAGTTGGGTCGAGTTTAAATGAACAGGTTTAAAAATGAAATCGAGTTATTTTGGAGATTTCTGTTAAGACATGGATATATTTGAAAACTTTAATGAAGGAAGAGAATCTTGTTATGCATATTGAGGCTATTGAGAATGGGACCCCCTTGCATTTAATGGGATGCTGGAGAGCACTTAATTCATAGCCCACAATTGATTCCAATGTAAAAGCTTGACTTGGCTAGGGCAATTTGCATAATTGCCCTTGTTCGGGGGTTGTCTTTAATTTTTGCCCCTTAAATTGCTGTTGTTTAATTTTTTTCCCTTCGCCTAAAATATCCCGAGGTTCTAGGTGTTTTGGATCCCAGCTCAGTCGAAAAAAAATTGCAAGACAGAATTTCGTAACAAAATTAGGCCTATTCGGGCAGGCATAACTTTTGTAAAATCCCAGCAGAGTAAAAAACAAAATCGTAAGGCAAGTTATGCCTTAAAGGTATAATTTCTATATAGAAGTTAAGCCTTAAGGCATAACATTACCCTTTGTCTGGCATAGGTTTCGCCTTAAGCATAACTTAGAACTACAGAAGTATGTCTTATAAGGCCTAACTTAGAACTACAACATAACTTAGTTAGGCCTAAGACATAACTTAGAGCTACAGAAGTTAGGCCTTATAAGGCCTAATGAATGTTGATTCTCTAAGGAAGAGGTTATATGAGACACCTATGATTAAAGGCAAGCAAATGAGGTCGGGTCAAGGATTATCAGGTTCCTAAGTTGACAGGAATCTAAAAGAAGGTATACGAGACACCTTAGATGAATCTCATGTTGGAAAGCGAGGAGAAAGTACTCCATGCACTATATAGGAAAGAAAAAAATACTAGTTGACATGGCACACATTGTTTTATGTTCGATGTAGCATAGTTTATGAGACAAATTCACGAGGAGCTCTTAGGTCAAAGAGACAATACATGTCATGGGCTCGCTATCTACTTGTTAACCATACAAAAACTATCTGCAAATGAGAGAGTTACAAAGTCAGTATATCAAATCCTTCTGCCCAAAAAAAAAGAGTATATCAAATACAAACAACATATATATTATGTACATTATTGCCTTACCTTGGAGTCTAGGACTAATTTATCCATATCAGGAAGAATTGAACGCACAATTTTATATAATATCAAACCTTGTGTCACTGGCCAAGGATTCTTTGGCAGTTTTTTTTCCTTCTTCAAACAAATAAAGATTTGGAAATATTTTTATAATACAATAATCTATATTATTATAGAAGTAGAAAGCTTCAACACAAAATGTTTATCGATCCTTTAACCCTTCGCAAGTGAATTGCATTTTGGATAATATTATAATTACAATGAATATGTTGCTTTTCACTTACGTTAGGAGTTGTTTTGAATATCTTTATATTTCAAAGACAAGTTAATTCCTGAATAAATAATTTTGTACTTAGTTTAGGTATATATTCAGGAATGGCAGACAAGTTAATCCCTTAATAAAAAGGTATTTTAGCTTTTATTTACGTTAGGAATTTTCCGTATTGAAATCAATTTGATTCCTTTTTGTAAAGGTACTATTCTCTTTTATTGATGAAGAGTTTAGGAATTGAAATTAATCTTATTCCTCTCTTGAGATTTTATTTTTCTATTTTATTTACGTTAGAAATATAGAAATGTAAGGTTTTGTTTTACTTTTTTTTTTCTTTCTAATGTTAGGAAGTTTAGGAACGTTTTTCCCTTTGAAGGCAAGTTTAATTACTTTCAATAAGTTCAAATTGATTTATCTCATTATATATGAACATGTCTTACTTAAACTTTACTTCATAATCAAATAAGTTTTTTTTTTTTTTTTTTTTGGGAAAGTACACAAATCGCCCCTTCATGAACTAATTTTGCTAGCACCCCTTCGGCCCAAAATATTTACCTGCTATACCCCTTAGCCAAGTCATTTTTTTGTACGGATTGCCCTTCAAATGGAGCGGTCTTTAATTTTTGGCCCTCCTATCTCAAGTTTTTAAATTTTTCCCTCACACTGTTTTAATGAAAAATAAATTGACCAAACTACCCTCATAGTTCTTCCATTAGATCGGCAATGTCCTGAATCTTGGACAACATCTGTTGGGTTAGATTTTTAATCTGATGATATGCAAGCTCATAATTAGGGGAAGTCGTTGGGTTCTTGTCGGTCAGAAGAACGGATCTGAGAAGCAAATCTGTCCGCCATTGGAAGAGCTTCGGAGCTCGAAAATCGAGTGGGTTTGTTGACACCTCGTTGTTATTAACTGGGTGAAGCTAAGTCTGGAGTTTGACACTTCGATGTGAGCTAGGGGAATTGAAGCTACTGAAAATTTTCTTTTGAAGCTAAATTCTTATATAATGCCCAGAATGTTACAACTCGTAGTTTTGTATTTTGAGATTCGTTGGATGTTAGTTGTGCTAGTCGTGGACAGCAGAGTTATCTTCAAAGTTATATGAGATTATACATGCCTACATTATGGTTATGAGGGTTTAAGTTCATGTTTAGTAAGTTATGGAAGGATTGGAGAACAAGTGAATTAAAGAAATTAAGTTTGTCGGAACTTTGGGAAAATTTGGCAGAATTTGGGACAGGAATTTTTAGTCCAACTTGAGAGAGGTATATCTCCTAGAATATGAGGAGTTATGGAATGCATAACCTATATAAATTCAAGTTCAGCGAGTCTTCTTTCCAATGCAACTGACAGAATGCAAATCTGAGAAGCAGTGACATTTTTACAGCCCATTTTTGCGGACGGTGAAAATTTTTACGGAGCATAAAAATGGAAAATTTTCTATCGTGAAACGGTGACAGTGAGGAGGAGCCACTGGACTGATTTTACAGCCAGCGAAATTTTTCACGGTCCGTAAAAGTGTACGGTGAAATTGAGGCGGTGGAATTTTTCCCTTTGTTATAAATTAAAGGGGCCACGACTTGGGGTCATTATTTCACCAAAACAGATCCTTCTAGACCCTCTAAGTTCTCCCAACCATTTCTAAACATATCTAATCATCATAAACCTTTCCAAGAGAAGATCAAACCTTGAAACCCTAACCTAGTTCATGGAAGGGGTGTGTTCTTGCTTCTAGTTGGATTGTTGATGAATTAAATCTTGGAGCAAGTTGTGTGTGGCTAAAGATCTTCAAGAAAAAGGTATGTTCTTCATCTTATTACTTATGTTGGGTTGATTTGGAGGTTAGTAAGTCTTAGAAGTGAAGAGAATCATGGTAGAGAAGTTATAAGGTATTAAGTTGAAGTATTGGTTATGGATTGAATTTGAAAATGGTGTTTTAGATTGATTTGACCGTAATTTGGTTAAGGCTTTCCCTTTCTTTCTTATAGCATGATTCCATTGCTACGAGCTTACTCGAAGGATATCTACAATGACTACACTTATAGAAATGCTAAAAGCTTATGTTCTTAATTCTCTTATGATATTATTGATCCTTGTCTCATGATTATTGATTATTGATCTTGTTTATTGATATTGATCTCATCTTATGATTATTGATTCCTTCAAGGTGAGATATGTTAACGATGATAGCTCTATAATGAGAATCAGAGGTTTACCGACCTTACGTCACTTCGATAGAGTCATAACGTTTCTTTGAGCTGTCATGCATGCTCTATATGTATAAGTAGTTATTTTCTCACACCGAGCTACGCTATAGTCGGTCGGGTACGGCACTATAGTGCACACCACTGCAATTGGGTACGGATAACACTGAGCCTTATTATAGCCTGGTATAGATGACACTAAGCCTATATGACCGGGTACGGTATTATGATATATGTATATGTATGAAAATGTTTTTCTTAAAAGAAAGCATGCATGACATCTGCCTTAAGAGGTATTCTGATGTGCAGGTTATCTTTTTTATCACTTGTTACTTTCATATCTATGTTATGTTGTTTTCCATGCCTACATACTCAATACTTTATTCGTACTGACGTCTTTTTGTTTATGGACGTTGTGTTCATGCCCGCAGGTAGATAGAGAGACGGTACAGATCCTTAGATTGCCATCTCAGCGTTGGTACATGAGCACTCCACTTGTTCCGGAGTTGCAGTTCAGGTTGGTATGATCCTTTTGTGTATGTTTAGGCATAGCGGGGTCCTGTCCCGTCCTTATTATGTTATGTACTCCATGTTGAGGCTCGTAGATAGATATGTACAGTTAGAGGTTCTATGACCATATCATTCCATACTTTGTTGTGTCATCATATTTTTGATAGCCTTGTCTGCTTGTGTACTTGAGATCAATTTGATCATACATATATATATGGCTTTTGGGCTTCTGTCCTTTATAAATTATGACATTTATGAGTTAGCTTTACGACCCACTCAGATATGACTATGAGATGTACGTTTTGAGGTGTTCGGTAGGTTAGCTCCGGGTGCTCGTCATGGCCCTCGAGTTGGGTCGTGACAAAATTGGTATCAGAGAAGTTCGTCCTAGGGTTTGTCTACAAGCCGTGTTTAGCAGAGTCTTGTTTATGGGTTTGAAGCGCGCCATACTTATAAACAGGAGGCAGCATGACGTTTAGGAATAATTGACCTTTCTTTCTCATCTTAGATCGTGCAATAGAGTGATGTTATGAGGATTGTCGTTTTCCTAATCGTGTGTTATGCTTTTAGTAATGCCAGTGACGAGGAAAGCATCAGCGGCCCCGAAGGGCAAGTTAGTAGCCAGTAAGAAAACTGGACAGGTACCACCGGTAGAGATAAAGGAGGGTGAGTCCCATAATAAGGTCCCATCTCGATCCTCTTATACTCCGCCCGCTCCAGAAGAGCATAGAGAAGCCCAAGCTCCAGCTCCAGCACCCCCAGTTCCTCCACCGGATGCCTCAGGCCAGGAGATGAGAGAGGTTATTTAGTTGTTGACCCAGTTAATAGCTGCTCAGGCCCAGCGACAGGGTACGGGTCACAGTGATAGGGTTAGTGCTAGAGTTCGAGATTTTATTAATTTAGACCCTCCAAATTTCTTTGGGTCGAAACCAGATGAGGACCCGTAAAACTTTATAGATTGGATGATAAGGACGTTGCGGGTGATGCATGCTTCATACACCGAGTCAGTGGAGTTAGCTTCTTACAGGCTACGAGATGTGGCTGTTCATTGGTATGTTACTCAAGTGTCATCCAAAGTGGTTAATGTACCTCCACCTATGTGGCAGGAGTTCGTGGATGCCTTCCTTCAACATTATTTTCCGCCAGAGATCCAACGGACCAGAGTAGATAGGTTCCTAAACCTTAGAAAAGAGAGTATGAGTGCTCGGGAGTATAGTCTTCTCTTTAATTCAATGTCTAGGTATTCTCCAGCTATGGTAGCTGATATGGAAGACCGTGTCTACCGATTTGTGAGTGTTTTGGGACCACATTTGATTGATAATTGCTTGATGGTCTCACTTCAGTCAGGTATATGGTTATTTCCCGTATACCGGCACACGCTTAGAATCTTGAGGAGCGTCAGCAGCAGCAGAGGGTCGAGCGCAAGCATGATAGGGGTTATAGTAAGAGAGCTAGATCTTCTGGTTTTGTTAGCGAGCCTTGAGGTTGTCACGACCCGGCTAGGGGGGGGGCGACGAGCACCCGGTGCTACCCCACCCGAGCACCCCCTTATCATACATAACATAACATCTAGGTGAACCATAAGTCAATTCGTGCTTTTCTTATCATTAATCATATTGATCTCATTAGACGACCATCATCATTTAACATCTCATAGGCATCTGTGCCACATCATAAGTACAAGGCCGACGTGGCTAACAAAAGATATACAAAACATGGGCCGACATGGCCAAACATCTCTACCCACATACACATGACTACGAGCCTCTAAGAGTATGACATATCGTATGAGCGGGACAGGACCCCGCTATGCCCATAATTATATACACAAAAGAATAAGTACCCAAAGGCTACGGCTTCGAAAGAAATGGAGCTCTGCTATGCAATCTCTGAATAAGCAGCTATGGATCAAGTCTGTCTCCCTGTGCACCTGCGGGCATGACGCAGCGTCCACAAACAAAAGGACGTCAGTACGAAGAATGTACTAAGTATGTAAAGCATGATCAACATCAATATAGAAGCATAATAGATATCATATGAAATAGCATAGGAGGGGAGACAGTAATATCATCATCATCATGTCGCTTACTTGCATACATCGTCGTTCGTATCCCATAATAATAACCATACCACTTTGTGTTCATATTCGTATACATGCCCTTACTAAGTCTTATCACACTCATATTCATATTATATACACGGTCATATCATATACATAGTATTTACATAGCATACCCAACCTCGTAGGATCGGTGTGTCATACATACTTGGCTAACCAAGGCTCAAGATCATACATACCTGGCCCTACCAAGGCGTTAGGGTTATCCGTACCATATGCAGAGGTGTGCGCGCGTTTCGTAATCGTATACATACTTTATACATAGTCATATACATATAGTCTTACCCGGCATCATAAGCTCGGGGTCTTATCATATCCCATCATAGGGATACATATACATATATCATAGCTCGTAAGCATCTCTAATCTCATTTTACTCTCATCATCATTACTATTCTGATCATTATCGTTACATCTACATTATGGACTTACTCGTCAAACGAGGAACATAATATAATCATAGTACATATCAAGGGTCGTGAGCTTATGAGCTCGGAATGTCAACCATGTGAAGACAACATACTCATATAGAGGAATTAGGAATTTGGCCAAGAACCATGCCTTATGAAAGAAGGGTTAGCCTTACATACCTTTCCGTCGAACTATTCTACACTTGCACGTTCCCTTCCAATGCTAGCGTTTATACCTTCATTAATATCATAACAATGGCCATTAGTCATTCACATTATCCACATTGTCTAGATTTTCTCAATTTGCCTTTAATTCACCCACATTCATGGTCATAACACCCAACTTCGTCCATTCGTCTAAAGTGTCTAGTTCATGATCCTAATACCATTTATAACACATTCATATCACAACACAACAACATTCATAACTCAATTCAAACTATTTCTCAAAATGTCAATATTCATCATTCATGACCTAGTTGACCATATTTTCTACAATCCATGTACTTTAATTCTCCAATACCTTAAACATCATGTAAAAATCATGAATCTTACCTTAGAAGTTGTAGGAACAAGCTTTGGTTGATAATACTCCTCTTTGAGCAAAACCCTAGTTTTTCTCCATTTGGATTTTTTTGACTTGGATGATCCTTGATGATTCCCTTATCCTTGATTCACTTGTCTTAATGTTATTGATGGCATATAATCCTTGAATACTCATATAATAAATGTAGAGAGATGTTTTAGAGAGAAGTGGTGTAATGTTGTAATGAAATAAAAAAAGTCTTGATCCTCATATTTGATGAATTGGAAAATCTGTGCTGGGTGAACAGTGGTCGTCCATGGAGGTTTACGGACCGTATTCCACTATACGGCTCGTCCTCCATGGGCGTATTTAGCCATTTCCAGAACCATAAGCTGGGCTGCCTTCATGGTTGTTTACGACCATGGTTTATGGGTCGTAAAGCACTTTACGGTCCGTCCACCAGGTCGTATTTAACCATTTCCTCGGCTGGCAGAAAGTCGAAGCCTTGCATGACAGTTTACGACTGCCAGTTTATGGACCGTATTGCACTTTACGGTCCGTATTTTGCAATATACGACCACTGGGCAGTTGCAATTCTGTAACTTCCCATATTTCTTAGACTTCTCATTTTTAATCACCCCCGTCCATGCACATGCATTGCTCACCTTGTATCTCATCTTAACTTAGCCAACTTCTTCGTCTCACATCGGATACCTTCGAAATCTCGTCTAAGGTTATCAACACGTTTCTTGCTCATAGACATCATGCACTCATAGTCATCACTAGTTTATCCAGTTGCGTACCAACGGAAAATTTTCCGAGGTGTAACATTCTACCCCCCCTAGGAACATTCGTCCTCGAATGTTAAAGGCTTGGGGAATTCTATAAACATTTCGCCAGAGTTTCCTCTGTAATATGGCACTACCACCCTGTCACAACAACCTACAATAACAATGTCTCACAGGGCAATAATACAACAACACTAGAAATTTGGCCACACACGACCTGAATGTATAAAAGGAAAACATGCATACCTTATGATTTTGACGTCTCATCTTGGACTTCTTCCAAGGGCTGAAATAAATGTGGGTATTTGGATCGCATATTCTCTTCTACTTCCCATGTCATTTCCTCTCGATTGTTATTTCTCCACAGAATTTTAATTGAGGACACTTCTTTGTTTCTAAGCCTCCGTACTTGCCTATCTAATATGGCAATGGGTATTTCATCATAAGTTAACTTTTCTGTCACTTGAATATCATTCACTAGGACGATCCTCGTAGGATCTCCAACACACTTCCGAAGCATCGAGACATGAAATACTGGATGGACTGACTCCAAATCTGGAGGTAGATCTAGCTCATAGGCCACTTTGGCTATTTTGCGCACAATTTCGTATGGCCCAATATACCGGGGACTGAGCTTCCCCTTTTTGCCAAATCTCATCACGCCCTTCATCGGCGACACTTTCAAGAATACCCAATCTTTCACTTCGAACTCTAAGTCTCTTCGATGATTATCCGCATAGGACTTCTGACGACTTTGAGCCGCTAGCAACCGATCTTGTATGAGCTTAACTTTCTCTATTGCTTGCTGGACCAAGTCTGGCCCTATCAACTTAGCTTCTCCGGTTTCAAACCACCCAATTGGGAATCTACACTTTCGCCCATATAGAGCCTCATACGGCGCCATTTGGATGCTAGAATGATAACTGTTATTGTAAGCAAACTCAATGAGTGGCAAATGGTCATCCCAATTTCCTCCAAAATCTATCATACATGCCCGTAACATATCTTCAAGAGTCTGAATAGTACGTTCAGCTTGCCCATCGGTCTGGGGGTGAAATGTCGTGCTTAGGCGCACTTGGGTCCCTAAACCTTCTTCGAAAGACCCCCAAAACTTGGCTGTAAACTGAGTTCCTCTATCGGAGATAATAGATACCGGAACGCCATGGAGTCTCACTATCTCTTTAAGATAAAGCTTGGCATAATCTTCTGCCATATAGGTCGTTCTGACCGGTATGAAGTGCGCTGACTTTGCGAGCCTATCCACAATCACCCATATAAAATCATATTTACGTCGAGAACGGGGTAACCCTGTAATAAAATCCATATTAATCACTTCCCACTTCCAAGTTGGGATTTCTATAGCTTGCAATAAGCCACCTGGCTTTTGGTGTTCTATCTTCACTTGTTGGCAATTAGGACACTGAGCTACGAATTCCGCTACGTCTTTCTTCATCCCATTCCACCAATATATGGTCTTAAGATCATGATACATTTTCGTCGCTCTGGGGTGACGGAGTAACTGGAACAATGAGCTTCTCTCAAAATCTGATGGCGTAGACCTGCCACATCGGGAACACATAACCTGCCTCGACATCAGAGAACTCCGTCTTCCGAAATATCAAATGATGACTCCTTCTTCTGAGGGAGTGTATCTCTGTACTGCATTAGCATGGGATCCTCATATTATCGCTCTTTTACTTCCGCTACTAACGATGAAACTGCTGAATTCTGAATAGTAGCTCCGCTGCTACCTAAGTCCACCACTCGGACTCCTAGGCTAGCTAACTGCTGAAGATCACGGGCCATCTCTTTCTTTTCTGGTCGTACATCACTTAGACTTCCCATCGACCTACGGCTAAGAGCATCAGCCACAACATTTGCCTTTCCGGGGTGGTACAGGATTTCAACATCATAGTCTTTTAGCAACTCTAGCCATCGTCGTTGCCGCAAATTCAACTCTTTCTGCTTGAAGATGTACTGGAGACTCTTATGATCTGTATAAATATCCACGTGGACACCATATAAGTAATGTCTCCATATCTTTAAAGCCTGGACCACCGCGGCCAATTCTAAGTCATGGGTAGGATAATTCTGCTCATGTTTCCGTAATTGTCTAGAAGCATACGCAATCACCTTACCATTTTGCATCAATACACAACCTAGCCCGACGCCTGAAGCATCACAATAAATAACATATCCTTCCAATCCCTCTGGAAGTGTCAAGACTGGGGCTGAAGTCAGTCGGTCTTTCAACTCTTGGAAACTATGCTCGCAAGCATCTGTCCATTGAAACTTAGCTGACTTCTGAGTCAACTTGGTGAGCGGTGCAGAAATAGAAGAGAAACCCTCAAAAAATCTTCTGTAATAACCGGCTAAGCCCAAAAAGCTACGAACCTCCGTAGGGGTCGTAGGCCTTGGCCAAGTCTTCACTGCCTCAATCTTTTGGCAATCCACTCGAATACCGTCAGCTGCAACAATGTCGCCCAAAAATGCCACTGAGTTCAACCAAAACTCGCATTTGGAAAACTTCGCGAATAACTCTCGCGTTCGAAAAACTCCAAGGACAATACGCAAGTGATCCGCATGTTCTGCCTCGGATCAAGAATACACTAGGATATCATCGATGAATACAATCACGAATAGATCCAGAAAAGGCCTGAATACATTGTTCATTAAGTCCATAAACACTGCCGGTGCATTAGTTAGCCCAAACGACATTACTCGGAACTCGAAATGGCCATATCTTGTTCTGAAAGCTGTTTTAGGGATATCTTTCTCCCTAACTCTTACTTGGTGATACCCGGACCTCAAATCAATCTTTGAAAACCATTTGGCACCTTGCAATTGATCAAATAAATCATCAATCCTCGGGAGGGGATACTTGTTCTTAATTGTCACTTTATTCAATTGCCGATAATCAATGCACATTCTCAAGGAGCCATCCTTCTTCCGGACAAACTATACGGGTGCTCCCCACGGGGATGAACTAGGCCTAATGAAGTCTTTTTCAAGCAAGTCTTTTAATTGCTCCTTCAACTCTTTCAACTCTGCGGGTGCCATCCTATAGGGAGGAATAGATATGGGATTAGTGTCTGGCAACACATCAATCGCAAAATCGATCTCTCGCTCGGGAGGAAGGCCTGGAAGCTCTTCCGGGAACACATCTGGAAATTCGTTCACTACCGGAACTGACTGAAGAGTCGGCGACTCAGCTTCTACATCTCGAACTCGTACTAGGTGATAAATGCACCCTTTCGTGATCATCTTCCTTGACTTTAGATAAGAAATAAACCTACCTTTTGGTGACGCCGTATTTCCTTTCCATTCTAAGACTGGTTCTCCCGGAAATCGGAAGCGAACCATTTTCATTCTACAATCAACATTGGCGTAGCAAGAAGCCAACCAATCCATGCCCATAATGACATCAAAATCTACCATCTTTAGTTCATGCAATTCAGCTATAGTACGGTGGTCACATATCACGACTACACAATCTCTATACACTCGGCTAGCTATCACCGATTCGCCAACGGGTGTAGACACCTCAAAAGGTTTGATCGACTCCGGCTCGACTATAAACCGACCCGCAATATATGGAGTAACATAAGACAATGTGGAGCCCGGGTCAATCAAAGCATATACATCATGAGAGAATACCGATAATATACCTGTGACTACGTCAGGAGAAGACTCAAGATCTTGGCGTCCAGCCAAAGCATAAATACGGTGCTGAGAGCCGCTAGTACTGGGAGCTCTCCCTCTGCCTCTACCATGGCCAGCTGGCGCATGTGAACCTGGCCCCGTAGGGCGTACAGATGCCGAAGATCCGGCTACCGACCCTGATGGCTGGGTCCTACCTCTACCATGTACTGCGGGGAAATCACGCATAATAGGGCTTGGCCGACCACATGAATAGCAATCATCTAAACCAAATCGGCATCGACCTCAATGCATCTTCCCACACTGGGAACACGGTGGTACGGGTGGCCTTGACTGCCCCAAATCACCTCTGAACTGAGGTCCTGTATAACTCGGACTCGGCCCTGAACGAGCAGATCTATCAAGGCCCTGGCTTGAAAACCGTGGAGGTGGACTGGTCATAGAATAGCCTGAATGGCTGGGAAGCTGCTGTCTGTGTCCACCCCTGGACTCGCTCCTCGAACCTGAAGGTCTCTCTTGCTATGTCCCCTATCTTGCTCACGTTCATTTCTCCGCTGCTGTTGGTGTTCCTCTAATTCCTGAGCATGTGCCTGAATGCGTGCAATATCCATACCATCCTGAAGGGATGCAGTTAAGCATTTATCCATCAAGTGTGGCCCTAGGCCTTTCACAAACCGGTGCACCCGATCGCCCATATCTGTTACCATGGCGCCGAAGCATACCAGGCCAAAGAGTTAAAGCGGAGACTATACTCTGTATCACTCATGTTACCTTGCCTCAAATTCAAGAATTTATCGGCCCTAGCTCGCCGAACTTCTAGAGGCATGTAGTGACGGAGAAAAGCATCGACAAACTCTTGCCATACCGGCGGAGGTGCATTGGCTCCCCGCGAAGCCATCCATACTGTATACCACTGGATCGAGATATCTCTCAATCTATAGGACGCTTGCTCTACCGACTCAGTGTCTGAAGCATGTATCAACCGGAGCGTCCTTAGCATACCATCAATAAAGTCCTGGGGATCCTCCTCCGGTTTCGACCCAAAGAATTCTGAGGGTTTCAAAGAAATGAAGTCACGGGCCCTTGCACTAACAGCCCTATCACCTTGCCCTGCGCTTGGCCTCTGAGTCTGGGTCGTAACCAACTGAGTCAACAAATTAATGGCCTCTCTCATGTCTTGGCCCGAAGCGTTCGGTGGAGGAGCTGGAGCTGGGGCTGAGGCTCCTATGTGCTCCTCGGTAATAGGCACTGTCTAGGAGGACTGAGATTGAGCCGCACTCTGGGACTCATCTTCCTCTACTACCGGTGGCGGTGCTCTTTCAGCCCGCTTTTCTGCCACCGTCTTGCCCTTTTGGGCTGCTGTAGCCTTTTTCTTTTTAGGCATCTCTCAAATACACAACAAACTATTAACGAACAAGAATTTCTTACATCATAGCTCTATCGCACGATTCTTATGAAGAAAGAAGGTCATATATTCCTAAAATGTCAGCAGCTTCTCGTTTATAAGTGTGGCGTGCAACACACCCATAACCAAGACTCTAATAGACACGGCTCGTAGACACATCCTAGGACTGAACTGCTCTGATACCACTTTTGTCACGACCCGGCTAGGGGGGGGCTGTCACGATCCAACCCCGTGGGCCGCGAATGGTGCCCTGCTTAGGCACCCCTAACAGACTCCCAACCAGATCATCTTATTCAGACTCATTCAAACTCAACATGCGTTATTTGAACTGAAAATGATCAACAGACGCCAGACGCAAACATTTATCGAACACTTATCTTAAGCGGTCGCCCGTTCAAATTAATCGAATCAAAATCAGAAAGGTGGCGGGATATACGTCGCCCAAATGCACACACACACATCAGAAAGGGGGCGGAATGTACATCGCCCGAATGCACACACACGTACAAACTCAGGGGCCGTCTTGGCCATAGTAGCGTACGGGCCGCTTAAGAAAGCACAACAGATTCACATACAAACACACCGGACCCACGACCCACAAATGTGACTACAGGCCTCTAAACAAAACAGAACATACGAACATATGACGGGACAGGGCCCCGCCGTACCCACACATCCACAAATGTACAGAATACCCACACAACAAAAGGTATGTACCAAAAGTTAGGCTCCGGATCAAAGGGAGCTCTCCAATACAGCAGAGTGAGTAGCCTAAACCGGAGGACCACCCAAACGAGCTTCTGTACCTGCGGGCATGAAACACAGCCCCCGAAGAACCGGGGGTCAGTACGGGAGAAGTACTGAGTATGTAAAGCAGAAGGTACAGAAATCACAAACACAACTGGAGTCAGAAGAAACAAACACAAACGTCAAAGTAGCAAAGCAAACCTGTGCGGAAGGCAAATGTACAAATGCAAATGAAATCATGTATAGGGTTTAGGAACGTGGTCACCCCCGACGCTGGTGCCACAACACATCATAACTCCAGAAGTTTTCAAATCTCCGTACAGTCTCCAGACACATCATGTCACACACATATCACATCATCAGAACATATCAAATGCCATATCACATCATAACTCCATAGACGGTGACCGGCCCTATGGCGAGGCCTCGGAAACCGTATCACATCATAACTTCCGAATATGGTATAGCGCGCACGATCACAAAGCCGGCCCGGGTACCGACGAACGAATTCATAGTGGATGGCACGAACGGAGTAGTGCAGAAACCATATGCATATTAAAAGTAAGTTACCGGACCCGACATATACTTACATATAGGGATATACCGACGCCAGAGGGCTCGGTGTAGAAGTCAGGTCGATCGAAATTAATGTATGGAAGTCGCGAAGTTTCAGACTGCAGAACCTTTGGAAAAACCATTCACGGATCATTTTCCGAACATCTAACATCATTCATAGTGCAAAACGTTCTATGACGATATAGAAATTTTCAAACGAACCTTTGAGTCACAGACAAATGATTACTTTTCATATCGAACGAAAACAAACCCAACAAGTCGAATAAGGGAAGCCTCGGGGCTTGCGGGCCCACCTCGAGTCAAACTGAGGCGGCAGACACAAATCACTGACTCTAGGCTCCATAGAGCCATCTACGAAAGTTTCGGAGAGTTTCGGACACAACGGCAAAAGTTATGAAGGTTCGAACATTCTTTCAACCAAATACAATGAATAGGGTTCAATTGCGCTGAATGAATAGTATCCAAACTTGAATCTAAATTTCCAAGAGCAGATTTATCCCCGAGGGTCCGATCTTAACCTAGTATGACTAGGACATGCCAAAAGAAGGATAGGTAGGCTTTACATACCTGGATGGCGCCTTACGCTCGTCAAATCTCAATTCCCGTTTCGTCCGAAAACTGCAAATGGTCACTTTTACCAGTTACTATTCATGAAAGTTAACACTTTCATCTTTGGGCTATACTTGGCTACCGAAATTTCGGCAGCATTACCCCTATAAATCTAACATCCCCGAGACTTAGCTCGGCTCAGAATACAACTACAACAACAACCCAAACATCATCAAACAACAAAACCCATAATCAAACCACTCTAGTTTCAAAATTCTACCTTACTACACAAGTTGGCAATTCTTGATTCAAACTTCAAAATTCCAAATCTACATCCATATCATTCAAGATTATTCATTCACATTACAAACAAGTTCCAAACCATATACAAACTTTCCCAAAGTTCATTACTTTCCATATTTCATTCAAAACATCAAAAGTCACGACGAACATTCTAACTTGCGTCGTTTCTCTCCGAATTCATTAACATCAACTATATGTCACATTTAAAGTCTTTAGCACCCTAAATATACAATGATATACACCATGATACCAAAGGTATACACTTTCCGATAATATCCGAAATCATTTTCCAACGCCAACTCAATTCTTTAAATCAATCTTTTACGACATAAAGATCACAACAACGCATTATTCAAACTAAACAAGATAAAATTCCTATGCCTTGCACTTCATGAAACTCACGGCCAAACACACCCTTTCTACACACACACGCCATGCACAAACACAACACCATCCCATAATCTTCATGCAACATCAATCACTATAACATATAAATCCATTTCATAACAAAAAAACATAGATTTCTTACCTTTTTCTTGAAATTCCGCTTTGCCGCAAACGCGCAACTTATGCCAAACTAATTGTACCCCGTTGAAGAGGGGCTCGAGTACTTCATAATATGTGAAGAACAAGAATTTTTGGATCAAAAACCAAGCTTGGAAATTTTCTTTCTCTTTTCCCTTAGCTACGGCCGAATGGGGTTTTTTGTTCAAGGTTGAGTTTTGTTTGATTTGTCTTGATAATTCTAAGGAATCATTGGTATATATCTTGATCAAGAGCACATGTAACTCACATGACCATTAAAATGGTCTTGGGCCATGCCAATGGGGCTGGCCACCCCACAATCTTGGGCCTAAATTTTTGTGTTGTCCACTTCTTGGCCCAATTCGAAAAACGTCCCGTTTTGTAATTCCCGAAACTAATTTCCGAAATTCCAAATTTACCCTCGGCCTTTCCCGATGTCTTAACATTAAAATTTCCATAACCAACATAGTCATATTCACCAAAATCAAAAATATTTCCTTATAACACACAAATCTTAATTATTTGTCGAATTCCACTCATACGAAACGCGGGACATAACATTCTCCCCCCCTTAAAAACATTCGTCCTCGAATGTTAAGTTGACCTCATGGGGCGTCATACTACTTCGGGAGGGTTTCTTTTTTTTTTTCAGTTGTCCTTTGTTGATCTTCCGACATGGCTTCTTTACCAATACTAGGGGGTAAAGTTTTTTCACATCACCGATTCAAATGCCTTCATAATACATTTTCTCATACCCCACGTAATCACCGAACCATACGCTATATTCTGGTAATGGACGAACGCCTTCCAGACATCATAGTCAATATCATTTTTCGTTACACTCCTGAGTCTCCTTACCGCATCGTCGTAATCTCACTTTACTTCATACCAGACACTTCATGCCAAACGGATTCAGAGCTAAAGTCGGACGCGCATAAGCATATCGGACGGATTCATAATCGGAGGCAGACATACTCAGCTATGGCGGACGGATTCGTAGTCAACATCAAAGGTACGGAAGTATATCAGACAGATTCATAATCGGGGTCAGACGTACGAAATCATATCGGACAGATTCGAAATCAGAATCAAATGTACAAAAATTGTATCATATAGAGTCGTGATCAGACAAACCGAAATGTATCAAACATACGCGTGATCAAAATCAAACGCACAGAAGCATATCAGACGGACTTATATCCAGAGTCAAACATACAGAGGTGTGCTAGGCAGAGCCTTATCGGGATCGGGAGTGCAGAAGCACAACAGATAGAATGTCGAATTTAGAATCGAATCGTTCATATTAAGGCTCCAATGGTCCGCGAGAAATTCCCCCTTTATTTACAAACTCATTCACCAAGTTGTCACACAAATTACCTTGCGTCTCGCGTATCGACTCTTTCAAAGATTCTATTTATTCACACTGCTTACCTTTCATCTATCACAACATTAGTTGTCGGGGCTCGGCTCTTAATCCATATGGGCACCAAACGAAAATCATACACACACACATACACATACACATACACATACACACATTTACTCATACCTTACTGGCGAACATCTCTGGCTGTTATTCAAATTCGTTCGATTTCCCAAGCGGTGATGTACCCTTTTCTTTTTGCCCATTTAGTCCGCCTCGTTCCGCGCGACTCCTGAAGGGGCACTAATTACTCCACACACATTCTATTTACCTGCTGATTACCCCAAATTTCTATTTATATTCATCATACTCTCACTTATGAAGAAAACTTTGCATTACTTCCCAGGGGGGTCACCCATCCCAGAATTGCTCTGGCTTGAGCACGCTTAACCCCGAAACTCTCATGCATTTTGACGCGTTAGGGCTGATATAATTTCACCAATTGCCCCGCACGACCTTTATCACGTAATTTTAGGGCCAAACGGTGTCTTAGCAAATTTTTCGGGAAGTTTTCGTAGCGGGTCCCAGTCCGACCCAAAGAAGTTGTTTGCTCTTCTGGCTATGTGGTTTATCGTTTTAGCCTTCCAAATTCTATATCTTCGCCTCCCACATGTATAGATAACTGCCTCGGATATTTTCATTAATTCGGATTCTTACCCTACTTTTACTGACACACAGAAAGAGAATATCGCATAATATACTGGAATACAGACCTATCATTGCACATATTCGTTCAGAAAAAAAAAATTAGTAATATACCTGGGTTCGCGTCTGGGGATGCCTCTGGGTCCCGCCGACCAGTCAAAGAGTATATGCGGTTCGAGGGACCGCTAGAATCTGGACCCCCACCACGGCCTCTACCGCGGCCCGCTGGTGCTGGCATACCTCGCCCCGTGGAGCGCGTGGCCGAAGGGGTAGATGACGAACCAGCAACGGATCTCATTGGCGGTGCTGCACTACCGGAACCGCCTACCCACGGACAATCCCGCATAATATGGCCCTGACGGCCGCAAGCAAAACAGGCCCCTGTGGCCCTGAAGCACTCACCTGGGTGCGATCTTCCACAATACAAACACGGGGGCATAGGTGGCCTAGTCTGACTAGGACCCCTACTCGCCTGAGAACCTGGGGCTCTAGAACTCTGGTCTGCCCTGGACGGTCCTGCGCCATCAAATCGCTTACTAGCAGACTGTGTGTCCCGGCCTAACGGAGGGAAATACCCACTGGACTGATACTGGGGCTGCCCTCCCCGAGAATATCCAGAATACCCCGCTGATCTGGCCCTCTTGGGCCGTCTCCCATCATACTCTCTGCTGGGCCTATCTGCTCGGTGCCGGTTCTCCATCCCCTGGGCGTAGGCCTGTAGACGGGCGATGTCCATATCTGTCTGCAATGACACCGCCATACAGCCGTCAATCAGGTAACGATCCAACCCCATAACATATCTATGCATCCGATCTGTCATATCTGCCACCACGGCAGGGGCATACCGGGCCAGGGAATCAAACTCCAAATTATATTCACGAACGCTTCGACCCCTCTGCTGCAGATGTAAAAACCGATCAGCTCGCTCCCGTCGTAACTCTGGGGGCAGAAAGTGGCGGGTGAAAGCATTCACAAACTGATCCCACGTAGCTGGAGGAGCACCCTCACCCCTGGATAACCCCCAAGTCTCATACCAATGCGCGGCAACATCCCGAAGTCTATGCGAAGCCAGCTCAACCGACTCGGTCTCTGAAGCCCTGACCAAGTCTAATGCACGCCGCATCCCCCGAATAAAGTCATGGGGGTCCTCGTCGGGCTTAGACCCGAAAAACTCTGGAGGGCCACATAATAAGAACTCCCGAACTCTCAGGCTGTCCCGCCTGTCCTCATCATCATCGTCCCTCCGCCCGCGTCTGCGAGCCTGTCCCGCTACTATCGTGGTCAACAATTGTACTGCCTCCCTCAGGGTCCTATCCTCCACCCCTGGCTGAGGAGCTGGGGTCTCAGGGGCGGGTACACGGACCTCTGGAGCTGCTGAAGGTCCTGCTCCAGGCTGTACTAGTGGGGGTGTAGCAGACCCCTCAGAATGAGGCACAACCTCAGGCAGATCATAGACACGAGCCCGGGTAGCTCGCTGTTCCTGGCTAGTCTCTCCCATCTTCGCCTTGCCCTTCTGGGCCGCCGTTGCCTTCTTCGGAGGCATCACTGCAAACACAACAACGGGTCAGATCAGAATGACCCTAGTAGCACAGCTCTATCGCACGATCTAAGATTCCAAAGACAGCAACATCCTAAATGCCCTGTAGCCTCCTGTTTATAGATGTGGTGCACAACACATCGATAAACAAGACTCTACTAGACACGGCCTGTAGACATTCCGAGGACAAACTGCTCTGATACCACTTTTGTCACGACCCAACCCCGTGGGCCGTGACTGGTGCCCTGCTTAGGCACCCCGAACAGACTCCCAACCAGATCATCTTATTCAGACTCATTCAAACTCAACATGCGTTATTCGAACTGAAAATGATCAACAGACGCCAGACGCAAACATTTATCGAACACTTATCTTAAGCGGTCGCCCGTTCAAATTAATCGAATCAAAATCAGAAAGGTGGCGGGATATACGTCGCCCAAATGCACACACACACATCAGAAAGGGGGCGGAATGTACATCGCCCGAATGCACACACACGTACAAACTCAGGGGCCGTCTTGGCCATAGTAGCGTACGGGCCGCTTAAGAAAGCACAACAGATTCACATACAAACACACCGGACCCACGACCCACAAATGTGACTACAGGCCTCTAAACAAAACAGAACATACGAACATATGACGGGACAGAGCCCCGCCGTACCCACACATCCACAAATGTACAGAATACCCACACAACAAAAGGTATGTACCAAAAGTTAGGCTCCGGATCAAAGGGAGCTCCCCAATACAGCAGAGTGAGTAGCCTAAACCGGAGGACCACCCAAACGAGCTTCTGTACCTGCGGGCATGAAACACAGCCCCCGAAGAATCGGGGGTCAGTACGGGAGAAGTACTGAGTATGTAAAGCAGAAGGTACAGAAATCACAAACACAACTGGAGTCAGAAGAAACAAACACAAACGTCAAAGTAGCAAAGCAAACCTGTGCGGAAGGCAAATGTACAAATGCAAATGAAATCATGTATAGGGTTTAGGAACGTGGTCACCCCCGACGCTGGTGCCACAACACATCATAACTCCAGAAGTTTTCAAATCTCCGTACAGTCTCCAGACACATCATGTCACACACATATCACATCATCAGAACATATCAAATGCCATATCACATCATAACTCCATAGACGGTGACCGGCCCTATGGCGAGGCCTCGGAAACCGTATCACATCATAACTTCCGAATATGGTATAGCGCGCACGATCACAAAGCCGGCCCGGGTACCGACGAACGAATTCATAGTGGATGGCACGAACGGAGTAGTGCAGAAACCATATGCATATTAAAAGTAAGTTACCGGACCCGACATATACTTACATATAGGGATATACCGACGCCAGAGGGCTCGGTGTAGAAGTCAGGTCGATCGAAATTAATGTATGGAAGTCGCGAAGTTTCAGACTGCAGAACCTTTGGAAAAACCATTCACGGATCATTTTCCGAACATCTAACATCATTCATAGTGCAAAACGTTCCATGACGATATAGAAATTTTCAAACGAACCTTTGAGTCACAGACAAATGATTACTTTTCATATCGAACGAAAACAAACCCAACAAGTCGAATAAGGGAAGCCTCGGGGCTTGCGGGCCCACCTCGAGTCAAACTGAGGCGGCGGACACAAATCACTGACTCTAGGCTCCATAGAGCCATCTACGAAAGTTTCGGAGAGTTTCGGACACAACGGCAAAAGTTATGAAGGTTCGAACATTCTTTCAACCAAATACAACGAATAGGGTTCAATTGCGCTGAATGAATAGTATCCAAACTTGAATCTAAATTTCCAAGAGCAGAGTTATCCCCGAGGGTCCGATCTTAACCTAGTATGACTAGGACATGCCAAAAGAAGGATAGGTAGGCTTTACATACATGGATGGTGCCTTACGCTCGTCAAACCTCAATTCCCGTTTCGTCCGAAAACTGCAAATGGTCACTTTTACCAGTTACTATTCATGAAAGTTAACACTTTCATCTTTGGGCTATACTTGGCTACCGAAATTTCGGCAGCATTACCCCTATAAATCTAACATCCCCGAGACTTAGCTCGGCTCAGAATACAACTACAACAACAACCCAAACATCATCAAACAACAAAACCCATAATCAAACCACTCTAGTTTCAAAATTCTACCTTACTACACAAGTTGGCAATTCTTGATTCAAACTTCAAAATTCCAAATCTACATCCATATCATTCAAGATTATTCATTCACATTACAAACAAGTTCCAAACCATATACAAACTTTCCCAAAGTTCATTACTTTCCATATTTCATTCAAAACATCAAAAGTCACGACGAACATTCTAACTTGCGTCGTTTCTCTCCGAATTCATTAACATCAACTATATGTCACATTTAAAGTCTTTAGCACCCTAAATATACAATGATATACACCATGATACCAAAGGTATACACTTTCCGATAATATCCGAAATCATTTTCCAACGCCAACTCAATTCTTTAAATCAATCTTTTACGACATAAAGATCACAACAACGCATTATTCAAACTAAACAAGATAAAATTCCTATGCCTTGCACTTCATGAAACTCACGGCCAAACACACCCTTTCTACACACACACGCCATGCACAAACACAACACCATCCCATAATCTTCATGCAACATCAATCACTATAACATATAAATCCATTTCATAACATAAAAACATAGATTTCTTACCTTTTTCTTGAAATTCCTCTTTGCCGCAAACGCGCAACTTATGCCAAACTAATTGTACCCCGTTGAAGAGGGGCTCGAGTACTTCATAATATGTGAAGAACAAGAATTTTTGGATAAAAAACCAAGCTTGGAAATTTTCTTTCTCTTTTCCCTTAGCTACGGCCGAATGGGGTTTTTGGTTCAAGGTTGAGTTTTGTTTGATTTGTCTAGATAATTCTAAGGAATCATTGGTATATATCTTGATCAAGAGCACATGTAACTCACATGACCATTAAAATGGTCTTGGGCCATGCCAACGGGGCCGGCCACCCCACAAACTTGGGCCTAAATTTTTGTGTTGTCCACTTCTTGGCCCAATTCGAAAAACGTCCCGTTTTGTAATTCCCGAAACTAATTTCCGAAATTCCAAATTTACCCTCGGCCTTTCCCGATGTCTTAACATTAAAATTTCCATAACCAACATAGTCATATTCACCAAAATCAAAAATATTTCCTTATAACACACAAATCTTAATTATTTGTCGAATTCCACTTATACGAAACGCGGGACATAACAGGGGCGCGACGAGCACCCGGTGCTACCCCACCCGAGCACCCCCTTATCGTACATAACATAACATCTAGGTGAACCATAAGTCAATTCGTGCTTTTCTTATCGTTAATCATATTGATCCCATTAGACGACCATGATTATTTAACATCTCATAGGCATCTGTGCCACATCATAAGTACAAGACCGACGTGGCTAACAAAAGATATACAAAACATGGGCCGACATGGCTGAACATCTCTACCCACATACACATGACTACGACCCTCTAAGAGTATGACATATCGTATGAGCGGGACAGGACCCCGCTATGCCCATAATTATATATACAAAAGAATAAGTACCCAAAAGTTACGGCTCCGAAAGAAATGGAGCTCTGCTATGCAATCTCTGAATAAGCAGCTATGGATCAAGTCTATCTCCCTGTGCACCTGCAGGCATGACGCAGCGTCCACAAACAAAAGGACGTCAGTACGAAGAATGTACTGAGTATGTAAAGCATGATCAACATCAATATAGAAGCATAATAGATATCATATGAAATAGCATAGGAGGGGAGACAGTAATATCATCATCATCATGTCGCTTACTTGCATACATCGTCATTCGTATCCCATAATAATAACCATACCACTTTGTGTTCATATTCGTATAGATTCCCTTACTAAGTCTTATCACACTCATATTCATATTATATACATGGTCATATCATATACATAGTATTTACATAGCATACCCAACCTCGTAGGATCGGTATGTCATACATACTTGGCCAACCAAGGCTCAAGATCATACATACCTGGCCCTACCAAGGCGTCAGGGTTATCCGTACCATCTGCAGAGGTGTGCGCGCGTTTCGTAATCGTATACATACTTTATACATAGTCATATACATATAGTCTTACCCGGCATCATAAGCTCGGGGTCTTATCATAGGCCTTCATAGGCATACATATACATATATCATAGCTCGTAAGCATCTCTAATCTCATTTTACTCTCATCATCATTACATTCCTCATCATTATCGTTACATCTACATTATGGACTTACTCGTCATACGAGGAACATAGTATAATCATAGTACATATCAAGGGTTGTGAGCTTATGATCTCGGAATGTCAACCATGTGAAGACAACATACTCATATAGAGGAATTAGGAATTTGGCCAAGAACCATGCCTTATGAAAGAAGGGTTAGCCTTACATACCTTTCCGTCGAACTATTCAACACTTGCACATTCCCTTCCAGTGCTAGCGTTTATACCTTCATTAATATCATAACAATGGCCATTAGTCATTCACATTATCCACATTGTCTAGATTTCCTCAATTTGCCTCTAATTCACCCACATTCATGGTCATAACACCCAACTTCGTCCATTCGTCTAAAGTGTCTAGTTCATGATCTTAATACCATTTATAACACATTCATATCACAACACAACAACATTCATAACTCAATTCAAACTATTTCTCAAAATGTCATTATTCATCATTCATGACCTAGTTGACCATATTTTCTACAATCCATGTACTTTAATTCTCCAATACCTTAAACATCATGTAAAAATCATGAATCTTACCTTAGAAGTTGTAGGAACAAGCTTTGGTTGATAATACTCCTCTTTGAGCAAAACCCTAGTTTTTCTCCATTTGGATTTTTTTGACTTGGATGATCCTTGATGATTCCTTATCCTTGATTCACTTGTATTAATGTTATTGATGGCTTATAATCCTTGAAAACCCATATAATAAATGTAGAGAGAATTTTTAGAGAGAAGTGGTGTAATGTTGTAATGAAATAAACTAAGTCTTGATCCTCATATTTAATGAATTGGAAAATCTGTGCTGGGTGAACAGTGGTCGTCCATGGAGGTTTACGGACCATATTCCACTATACGGCTCGTCCTCCATGGGCGTATTTAGCCATTTCTAGAACCAGAAGCTGGGCTGCCTTCATGGTGGTTTACGACCATAGTTTACGGGCCGTAAATCACTTTACGATCCGTCCACCAGGTCGTATTTAACCATTTCCTTGGTTGGCAGAAAGTCGAAGCCTTGCATGGCAGTTTACGACTGCCAGTTTACGGACCGTATTGCACTTTACGGTCCGTATTTTGCAATATACGACCACTGGGTAGTTGCAATTCTGCAACTTCTCATATTTCTTAGACTTGTCATTTTTAATCACCCCCGTCCATGCACATGCATTTCTCACCTTGTATCTCATCTTAACTTAGCCAACTTCTTCGTCTCACATCGGATACCTTCGAAGTCTCGCCTAAGGTTATCAACGTCGTTTCTTGCTCATAAACATCATGCACTCATATTCATCACTAGTTTTTCCACTTGCGTACCAACGGAAAATTTTCCGAGGTGTAACAGAGGTGGTCAGAGAGAGCAGTTTTCTAGACCTTCAGGCCTTTCAGCGGCTAGCGCACCTCCGCGATTTGCAGGTCAGAGATTTGATCGACCTATTTTTTCAGGACCAGGTTAGAGTTCTAGAGCCTCAGGTTCTCAGTAGAGGGGTGATTCAGGATAGATGAGGCCACCTTTACCACGGTGTGCTCAGTGTGGTAAGCTACATTCTGGACAGTGCTGCTTGGGTTCAGATGTTTGTTATGCCTGCGGTCAACCAGGCCATATTATGCATGAGTTTCCATCGAGGGGTAGTAGAGGTGTAGTTCAGCCTACCAGATCAGCACCTGGTTTGTCATCATCGGTACACCCTCCAGGGAAAATCTCTCAGACATCAGCGTCTGCGGTACAGGTAGAGGGGGAGCGTCCAGCTCAAGTGGTCTTCATAATCTAAATTATGTATTGGCGCGTCGGCAGGATCTTGAGTTTTCGCCTGATATGGTTACAGGTATACTGTCAGTATCTTTTTCATGAAGTATATGCATTGATAGATCCATGCTCTATATTGTCATATGTTACTCTTTTTATTGCTGGTCAGTTTACGGTGAAACCCGAGTCGATCAAACCTTTTGAGGTGTCTACACCCATTGTTGATCCGATGATAGCTAGACGCGTATATAGAAATTATATAGTTATAGTTTGGGATCGTCATACTATGGTAGACTTGATTGAGTTAGATATGATAGATTTTGATGTTATTATGGGTATGGATTGGTTGACTTCTTATTATGCTGATGTTGATTGTAAAACGAAGATGGTTCGATTTCAATTTCTAGGAGAGATAGTTCTAGACTGAAAGGGTAATACAACATCTCTAGGAGGTATGTTTATTTCCTATCTCAAGGTACGCAAGATGATTGCTGAGGGTTGTATTTATCATTTAGTCCAGGTTCAGGATACAGAAGCAAAGTCGCTGTTACACCTCGGAAAATCTTCCGTTGGTACGCAAGTGAATGAACCAGTGAGGAGTACGAGTATACGATATTTCCATAAGTAAGAAACAACGTTTGATGACCCTAAGTGAGATTTCAAGGGCATCCGATGTTAGACGAGAAAGTTGGCTAAGATGAGGCAAGGCATACAATAGGCATCGGAAAGGAAATACGAGTAACGAGTTAGCAAGGCCTAAATGATGACTTGGAGAAGAGTGATAACGTCCCTTATATTGGTATTGAGGTGTTGAACAAGTGTTAAGAAGGTTCCATAAGGATTAGAGATCAAACGAATCGACGAAATGAACTTCGGAACCACTGGGGTTATACGGCCAAACATACTGGCCGTATAAATTATACTGTCTGTATGTTTGGGACCGTATAATCAGGCCAGAAAGGCATAAAGTTTCTGGACCAAATATACGGCCAGACATACGGTCCATATAAATTATACGGACCGTATGTTGGTCCGTATAAGTGGTCGGGGCAGATTTTTGGTGCATTAAATAAAGGGACCAAGGTTATTTCATTTCACTTCCACTTCACACCCCTTCTCTCTAAAACATCTCTCTACATATATTCCACAAGAATTCAAGGATATTTGGTGATCAACAACATAAACCAAGTGAATCAAGTGTAAGAAAACCATCAAAGATCATTCAAAGTCAAGAAATCTCATGGAGGTAAACTAGGGTTTTTGCTCAAGTGGAGTATTATCAACCAAGGCTTGTTCCTACAACATCTAAGGTAAGATTCATAATATTTCTATGTTGTTTAAGGTATTTAAGAGTTGAAATACTTGGATTGTAGAAAGGTATGGCAAACTGGGTCATGAATATGGAATAGTGTCATTTTGAGAAATAGTTTGAATTGAGTTATGAATCTTGAAGTATTATGATGCAAATGTGTTATAAATGATGTGGAGAACATGAGATGAGTAATGTACATGAATGGACATAGTCGTGTGTTATAGCCATAAATGTAAGTGATCGAAAGCAAATTGAGAAATGTGGATAATGTGGATGAATAATGACTATTGTTATGGTATTGTGAATATATCGTTGACGTTTGGGAGTTGATATACGTCATGGAGGAATGTCGTATAAATAAAGGAGATGCTGTCCGATTTTCTCTAGCTTTAGTCATATATGCTAGCTATCGATTCTAATGATAGTATGACTTCAATGAAGGTAGAAACGCTAGCATTGGAGGAGAGCGCGCAAGTGTAGAGTAGTTGAACGGAAAAGGTATGTAAGGCTAACCCTTCTTTCATAAGGCATGTTTCTCTAGCCAAATGTCTAAATCTTCTATGAGGCTATGATATCCTTCAAATGATTTGATCTTCCGAGCTTGTAAGCTCACGATTCTTGACTCGCTACGATTGTACTAATCCCTCGTATGGCGAGCAAGCCTATAGAGATAGATGTTGTGAATGACGATAATAGTGATAATGATATCGATGATAATGGTAATAACGATGACGATTATGATAATGATGTTAATAGTAAAGAGGCTTATGAGCCAGGATGTATATGTATCTATGTACGACTATTATGGAACCCCGAGCCTATGAGGCTGGGTAAGATATGTAAATAAGTATGTATATGATTACGTAACGCGCGCACACCTCTGTAGATGGTACGAACAACCCTGACGCCTTGGTAGGTCCAGGTAGATGTAACCCTGAAGCCTTGGTAGGGCCAGGTATGAGTAACCTTGAGCCTTGGTTGACCAAGTATGTATGAAACACCGATCCTACGTGGTCGGGTATGCTATGTAATTGCTATGTATATGATATGATTATGTATATGATATGAATACGAATATGATATGACTATGTATATGAATGTGAATAAGGGGTATCTATACGAATACGAGAACAATATGGTACGGGTACTATTATGAATACGGATAATGATGTATGTACACAAACACGTATTAGAAATGGAAAGTTCCTAAGAAAGGCAAGTAAGTGCATATGACGATGATACTGCCATCTCCTATTCTATGCTATTTCTTATGTTGCTATTTATGCTTCTATATTGATATTGATCATGCTTTACATACTCAGTACATTCTTCGTACTGACGTCCTTTTGTTTGTGGATGCTGCATCATGCCCGCAGGTGTACAGGGAGCCAGGCTTGATCCATAGCTGCTTTCTCAGAGATTACATAGCAGAGCTCCATTTCATTCAGAGCCATAGCTTTTGGGTACTTATTCTTTTGTGTATATAATTATGGGCATAGCGTGGTTCTGTCCCGCCCATGTGATATGTTATACTCTTCTTAGAGGCTTGTAGTCACGTGTATATGGTTAGATATTTCTGGCCTTGTCGGCCTATATTTTGTATGTCATTTTGATAGCCTCGTTGGCTCATGTACGTTGACGTGGCATAGGTGCCAATTATGATATAAAGGCATTGTCGTCCAATGGGACTAGCATGATGAATGAGTAGAATTATGTGGCTCACCTAGATTTAAGCTTAAGTGTAAGTTAAGGGGTTGCCCGGGTGGGCTAGCACCGGGCGCTCGTCGCGGCCCTCTAGACGGGTCATGACCAAAGTTGTATCAGAGCAGTTCAGACCTAGGGTGTGTCTACGAGCCGTGTCTAGTAGAGTCTTGGTTATGGATGTGTTGCGCGCCACACTTATAAACAAGAAGCTGCGGACATTATAGGGATGAATGACCTTCTTTCTTCATAAGAATCGTGCGATAGAGCTATGATATAAGATATTCTTGTCCCTTAATCGTGTGTTGTGTATTTCAGAAATGCCTGTAAAGAGAAAGGCTACAGCAGCCCAAAAGGGCAAGACGGTGGCAGAAAAGCGGGCTGAAAGAGTACCGCCACCGGTAGTAGAGGAAAGTGAGTCCAGAGTGCGGCTCAATCTCAGTCCTCCCGATCAGTACCTATATTAGAAGAGCGCGAGGGAGCCTCAGCCCCAGCTCCAGCACCTCCAGTGTTACACCTCGGAAAATTTCCCGTTGGTACGCAAGTAAATGAACTAATGATGTGTGCGAGGAGTGCCAGTGTATAATGTTTCATGGGAAATGTATGTAAAGGGATGTGGATGATTAGAATGAAAAGTCCAGAAATGAGACAAATTGAAAGTTGGCAAAACTGCCCAGTGGTCGTATAGTGCAAAATACAGACCGTAAAGTGCAATACGATCCGTAAACTTGACGTCGTAAACTGGCATGTCCAACTTCAACTTTCTGCCAGCTGAGGAAATGGCTAAAATACGACCTGGTGGACGGACCGTAAAGTGATTTACGGCCCGTAAACCATGGTCGTAAATCACCATGCATGCAGGCCAAAGTTTCTGGTTCTGCTTAAGCTTAAAAACGACCACGAGGGACGGTCTGTAAACTAAAATACGGACCGTAAACCTCCATGGACGACCACTGTTCACCCAGCACAGATTTTTCAATTCATTAAATATGAGGATCAAGACTTGTCTTATTTCATTTACAACATTACACCACTTCTCTCTAGAACTTCCCTCTACATTTATTTTATGAGTTTTCAAGGATTATAAGTCATCCATAACATTAAGACAAGTAAATCAAGGATAAGGGAATCATCAAGGATCATCCAAGTCAAGAAATCCAAATGGAGAAAAACTAGGGTTTTGCTCAAAGAAGGGTATTATCAACCAAAGCTTGTTCCTACAACTTCTAAGGTAAGATTCATGATTTTTACAAGATGTTTGAAGTATTGGAGAATCAAAATACATGGATTGTAGAAAATGTGGTCAACTAGGTCATGAATGATGAATAGTGACATTTTGAGAAATAGTTTGAATTGAGTTATGAATGTTGTTGTGTTGTGATATGAATGTGTTATAAATGGTATTAAGATCATGAACTAAACACTTTAGACGAATGGACGAAGATGGGTGTTATAATCATGAATGTGGGTGAATTAGAGGCAAATTGAGGAATTCTAGATAATGTGGATAATGTGAATGACTAATGGCCATTGTTATGATATTAATGAAGGTATAAACGCTAGCATTGGAAGGGAACGTGCAAGCATAGAATAGTTCGACGGAAAGGTATGTAAGGCTAACCCTTCTTTCATAAGGCATGGTTCTTGGCCAAATTCCTAAATTCCTCTATATGAGTATGTTGTCTTCACATGGTTGACATTCCGAGCTCATAAGCTTACGACCCTTGATATGTACTATGCTTATACTACGTTCCTCGTATGACGAGTAAGTCTATAATGTAAATGTAACGATAATGATGAGGATAGAAATGATGATGAGAGTAAAATGAGAGTAGAGATGCTTACGAGCTACGATATATGTGTATGTGTGCCTATGAAGGGCTATAATAAGACCCCGAGCTTATGATGCCGGGTAAGACTATATGTATATGACTATGTATAAAGTATGTATACGATTACGAAATGCGCGCACACCTCTACAGAGGGTACGGATAACCCTGATGCCTTGGTAGGGCCAGGTATGTATGACCTTGAGCCTTGGTTGGCCAAGTATGTATAAGACACCGATCCCATGAGGTCGGGTATGCTATGTAAATGCTATGTATATGAAATGACTATGTATATAATATGAATATGAATGTGAAAAGACTATGTATAGGAATACGGACAAGGACATGTATACGAATATGAGCACAAGTATGGTACGAGTATTACTATGGGATACGAACGACGATGTATGCAAGTAAGCGACATGATGATGATATTACTGTCTCCCCTCCTATGCTATCTTCATATGATATCTACTATGCTTCTATATTGATGTTGATCATGCTTTACATACTCAGTACATTCTTCGTACTGACGTCCTTTTGTTTGTGGACGCTGCGTCATGCCCGCAGGTGCGCAGGGAGACAGATTTGATCCTTAGCTGCCTATTCGGAGATTTCATAGAGAGCTCCATTTCCTTCGGAGCCATATCTTTTGAGTACTCATTCTTTTGTGTATATAATTATGGGCATAGCAAGGTCCTGTCCCGCTAATGTGATATGTTATACTCTTAGAGGCTCGTAGACGTGTGTGTGTGGGGGTAGATGTGTTTGGCCTTGTCGGCCTATGTTTTGTATATCAGTTTCTCAGCCACGTTGGCCCATGTATATTGATGTAGCATAAATTCCTATGATGATATAAATGTGCGGTTGTCCATATGGGACTAGTTGACGAATCAATGGAAATGCATGTATAATTATGTGGCTCACCTAGATGTAAGTATAAGCGTAAGCTAAGAGGGTGCTCGGGTGGGTTAGCACCGGGTGCTCGTCGCGGCCCCGAGTCGGGTCGTGACAAAAGTTGTATCAGAGCAGTTCAGTCCTAGGATATGTCTACGAGCCGTGTCTAGTAGAGTCTTGGTTATGGGTGTGTTGCGCGCCACACTTATAAACGAGAAGCTGCGGACATCTTAGGAATATATGACCTTCTTTCTTCATAAGAATCGTGCGATAGAGCTATGATGTAAGAAATTCTTGTTCCTAAATAGTGTGTTGTGTATTTCAGAGATGCCTAAAAAGAAAAAGGCTACAGCAGCCCAAAAGGGCAAGACGGTGGCAGAAATGCGGGCTGAAAGAGCACCGCCACCGGTAGTAGAGGAAGATGAGTCCCAGAGTGCGGCTCAATCTCAGTCCTCCCAGACAGTGCCTATTACTGAGGAGCACGCGGGAGCCTCAGCCCTCCACCAAATGCTTCAGGCCAAGATGTGAGAGAGGCCATTAATTTGTTGACTCAGTTGGTTGCGGCCCAGACTCAGAGGCCAAGCGCAGGGCAAGGTGACAAGACTGTTAGTGCAAGGGCCCGTGACTTCATTGCTTTGAAACCCCTGGAATTCTTTGGGTCGAAACTGGAGGAGGATCCCCAGGACTTTATTGATGGTATGCTAAGGACGCTCCAGTTGATACATGCTTCAGACACCGAATCGGTGGAGCTAGCGTCATACAGATTGAGGGATGTCTCAATCCAGTGGTATACGGTTTGGATGGCTTCGCGGGGAGCCAATGCACCTCCGCCGGTATGGCAAGAGTTTGTCGATGCTTTTCTCCGTCACTACATGCCTCCAGAAGTTCGGCGAGCTAGGGCCGATAAATTCTTGAATCTGAGGCAAGGTAGCATGAGTGCTACAGAGTATAGTCTCCGCTTCAATTCCTTGCTAAGTATGCTTCGGCCCTGGTAGCGGATATGGGCAATCGGGTGCACCGGTTTGTGAAAGGCCTAGGGCCACACTTGATGGATAAATGTTTGACTGCGTCCCTTCAGGATGGCATGGATATTGCACGCATTCAGGCACATGCTCAGGAATTAGAGGAACACCTACAGCAGAGGAGAAATGAACGTGAGCAGGATAGGGGCCATAACAAGAGGACCAGACCTTCGGGTTTGAGGAGCGAGTCCAGGGGCGGACACAGACAGCAGTTTCCCGGCCATTCAGGCTATTGTATGACCAGTACACCTCCACAGTTCACGGGGCAGAGATTTGACAGATCTACTCGTTTCGAGCCGAGTTAGGGTTATTCGGGGTCTCAGTTTAGAGGTGATTCAGGCCAGCCAAGGCCACCCGTACCACGATGTTCTCAGTGTGGAAAATTGCATTGGGGTCAGTACCGATCAGGTTCAGACGCTTGCTATTCATGTGGTCGGCCAGGCCATATTATGCGTGATTGCCCCTCAGTACATGGTAGAGGTAGGACCCAGCCATCAGGGTCGGTAGCCGGATCTTCGGCATCCGTACGCCCTACGGGGTCAGGTTCACATGCGCTAGTCGGCCATGGTAGAGGTAGAGGCAGAGCTCCCAGTACTAGCGGTCCTCAGCACCGTATTTATGCTTTGGCTGGACGCCAAGATCTTGAGTCTTCTCCTGATGTGGCCACAGGTATATTATCGGTATTCTCTCATGATGTATATGCTTTGATTGATCCGGGCTCCACATTATCATATGTTACTCCATATATTGCAGGTCGATTTATAATTGAGTCGGAGTCTATCAAACCTTTTAAGGTGTCTACACCCGTGGGTGAATCGGTAATAGCTAGCCGAGTATATAGGAATTGTGTGATTGTGATTTGTGATCGTTTTACCATGATTGATTTGCATGAGCTAGAAATGGTAGAGTTTGACGTTATTATGGGCATGGATTGGTTGGCTTCTTGTTATGCCAATGTTGATTGCCGAATGAAGATGGTTCGTTTCCAGTTTCCGGGAGAACCAGTCTTAGAATGAAAAGGGAATGAGGCATCACCAAAAGGTAGGTTTATTTCCTATCTAAAGGCAAGGAAAATGATCACGAAAGGGTGCATTTATCACCTAGTACGAGTTCAAGATGTAGAAGCTGAGTCGCCGACTCTTCAGTCAGTTCCGGTAGTGAACGAATTTCCGGATGTGTTCCCGAAAGAGCTTCCAGGCCTTCCTCCCGAACGAGAGATCGATTTTGCGATTGATGTGCTGCCAGACACTAATCCCATATCTATTCCTCCCTACAGTATGGCACCCGCAGAGTTGAAAGAGTTGAAGGAGAAATTAAAAGACTTGCTTGAAAAAGGCTTCATTATGCCTAGTTCATCCCCGTGGGGAGCACCCGTATTGTTCATCCGGAAGAAGGATGGCTCTTTGAGAATGTGCATTGATTATCGGCAATTGAATAAAGTGACAATTAAGAACAAGTATCCCCTCCCGAGGATTGATGATTTATTTGATCAATTGCAAGGTGCCAAATGGTTTTCAAATATTGATTTGAGGTCCGGGTATCACCAAGTAAGAGTTAGGGAGAAAGATATCCCTAAGACAGCTTTCAGAACAAGATATGGCCATTTCGAGTTCCGAGTAATGTCGTTTGGGCTAACTAATGCACCGGCAGTGTTTATGGACTTAATGAACAATGTATTCAGGCCTTTTCTGGATTTATTCATGATTGTGTTCATCGATGATATCTTAGTGTATTCTACATCCGAGGCAGAGCATGCGGATCACTTGCGTGTTGTCCTTGGAGTTCTTCGAACTCGAGAGTTATTCGCAAAGTTTTCCAAATGCGAGTTTTGGTTGAACTCAGTGGCATTTCTGGGCCACATTGTTGCAGCTGACGGTATTCGATTGGATAGCCAAAAGATTGAGGCCGTGAAGACCTGGCCAAGGCCCACGACCCCTACGGAGGTTCGTAGCTTTTTGGGCTTAGCCGGTTATTACAGAAGATTTGTTGAGGGTTTCTTTTCTATTTCTGCACCGCTCACCAAGATGACTCAGAAGTCAGCTAAGTTTCAATGGACAGATGCTTGCGAGCGTAGTTTCCAAGAGTTGAAAGACCGACTGACTTCAGCCCCAGTCTTGACACTTCCAGAGGGATTGGAAGGATATGTTATTTATTGTGATGCTTCAGGCGTTGGGCTAGGCAGTGTATTGATGCAAAATGGTAAGGTGATTGCGTATGCTTCTAGACAATTACAGAAACATGAGCGGAATTATCCTACCCATGACTTAGAATTGGCCGCGGTGGTCCATGCTTTAAAGATATGGAGACATTACTTATATGGTGTCCACGTGGATATTTATACAGATCATAAGAGTCTCCAGTACATCTTTAACAAGAAAGAGTTGAATTTGCGGCAACGACGATGGCTAGAGTTGCTAAAAGACTATGATATTGAAATCCTATACCACCCCGGAAAGGCAAATGTTGTGGCTGATGCTCTTAGCCGTAGGTCGATGGGAAGTCTAAGTGAGGTACGACCAGAAAAGAAAGATATGGCCTGTGATCTTCAGTAGTTAGCTAGCCTAGGAGTCCGAGTGGTGGACTCAGGTAGCAGCGGAGCTACTATTCAGAATTCAGCAGTTTCATCGTTAGTAGCGGAAGTAAAAGAGCAACAATATGAGGATCCCATGCTAATGCAGTACAGAGATACACTCCCTCATAAGGAGGGGTCATCATTTGACATTTCGGCAGACGGAGTTCTCCGATGTCGAGGCAGGTTATGTGTTCCCGATGTGGCAGGTCTACGCCATCAGATTTTGAGAGAAGCTCATTGTTCCCGTTACTCCGTTCACCCCGGAGCGATGAAAATGTATCATGATCTTAAGACTATATATTGGTGGAATGGGATGAAGAAAGACGTAGCAGAATTCGTAGCTCAGTGTCCTAATTGACAACAAGTGAAGATAGAACACCAAAAGTCGGGTGGCTTATTGCAAGCTATAGAAATCCCAACTTGGAAGTGGGAAGTGCTTAATATGGATTTCACTACAGGGTTACCCCGTTCTCGACGTAAATATGATTCTATATGGGTGATCGTGGATAGGCTCACAAAGTCAGCACATTTCTTACCGGTCAGAACGACCTATGTGGCAGAAGATTATGCCAAGCTTTATCTTAAAGAGATAGTGAGACTCCATGGCGTTCCGGTATCTATTATCTCCGATAGAGGGACTCAGTTTACAGCCAAGTTTTAGGGGTCTTTCCAAGAAGGTTTAGGGACCCAAGTGCGCCTAAGCACGGCGTTTCACCCACAGACCGATGGGCAAGCTGAACGTACTATTCAGACTCTTGAAGATATGTTACGGGCATGTATGATAGATTTTGGAGGAAATTAGGATGACCATTTGCCACTCATTGAGTTTGCTTACAATAACAGTTACCATTCTAGCATTCAAATGGCACCGTATGAAGATCTATATGGGCGAAAGTGTAGATCCCCAATTGGGTGGTTTGAAACCGAAGAAGCTAAGTTGATAGGGCCAGACTTGGTCCAGCAAGCAATAGAGAAAGTTAAGCTTATACAAGATCGATTGCTAGCGGCTCCAAGTCGTCAGAAGTCCTATGCGGATAATCGTCGAAGATACTTAGAGTTCGAAGTGAAAGATTGGGTATTCTTGAAAGTGTCGCCGATGAAGGGCGTGATGAGATTTGGCAAAAAGGGGAAGCTCAGTCCCCGGTATATTGGGCCATACGAAATTGTGCGCAAAATAGGCAAGGTGGCCTATGAGCTAGATCTACCTCCAGATTTGGAGTCAGTCCATCCAGAATTTCATGTCTCGATGCTTCGGAAGTGTGTTGGAGATCCTACGAGGATCGTCCCAGTGAATGATATTCAAGTGACAGAAAAGTTAACTTTTGATGAAATACCCATTGCCATATTAGATAGGCAAGTACGGAGGCTTAGAAACAAAGAAGTGGCCTCAATTAAAGTTCTGTGGAGAAATAACAATCGAGAGGAAATGACATGGGAAGCAGAAGAGAATATGCGATCCAAATACCCACATTTATTTCAGCCCTTGGAAGAAGTCCAAGATGAGACGTCAAAATCATAAGGTATGCATGTTTTCCTTTTATACATTCAGGTCGTGTGTGGCCAAATTTCTAGTGCTGTTGTATTATTGCCCTGTGAGGCATTGTTGTTGTGGGTTGTTGTGACAGGGTCGTAGTGCCACATTACAGAGAAAACTCTGACGAAATTTTTATAGAATTCCCCAAGCCTTTAACATTCGAGGACGAATGTTCCTAAGGGGGGTAGAATGTTACACCTCGGAAAATTTCCCGTTGGTACCCAAGTAAATGAACTAATGATGTGTGCGAGGAGTGCGAGTGTATAATGTTTCATGGGAAATGTATGTAAAGGGATGTGGATGATTAGAATGAAAAGTCGAGAAATGAGAAAAATTAAAAGTTGGCAAAACTGCCCAGTGGTCGTATAGTGCAAAATACGGACCGTAAGGTGCAATACGGTCCGTAAAATTGACGTCGTAAACTGGCATGTCCAACTTCAACTTTCTGCCAGTTGAGGAAATGGCTAAAATACGACCTGGTGGACGGACTGTAAAGTGATTTACGGCCCGTAAACCATGGTCGTAAATCACCAAGCATGCAAGCCAAAGTTTCTGGTTCTGCTTAAGCTTAAAAAAGACCACGAGGGACGGTCCGTAAACTGAAATACGGACCGTAAACCTCCATGGACGACCACTGTTCACCCAGCACAGATTTTTCAATTCATTAAATATGAGGATCAAGACTTGTCTTATTTCATTTACAACATTACACCACTTCTCTCTAGAACTTCCCTCTACATTTATTTTATGAGTTTTCAAGGATTATAAGTCATCCATAACATTAAGACAAGTAAATCAAGGATAAGGGAATCATCAAGGATCATCCAAGTCAAGAAATCCAAATGGAGAAAAACTAGGGTTTTGCTCAAAGAAGAGTATTATCAACCAAAGCTTGTTCCTACAACTTCTAAGGTAAGATTCATGATTTTTACAAGATGTTTGAGGTATTGGAGAATTAAAATACATGGATTGTAGAAAATGTGGTCAACTAGGTCATGAATGATGAATAGTGACATTTTGAGAAATAGTTTGAATTGAGTTATGAATGTTGTTTTGTTGTGATATGAATGTGTTATAAATGGTATTAAGATCATGAACTAAACACTTTAGACGAATGGACGAAGATGGGTGTTATAATCATGAATGTGGGTGAATTAGAGGCAAATTGAGGAATTCTAGATAATGTGGATAATGTGAATGACTAATGGCCATTGTTATAATATTAATGAAGGTATAAACGCTAGCATTGGAAGGGAACGTGCAAGCATAGATGTTATAGCCCGTATATTGAACGTTTGGAAATTCCAAAGCCATCGTGGAAAGTTAGGGGCGAAATCATTTTCAAAAAATTATTTCAATATATGAGTGGTTGAAAATATTATTTATGATTATTATTAGTATGGAAATGATGAGAAAGGTTAAGGGCAAAAGGAGAAATTCGTGAAATGATCAATGGGAATAATCTGAAAGCTTAAGGGCACAATGGTAATTTTGAAGAAAGTCGAGGGGCGATATGGGAATTTTATACAAGTCTTGAAAATTCCCTAAAAATGGCCAAGTGGCCGAAAAAAAAGAGAAAAGAAAAGAAAAAGAATAAAATAAAAGGATGACAAAATAAGTCATCTTAATTCAAGAAAATTCTAGAAAACTAAAAGGGAAAAAGGAAAGAAAAATCTAGAGAGGGGAGGCATGTGCCCCTCACATGATTGTATATATATATATATATATATATATATGTTATCTTCCAATCCAAGAAGAACAAGAACAACGAACAAAAAAAAAAGGGAAAGAAAAAGAGAGGGTGAGGTTCGGCCAACCCATGGCAAATTTGACCATGGGAAATCTTGTTCCAAAAATTGTTTTCTTGTGGTATCTCCACTAATTCAAGGGTCCTCTACAACGTGGCATAATTGTTTCGGAAGGTAAGTCATCCGTTTCGTCGTTTCCGCATTCGAGGCAAGTTGAGAAGTTGAAGAGGAAAGGTGAGTTTTAATCTTGTTTTATGTGTTATGAATGGTTTATATGTGTTGTAGTATGCTAAAATGGAAGAAATTCATGGTAGAAATCAAATGGAAGTTGAAACCGTGGGAGTGGTGTTTGGCCGTGCATGGGTGTGCTTAGTAATGTGTATGTAGAGTAGTGTTGGAGTGATGAATCAATGATATTCAACATGTTTGTGTGTTGTGGTAATGTGTAGAAAATGAGTGGAATTCATAGAATGATGAATAATGAGGAATAGCCGTATGGTCCCCCTTTTATGTAGTTGAGAATGAATAAATTGTCGTTAGTATTTTGGTTGTCGTCGTTTGAGTTTTATGATGGAAAATGATGTTTTAATAATCCAAGTTAAGATTATAATCGTGTGGGCCGCATTGGAAGGAAATGTAGTCTTGATGTGGTTTCTTGAATTTATGAAATGAAGTTATAAATGTATGTATTGTGACATAATGTGTGAATTTGGAAGGAAAGAATGTGTTTGGTGTTATTCTCGGGCTTGGGGACAATTTCGGGTGAGTTGGAACCTTGCTTGGGTCGTTTCGGAAAATTTTGTGGATTATTGGAAATGTTATGGAATCATGTTCGTATGGTCTTGGATTGATTATATATGTGGATTAAGTTGTTGGAAGATTATGAGAATTGAATTGAAGTGAATTTGATTTAATTGATTATTGAATTGTTGCTGGAATAATTGCTAGTATTGTTGTTGGTTTCGCCGGGTCAAATTCCCGGATTGTTGCTGTTGATTTGGAGTCGAGCCGTATTCTCGGGGTTGGTATATTTACAGGGGAGGTGCTGCCGAAATTCCGGCAGGATATAAGTGGAGGTGCTTGAAGGGTTAAGCAAGTGTTTGATAATGAAACTAATGAATGAACTCTCTTGAATGTAGATTAACAAGTTGGAGGCACAAGCGTAACTAGTTGGTCGCGGCGCAGGTATGTAAGGCTTACCCTTTCTTTCTTAGGCATGTCCTAGAGCCAAGTAAGGTATAATGTGATATGCTGCCTTGGGGTAACTCTGTTCTGTGATGCTGAGTCTGATTATGATTCTAATTCACTTCTTGACCTGAGTTTGTGATCCTAGTTCATCCCTTGATATAAGTATTTGATATAAGTATTTTGATATAAGTATTTTGGTACAAGTATTCTGATATACGTATTCTGATATAGGTATTCTGATGTAAGTATTTTGATATAAGTGTCTTGATATAAGCATTTTGATATCAGTCTTCTGATATAAGTGTGTCGATATGAGTATTTTGATATAAGTATTCTGATGTAAGCATGCTGATATAAGCATTCCGATATAAGTATTCTGATATGAGAATTCCGAAATCAGTATCCTGATAAGAGCATTCTGATATGTTTATTCTGATTCGAGAACTTCTGTAAGATTTAATGTCCCTAACTTCCGTATACGATCTCGGATTGCTCTGAAATGTTCGAAGAGGTTTCTGTATCAAGACGTCTATAATTTCCTTATACGTAAGTACGGTTCCAAAATCTCTATTTGATCTGATTCGTAAGGACATCTGAAGGTGTCTGATATGACTATGATTCTGATTCCCCGAAAAAGGCTTCTGAAACGCTTATAAAGCGTTCTGTACTTCGAACGCTCATAACGTTCTCATACTACGCCTGATTGACCTGAAATCTGTTCCGAGCCTCCAGGTATCGGTAAGTACACGGGTCTGTCGAGGCTGGATTTCTATGCATGTGGTTCTCACTATTCTGCTCGTGCATATGTTATGATTTCCTTCATCGAGTCCCGGGCCGGTATGTATCGTGCGGATGGTTCGCCGAGTCCTCTGTTGAGGGCCGGGTTCCATATATGAATTCCGAAGTATGATGTGTCCGGTTCGGGGGTACTGTGTTATATGTCTGTCCCCGGTTACCGAGGATATATTATGAAGTATGATGTATCCGGGCTCGAGGTGCCGTGTTATCTGTCCGCCCCCGGGTACCGTGGTTATGTTATGATGTGTGACGGAGATCGGAGCAAATTTTCTGAAATATGATGTGTTGTGGCGCCAAAGGTAGGAGTGGCGACCACGTTCCTATGTTATCGTGCGCATCCCTTGGCATTGTTCACCGGTTCCTCGGCGTGTTACCTGCCCCCGAGGTTACCGTATGTATGATATGGTATTTGTCCCGGCGTGGTATATGTCCCCGGGGTTACCGCGTATGTGACATGATATCCGATCCCGATATGCATGACATGTGTTGGAGAGTAAGCATTCTGACCTTCCGTATATTTTGTATTCCGTTTGCTATATGACATCATCTGAGTAATCTGTACGTTCTGTATTCCGTCTGATATATGAAATCCCCTGAGTAATTTGTACGTTCTGAATCCCGTCCGATATATGGCAACATCCGAGTGTTCTGTACGTTCTGTATTCCGTCCGATATGTGATATCATTGGAGCAATCGGTACGTTCTATACTCCGTCTGACGCATGACATTATCTGTGCGTTCTGTACGTGCCACACTCCTTCTGATATCTGATAACGGTATGTACGATCTGTGTCTGGAAAGTGAGTATGTCAGCATTCCATACGCTCTGTATGATTTGTACGCTCTGTATGATCTGTATTGGTCTGTATGATCTGTGTCTGAGAAGTAAGTAATTCGGCAATCTGGATAATATGCGTACCCTTTGTACTATTTGTTTCGATTATGGTTCTGCTTTCTGTATTTCATGCCTTACATACTCAGTACATATTCCGTACTGACCCCCTCTTCTTTGGGGGCTGCGTTTCATGCCGCGCAGGTACTCCCAGATGAGTGGAAGATATTATAGAAGATGTTCCAGCGAAGATGGCAAACTCCATTTGCACCTGGAGTGCTGCCGAGTTAGAGTATGTGTGCTGTGATGTCTGATATATGTTAGAGACTTTGCAGACAGTGTCGTGGGTATAGTATGTCAGTCTGTAAGCGGCTCCGTCGGCCGATATGTCGGTCTGTGTTATGTATTGAATTTTGTATGACTATAGATTTGTTCGTCTGGAAGCTTCGAGAAAGAACATTTCTGAAAGAAAGAAAAAATAATTACTATATATTTTATCAGATCTGATTTAAAAGTTTGACGTAATTTTATGTGCGGCAGGAGTCTGAGGGTTCGCTTGGCCCTAATTAAGGGTCGGGTGCCCATCACACCCTAGTAAGGTCGGGGTGTGACAAAGTGGTATCAGAGCAGGTCGGTCTAAGGGTTGTCTGCAAAGTCGTGCCCGGTAGAGTCTTGTTTATGGCTGTGCAGCGCACCACACTTATAAACAGGAGGCTACGGGGTATCTAGGTATTGTTGACCTTCTTTTTGTCATAGATCGTGCGATAGAGCCCAGACATAGGGAAACCAGATCCCAAATGTAAGCCTTACATACGTTGGGAAATGGTGAATAATGATATGGAAGGCCACGAAGGAAAGTCTTGACATGTTCGTTCTGTTATCGTAAACCGGAAGCCCTGTACGGTTGTGATTTGGTATGATATGATATGATCCCATATGAAATGACACGACGCGATATGATACGATATGATATGATGCGATACGATATGATATGATATAACAAGATATGATATGACACAATATGACATGATATGGTCTAATATGAGGTAATATGATATGATGCGATGTGAAACGATATATAAAGGCCCTGGCCGGCCGGAATATGTTATGTATATATACGATCCGTGAGGCGTTGTTGATATTTGTTGTGTGTGAGTGAATTCTGAATAGTAAGGGTTGGAAAAGGGTAAAATGGTAATTGTAAAGGATAGAGCGGGTTACAGAAATGTCTCGGAATCTGTGAGACCTTGATCTGCTCCGGATCAGGTAATAATAGCTATAAGGGAAAGTGGACGCGATTATATCGGCCCTAAGGCACCGAAATCCATCAAAGTTTCGAGGTTAAGCGTGCTCGGGCGGGGGCAATTTCATGATGGGTGACCCCCTGGGAAGTTTTCTAAAAATTTTGTAAAATTCAGATGTGAGCAGCAGGTCAGGAGCTGGAGTAATCCAAGAGAAATTTAATGTATACGGAATGGTTGGGAAACCATACGAGGTCACATAGAATGCGACAGGCTAGACTAGAAAAGAGACAAAAAGTGCAGTGCAGTTTTGGAATTTGGATAGGCTTGAATAGCGTCTGAAGGTAATTTGCGGGTCAGTTGATACTAATTATATGTGTATATGTATATGAACATGAATGGTATCTCCTATGTCCCGAGGTGCTACGAGACCCCATAAGGACAGTTGAACATTCGAGGACGAATGTTCTAAAGGGGGGGAGGATGTTATAGCCCGTATATTGAACGTTTGGAAATTCCAAAGCCGTCGTGGAAAGTTAGGGGCGAAATCATTTTCAAAAAATTATTTCAATATACGAGTGGTTGAAAATATTATTTATGATTATTATTAGTATGGAAATGATGAGAAAGGTTAAGGGAAAAAGGAGAAATTCGTGAAATGATCAATGTGAATAATGTGAAAGCTTAAGGGCACAATGGTAATTTTGAAGAAAGTCGAGGGGCGATATGGGAATTTTATACAAGTCTTGAAAATTCCCTAAAAATGGCCAAGTGGCCGAAAAAAAAAAGAGAAAAGAAAAGAAAAAGAATAAAATAAAAGGATGACAAAATAAGTCATCTTAATTCAAGAAAATTCTAGAAAACTAAAAGGGAAAAAGGAAAGAAAAATCTAGAGAGGGGAGGCATGTGCCCCTCACATGATTGTATATATATATATATATATGTTATCTTCCAATCCAAGAAGAACAAGAACAAAGAACAAAAAAAAAAGGGAAAGAAAAAGAGAGGGTGAGGTTCGGCCAACCCATGGCAAATTTGACCATGGGAAATCTTGTTCCAAAAATTGTTTTCTTGTGGTATCTCCACTAATTCAAGGGTCCTCTACAACGTGGCATAATTGTTTCGGAAGGTAAGTCATCCGTTTCGTCGTTTCCGCATTCGAGGCAAGTTGAGAAGTTGAAGAGGAAAGGTGAGTTTTAATCTTGTTTTATGTGTTATGAATGGTTTATATGTGGTGTAGTATGCTAAAATGGAAGAAATTCATGGTAGAAATCAAATGGAAGTTGAAACCGTGGGAGTGGTGTTTGGCCGTGCATGGGTGTGCTTAGTAATGTGTATGTAGAGTAGTGTTGGAGTGATAAATCAATGATATTCAACATGTTTGTGTGTTGTGGTAATGTGTAGAAAATGAGTGGAATTCATAGAATGATGAATAATGAGGAATAGCCGTATGGTCCCCCTTTTATGTAGTTGAGAATGAATAAATTGTCGTTAGTATTTTGGTTGTCGTCGTTTGAGTTTTATGATGGAAAATGATGTTTTAATAATCCAAGTTAAGATTATAATCGTGTGGGCCGCATTGGAAGGAAATGTAGTCTTGATGTGGTTTCTTGAATTTATGAAATGAAGTTATAAATGTATGTATTGTGACATAATGTGTGAATTTGGAAGGAAAGAATGTGTTTGGTGTTGTTCTCGGGCTTGGGGACAATTTCGGGTGAGTTAGAACCTTGCTTGGGTCGTTTCGGAAAATTTTGTGGATTGTTGGAAATGTTATGGAATCATGTTCGTATGGTCTTGGATTGATTATATATGTGGATTAAGTTGTTGGAAGATTATGAGAATTGAATTGAAGTGAATTTGATTTAATTGATTATTGAATTGTTGCTGGAATAATTGCTAGTATTGTTGTTGGTTTGGCCGGGTCAAATTCCTGGATTGTTGCTGTTGATTTGGAGCCGAGCCGTATTCTCGGGGTTGGTATATTTACAGGGGAGGTGCTGCCGAAATTCCGGCAGGATATAAGTGGAGGTGCTTGAAGGGTTAAGCAAGTGTTTGATAATGAAACTAATGAATGAACTCTCTTGAATGTAGATTAACAAGTTGGAGGCGCAAGCGTAACTAATTGGTCGCGGCGCAGGTATGTAAGGCTTACCCTTTCTTTCTTTGGCATGTCCTAGAGCCATGTAAGGTATAATGTGATATGCTGCCTTGGGGTAACTCTATTCTGTGATGCTGAGTCTGATTATGATTCTAATTCACTTCTTGACCTGAGTTTGTGATCCTAGTTCATCCCTTGATATAAGTATTTGATATAAGTATTTTGATATAAGTATTTTGGTACAAGTATTCTGATATACGTATTTTGATATAGGTATTCTGATGTAAGTATTTTGATATAAGTGTCTTGATATAAGCATTTTGATATCAGTCTTCTGATATAAGTGTGTCGATATGAGTATTTGGATATAAGTATTCTGATGTAAGCATGCTGATATAAGTATTCCGATATAAGTATTCTGATATGAGAATTCCGAAATCAGTATCCTGATAAGAGCATTCTGATATGTTTATTCTGATTCGAGAACTTCTGTAAGATTTAATGTCCCTAACTTCCGTATACGATCTCGGATTGCTCTGAAATGTTCGAAGAGGTTTCTGTATCAAGACGTCTATAATTTCCTTATACGTAAGTACGGTTCCAAAAGCTCTATTTGATCTGATTCCTAAGGACATCTGAAGGTGTCTGATATGACTATGATTCTGATTCCCCGAAAAAGGCTTCTGAAACGCTTATAAAGCGTTCTGTACTTCGAACGCTCGTAACTTTCTCATACTACGCCGGATTAACCTGAAATCTGTTCCGAGCCTCCAGGTATCGGTAAGTACACGGGTCTGTCGAGTCTTGATTTCTATGCATGTGGTTCTCACTATTCTGCTCGTGCATATGTTATGATTTCCTTCACCGAGTCCCGGGCCGGTATGTATCGTGCGGATGGTTCGCCGAGTCCTCTGTTGAGGGCCGGGTTCCATATATGAATTCCGAAGTATGATGTATCCGGTTCCGGGGTACTGTGTTATATGTCCGTCCCCGGTTACCGAGGATATATTATGAAGTATGATGTGTCCGGGCTCGGGGTGCCGTGTTATCTGTCCGCCCCCGGTTACCGTGGTTATGTTATGATGTGTGACGGAGATCGGAGCAAATTTTCTGAAATATGATGTGTTGTGGCGCCAAAGGTAGGAGTGGCGACCACGTTCCTATGTTATCGTGCGCATCCCTTGGCATTGTTCACCGGTTCCTCGGCGTGTTACCTGCCCCCGAGGTTACCGTATGTATGATATGGTATTTGTCCCGGCGTGGTATAAGTCCCCGGGGTTACCGCGTATGTGACATGATATCCGATCCCGATATGCATGACTTGTGTTGGAGAGTAAGCATTCTGACCTTCCGTATATTTTGTATTCCGTTTGCTATATAACATCATCTGAGTAATCTGTACGTTCTGTATTCCGTCTGATATATGAAATCCCCTGAGTAATCTGTACGTTCTGAATCCCGTCCGATATATGGCAACATCCGAGTGTTCTGTACGTTCTGTATTCCGTCCGATATGTGATATCATCGGAGCAATCGGTACGTTCTATACTTCGTCTGACGCATGACATTATCTGTGCGTTCTGTACGTGCCACACTCCTTCTGATATCTGATAACGGTATGTACGATCTGTGTCTGGAAAGTGAGTATGTCAGCATTCCATACGCTCTGTATGATTTGTACGGTCTGTATGATCTGTATTGGTCTGTATGATCTGTGTCTGAGAAGTAAGTAATTCGGCAATCTGGATAATATGCGTACCCTTTGTACTATTTGTTTCGATTATGGTTCTGCTTTCTGTATTTCATGCCTTACATACTCAGTACATATTCCGTACTGACCCCCTCTTCTTTGGGGGCTGCGTTTCATGCCGCGCAGGTACTCCCAGATGAGTGGAAGATATTATAGAAGATGTTCCAGCGAAGATGGCAAACTCCATTTGCTCCTGGAGTGCTGCCGAGTTAGAGTATGTGTGCTGTGATGTCTGATATATGTTAGAGACTTTGCAGACAGTGTCGTGGGTATAGTATGTCAGTCTGTAAGCGGCTCCGTCGGCCGATATGTCGGTCTGTGTTATGTATTGAATTTTGTATGACTATAGATTTGTTCGTCTGGAAGCTTCGAGAAAGAACATTTCTGAAAGAAAGGAAAAAAATTACTATATATTTTATCAGATCTGATTTAAAAGTTTGACGTAATTTTATGTGCGGCAGAAGTCTGAGGGTTCGCTCGGCCCTAATTAAGGGTCGGGTGCCCATCACAACCTAGTAAGGTCGGGGTGTGACAAAGTGGTATCAGAGCAGGTCGGTCTAAGGGTTGTCTGCAAAGTCGTGCCCGGTAGAGTCTTGTTTATGGGTGTGCAGTGCACCACACTTATAAACAGGAGGCTACGGGGTATCTAGGTATTGTTGACCTTCTTTTTGTCATAGATCATGCGATAGAGCCCAGACATAGGGAAACGAGATCCCAAATGTAAGCCTTACATACGTTGGGAAAAGGTGAATAATGATATGGAAGGCCACGAAGGAAAGTCTTGACATGTTCGTTCTGTTATCATAAACCGGAAGCCCTGTACGGTTGTGATTTGGTATGATATGATATGATCCCATATGAAATGACACGACGCGATATGATACGATATGATATGATGCGATACGATATGATATGATATAACAAGATATGATATGACACAATATGACATGATATGGTCTAATATGAGGTAATATGATATGATGCGATGTGAAACGATATATAAAGGCCCTGGCCGGCCAGAATATGTTATGTATATATACGATCCGTGAGGCGTTGTTGATATTTGTTGTGTGTGAGTGAATTCTGAATAGTAAGGGTTGGAAAAGGGTAAAATGGTAATTGTAAAGGATAGAGCGGGTTACAGAAATGTCTCGGAATCTGTGAGACATTGATCTGCTCCGGATCAGGTAATAAAGGCTATAAGGGAAAGTGGACGCGATTATATCGGCCCTAAGGCACCCAAAATCCATCAAAGTTTCGAGGTTAAGCGTGCTCGGGCGGGGGCAATTTCATGATGGGTGACCCCCTGGGAAGTTTTCTAAAATTTTTGTAAAATTCAGATGTGAGCAGCAGGTCAGGAGCTGGAGTAATCCAAGAGAAATTTAATGTATACGGAATGGTTGGGAAACCATACGAGGTCACATAGAATGCGACAGGCTAGACTAGAAAAGAGACAAAAAGTGCAGTGCAGTTTTGGAATTTGGATAGGCTTGAATAGCGTCTGAAGGTAATTTGCGGGTCAGTTGATACTAATTATATGTGTATATGTATATGAACATGAATGGTATCTCCTATGTCAGGATATCGACGGAAAATGAAAGGAAAACTTATGATAAGGAAATTTGCTATGTTGTGCACGGAGTTGAAAATAAGAACTGTTGGCTTATAAGGAGCCCCTTAAAGGGGGGGAGGTCATGTTAGGCTTACAAGGAATAATGACGAACAAAATGAGAACCAACACATGAGGTTAAAGACAAGTGCGCCTGCATCAAGAGATACGAAAGGAAAGATTAAAGAAGAGTTGTGGTAGGGATCTAAAGGTGAGGCTTTTGTTAAGATATGGTCATGGAACAATAACAGAAAAGAGATGATCTGAGGAAGACAAGGATGACATGTCGGCCCAGCAGATTAGAAAACCCAGGACACAGAATAAGGACCCATATGAGGACGAAAAGGCTCGACTATAGGGAATGGACATGGAGAAAACGGGCAACTATAAAAGAAACCCCCCCTCCCGAGGTGCTACGAGACCCCATAAGGACAGTTGAACATTCGAGGACGAATGTTCTAAAGGGGGGGAGGATGTTATAGCCCGTATATTGAACGTTTGGAAATTCCAAAGCCGTCGTGGAAAGTTAGGGGCGAAATCATTTTCAAAAAATTATTTCAATATACGAGTGGTTGAAAATATTATTTATGATTATTATTAGTATGAAAATGATGAGAAAGGTTAAGGGCAAAAGGAGAAATTCGTGAAATGATCAATGGGAATAATGTGAAAGCTTAAGGGCAAAATGGTAATTTTGAAGAAAGTCGAGGGGCGAAATGGGAATTTTATACAAGTCTTGAAAATTCCCTAAAAATGGCCAAGTGGCCGAAAAAAAAAAGAGAAAAGAAAAGAAAAAGAATAAAATAAAAGGATGACAAAATAAGTCATCTTAATTCAAGAAAATTCTAGAAAAATAAAAGGGAAAAAGGAAAGAAAAATCTAGAGAGGGGAGGCATGTGCCCCTCACATGATTGTATATATATATATATGTTATCTTCCAATCCAAGAAGAACAAGAACAAAGAACAAAAAAAAAAGGGGGAAAGAAAAAGAGATGGTGAGGTTCGGCCAACCCAGGGCAAATTTGACCATGGGAAATCTTGTTCCAAAAATTGTTTTCTTGTGGTATCTCCACTAATTCAAGGGTCCTCTACAACGTGGCATAATTGTTTCGGAAGGTAAGTCATCCGTTTCGTCGTTTCCGCATTCGAGGCAAGTTGAGAAGTTGAAGAGGAAAGGTGAGTTGTAATCTTGTTTTATGTGTTATGAATGGTTTATATGTGTTGTAGTATGCTAAAATGGAAGAAATTCATGGTAGAAATCAAATGGAAGTTGAAACCGTGGGAGTGGTGTTTGGCCGTGCATGGGTGTGCTTAGTAATGTGTATGTAGAGTTGTGTTGGGGTGATGAATCAATGATATTCAACATGTTTGTGTGTTGTGGTAATGTGTAGAAAATGAGTGGAATTCATAGAATGATGAATAATGAGGAATAGCCGTATGGTCCCCCTTTTATGTAGTTGAGAATGAATAAATCGTCGTTAGTATTTTGGTTGTCGTCGTTGTGAGTTTTATGATGGAAAATGAAGTTTTAATAATCCAAGTTAAGATTATAATCGTGTGGGCCGCATTGGAAGGAAATGTAGTCTTGATGTGGTTTCTTGAATTTATGAAATGAAGTTATAAATGTATGTATTGTGACATAATGTGTGAATTTGGAAGGAAAGAATGTGTTTGCTGTTGTTCTCGGGCTTGGGGACAATTTCGGGTGAGTTGGAACCTTGCTTGGGTCGTTTCGGAAAATTTTGTGGATTGTTGGAAATGTTATGGAATCATGTTCGTATGGTCTTCGATTGATTATATATGTGGATTAAGTTGTTGGAAGATTATGATAATTGAATTGAAGTGAATTTGATTTAATTTATTATTGAATTGTTGCTGGAATAATTACTAGTATTGTTGTTGGTTTGGCCGGGTCAAATTCCCGGATTGTTGCTGTTGATTTGGAGCCGAGCCGTATTCTCGGGGTTGGTATATTTACAGGGGAGGTGCTGCCGAAATTCCGGCAGGATATAAGTGGAGGTGCTTGAAGGGTTAAGCAAGTGTTTGATAATGAAACTAATGAATGAACTCTCTTGAATGTAGATTAACAAGTTGGAGGCGCAAGCGTAACTAATTGGTCGCGGCGCAGGTATGTAAGGCTTACCCTTTCTTTCTTTGGCATGTCCTAGAGCCATGTAAGGTATAATGTGATATGCTGCCTTGGGGTAACTCTGTTCTGTGATGCTTAGTCTGATTATGATTCTAATTCACTTCTTGACCTGAGTTTGTGATCCTAGTTCATCCCTTGATATAAGTATTTGATATAAGTATTTTGATATAAGTATTTTGGTACAAGTATTCTGATATACGTATTTTGATATAGGTATTCTGATGTAAGTATTTTGATATAAGTGTCTTGATATAAGCATTTTGATATCAGTCTTCTGATATAAGTGTGTCGATATGAGTATTTTGATATAAGTATTCTGATGTAAGCATGCTGATATAAGCATTCCGATATAAGTATTCTGATATGAGAATTCCGAAATCAGTATCCTGATAAGAGCATTCTGATATGTTTATTCTGATTCGAGAACTTCTGTAAGATTTAATGTCCCTAACTTCCGTATACGATCTCGGATTGCTCTGAAATGTTCGAAGAGGTTTCTGTATCAAGACGTCTATAATTTCCTTATACGTAAGTACGGTTCCAAAATCTCTATTTGATCTGATTCGTAAGGACATCTGAAGGTGTCTGAAATGACTATGATTCTGATTCCCCGAAAAAGGCTTCTGAAACGCTTATAAAGCGTTCTGTACTTCGAACGCTCATAACGTTCTCATACTACGCCTGATTGACCTGAAATCTGTTCCGAGCCTCCAGGTATCGGTAAGTACACGGGTCTGTCGAGGCTGGATTTCTATGCATGTGGTTCTCACTATTCTGCTCGTGCATATGTTATGATTTCCTTCATCGAGTCTCGGGCCGGTATGTATCGTGCGGATGGTTCGCCGAGTCCTCTGTTGAGGGCCGGGTTCCATATATGAATTCCGAAGTATGATGTGTCCGGTTCCGGGGTACTGTGTTATATGTCCGTCCCCGGTTACCGAGGATATATTATGAAGTATGATGTGTCCGGGCTCGGGGTGCCGTGTTATCTATCCGCCCCCGGGTACCGTGGTTATGTTATGATGTGTGACGGAGATCGGAGCAAATTTTCTGAAATATGATGTGTTGTGGCGCCAAAGATAGGAGTGGCGACCACGTTCCTATGTTATCGTGCGCATCCCTTGGCATTGTTCACCGGTTCCTCGGCATGTTACCTGCCCCCGAGGTTACCGTATGTATGATATGGTATTTGTCCCGGCGTGGTATATGTCCCCGGGGTTACCGCGTATGTGACATGATATCCGATCCCGATATGCATGACTTGTGTTGAAGAGTAAGCATTCTGACCTTCCGTATATTCTGTATTCTGTTTGCTATCTCACATCATCTGAGTAATCTGTACGTTCTGTATTCCGTCTGATATATGACATCCCCTGAGTAATCTGTACGTTCTGAATCCCGTCCGATATATGGCAACATCCGAGTGTTCTGTACGTTCTGTATTGCGTCCGATATGTGATATCATCGGAGCAATCGGTACGCTCTGTACTCCGTCTGACGCATGACATTATCTGTGCGTTCTGTACGTGCCACACTCCTTCTGATATCTGATAACGGTATGTACGATCTGTGTCTGGAAAGTGAGTATGTCAGCATTCCATACGCTCTGTATGATTTGTACGCTCTGTATGATCTGTATTGGTCTGTATGATCTGTGTCTGAGAAGTAAGTAATTCGGCAATCTGGATAATATGCGTACCCTTTGTACTATTTGTTTCGATTATGGTTCTGCTTTCTGTATTTCATGCCTTACATACTCAGTACATATTCCGTACTGACCCCCTCTTCTTTGGGGGCTGCGTTTCATGCCGCGCAGGTACTCCCAGATGAGTGGAAGATATTATAGAAGATGTTCCAGCGAAGATGGCAAACTCCATTTGCACCTGGAGTGCTGCCGAGTTAGAGTATGTGTGCTGTGATGTCTGATATATGTTAGAGACTTTGCAGACAGTGTCGTGGGTATAGTATGTCAGTCTGTAAGCGGCTCCGTCGGCCGATATGTCGGTCTGTGTTATGTATTGAATTTTGTATGACTATATATTTGTTCGTCTGGAAGCTTCGAGAAAGAACATTTCTGAAAGAAAGAAAAAATAATTACTATATATTTTATCAGATCTGATTTAAAAGTTTGACGTAATTTTATGTGCGGCATGAGTCTGAGGGTTCGCTCGGCCCTAATTAAGGGTCGGGTGCCCATCACACCCTAGTAAGGTCGGGGTGTGACAAAGTGGTATCAGAGCAGGTCGGTCTTAGGGTTGTCTGCAAAGTCGTGCCCGGTAGAGTCTTGTTTATGGGTGTGTAGCGCGCCACACTTATAAATAGGAGGCTACGGGGTATCTAGGTATTGTTGACCTTCTTTTTGTCATAGATCGTGCGATAGAGCCCAGACATAGGGAAACGAGATCCCAAATGTAAGCCTTACATACGTTGGGAAAAGGTGAATAATGATATGGAAGGCCACGAAGGAAAGTCTTGACATGTTCGTTCTGTTATCACAAACCGGAAGCCCTGTACGGTTGTGATTTGGTATGATATGATATGATCCCATATGAAATGACACGACGCGATATGATACGATATGATATGATGCGATACGATATGATATGATATAACAAGATATGATATGACACAATATGACATGATATGGTCTAATATGAGGTAATATGATATGATGCGATGTGAAACGATATATAAAGGCCCTGGCCGGCCGGAATATGTTATGTATATATACGATCCGTGAGGCGTTGTTGATATTTGTTGTGTGTGAGTGAATTCTGAATAGTAAGGGTTGGAAAAGGGTAAAATGGTAATTGTAAAGGATAGAGCGGGTTACAGAAATGTCTCGGAATCTGTGAGACCTTGATCTGCTCCGGATCAGGTAATAAAGGCTATAAGGGAAAGTGGACGCGATTATATCGGCCCTAAGGCACCCAAAATCCATCAAAGTTTCGAGGTTAAGCGTGCTCGGGCGGGGGCAATTTCATGATGGGTGACCCCCTGGGAAGTTTTCTAAAATTTTTGTAAAATTCAGATGTGAGCAGCAGGTCAGGAGCTGGAGTAATCCAAGAGAAATTTAATGTATACGGAATGGTTGGGAAACCATACGAGGTCACAAAGAATGCGACAGGCTAGACTAGAAAAGAGACAAAAAGTGCAGTGCAGTTTTGGAATTTGGATAGGCTTGAATAGCGTCTGAAGGTAATTTACGGGTCAGTTGATACTAATTATATGTGTATATGTATATGAACATGAATGGTATCTCCTATGTCAGGATATCGACGGAAAATGAAAGGAAAACTTATGATAAGGAATTTTGCTATGTTGTGCACGGAGTTGAAAAGAAGAACTGTTGTCTTATAAGGAGCCCCTTAAAGGGGGGGAGGTCATGTTAGGCTTACAAGGAATAATGACGAACAAAATGAGCACCAACACATGAGGTTAAAGACAAGTGCGCCTGCATCAAGAGATACGAAAGGAAAGATTAAAGAAGAGTTGTGGTAGGGATCTAAAGGTGAGGCTTTTGTTAAGATATGGTCATGGAACAATAACAGAAAAGAGATGATCTGAGGAAGACAAGGATGAAATGTCGGCCCAGCAGATTAGAAAACCCAGGACACAGAATAAGGACCCATATGAGGACGAAAAGGCTCGACTATAGGGAATGGACATGGAGAAAACGGGCAACTATAAAAGAAACCCCCCCTCCCGAGGTGCTACGAGACCCCATAAGGACAGTTGAACATTCGAGGACGAATGTTCTAAAGGGGGGGAGGATGTTATAGCCCGTATATTGAACGTTTGGAAATTCCAAAGCCGTCGTGGAAAGTTAGGGGCGAAATCGTTTTCAAAAAATTATTTCAATATACGAGTGGTTGAAAATATTATTTATGATTATTATTAGTATGAAAATGATGAGAAAGGTTAAGGGCAAAAGGAGAAATTCGTGAAATGATCAATGGGAATAATGTGAAAGCTTAAGGGCAAAACGGTAATTTTGAAGAAAGTCGAGGGGCGAGTTGTCGTAAAAAAGAGAGAAAAGAAAAGAAAAAGAATAAAATAAAAGGATGACAAAATAAGTCATCTTAATTCAAGAAAATTCTAGAAAAATAAAAGGGAAAAAGGAAAGAAAAATCTAGAGAGGGGAGACATGTGCCCCTCACATGATTGTATATATATATATATATATATATATGTTATCTTCCAATCCAAGAAGAAAAAGAGAGGGTGAGGTTCGGCCAACCCATGGCAAATTTGATCATGGGAAATCTTGTTCCAAAAATTGTTTTCTTGTGGTATCTCCACTAATTCAAGGGTCCTCTACAACGTGGCATAATTGTTTCGGAAGGTAAGTCATCCGTTTCGTCGTTTCCGCATTCTAGGCAAGTTGAGAAGTTGAAGAGGAAAGGTGAGTTTTAATCTTGTTTTATGTGTTATGAATGGTTTATATGTGTTGTAGTATGCTAAAATGGATGAAATTCATGGTAGAAATCAAATGGAAGTTGAAACTGCGGGAGTGGTGTTTGGCCGTGCATGGGTGTGCTTAGTAATGCGTATGTAGAGTAGTGTTGGAGTGATGAATCAATGATATTCAACAGGTTTGTGTGTTGTGGTAATGTGTAGAAAATGAGTGGAATTCATAGAATGATGAATAATGAGGAATAGCCGTATGGTCGCCCTTTTATGTAGTTGAGAATGAATAAATCGTCGTTAGTATTTTGGTTGTCGTCGTTGTGAGTTTTATGATGGAAAATGAAGTTTTAATAATCCAAGTTAAGATTATAATCGTGTGGGCCGCATTGGAAGGAAATGTAGTCTTGATGTGGTTTCTTGAATTTATGAAATGAAGTTATAAATGTATGTATTGTGACATAATGTGTGAATTTGGAAGGAAAGAATGTGTTTGCTGTTGTTCTCGGGCTTGGGGACAATTTCGGGTGAGTTGGAACCTTGCTTGGGTCGTTTCGGAAAATTTTGTGGATTGTTGGAAATGTTATGGAATCATGTTCGTATGGTCTTGGATTGATTATATATGTGGATTAAGTTGTTGGAAGATTATGAGAATTGAATTGAAGTGAATTTGATTTAATTGATTATTGAATTGTTGCTGGAATAATTGCTAGTATTGTTGTTGGTTTGGCCGGGTCAAATTCCCGGATTGTTGCTGTTGATTTGGAGCCGAGCCGTATTCTCGGGGTTGGTATATTTACAGGGGAGGTGCTGTCGAAATTCCGGCAGGATATAAGTGGAGCTGCATAAGGGTTAAGCAAGTGTTTGATAATGAAACTAATGAATGAACTCTCTTGAATGTAGATTAACAAGTTGGAGGCACAAGCGTAACTAGTTGGTCGCGGCGCAGGTATGTAAGGCTTACCCTTTCTTTCTTTGGCATGTCCTAGAGCCAAGTAAGGTATAATGTGATATGCTGCCTTGGGGTAACTCTGTTCTGTGATGCTGAGTCTGATTATGATTCTAATTCACTTCTTGACCTGAGTTTGTGATCCTAGTTCATCCCTTGATATAAGTATTTGATATAAGTATTTTGGTACAAGTATTCTGATATACGTATTTTGATATAGGTATTCTGATGTAAGTATTTTCATATAAGTGTCTTGATATAAGCATTTTGATATCAGTCTTCTGATATAAGTGTGTCGATATGAGTATTTTGATATAAGTATTTTGATGTAAGCATGCTGATATAAGTATTCCGATATAAGTATTCTGATATGAGAATTCCGAAATCAGTATCCTGATAAGAGCATTCTGATATGTTTATTCTGATTCGAGAACTTCTGTAAGATTTAATGTCTCTAACTTCCGTATACGATCTCGAATTGCTCTGAAATGTTCGAAGAGGTTTCTGTATCAAGACGTCTATAATTTCCTTATACGTAAGTACGGTTCCAAAATCTCTATTTGATCTGATTCGTAAGGACATCTGAAGGTGTCTGATATGACTATGATTCTGATTCCCCGAAAAAGGCTTCTGAAACGCTTATAAAGCGTTCTGTACTTCGAACGCTCGTAACTTTCTCATACTACGCCGGACTGACCTGAAATCTGTTCCGAGCCTCCAGGTATCGGTAAGTACACGGGTCTGTCGAGTCTTGATTTCTATGCATGTGGTTCTCACTATTCTGCTCGTGCATATGTTATGATTTCCTTCACCGAGTCCCGGGCCGGTATGTATCGTGCGGATGGTCCGCCGAGTCCTCTGTTGAGGGCCGGGTTCCATATATGAATTCCGAAGTATGATGTGTCCGGTTCCGGGGTACTGTGTTATATGTCCGTCCCCGGTTACCGAGGATATATTATGAAGTATGATGTGTCCGGGCTCGGGGTGTCGTGTTATCTGTCCGCCCCCGGGTACCGTGGTTATGTTATGATGTGTGATGGAGATCGGAGCAAATTTTCTGAAATATGATGTGTTGTGGCGCCAAAGGTAGGAGTTGAGACCACGTTCCTATGTTATCGTGCGCATCCCTTGGCATTGTTCACCGGTTCCTCGGCATGTTACCTGCCCCCGAGGTTACCATATGTATGATATGGTATTTGTCCCGGCGTGGTATATGTCCCCGGGGTTACCGCGTATGTGACATGATATCCGATCCCGATATGCATGACTTGTGTTGAAGAGTAAGCATTCTGACCTTCCGTATATTCTGTATTCCGTTTGCTATATGACATCATCTGAGTAATCTGTACGTTCTGTATTCCGTCTGATATATGACATCCCCTGAGTAATTTGTACGTTCTGAATCCCGTCCGATATATGGCAACATCCGAGTGTTCTGTACGTTCTGTATTCCTTCCGATAAGTGATATCATCGGAGCAATTGGTACGTTCTGTACTCCGTCTGACGCATGACATTATCTGTGCGTTCTGTACGTGCCACACTCCTTCTGATATCTGATAACGGTATGTACGATCTGTGTCTGGAAAGTGAGTATGTCAGCATTCCATACGCTCTGTATGATTTGTACGGTCTGTATGATCTGTATTGGTCTGTATGATCTGTGTCTGAGAAGTAAGTAATTCGGAAATCTGGATAATATGCGTACCCTTTGTACTATTTGTTTCGATTATGGTTCTGGTTTTTGTTTTTCATGCCTTACATACTCAGTACATATTCTGTACTGACCCCTCTTCTTCGGGGGCTGCGTTTCATGCCGCGCAGGTACTCCCAGTTGAGTGGAAGATATTATAGAAGATGTTCCAGCGAAGATGGCAAACTCCATTTGCTCCTGGAGTGCTGTCGAGTTGGAGTATGTGTGCTGTGATGTCTGATATATGTTAGAGACGTTGCAGACAGTGTCGTGGGTATAGTATGTCAGTCTGTAAGCGGCTCCGTCGGCCGATATGTCGGTCTGTGTTATGTATTGAATTTTGTATGACTATGGATTTGTTCGTCTGGAAGCTTCGAGAAAGAACATTTCTGAAAGAAAGAAAAAAAAAACTTTTACTATATATTTTATCTGATCTGATTTAATAGTTTGACGTAATTTTATGTGCGGCAGGAGTCTGAGGGTTCGCTCGGCCCTAATTAAGGGTCGGGTGCCCATCACACAGTAGTAAGGTCGGGGTGTGACCATAGAATAGTTCGACGGAAAGGTATGTAAGGCTAACCCTTCTTTCATAAGGCATGGTTCTTGGCCAAATTCCTAAATTCCTCTATATGAGTATGTTGTCTTCACGTGGTTGACATTCCGAGCTCATAAGCTCACGACCCTTGATATGTACTATGCTTATACTACGTTCCTCGTATGACGAGTAAGTCTATAATGTAAATGTAACGATAATGATGAGGATAGAAATGATGATGAGAGTAAAATGAGAGTAGAGATGCTTACGAGCTACGATATATGTGTATGTGTGCCTATGAAGGGCTATAATAAGACCCCGAGCTTATGATGCCGGGTAAGACTATATGTATATGACTATGTATAAAGTATGTATACGATTACGAAATGCGCGCACACCTCTGCAGAGGGTACGGATAACCCTGATGCCTTGGTAGGGCCAGGTATGTATGACCTTGAGCCTTGGTTGGCCAAGTATGTATAAGACACCGATCCCATGAGGTCGGGTATGCTATGTAAATGCTATGTATATGAAATGACTATGAATGTGAAAAGACTATGTATAGGAATACGGATAAGGACATGTATACGAATATGAGCACAAGTATGGTACGAGTATTACTATGGGATACGAACAACGATGTATGCAAGTAAGCGACATGATGATGATATTACTGTCTCCCCTCCTATGCTATCTTCATATGATATCTATTATGCTTCTATATTGGTGTTGATCATGCTTTACATACTCAATACATTCTTCGTACTGACGTCCTTTTGTTTGTGGACGCTGCGTCATGCCCGCAGGTGCGCAGGGAGACAGATTTGATCCTTAGCTGCCTATTCGGAGATTTCATAGAGAGCTCCATTTCCTTCGGAGCCATATATTTTGGGTGCTCATTCTTTTGTGTATATAATTATGGGCATAGCGGGGTCCTGTCCCACTAATGTGATATGTTATACTCTTAGAGGCTCGTAGACGTGTGTGTGTGTGGGTAGATGTGTTTGGCCTTGTCGGCCTATGTTTTGTATATCAGTTTGTCGGCCACGTTGGCCCATGTATATTGATGTAGCATAAATGCCTATGATGATATAAATGTGCGGTTGTCCATATGGGACTAGTTGACGAATCAATGGAAATGCATGTATAATTATGTGGCTCACCTAGATGTAAGTATAAGCGTAAGCTAAGAGGGTGCTCGGGTGGGCTAGCACCGGGTGCTCGTCGCGGCCCCGAGTCGGGTCGTGACATCCAGCTCCTCCACTGGATGCTTCAGGCCAAGATCTAAAATAGGCGATACATTTGTTTACACAGTTGGTTGCTGCTCAGACTCAGCGGCAAAGTACAGAGCAGAGTGACAGGGCTGTTAGTGCAAGAGCCCGTGACTTCATTACTTTGAACCCTCCGGAATTCTTTGGATCAAAGCCGGAGGAGGACCCTCAGGATTTCATTGATGGTATGTTGAGGACGCTTCGATTGATACATGCTTCGAACACCGAATTGGTAGCGTTAGCGTCATATCGGTTGAGAGATGTCTCGATCCAATGGTATACTGTTTGGACGGCTTCACGGGGAGCCAATGCACCTCCCCCGGTATGGCAAGAGTTTGTTGATGCATTCCTCCGACACTATATGTGTTACACCTCGAAAATTTTTCGTAAGCCAACAATGAATGGACCAACGAAGGGCATGAGTGTGCGATGTTTTACCAAGTAGGGGATGACTATTTATGAACTTTGGAAATAAGGAAGTTGCAGAATTTCATTTCAGCCCAATGGTCATAAAATGGGATACGACCCGTAAAGTGATTTACGGACCGTAAAGTGCTATCGTCCTCCAACCTTCCAAAATTTTAACTTTCAGTCAATGCTTCAAATGGTTAAAAACAACTTAGAATACGGACCGTAAATTGAAATACGGCCTGTAAACTGAGTCGTAAACTGCCATGATCTTCAGCATACCTTTCTGTTTCTGATATGCTTAAATACGGCCGTGAAGGACGGACCGTAAACCAGTATACGGCCCGTAAAGTGGGGTTTACGACCACTGTACACCTCAGTCACTGTTCATTCCGGATTGGATTTTAAGTCATTAAAAAAGAGACCAGACCCAATCCAATTCATTTCAATTTCACGATATTCCTCTCAAGAAGACTCTAGAATGCTCTCTACTCTTTATCACAAGAAAAACAAAGGAAGTTTGTGATCCACTACATGAAACCCACGAAATCAAGTGTGAGAATCACACTAAAGTTCATCTTTCTCAAGAAAAACCCAAAGGGAGTGAAGTAGGGTTTTGGTGCTAGGGGAGCAATTTCACTCACGACTTGTTCAACCATCATCTAAGGTAAGTTTCATGACTTCTTCATGCTGTTTAATGTACTGGAAAGCTAAGATGCTTGAATGGTAGAAAAACAAAGAAGATGGGTCTTAAATGGATGAATAGTGTCACAATTGAATGGTAGTTGAATGGAATCATAAATGTTTATGTGCCATGATTATGAATATGTTGTAAACGATGTTTAGACCAGGAAATAAGCTATATATATATATATGAGAAAACGCGATAACGAACTATAACCATAAATGTGGAAAAAATGGAGGAAAATGGTGGATTTTGCTCAACGTATATGAATGACGATTGTTGATACGATATTGGAAAGTGTTGTTGTAAATGTTTAGGAGTTGAAATAGAACGTGGGAAAAGTAGTAAAAACAAGGAAAGTGCCGCCCAAATTTTCCAAGAAATAGTAGCGCGCGTTCTTATAGTCGCTTAACTAACGTAAATGCGAATCCTCTTTTGAAGGAAGAAACACGCTATCGAAGGAGAGCAAGCGAGCGATAGTTCAGTTAAACATCAAAGGTATGTGAGGCTAGACCTTTTCTTTCTATGGAATGAATCCCATGATATGATTCTTCTTCCTTTCCATGATCCTCCTATATTCCGGAAAGCCAAGAGCCTAAGATCATGAATAGCTACATGAGTCAAGAGATATGATATGACGTTCTCATAAGGTAAATGATGTCGTTCCTTGTATACACTCACCTTATGTACAAATCCCTTCAAGGTGAGGCGGAATGTTCATAAATGTTCATAATGGAATCGAGGGTTCACGACCATACGTCACATCGATAAAATATAGTTACCCTAGAGGAATTATGCATGTACGATGATAAGAATATTATTATAAGTATTTTATGATGAGCATGTTATGATCATATTACACCGGACCTAGTTGGTCGGGCAGTCACCGCGAAAGCGGGCAGCTTATACGATACACCATGGCCAGTTGGCATGGGCATGAGATGGCACCCCGGACGCGGGAGGCCTGGACGTTGGCTAATATTACTGATTATCACACCGCACCTATATGGTCGGGCAGTTTATGTATATATATATATATATATAATATGCATACATGAGATGATGATAAGCTTAAAAGTAAGTCAGCATGCATTACTTTTCATGTAATTCCCAGTCAGGTACAGTTGCTCCATAATTGATGCCTCCCTTATTTCCTTGATGTATTATTATTGTTCATGCCTCTCATACTCAGTACAATATTCGTACTGACGTCTGTTTTCTTTGGACGCTGTGCTCATGCCCACAGGTAGACAGGGAGGTGAGCTCGATCATAATTCTTAGTAGCTGCCAGCTGATTGCGAGCACTCCATTGTCCGGAGGTGCTCATGATTATTCTCTTGGTATAGGTATATTTTGGGCATCGTGGAGTCTTGTTCCACCTATATGTATAGTATGTCAGTAGAGGCTCGTAGATGCGCAGTGTGGGTAGATGGTCTCACGAGAGGCTTCTATGTATATGTATATATTATTTTGATGGCCGAGAGGCTTATGTATATATATATATATATATATATATATATATATATATATATATATATATATATAAAAGTATTTTCATGTTCTCAAATGAAAAGATGATTTTCTTATGTCCTAAGCATGAATTGATAAAGGAGCATTAAATGGGTAAGCTGAGTTGCAGAACGAGTGGTGCTCGGTGGCTAGCCCTGGGTACTCGCCACGGCCCCTAGCTGGGTCGTGACAAAAGTGGTATCAGAGCAGTTCGGTCCTAGGAAGTGTCTACGAGACGTGTCTAGTAGAGTCTTGTTTATGGTGTGTTGCGCGCCACATCAATAAACATGAGGCTACAGGGCATTTAGGAAAACGACCGTCTTTCTTCTTATGAGATCGTGCGATAGAGCCATGTGTAAGATTTTATCCTCCCTAATAGTGTGTTATGATTTCAGAATGCCGCCAAAGGGAAAAGTCATAGCCGCCCAGAAGGGCAAAGTCACGACGAAAAGATGGGCAGAAAGGGAGCCTCTGATGAATGTAGAAGAAGGCGAATCACAAAATGAGGCCTCACCCAACGTAGAAGAGCAAGGAGGAGCCTCCGCTCCAATTCCTCCACCAGTCGCTTCGGGTCAACAAGTGACCAAAGCTATTCATCTATTGATGAAACTGGTAGCTGCACAGGCACAACGACAGAATGCGGGCCTGAGTGATCGTTCAGCTAGTATAAGAGCCCGTGATTTTATGACTCTAAATCCCCCGAAATTTTTCGGGTCAAAGCCGGATGAAGACCCGTAAAACTTCATTGATGAAATGTTGAGGACCTTAAAGATTATTCATGCCTCCGAGACCGAGTCCGTGGAGTTGGCCTCTTATAGACTCCGCGATGTGGCAGTATTATGGTACAACAATTGGATAGCATCGAGGACAGAAAATGCACCTCCTCCCGCTTGGCAAGAGTTTGTTGACGCTTTCATTCGCCATTATTTTCCACCCGAGGTCCGCCGAGCTAGAGCGGACAGGTTCTTGAATCTAAAGCAAGGAAGCATGAGTGCTCGAGAATATAGCTTGCAATTTAATTCTCTGGCCAGGTATGCCCCGACTATGGTGGCCGACATGGGGGATCGAGTGCACAGGTTTGTGAGTGGTTTGGGACTACATCTATTCAAAGATTGCTTGACAGCTTCATTGCAAGATGGGATGGACATTTCCCGGATACAGGCCCATGCTCAGAACCTTGAGGAACGACAATAGCCACCGAGGAGTGATCGTGATATTAACCGAAGGCAAGGTAAGAGTATTAGGTCTATGGGAGCAAGCAGCGAGTATGGAGGGGGGTCGAGACAGATGTATTCTAAGCACTCGGGACAGTCAGTGACTAGTGCGCCTCCCAGATTTTCAGACAGAGGGTTTGATTGTTCTTCCCGGTCAGGACAGGGCCAGAGTTCGAGGGCCTCGAATTCTCAGTTTAGGGGAGATTTTAGTCAGAGGAGACCTCCGGTACGGCGGTGGAGCCATTACGGTAGGTTACATTCCGGATGATGTTATCGGGGTACGGATACTTGATATGCTTGTGGTTAGACTGGGCACATGATGAGGGATTGCCCGTTGGTCAGAGATAGGGTTGGGGCTCAGCCCACAGGTTCAGCAGCAGGATCTTCTTCAGTACGCCCTACAGCACAGACTCCTCAGACGTCGGCTGGTAGAGGCATAGGCAGAGGGGGAGCATCTACTTCAGGTGTTGTTCAGCCCCGCGTATATGCTTTGGCTAGGCGACAGGATCTTGAGTCCTCCCCAGATGTTGTCACAGGTACATTGACTATATTTTCCCGTGATGTGTATGCTTTGATCTATCCGGGTTCTACTTTCTCGTATGTTACTCCATATGTTGCTGATTGTATTGGGGTGAAACCGGAGCCAATTAAACCTTTCAAGGTATTCACTCCGGTTGGTGATTCTGTGATAGCGAGGAAAGTGTATAAAAGTTGTGTCGTTGTGATATGTGATCGCCAGACCAAAGCCGATTTGATTGAACTTGAAATGGTAGATTTCGATGTAATCATGGGCATGAATTGGGTGGCTTCATGCTATGCAAATGTTGATTGTCGATTGAAGGTGGTTCGATTCCAATTTCTGGGAGAGCCTATACTTGAATGGAAGGGGAGTACGACATCCCCAAAAGGTAGGTTTATTTCCTACCGCAAGGCAAAGAAGATGATAGCAAAAGGCTATATTTATCATTTAGTTCGAGTTCATGATACAGAAGCAGATTCACCAACTCTTCAATCTGTTCCGGTGGTGAATGAATTCCCATACATATTTCTAGATGAGCTTCCAGGTCTTACTCCAGAAAGGGGAATTGATTTCGCTATCGATGTATTACCGGACACCTAGCCAATTTATATTCCTCCGTACCGAATGGCTCAGGCAGAATTAAAAGAGCTAAAGGCATAGTTGAAAGATTTTCTTGGAAAGGGGTTTATAAGGCCCAGCTCACCACCGTGGGGAGCACCAGTTTTGTTCATGAGAAAGAAAGATGGTTCCCTACGAATGTGCATTGACTACAGACAATTGAATAAGGTGACGATAAAGAATAAATATCCTCTTCCTAGGATTGATGACTTATTTGATCAGCTGCAGGGCGCCAAATGGTTTTCTAAAATAGATTTGCGATCGGGTTACCATCAAGTGAGGGTTAGAGAAGAGGATATTCCCAAGACTGCCTTTAGGAAAAGATATGGCCACTATGAATTCCGAGTAATGTCGTTTGGGTTGACAAATGCTCCGGCAGTGTTCATGAATTTAATGAATAATGTATTCCGGCCATTTTTGGACCTCTTCGTGATAGTATTTATTAATGATATTCTAGTGTATTCTCGCACAGAATCAGAACATGCAGACCATTTGTGAATTGTTCTTGGGGTTCTTCGATCTCGAGAATTATACGCAAAGTTTTCCAAGTGCGAGTTTTGGCTGAATTCTGTAACATTCTTGGGCCATGTTATTTCCAATGATGGCATTCGAGTCGACACTCAGAAAATTGAAGCTGTGAAGACTTGGCCAAGGCCTACGACGCCCACGAAAGTCCGTAGTTTTCTGGGTTTGGCAAGCTATTATCGAAGGTTCGTAGAGGGCTTTTTGTCTATTTCAGGCCCCTTGACGAAGCTAACCCAGAAGTCCACCAACTTTCAATGGAACGATGCATGCGAGCGGAGTTTCCAAGAGCTGAAGGACAGGTTGACCTCAGCTCCAGTGCTGACACTTCCAGAAGGGCCAGATGGCTACGTTGTGTATTGTGATGCTTCCGGTGTGGGACTAGGATGTGTATTGATGCAGCACGGGAAAGTTATTGCATATGCTTCAAGGAAATTGCGGAAACATGAGAAGAATTACCCCACTCATGATCTTGAACTAGCTGCGGTCATTCATGCCTTAAAAATGTGGAGACATTATTTGTACGGTATGCACATTGATATCTATACAGATCACAAAAGTCTTCAGTACATCGTTAAGCAAAAAGAGTTGAACCTGTGACAGAGGCGGTGGTTAGACTTATTAAAAGATTATGATGTTAACATTTTATACCACCCCAGGAAGGCGAATGTAGTAGCCGACGCACTTAGCTACCGATCAATGGGCAGCTTAGCCCCAGATACAGTACCTCCAGCTCCTCCACCGGATGCTTCAGGCCAAGATGTAAAAGAGGCCATACATTTGCTTACACAGTTGGTTGCTGCTCAGACTCAACAGCAAAGTACAGGGCAGGGGGAAAGGGTTGTTAGTGCAAGAGCCCGTGACTTCATTACTTTGAACCCTCCGGAATTCTTTGGATCAAAGCCGGAGGAGGATTTCACGACCCAACCCCGTAGGCCGTGACTAGTGCCCGAGCTGGACACTCGTATACACCTGTTACTATAATAGTTCACAACTAGCATAATAAAGAACTTATATATATATACAAAGGCAGGACGTCGTCCCAAAACTGTCATATATATATATATGTATCATAGCAACCTGTCTCCTGAGGAGTTACAACTTTCAACAGATAATATCGTACATAAGCCGGCAAGGCCATCACAATATAGGGGGAACGCCCCAGCCATACACGAGCCAACAAGGCTACCATAACACACGACTTTCAAAACACATACGTATATATATATCTACGCAAGCCGACAAGGCTGCCACTACACACAACATCCCAAAACATATATATACGCAAGCCGACAAGGTTTCCACTACGAATGGGTACGTCCCAAAACATAAGTAATATCCACACAACTAAACAACAACTATATACAGACCCACACATATGTCTACAGACCTCTAAGAGTAACGACAGTATCATATGACGGGACAAGGCCCAGCCGTACCCTTGGGTAAACATATATATACAACAGGGGAATCTGTACCACAAAGCTAGGCTCCGGAACAAGGGAGCACTCCAGGATAGCTGAATATATATCCTAAGCTGGCGGATCACCAAAACGAGCGTTTGTACCTGTGGGCATGAAATGCAGCCCCCCGAAGAAAGGGGGTCAGTACGGGATATGTACTGAGCATGTAAAGCATGAAATATACTGAACAGGGTCATACTGAGATAAGGAGTGCAGAAAACTAGTTCAATAACCAGAAAACCACAAGGCTTACCTTTGAACATAAACCATACGTGTCAATATCATATCCAACCAGTTATAGGACTTAGTGACATAATTAGATAATCACCCTGTACATATGCATATAAAACATGTCCCGGCCCTCTAGTGAGGGACTCGGTAATTAAAATCATCATATACATGCACATATAACGTGTCCCGGCCCTCTAATGAGGGACTCGGTGAATAAAGTCATCATATGCCATCCTGGCTGCCATCCCCATATCATCATATCATCATGTCATCATATTATCATATGCATATACATATAACGTGTCCCGGCCCTCTAATGAGGGACTCGGTGAATAATGTAGTGGATCTGTGCACGAGAACATGTCCTGGCCCGGGACTTAGTGAAAGATGTAACAGTATGCACGAACAGAGTAATAAGTAACCATATACACATAAATCATCTTTTGAGACTCAATAGATAAGTAGACTAGTCAACGCTCGAGTATCAAGATAATGGTCACACTCAGTACTCTTTGAAAATCATTACGAACTATGTCAAATAACGTCTCAGGAATCATAGACATGTATCAAGTCAATCCAAGGCAACTTATATAAGTTATGGTCATTAGGCATTATGGAGTTTTTCAGGAATAGGAACTTTCATGAATCATTTACTATCCGATCATATAGAAAGATCGAGGGCAGTAGTTCGACTATTTTAAGAATTCTAATATCAAGGAATGGATAAGAATCATAATACATGCTCGGAACTTATGAGTAGAATTACCCCGCATCTCATATCGTTTCATACTTACATCTAGGACATGCCAAAAGAAAGAAAGGATAGGCTTTACATACCTTTAGCGTTTACTCGCAACACAACTCATATACGCTGCCCAACGGTATCTCAACCTATAGTAAGACGTCAAAATCTACGATTAAACTATGAAGAGATTCAAAACGTATTCTAACGTTAGTAACTTCTTTCTAAATAATTTGGCGACTCCTCCCTTACATTCAAATCAACCACATACAATCAAGCCAACACCAATGATCACACGCTCAAGTGTTAACCCGAGACCATTCAAATACGACTCGAGGACACTTCTGACAACCCGCACAATATTCAAAACAACCCAATCAATGTACCAAACAACCCGCAATCTCCACACTTGACAAGAACAACAACAACACATTCTTTCTTCCAATTCACAAATCCTACCAACAACCACACGTTTAACAACATCATTTATACAAATATAAGAAACTATATCAGCATCATATTAGTTCCTACAACATCCCACAAACAATTACAACTTCAACTTGAACCATTAGACTTCATCCTCACCATAACGTCCATAACAACAACAACCAAAACATCAAATAAATCAATTCACCAATTCCTCCTAAATCAGCCCCTACACGGCCTCAACATAATCACACATAACTTCCTGAATTTCATTCATTTCTACACACTACAACACGTTCAAATCATCCTCAATACATATACAAGAAAGTTAAATCTTACCTTAAATACTTGGCTTTTCAACTTGGCTACAATTTGTGCCTTGAGTTTAGCACTTGTTCTTACCACTCCAATGAATGCTCCACGTTATTATACGCCTTTCAAGGAGTTGAATTGCTTGAGAAATATATTTTTGTTGCTCACAACCACAAGCTCACTCTCGGCTAGCCATGGCCGAGAGCTTCTCTCTCCCTCTCTAAGTTTCTAGGTTTGAGAAGATGAAAATGTCTAGGCTAGTTGATGAATGAATCATCATTTGGCTATATATAGGAATTCCATGCGTTGGACATGTGTCCCACCCAATGTTTAAGCCAATTACATTTGGCCAAATCACGGATGGGGCCCACACGACCACTTATGGCTTAATTAGTTCATAATTAAACTTTTAATCCCACTTAATAATCTAATCATGGTTAATTAATCCCTAATCTCCAATAATATTTCTATACCAAATAAAATTTATAGGCAACTTGTGCATTGAAACAAAATCGGAAGTTAAGAGTCTCTACCTCGTACCATAAAATAGTCTTGTCTTTAACTTGTCGCGCTTAGCTTAAAATATCCCAATGTATAAAAATACGGAATATAACATCCTTCCCCCCTTTAGAACATTCGTCCTCGAATGTCAAATCGGTCTTAAGGGTCTTATAAGCACTTCGTGGGAGTCTCTTTCATAGTTGTCACATATAAGTTTCTTTACCAATCAATATAATCAACGAGGAGCTTAGATTACCTGTAGGCATAGGAAACAAGTGAGGATATTTCTTCTTCATCTCCTCTTCAGCTTCCCAAGTCATCTCCTCCCTGTTATTGTTTCGCCACAATACTTTAACAGAAGCCACGTCCTTAGTACGCAATCTTCTCACTTGACGATCCAGTATAGCTATAGGGTTCTCCTCGTTTGATAACTCTTCTGTCACTTCGATATGATCCACGGGGAATATCCGGGAAGGGTCACCAATGCATTTTTGAAGCATAGACACATGAAACACTAGGTGTACCGCTTCCAGATCAGATAGTAGGTCTAATTCGTAGGCAACCTTGCCTACCTTGCGAACAACCTGATAAGGCCCAATATATCTTGGGCTTAATTTCCCTTTCCTGCCGAATCTCATAACACCCTTCATGGGTGACACCTTCAAGAGTACCCTGTCACCAATCTGGAACTCTAAGTGTCGACGCCGATTATCTGCTTATTATTTCTGCCGACTCTGGGCTGCCAGTAATCTTTCCTGAATAAGCTTTACCTTCGACAGCCTGCTGAACCATATCTGGGCCTATCAACTTAGCCTCACCAACATCAAACAAACCTATAGGTGATCTGCACTTTTTGCCATATAGAGCCTCATACGGTGTCATATGGATGCTAGAATGGTAGCTGTTATTATAGGCAAACTCAATAAGTGGCAAGTAATCATCCCAGCTACCCCTGAAATCAATAACACAGGCCCGTAACATATCTTGTAGTGTCTGAATGGTACGCTCGGCCTGTCCGTCAGTCTGAGGGTGAAATACTGTGCTGAGACTCACTTGTGTCCCCAATCCCTCCTGGAAGGATCTCCAGAAGTTAGCTGTAAACTGGGCTCCTCTATCGGAGATAATAGCTTGTGGGAACCCCATGAAGTCTCACTATCTCCTTAAGGTACAATTTGGCATAATCGTCAGCTGAATATGTAGTCCGGACTGGAAGGAAGTGGGCTGATTTTGTCAATCTATCAACGATGACTCAGATAGAGTCATATTTTCGCGAGGTGCGAGGCAAACTGGTGACGAAGTCCATATTGATCACTTCCTATTTCCAGGTCGGAATCTCCATCTCCTGTAATAATCCCCCAGGCTTCTGGTGCTCGATCTTAACCTGTTGACAATTCGGACACTGGGCAACAAACTCCGCTATATCTTTTTTCATGCCATCCCACCAATACAAACATCTGAGGTCATGATACATCTTCGTTGATCCTGGATGAATAGAATAACGAGCATAGTGTGCTTCTCCCATAACCTGTCGTCGTAACCCTGCAACCTCAGGTACACATATTCTGCCTCTGTATCGTAGTACTCCGTCAGGTGCAATCTCGAATGGGGTCTCATCCTTCTGAAGTGCTGCATCTCTGTAATGTACAAGAATAGGATCCTCATACTGGTGTTTCTTTACCTCTTCGATAATAGAGGACTCAACAATTCCTCGCACAGGAACCCTGCCATTATCCGAATCAGCCAAACGAACTACCAGACTAGCTAACTGACAAACCTCACGGACTATCTATTTCTGCTCTGGTTGTACATTTGCCAAACTACCCAGAGATTTACGGCTGAGTGCATCTGCTACAACATTGGCCTTTCCTGGGTGACATAGAATGTCAACATCATAGTTTTTCAGCAATTCTAGCCATCTTCTCTACCGTAAATTCAACTCCTTCTGCTTAAAAATGTAATGGAGGATTTTATGATCCGTATATATATCAACATGTATGCCATATAAATAATGTCTCCATATTTTCGAAGCATGAATCACCGCTGCTAACTCCCGATCATGGGTGGGAAAATTCCTTTCGTGCTTTCTGAGCTGTCGGGATGCATAGGCTATAACTCTGCCATGCTGCCTCAACACACAACCTAACCCAACACCCGAGGCATCACAATAAATAACATAGCCATCTGGCCCCTCAGGAAGTATCAGAACCGGAGCTGTAGTCAACTTCTCCTTCAGTAACTGAAAGCTTCGCTCACAAGCGTCGGTCTATTGAAACTTGGCTGCCTTCTGCGTTAGCCTTGTTAAAGGGGCTGAAATTGAGGCAAACTTCTCCACAAACCTCCTGTAATACCCTGCCAGACCCAGAAAACTGCGTACCTCGGTAGCTGTCGTAGGCCTAGGCCAAGTCTTTACGGCCTCAATCTTCTGCGAGTCTACCTGAATGCCATGAGCTCCGACGATATGCCCCAAGAATGCTACTGCAGTTAACCGGAATTCACATTTAGAGAACTTGGCATACAATTTCTGGTGCTGGAGCACCCTAAGTACCGTCCTCAAATGATCTGCATGCTCCTCTTCTGATCCTGAATAGACCAGAATATCATCAATAAATACAGTCACGAACAGGTCAAGGAATGGATTGAATACTTGGTTCATCAAATCCATATATACTGCTGGAGCATTGGTCAACCCAGAGGACATCACCCTAAACTCGTAGTGCCCGTATCGGGTCCTGAACGCAGTCTTCGGAATGTCTACCTCCTTTACCTGCACCTGGTGATAGCCTGACCGCAAGTCTATCTTCGAGAAACACTTAGCACCCTGCCACTGGTCAAATAAATCATCGATCCTGGGGAGGGGATACCTATTCTTTATTGTTACTTTGTTCAGCTGCCTATAATCAATACACATCTGCAGCGACCCATCTTCCTTTCTCACAAACCGCACTGGTGCTCCCCAAGGTGATGTGCTGGGCCTAATGAAGCCCTTTTCCCATTCATTCTATACTCTGATTTTCCATATCATATTTGCCTTTATACCTTAGTCACAGAAATCACGTCATATTCTTTAATCGCCTCCTCACCAGCTTTACTCATTCTTATAACAATCCTTGTTATATTCAAGTAATATCTTGTCCGTAATCAATCCTATAGTGTAACACTTCTTGGCCTTATTCGCGATTCCTACTATGGTTTAATTACATCCTGTGGAGTAGGCGTACTTAACCTTTGGTCAATCTTACCCATAATATCTCACAAGCTGTCTTATCAATACATTCATATTTGTCATAATTCTCCCTCCCACGCACTCTTGTCTCAATCATACTATTTTTTCTTTTAACTATAAACTCGTCGTAATTTACCCCTGCTTATCAGTTCCGTCAATACCTCAATATAACATTTTATTAAGGTTTTGCCGGCCCTTTCTAAATCATCTCGTAGTATCACAAACCCTTCCAAATTATCCTAGCATTTCTTTTTACCATACTGATATCGACCTCATAATTACTATCACCATCAATTCATCGGTTAATCTTTCTCTCTCAAAGTCAGACGTACTTGCGACTTAGTCAAATCTTATCGTTACTGTTGACGCGACATTCCAAAAATATTACGAACTTGTGTGTCATTTTCTTGTTATTTCTCCTAAAATTTTGGCAGAGTTTCCTCTGTATTTCTTACCATCTCAATACCTGCACGCAGGAAATACCAACAACGCCTCACAGGGCCAACATACACACACATATATATATATTATATCGTATCGTAGCCATACAGGTCTTCCTATATCAGTCACAAGATGAAAATAACGAACTTGCCTCGTGTATCCAACCCAAGCTGTACCTGTCACTCTTTCCTGTTTATTTTTCCTTTCCATCTTTAACTGCAGGTTTCAAACATCCCTGCAGCATTCATACTATGTCTAACATATATTCTGCTTACAATTATTGATTCCTTTAGCTTCTTCTATGTATACTTTCTAACTGGACTTATCTGCAATATATACGTTCAACCCATTTCCTTACTATACTTACCATAACTCACCATAATGATGGCCAGTTTAACACCCCGCATATATAAATTCTCATTATGTACCCTTGCTATCCAATTTTCACCTGAAGGTGCAACTATATTCTATCCTAGAATTCGAAATTCCCACGGGTGGGAATGCCTTGGTCACTGTTACTCGTAAATACTTGGTTGTTGATTCCTTTGATTTCTGCTCGCCGCTATTAGGTAACAATCTATAACAAATGCACATACATAAGGAATTTCGTCTCATATACCTGTAGTCGATCAGTCTCTAGTCTGATCTGGTGACCTAGAAGGTGAAGTGTGCTCCTTGTCTTCGTCTGCCCGCCATCTACTCGTCTGACCTTCATCGTCTTCTTCATGTAAATCTGGGGAATGCAGATAACTGGGCAACTCCTAGTTTACCGATGACCAGGACAGGGGGCTGGAATAATCTATAACACTTACCGGGGTAGCTGGTCTGACGTGGTGCCCTCTCATAGGAGTAACTGGTATGGCTTCAGGGACCGCCTCCCTGGATATCAAAAACTCTGGAGGAATTGTCGCTGGGTCCTCCGAGGGGTTAGTCTCGATAGAATAACTGAGGCTCCTCCTACTCGGTCCTGGAGCCGGAGGTCCCGAATTTACCCTAGGGGCCTTCTTAGCACCCCAACTATCTGAAGCTGGCCTCTTCATCTCTCGCAAATCTGCACATACCTACAGGAAAAGAGATCAGAAACAGTCTTTCCTAGGTTCAGGCTCTATCGCACGATCTAAGACAGAAGGAAGGATAATATCGTAGATGTCCTGTAGCTTCCTATTTATAGATGTGGTGCACAACACTCCGATAAACAAGACTCAACTAGACACGATCTGTAGACACTCCGAGGATGAACCGCTCTAATACCACTTTTGTCACGACCCAACCCCGTAGGCCGTGACTAGTACCCGAGCTGGACACTCGTATACACCTGTTACTATAATCGTTCACAACTAGCATAATAAAGAACTTATATATATATACAAAGGCAGGACGTCGTCCCAAAACTGTCACATATATATGTATCATAGCAACCTGTCAACTGAGGAGTTACAACTTTCAACAGATAATATCGCACATAAGCCGGCAAGGCCAACACAATATAGGGGGAACACCCCAGCTATACACGAGCCAACAAGGCTACCATAACACACGGCTTCCAAAACACATACGTATATATATCTACGGAAGCCGACAAGGCTGCCACTACGAATAGGTACGCCCAAAAACATAAGTCATATCCACACAACTAAACAACAACTATATACTGAGCCACACATATGTCTACAGACCTCTAAGAGTAACGACAGTAACATATGACGGGACAGGGCCCCGCCGTACCCTTGGGTAAACATATATATAAAAAAGGGGAATCTGTACCACAAAGCTAGGCTCCGGAACAAGAGAGCACTCCAGGATAGCTGAATATATATCCGAAGCTGGCGGATCACCAAAACGAACGTCTGTACCTGCGGGCATGAAACGCAGCCCCCCGAAGAAAGGGGGGTCAGTACGGGATATGTACTAAGCATGTAAAGCATGAAATATAGTGAATAGGGTCATACTGAGATAAGGAGTGCAGAAAACTAGTACAATAACCAGAAAACCACAAGGCTTACCTTTGAACATAAACCATACGTGTCAATATCATATCCAACCAGTTATAGGACTTAGTGACATAATTAGATAATCACCCTGTACATATGCATATAAAATGTGTCCCGGCCCTCTAGTGAGGGACTCGGTAATTAAAATCATCATATACATGCACATATAACGTGTCCCGGCCCTCTAATGAGGGACTCGGTGAATAAAGTCATCATATGCCATCCTGACCGCTATCCCCATATCATTATATCATCATGTCATCATATCATCATATGCATATACATATAACGTGTCCCGGCCCTATAACGAGGGACTCGGTGAATAATGCAGTGGATCTGTGCACGAGAACATGTCCTGGCCCGGGACTCAGTGAAAGATGTAACAGTATGCACGAGCAGAGTAATAAGTAACCATATACACATAAATCATCTTTTGAGACTCAATAGATAAGTAGACTAGTCAACGCTCGAGTATCAAGATAATGGTCACACTCAGTACTCTTTGAAAATCATTACGAACTATGTCAAATAACGTCTCAGGAATCATAGACATGTATCAAGTCAATCCAAGGCAACTTATAAACGTTATGGCCATTAGGCATTATGGAGTTTTTCAGGAATAGGAACTTTCATGAATCTTTTACTATCCGATCATATAGAAAGCTCGAGGGCAGTAGTTCGACTATTTTAAGAATTCTAATATCAAGGAATGGATAAGAATCATAATACATGCTTGGAACTTATGAGTAGAATTACCCCGAATCTCATATCGTTTCATACTTACATCTAGGACATGCCAAAAGAAAGAAAGGACAGGCTTTACATACCTTTAGCGTTTACTCGCAACACAACTCGTATACGCTGCCCAACGGTATCTCAACCTATAGTAAGACGTCAAAAACTACGATTAAACTATGAAGAGATTCAAAACGTATTCTGACGTTAGTAACTTCTTTCTAAATAATTTGGCGACTCCTCCCTTACATTCAAATCAACCACATACAATCAAGCCAACACCAATGATCACACGCTCTAGTGTTAACCCGAGACCATTCAAATATGACTCGAGGACACTTCTGACAACCCGCACAATATTCAAAACATCCCAATCAATGTACCAAACAACCCGCAATCTCCACACTTGACAGAACAACAACAACACATTCTTTCTTCCAATTCATAAATCCTACCAACAACCACACGTTTAACAACATCATTTATACAAATATAAGAAACTATATCAGCATCATATTAGTTCCTACAACAGCCAACAAACAATTACAACTTCAACTTGAACCATTAGACTTCATCCTCACCATAACGTCCATAATAACAACAACCAAAACATCAAATAAATCAATTCACCAATTCCTCCTAAATCAGCCCCTACACGGCCTCAACATAATCACACATAACTTCCTAAATTTCATTCATTTCTACACACTACAACACGTTCAAATCATCCTCGATACATGTACAAGAAAGTTAAATCTTACCTTGAATACTGCGTTTTTCAACTTGGCTACAATTTGTGCCTTGAGTTTAACACTTGTTCTTGCCACTCAAATGAATGCTCCACGTTATTATACACCTTTCAAGGAGTTGAATTTCTTGAGAAATATATTTTTGTTGCTTACAACCACAAGCTCACTCTCGGCTAGCCATGGCCGAGAGCTTCTCTCTCCCTCTCTAAGTTTCTAGGTTTGAGAAGATGAAAATGTCTAGGCTAGTTGATGAATGAATCATCATTTGGCTATATATAGGAAGTCCATAGGTTGGACATGTATCCCACCCAATGTTTAAGCCAATTACATTTGGCCAAATCACGGGTGGGGCCCACACGGCCACTTATGGCTTAATTAGTGAATAATTAAACTTTTAATCCCACTTAATAATCTAATCATGGTTAATTAATCCCTAATCTCCAATAATATTTCTATACCAAATAATATTTATAGGAAACTTGTGCATTGAAACAAAATCAGAAGTTAAAAGTCTCTACCTCGTACCCTAAAATAGTCTTTTCTTTAACTTGTCGCGTTTAGCTTAAAATATCCCAATGTACAAAAATACGGAATATAACAGAGGACCCTCAGGATTTCATTGATGGTATGTTGAGGACGCTTCGATTGATACATGCTTCGAACACCGAATCGGTGGAGTTAGCGTCATATCGGTTGAGAGATGTCTCGATCCAATGGTATACTATTTGGATGGCTTCACGGGGAGCCAATGCACCTCCCCCGGTATGGAAAGAGTTTGTTGATGCATTCCTCCAACACTATATGTGTTACACCTCGGAAATTTTTCGTGAGCCAACAATGAATGGACCAACGAAGGGCTTGAGTGTGCGATGTTTTACTAAGTAGGGGATGACTATTTATGAACTTTGGAAATAAGGAAGTTGCAGAATTTCATTTCAGCCCAGTGGTCGTAAAATGGGATACGGCCTGTAAAGTGATTTACGGACCGTAAAGTGCCATCGTCCTCCAACCTTCCAAAATTTCAACTTTCTGTCAATGCTTCAAATGGTTAAAAACGACTTAGAATACAGACCGTAAATTGAAATATGGCCCGTAAACTGAGTCGTAAACTACCATGATCTTCAGCCAACCTTTCTGTTTCTGATATGCTTAAATACGGCCGTGGAGGACGGACCGTAAACCAGTATACGGCCCGTAAAGTGGGGTTTACGACCACTGTCCACCTCAGTCACTGTTCTTTCCGGATTGGATTTTAAGTCATTAAAAAAGAGACCAGACCTCATCCAATTCATTTCAGTTTCACGATACTCCTCTCTAGAAGCCTCTAGAATGCTCTCTACTCTTTATCACAAGAAAACCAAAGGAAGTTTGTGATCCACTACATGAAACCCACGAAATCAAGTGTGAGAATCAAACTAAAGTTCATCTTTCTCAAGAAAAACCCAAAGGGAGTGAAGTAGGGTTTTGGTGCTAGGGGAGCAATTCCACTCATGACATGTTCAACCATCATCTAAGGTAAGTTTCATGACTTCTTCATGCTGTTTAATGTATTGGAAAGCTAAGATGCTTGAATGGTAGAAAAACATAGAAGATGGGTCTTAAATGGATGAATAGTGTCACAATTGAATGGTAGTTGAATGGAATCATAAATGTTGATGTGCCATGATTATGAATATGTTGTAAACGATGTTTAGACCAGGAAATAAGCTATATATATATATATATGAGAAAACGCGATAACAAACTATAACCATAAATGTGGAAAAAATGGAGGCAAATGGTGGATTTTGCTCAACGTATATGAATGACGATAGTTGATGCGATATTGTAAAGTGTTATTGTAAATGTTTAGGAGTTGAAATAGAACGTGGGAAAAGTAGTAAAAACAAGGAAAGTGCCGCCCAAATTTTCCTAGAAATAGTAGCGTGCGTTTTTATAGTCGCTTAACTAACGTAAATGTGAATCCTCTTTTGAAGGAAAAAACGCGCTATCGAAGGAGAGCAAGCAAGCGATAGTTCAGTTAAACGTCAAAGGTATGTGAGGCTAGACCTTTTCTTTCTATGGCATGAATCCCATGATATGATTCTTCTTCCTTTCCATGATCCTCCTATATTCCGGAAAGCCAAGAGCCTAAGATCATGAATAGCTACATGAGTCAAGAGATATGATATGACGTTCTCATAAGGTAAATGATGTCGTTCCTGGTATACACTCACCTTATGTACAAATCCCTTCAAGGTGAGGCGGAATGTTCATAAATGTTCATAATGGAATCGAGGGTTCACGACCTTACGTCACCTCGATAAAATATAGTTACTCTAGAGGCGTTATGCATGTACGATGATAAGCATATTACTATAAGTATTTTATGATGAGCATGTTATGATCATATTACACCGGGCCTAGTTGGCCGGGCAGTCACCGCGAAAGCGGGCAGCTTATACGATACACCATGGCCAGTTGGCATGGGCAGACACCACTAGTGGGCGGCATGAGATGGTACCCCGAACGCGGGAGGCCTGGACGCGGGCTAATGTTACTGATTATCACACCGCACCTATATGGTCGGGCAGTTTATGTATATATATATATATATATATATATATAATATGCATACATGAGATGATGATAAGCTTAAAAGTAAGTCTACATGCATTACTTTTCATGTAATTCCCAGTCAGGTACAGTTGCTCCATACTTGATGCCTCCCTTATTTCCTTGATGTATTATTATTGTTCATGCCTCTCATACTCAGTACTGACGTCCGTTTTCTTTGGACGCTGTGTTCATGCCCATAGGTAGACAGGGAGGTGAGCTCGATCCAGATTCTTAGTAGCTGCCAGCTGATTACGAGCACTCCATTGTCCGGAGGTGCTCATGATTATTCTCTTGGTATAGGTATATTTTGGGCATGGTGGAGTCTTGTTCCACCTATATGTATAGTATGTCAGTAGAGGCTCGTAGATGCGTAGTGTGGGTAGATGGTCTCACGAGAGGCTTCTATGTATATGTATATATTATTTTGATAGCCGAGAGGCTTATGTATATATATATATAAGTATTTTCACGTTCTCAAATGAAAAGATGATTTTCTTATGTCCTTAGCATGATTTGATAAATGAGCATTAAATGGGTAAGGTGAGTAGCAAAACGAGTGGTGCTTGGTGGCAAGCCCCGGGTCATGGTAAGAGGGCTAGATCTTCATGTCCGATGAGTGAGTTTAGAGGTGGGCATAGACAGGAGATGTCCAGGCAATCAGGCTATTCTATGACTTGTGCGCCTCCGCGATTTTCAGGCCCGAGATTCGATAGATCTACTCGTTCTGGGCCAAGTCAGAGTTATTCGGGGTCATAGTTCAGAGAGGATTAGGTCAGGAAAGGCCACCCACACTACGATGTTCCCAGTGTGGGAAGTTACATTGGGGTCAATGTCGATTGGGTTTGGATATTTGCTATCCATGTGGTCGACCAAGCCATATCATGCGTGATTGCCCCTCAGTTCATAGTAGAGGTAGGACCCAGCCTTCAGGGTCGATAGCCGGATCTTCAGCATCTGTACGCCCTATGGGGCCAGGTTCACATGTGCTAGTCGGCCATGGTAGAGGTAGAGGGAAAGCTCCCAGTTCTAGCGGTCCTCAGCACCGTGTTTATGCTTTGGATGGACGCCAAGATCTTGAGTCTTCCCCTGACGTGGTCACAGGTATATTATTGGTATTCTCTCATGATGTATATGCTTTGATTGATCCGGGCTCCACGTTGTCATATGTTACTCCATATATTGCGGGTCGATTTAAAGTCGAGCCGGAGTCGATCAAACCTTTTGAGGTGTCTACACCCGTGGGTGAATCGTTAATAGCTAGCCGAGTATATAGGAATTGTGTAATTATGATTTGTGATCGTCGTACCAAGATTGATTTGCATGAGCCAGAAATGGTGGATTTTGATGTTATTATGGGCATGGATTGGTTGGCTTCTTGTTATGCCAATGTTGATTGCCGAATGAAAATGGTTTGTTTCCAATTTCCGGGAGAGCTAGTTTTAGAATGGAAAGGGAATACGGCGTCACCAAAAGGTAGGTTTATTTCCTATCTAAAGGAAAGGAAAATGATCGCGAAAGGTTGCATTTATCATCTAGTTCGGGTTCAAGATATAGAAGCTGAATCGCCGACTCTTCAGTCAGTTCCCGTAGTAAATGAATTTCCGGATGTGTTCCCGGAAGAGCTTCCAGGCCTTCCTCTCGAGCGGGAGATTGATTTTGCTATTGATGTGTTATATCCTGCATTTTTGCGCATTTGGAAAAATTTGAAATAATCTTGACTTGTAGGAAATAAGGCTATGTTTTTATTTTATTTAACATATGTGTGATATTCGTGAAAAAAATATTGACGCGGAAATAAGGAGGAAGGCCAAGGGCAAAATTGGAATTTAGGAAATCGGGTTCGGGAATTACAAATTATGATCCTTAATTAATTGGGCTCAAAAATTAAAAGAGAAATTGAGGCCCAAAGCAAAGGGGTGGCCGGCCATGTGCCTTGGCCGAAACCCAAATAATTAGTCACGTGATTAATTAATATAAAGAGGGGCTAGTCTTCAAGAAATTTCAAGAAGCAAAACAAAAAATTGAAGAACACCCCAAAGGGGCCATTCGGCAAAACCACAATAGAAAAAGAAAATTCTAGCCTTCCAACTTCAATTCAAAAATCTCTTTCTTCTTGAATTCTTAACAAGTTCAAGACGCTCTTCGACGTGGTATAATTAGTTAAGCGAGAAAACAACATTTGCGGCAAGTGAGAATTTGAAGAAAAAGGTAAGAATTCTATTCTTTTGTGTTTTGGAATAAGTGTATATGTTATAATGATTGGAATTGGATGAGAATTATGAAATTGTGGTTTGTGTGTGCATGGCCGTGTGTGTGTGTGAAGTGGTGCATGGCCGTGAGCCATAGTGTAGTGAAGGGAAGGTGAAGTGAAGTTCATTTAGTTGGTTAGTTATGTCGTTGTGACCTTTGTGACGTAAATAAAGGTTTAATGAATCGAGTCGGCGCTGAAATTGGTTGTATGTTGTTATGGGAAACTATATACTTCTAATGTAGTTTTTATGTAACCATGGAAGTAGAATTCTAAAATGTGAATTATGGTTGTCGTTAATGAATTTAGAAGAAGACAATGCGACTTTGTAGCTTCGTTGCATTTGTAGAAATTTCGGGTAGAATATGGAGTTGGTAGGGATTTGAGCTTAAGCGAGCGTATGACGCACATAAGGTATGTAAAGCCCTACCTTTCCTTCTTTTGGCATGTCCTAGACATACTAGGTTGATATTTGAGCCTCGGGGACAATTCTGTTCATGGAAATCCGAGTATGATTTTGGGTACTATTCATTCAATGTAATTGAACTATAATCCTTATGTTTTGTTGGAAAACTGTTCAAACATCCATAACTTGCACAAACGTGATAGGATCGCTCTGAAACTTTCATGTATGACTCCTTAGAGTCTAATGTTCAAAATTTATGTCCGCCACCTCGACTTGACCCGAGGTGGGCCCACTGGTTCCGAGACTTCCCTTGTTTGTCCTATTTGATTTATTCCTATGTGATATCAAAAGGGATTTTTGTCTATGACTTTAGCTATCAAGGAATGATGTTTTAATCGCTCCATTATATTTTGATATACGCTTTGAACTACAAATACAACTTCAGGGGTACTTTTGTGAGACAAATCTCGTATTGTTCAGTCGTTCGATTTAATCTACATAATTTGTCGTCGTATTATTACATCGAGTCCCCATAAATGTTTTGTATGTATATTGCATTATTTTCTCACTACTCTGCTCGTGCACATTATTATGATATCGTTCGCCGGATCCCGGGCCGGTTTTGTGATCGTCCGTATTATGACATATTCGGCAGTATGATGTGTTACGGTTCCCGAGACCTCGCCATAGGGCCGGGTACCGTTTATGGAGTTATGCTGTGATATGGCTTATGATATGTTTTGATGATATGATATGTTGTGATGATGTGTTATGTTCGGGGTTGTACGGAGATTTGAAACCTTCTGGAGTATGCTGTGTTATGGCACCAGCGTCGGAGTGGTGACCACGTTCCTGAGCCTTATGCATGAATTTTATTTGCATTATATATACATATGCTTTCAGCACAGACTTTGATCTACTGGTCCGGTATTTACTTCCTGTACCCGTTTATGTCAGTTATGGTTTGGATTTCTGTACTCTATGCTTTACATACTCAGTACATCTTTCGTACTGACCCCCTTTCTTCGGGGGCTGCGTTTCATACCCGCAGGTACAGAGACTCGTGATCCGCCAGAGTAGGCCATACCTTCTGCCAGTACGGAGTGCTCCTTTTGATCCGGAGCCCATATTTTGGTATATATCTTTGTCATGTACATGTTTCTGTATATTTGACTATTTCGGGTACGGCGGGGCCCTATCCCATCATATGTTTCCGTTTTGGTTTGTCGAGGCCTATAGTCATATATGTGGGTAATGGGTCGTGTGTGTGTTCGTTCTGTTTATGATTTGCGTCTTAATGCGGTCCTGTCTGTTATAGCGGCCATGGTGGCCCACATGTTTGTATATGTGCACATATTCGGCGATTTGTATTCCGCCGCCCCTTCTGACTTTGATATGATATGTTTTTTGCACGTACGACCGCTTAAGATAATATTTGCTTCCAATCTGTTTAAAATGATCAATATGAAATCTGAGTTAAATTAGAATATGACGAGTTAGCATGTAAGTCTGTTTGGGGTGTCCAAATAGGGCACCAGTCACGGCCCACGGAGCTGGGTCGTGACAAAAGTGGTATAAGAGCGGTTTGTCCTCGGAATGTCTATAGGCCGTGTCTCGTAGAGTCTTGTTTATCGGTGTGTTGTGCACCACATCTATAAACAGGAGGCTACAGGACATTTAGGGTGTTACCTTTCTTTGAATCTTAGATCGTGCAATAGAGATGTGCTATTAGGATGATTCTTTTCTCATCGGTTGTTGTGTTTTTCAGTGATACCTCCAAAGAAGCTGAAGGTTGCCCAGAAGGGCAAGGGAATGGTAGGAGAGACTAGTCAGACGCAGAGGGTTACTCGGGCTCGTGCTCAGACTATGCCCGATGTTGTGCCACAGTCAGAGGGTTCAGCTACACCACCACCGGCGGAGCCTGGAGCTGGTCCATCATTAGCTCCAGAGGCTCCAGCGCCCGAGCCCCCAGCTCCTCAGTCGGGGGCGGAGGATAGGGCCATGAGGGAGGCCGTACAGTTGCTGACGACGTTGGTGGAAGGACAGGCTCGCAGACGCGGGCCGAGAGGTGATGATGATGACAGGCTTGATAGCCTGAGGGTCCGTGATTTTCTGACATGTAATCCCCCAGAGTTTTTCGGGTCTAAGCCCGAGGAGGACCCCCAGGACTTTATTCGGCAGAAGCAGCGCTCATTGAGATTGGTTAGGGCTTCAGAGACAGAGTCTGTCGAGTTGGCCTCACACAGATTACGGGATGTCGCGATTAATTGGTACGAGTCTTGGGAGCTGTTCAGAGGTGAGGGTGCTCCCCCAGCTATGTGGGACGAGTTCATAGCCGCCTTTCTCAGCCACGTTTTGCCCCCAGAGTTGCGGCGGGCCAGAGTTGATAGATTTTTGCAGCTGCGGCAAAGAGGTCGGAGTGTTCGCGAGTACAGCTTGGAGTTTGATTCTCTGGCTAGATATGCACCTGCCATAGTTGCTGAGATGCTTGATCGGATGCACCGGTATGTGATAGGGCTGGATCGCTACTTGATTGACAGTTGAATGGCGGTGGCATCGCAGACGGGTATGGATATCGCCCGATTACAGGCCTACGCGCAGGGTATGGAGGACCGGCACAGAGTGGACCGATCGGGCAGAGATCGTGATAGGAGGCCGCCCAAGCGGGCTAGATCAGCAGGGTATTCTGGAGATTTCTGAGGCGGACAGCCTCAGTCACAGCAGTCAGGCAGATATCCTCCTCCGTCAGGCCGGGGTACACAGTCCACCGGTAGACGATTTCATGGTGCAGGACCGTCTAGGGCCGGCCAGAGTTCCAGAGCACCAGGTTCGCAGATGACCAGAGGTTCTAGCCAGTCCAGACCACCCAGGCCCCGTTGTTCTTATTGTGGGAGATCGCACCCAGGGGAGTGCTACTGAGCCACAGGAGCCTGTTTTTCTTGCGGCCGTCAGGGTCATGTTATGCGTGATTGTTCGTTGGCGAGTGGTTCTGGTGGTACAGTTCAGCCGACGGGATCAGCCGCTGGTTCATCTTCCACTCCTCCAGCTGTGCGCCCTGCGGGGCGAGGTATGCCGGCACCGGCGGGCCGCGGTCGAGGCCGTGGAGGTGTCTCAGATTCTAGCGGTCCTTCGAACCGCATATATGCATTGGCTAGCCGCCAGGACCAGGAGGCGTCGCCAAATGTTGTTACAGGTACATTACTGGTTTTCTCCCGATCTGTATATGCATTGATTGATCCTGGCTCTACTTTATCATATATCTCCCCGCTAGTTGCTAGTAAAATTGGAATAATACCCGATCCTATAGAACCATTCGAAGTGGCTACACCGGTTGGGGACTTTATTATAGCGCGGCAGGTATATAAGGATTGTTCTGTGATTATATATGATCGTTGCACTAAAGCTGATTTGGTAGAATTAGATTTGCTGGAAGTTGATGTTATTATGGGCATGGACTGGTTAGCTTCCTGTTATGCTAATGTTCACTGCCAGAAAAAGGTAGCTCGTTTCCAGTTTCCAGGGGAACCAGTCATAGAGTGGTCAGGGAGTACAGCATCGGCGAGGGGTAAGTTTATTTCATACCTCAAGGCTAAGAAGATGATTCAGAAAGGTTATATCTATCATTTGGTCCGTGTGCACGATACTAAGGCCGAGACACCTATGCTCCAGTCAGTTCCAGTTGTCAATGAGTTTCCAGATGTATTCCCAGATGAGCTTCCATGTCTTCCCCCTGAACGGGAGATAGAATTTACGATAGATTTGCTGCCAGATACTCAGCCCATATCTATTCCTCCGTACAGAATGGCACCAGCAGAATTGAAAGAATTGAAAGAACAGCTGAAAGTTCTATTAGAAAAAGGCTTCATCAGACCCAGCACGTCAGCCTGGGGAGCTCCGGTATTGTTTGTAAGAAAGAAAGATGGTTTGCTGCGAAAGTGTATTGACTACAGACAATTAAATAAGGTGACTATCAAGAATAAATATCCCCTCCCCGGATTGATGATTTATTTGATCAGCTGCAGGGTGCTAAATATTTCTCGAAGATAGATTTGCGTTCGGGCTACCATCAGGTACGGGTACGAGAGGCCGATATTCTGAAGACTGCTTTCAGAACCCGGTATGGACATTATGAATTCAGAGTGATGTCTTTTGGGCTGACTAATGCTCCAGCGGTATTCATGAATTTGATGAATCGGGTATTCCGGCCGTTCCTTGATATGTTCGTGATTGTATTTATTGATGATATTTTGGTCTATTCACGATCAGCAGAGGAGCATTCAGATCATCTGAGAACAGTACTTGGCACACTTCGGCAGCAAAAATTATATGCTAAATTCTCCAAATGTGAATTCTGGTTGACCTCAGTGGCATTCTTAGGGCATATTGTCGGAGCAGATGGTATTTTGGTCGACACACAGAAGATTGAAGCTGTACAGAATTGGCCTAGGCCTACTACACCCACATAGGTACACAGTTTTCTGGGGTTAGCCGGATATTACAGAAGATTTGTGGAAAATTTTGCTTCTATTGCGGCACCATTAACAAATCTAACTCAGAAGGCAGCAAAATTTCAGTGGACTGATGCCTGTGAGTGCAGTTTCCAGACGTTGAAGGAAAAATTAATTACAGCTCCATTTTTAGCTCTTCCCGAGGGATCAGACGGGTATGTCATTTACTGTGATGCTTCTGGTATTCGGATAGGTTGCGTGATAATGCAGCACGGTCGAGTCATAGCCTATCCTTCCCGGCAGCTCAGACCGCACGAGAGAAATTATCCCACTCACGACCTGGAATTAGCCGCGGTAATTCATGCTTTGAAAATATGGCGGCATTATTTATATGGGGTTCATGTTGATATTTATACGGATCATAAAAGCCTCCAATATATTTTCAAGCAAAAATAGTTGAATTTACGGCAAAGAAGGTGGCTCGAATTATTGAAAGATTATGACGTTGATATTTTGTATCATCCGGGAAAAGCCAACGTCGTAGCAGATGCACTTAGCCGCAAGTCCATGGGCAGTTTGACAGATGTGTAGCCAGAGAAGAAATAATTAGTTCGTGAGATTCATCAGTAAGCCAGTCTTGGGGTCCGATTGGTCGATTCTGGAAATACTGGGGTTTCTGTCCGAGAAATTGCTGGATCGTCTGTTGTGGAAGAAATAAAACGACGTCAGTACGAGGTTCCGGTCTTGGCACAGTACAGAGATGCAACCTTTGATAAAGGGAAGATTCAGTTCGAGATTTCACCCGACGGAGTATTATTATACAGGGGCAGATTATGTGTGCCCGATGTTGCAGGGCTGCGGCGGCAAATTATGGGAGAGGCACATCATGCTCGATATTCTATTCATCCTGGTTCCACTAAAATGTACCATGATCTCAAATGCCTATATTGGTGGGACAGTATGAAAAGAGACATTGCAGAGTTCGTTGGCCAGTGCCCAAATTGCCAGCAGGTTAAGATTGAGCATCAGAAGCCCCGTGGATTGTTGCAGGAAATGGAAATTCCAGCTTGAAAATGGGAGATAATTAATATGGATTTTATTACAGGTTTGCCGCGCACTTCCCGGAAGTATGATTCTATATGGGTTATTGTTGATAGGCTGACCAAATCAGCCCACTTTCTTCCGGTCAGGACCACCTATTTGGCTGAGGATTATGCCCGGCTATACATTAGAGAAATAGTAAGGCTTCACGGAGTTCCTACATCCATTATTTCCGACAGAGGTGCACAGTTTACAGATAACTTCTAGAGGTCATTTCAGGAAGGATTAGGGACTCAGGTGAGTCTTAGTACAGCATTTCATCCTCAGTCCGATGGACAGGCCGAGCGTACTATTCAGACGCTGGAAGATATGTTACGAGCCTGTGTTATCGATTTCAGAGGTAGCTGGGATGATCATTTGCCACTTATTGAATTTGCTTATAATAATAGTTATCATTGCAGCATCCAGATAGCACCATATGAAGCCCTATATGGTAGAAAATGCAGATCTCCGATTGGTTGGTTCGATGTGGGTGAAACTAGACTAATTGGTCCAGATGTGGTCCAGCAGGCAGTCGATAAGGTGAAACTTATTCGAGAACGGTTATAGGCTACCCAGAGTCGACAGAAATCATATGTAGATAGACGACGTCGACCGTTAGAGTTCCAGCTTGGCGACAGGGTATTTCTGAAGGTGTCGCCTATGAAGGGAGTAATGAGATTCGGTAAAAAGGGTAAGCTTAGTCCGCGGTATATCGGGCCGTATCAGATTATTCAGAAGATAGGCGAGGTCGCCTATGAGCTAGACTTACCATCTGATCTGGAGGCAGTACACCCGGTATTTTATGTATCCATGCTCCGTAAATGTGTTGGTGATCCTTCAAGAATATTCCCAGTAGATGATATTCAGGTGACGGAGGACCTGTCTTATGAAGAGCAACCTGTAGCTATTCTGGATCGTCAGGTGAGGAGGTTGCGTACTAAGGACATACCCTCTGTTAAGGTCTTATGGCAAAGCAATAATAGAGAAGAAATGACCTGGGAAGCAGAGGCTGAAATGAAGAAGAAGTATCCTCACTTGTTCTCTACACCTACAGGTAATCTAAATTTCTAAGTTTGTTACATTGATGGGTAAGTAATTTATACTTGTTACTCATAAAAAGAAACTCCCCCGAAATGCATGTAGGACCCTATAAGGCTAATCGAACATTCGAGGACGAATGTTCAAAGGGGGGGGGGGGGGGGGGGGAAGAATGTTTTATCCCGCATTTTTGCGCATTTGGAAAAATTTTAAATAATCTTGACTTGTAGGAAATAAGGCTATGTTTTTATTTTATTTAACATATGTGTGATATTCGTGAAAAAAATATTGACGCGGAAATAAGGAGGAAGGCCAAGGGCAAAATTGAAATTTCGGAAATCAGGTTTGGGAATTACAAATTATGATCCTTAATTAATTGGGCTCAAAAAATAAAAGAGAAATTGAGGCCCAAAGCAAAGGGGTGGCCGGCCATGTGCCTTGGCCCAAGCCCAAATAATTAGTCACGTGATTAATTAATATAAAGAGGGGCTAGTCTTCAAGAAATTTCAAGAAGCAAATCAAAAAATTGAAGAACACCCCAAAGGGGCCATTCGGCCGAACCACAATAGAAAAAAAAAATTCTAGCCTTCCAACTTCAATTCAAAAATCTCTTTCTTCTTGAATTCTTAACAAGTTCAAGACGCTCTTCGACGTGGTATAATTAGTTAAGCGAGAAAATAACATTTGCGGCAAGTGAGAATTTGAAGAAAAAGGTAAGAATTCTATTCTTTTGTGTTATGGAATAAGTGTATATGTTATAATGATTGGAATTGGATGAGAATTATGAAATTGTGGTGTGTGTGTGCATGGCCTTGTGTGTGTGTGAAGTGGTGCATGGCCGTGAGCCATAGTGTAGTGAAGGGAAGGTGAAGTGAAGTTCATTTAGTTGGTTAGTTATGTCGTTGTGACCTTTGTGACGTAAATAAAGGTTTAATGAATCAAGTCGGCGTTGAAATTGGTTGTATGTTGTTATGGGAAACTATATACTTCTAATGTAGTTTTTATGTAACCATGGAAGTAGAATTCTAAAATGTGAATTATGGTTGTCGTTAATGAATTTAGAAGAAGACAATGCGACTTTGTAGCTTCGTTGCATTTGTAGAAGTTTCGGGTAGAATATGGAGTTGGTAGGATCATTGGAATATTTGTATATTGTTCGAAATACCTTTGGATTGTGTTCGAATAATCTTGAGCTAGTAAATGAATATGTAAGTGACGATATTGACTTGAAATGACGACGTCGGAACGAATATGGTACACTATGTAGAAAGAAAGTTATCAATGCTAGAATGAGTTTAAATTGATTCTTGATGACTATTATTGTGTTGTTGGTATTGTTGTGGATGTTGTTGTTGGTATTTTGGCCGAGGTAAATTCTCGGGGTGTTGAATTTATAGTGGAGGTGCTGCTCAAATTTTTGTAGACAAGTATGGTTTAAGATTGAGTCACTAAAGCTTATGATTTACATTTGGTAATTGTGACCATTTGTAGATTCTGGAGTAAACGGGATTTGAGCTTAAGCGAGCGTAAGACGCACATAAGGTATGTAAAGCCCTACCTTTCCTTCTTTTGGCATATCCTAGACATAGTAGGTTGAGATTTGAGCCTCGGGGACAATTCTGTTCATGGAAATCCAAGTTTGATTTTGGGTACTATTCATTCAATGTGATTGAACTATAATCCTTATGTTTTGTTGGAAAATTGTTCAAACATCCATAACTTGCACAAACGTGATAGGATCGCTCTGAAACTTTCATGGATGACTCCATAGAGTCTAATGTTCGTAATTTATGTCCGCCACCTCGACTTGACCCGAGGTGGGCCCACTAGTTCCGAGACTTCCCTTGTTTGTCCTATTTGATTTATTCCTATGTGATATCAAAAGGGATTTTTGTCTATGACTTTAGCTATCAAGGAATGATGTTTTAATCGCTCCATTATATTTTGATATACGCTTTGAACTACAAATACGACTTCAGGGGTACTTTTGTGAGACAAACCTTGTATTGTTCAGTGGTTCGATTTAATCTACATAATTTGTCGTCGTATTATTACATCGAGTCCCCATAAATGTTTTGTATGTATATTGCATTAGTTTCTCACTACTCTGCTCGTGCACATTATTATGATATCGTTCGCCGGATCCCGGGCCGGTTTTGTGATCGTGCGTATTATGACATATTCGACAGTATGATGTGTTACGGTTCCCGAGACCTCGCCATAGGGCCGGGTACCGTTTATGGAGTTATGATGTGATTGGCTTATGATATGTTTTGATGATATGATATGTTGTGATGATGTGTTATGTTCGGGGTTGTACGGAGATTTGAAACCTTCTGGAGTATGCTGTGTTGTGGCACCAGCGTCGGAGTGGTGACCACGTTCCTGAGCCTTATGCATGATTTTTATTTGCATTATATATACATATGCTTTCAGCACAGACTTTGATGTACTGGTCCGGTATTTACTTCCTGTACCCGTTTATGTCAGTTATGGTTTGGATTTCTGTACTCTATGCTTTACATACTCAGTACATCTTTCGTACTGACCCCCTTTCTTCGGGGGCTGCGTTTCATGCCCGCAGGTACAGAGACTCGTGATCCGCCAGAGTAGGCCACACCTTCTGCCAGTACAGAGTGCTCCTTTTGATCCGGATCCCATATTTTGGTATATATCTTTGTCATGTACATGTTTCTGTATATTTGACTATTTGGGGTACGGCGGGGCCCTGTCCCGTCATATGTTTCCGTTTTGGTTTGTAGAGGCTTGTAGTCATATATGTGGGCAATGGGTCGTGTGTGTGTTCGTTCTGTTTATGATTTGCGTCTTAATGCGGTCCTGTCTATTATAGCGGCCATGGTGGCCCACATGTTTGTATATGTGCACATATTCGGCGATGTGTATTCCGCCGCCCCTTCTGACTTTGATATGATATTTTTTTTGCACGTGCGACCGCTTAAGATAATATTTGCTTCCAATCTGTTTAAAATGATCAATATGAAATCTGAGTTAAATCAGATATGACGAGTTAGCATGTAAGTCTGTTTGGGGTGTCCAAATAGGGCACCAGTCGCGGCCCACGGAGCTGGGTCGTGACATGATGTGTTGCCAGGCACTAAGCCGATATCTATTCCTCTTTATAGAATGGCTCCCGCAGAATTGAAAGAGTTGAAGGGGCAATTGAAAGACTTGCTGGATAAAGGCTTCATTAGGCCTAGTTCATCCCCGTGGGGAGCACCCTTACTGTTCGTCCGAAAGAAAGATGGCTGTTATATCCCGTATTTTTGAATGTCAGATTATTTGCTGAGGTGGGGCCCACACATCGAGATTTTTTTTGGGACATCTGAAAATTCATATGAATCACATATGAGAAGTGAAACACAACTCAAGAAGGACCCTTGGGCCAAATCAAAGTGGAAGTCCTCCAAACGAATATTTTTAAGAAAACGTTTTCGGGTGATCTGACTTCGAGGGGCAAAAACGGTATTATAAGTTTGGAATTTGGAAAAGTACCAAGAAATAGAAGTTGTAGATAATTGAATTAGATTTCCAACCATAGGTCGTGGATCCCCAGGTGACGTCGGTACAAGGAGATATGGACGTTTTAAGGTCGAAAGGTCAGTGGGCTAGGCCCAAAATGGGACCAAACCGAGTTGGCCCAAAAAAATCAAAAAACAATAATAAGGCCCAAATTTGTGAGGCCCAACCGGCCATGGTTATGGCCCAAGCCCATATTAAATAAAATTTGGTCAATAAAAGGATGACCAAGTCATCCTTATCACAATAAGTTCTAGAGGTTTCAAGAAAAGAAGAACAAGAGAAAGAAGAGAGAAAAGTTTAAGGCCATTTCGGCCATAGAGAAAGTCCATGAGAAAAATTGATAAAAATTCTTCAAAAATTATTTTCTACCAAGTAAAGGGTGCTTAACAAGGTGGAGTTGTTGTTGGAGCAAGAAAGATTCAAAATCATACAAGATGCCAAGTTGTAGTCAAGTGAGAAGTTGAAGAAGAAAGGTGAGTTTTGATCTTTCTTTATATGTTTTTGATGTTTGTATATGATATAGTATGAGAAAGTGGATGAAGTTCAAGGAAAATATTGATGTTGTGTTGTAGCCGTGTGGTGTATATTGTATGTATAGTCGTGTATATGTGTTGAAGCATGAAGAAATGGTGAGCAATTGGTAGTTAGTATTTTGGTTGTTGTGTTGTTGATAATGGTGGCCGAATGTGGTGATGTTATGTAGGACAATCGGATTGATTTTTATGTAGTGTTTTGATTGTTGTTGTTATGCATCCCATAATGAAAACGAAGTTGTAATCGTTGTGGAAGCGTCGAAGAAGTTAATTTGACATTAGCTTAAATTCTTATAATTGCATGAATGATGTTGTGAATGTGTAGAATGATAGTGAAGTTCATAAATGTGGAAGAAAGTAATGTGTGGTTGTCTTTGATGGTATTGTGAAATTCGGGCGGAAGTGTGTATAAAGTGGGTTGTTTGAACATTGTGTAAATTGAAAATAATGTTCTTGTATGGAAGACATGTAATGACATTGCTATGATGTTGTTGGAACACATGTATTATAAGGTTGTTGTTGTTCTATTGGAGTTTGGAAAGTCTTGAAGAAAGTAGAATGCTAATTGAGGTGTCGGAATGTACCTTGAATTGAACGTGTGAATTGCTAGTGTGATTGTTGAATTTATATTAATGGTTTGGCCGGGTTTGAATTCCCGGGTTGTTGTTGATTGAAAACTTGCTAGGTAAATGTTGAGGATGGTGTATTTACAGAGGAAATGCTGCCTAAATTTCGGTAGCCAAGTGTTTCCTTAAGATTTTAACTCTAAGTATCCTAATAAGAGTTTTGGTAACTATGACCAAATTGCAGATTTTGACGAGATTGCGACGTGAATTTGGAATAGCAAAAAGGAGCGGAAGAGGTATGTAAGGCTTCACCCTTCTTTCTATGGCATGTCCTAGATGTGATAAGTCGGTTACGAGCCTCGGGGACAACCCTATTCCCCGGAATCCGCACCTAAAGTTTTCCACTTTTTGTTCAATAGAATTGAACTAGAAAGTGTGCCAATTGTGGGAGAAACCTCCTACACCCTTAGAACTTGTATAAATGGGACCCGATTACCCTAAGACCCTCACAAGTAACGCTATGACACGTAACATACGTAAATCGTATACGCTACCTCATCCGGCCCGAGGTGGGCCCGTTACTCTCGGATTTTCCTATAGTCGTGGTTGACTTACTTGAAGTAAATCCAAAGGGGACTTTTGATCCCAATCTCTTTACCGAATGATAAGTACTATGACTACTCTAACGAGAATGTTTCTATGAGGATAATGATAATTATAATGTTAGACAAGAGATTGTACCTTTGATAAGTACGACCGGAACGACTCTATGACTAAGATGACTAAGCTAAGTATCTTATGTAAACATGAAAGTGATACACTAATTTTTGAATCGTATTTATATTTCCTAGCTATATCTTTATTTTCTCTGACTCCAAAGCCTATGACGGTCATCTATCATGCCCACGATTTCATTCTACGGTTACTGTAATACTATTCTCCGTTGATAGTCTCGCCTTAAAATACTTGTTCCTTCAAGGTGAGACAAAGCTATAACTAGCATTCCATAACGTAATCGGAGGTCACCGACCTTACGTCACTCCGATGGATACATGATTTTCCTTGGCTCTTGTGTGCTTATACGATATATATATATATAAAACAGGTATATGTGTATGGATATGTATATATAAATAAGATAAGTAATTGTATATGAGACGTGTATATGTATAAAAGATAAGCAAATGTATATGTATATGTGTATGGGGAAAGGGGAAGGGTCACTGTTATATCACCACCTGATTCAGCTGGATTCCATCCTGGACGCGGGATGCCCGGACGCGGGATATGGGAGAGCCGTACGCGGCGTCTGTATATATATATAATGTATGCAACCTATATATGATGTAATGTGTTGGGACACCGTTGGGGAGGGGGCATGGGAGAGCCGATGTATTCGGCGTCTGTAAATGTGAGCAAAAGGTACCGTTACTGAAATGTACTATTTTCTGTACACGAGAATAAGTAATATATATAAATGTTAATTCCTATGCTTATGAAAAGAAACGTTTCAAAGACGAAAGGACAAGCCTACATGACAGCCGGCCTAAAAAGGGGCCTTCCTATGCACAGGTTACTTTCTCGCCTCGTTATATGCCCTGTGACTCCATGATATTATTAATCGTACTCTATGTTACTGCTTGTATTATTTTCTATGCCTTACATACTCGGTACACTATTCGTACTGACGTCTCTTCTTGTGGACGCTGCGTTCCATGCCGCGCAGGTCAGCAGACAGGTGGACTTGATCCTTAGGAGCTCTGCCAGCAGTAATCTACAGCGCTCCAGTCGTTCCGGAGCCTTATTTCAGTGGTACTATTTTGTGTATATATAATCTCGGGCACGATAGTACTCGGCCCTTTCTATGTATAAGTGTACTATGTCTAGAGGCTCGTAGGCAGATATGTACAGTCAGTCAAGTATAGTTAGATATATGGTGTTTTGGCATGTTAATGTTGTTGTATAAAGTGCTAACGAAGTTTATTAGCCTATGTTCAGAATGACGCTGCTAATGTTAATGTTCAAAAAAAATATGGCTCTGCTTACACGGCTTGCTAAGAGGTAAAGGTAATATGATAGATAAAGAGTGCTCGGTACAAGTATCGGGTACCCGTCACGGCCCCTAGTCGGGTCGTGACAGAAATGGTATCAGAGCAGTTCGGTCCTAAGAGTTTGTCTACGAGTCGTGTCCAGTAGAGTCTTGTTTATGGGTGTGTAGCGCGGCACACTTATAAACAGGAGGCTACAGGGCATTTAGGAAATATGACCTTCTTTGTACTCAAGATCGTGCGATAGAGCTATGCTACCAGGCTTCCATATTCCTTTCCTAATCCTATGCTATGGTTTCAGTACTGTCGATGAAGAGATCAGCTTCAGATGATGGGGGCACCAGTAAGGCCCCTAGAGTATCTCTAGAGCCGAGTAGGGGGAGCCTCGGCTATTCGATTGAGTCAGACCCGTCAGAGGATCCAGCCACAACTCCTCCAGATTTCCTGACTCCCAGGGCGGAGGATCCTGCGGAGGACAGCTATGACACGGATCCGTCGGAGGACCCAGCGACAATTCCTCCAGAGATTCTGACCCCCAGAGCAGGGGACTCCGCAGACAGTGGCTATGATACAGATCCCTCAGAGGATTCGGCGATGACTCCCCCAAAGCTTCTTACCTCCAGGGAGGAGGATAGTGATGGGACAGACCCGTCAGAGCACTCTTCTGGGATGACGGATGAGGAGGCTTCCGGGAGTACGCCAGTTACTCCCGTGATGGAGGACCGTGCCAGTCCGGCCACCTCGGAGAGCGCTACGGATTTCTCATGTCCCTTGTTCTTGCCATCTGTGAACCCGGAATCACCGCTATTCTCTTCGGATTTGGACGCGAGAAATGACGAGGGTCGAACGAGCGATGAGCAGGCCGACGAGAATGAAAAACATACTTCACACGGTAGCTCCCCGGGCCAGGTTCAAGATGGATCGGCTACAGGTATATGAGAATTTCTTGAAACTTTCTATGTATATGTAATCTCTGCAAGAATACTAATTAATAACGGCAGGTAGAAATTCAAAAAGGGGTCAAAGGTTTAGCGGTTATAAGTAATGGCGACTGAGATAGAGATGTCCCCGCCACCAGTGTGAGTTTAGAAACCCCGGTAAAAGATAGTTATATGTATGGAGAGGAGTAAATAGCGAAGATTTAAGCAGAGCCAGTATGGTGGTTGTATGGTTAGGAAAGTGAAGATAGGAGCGGGACCCGCCGTGAGGATATTCTGGGAGCTGTTAGAACCCCGACTTACTTTAAATAATGTGACAAAGGCCGTACGGGGCAGTCGGTAAAATTACACCAGCGTTCGCATATTAAAATGCACCAGAGTTTCAAGGTTAAGCGTGCTCAGGTGGGAGCAATTTCATGACGGGTGACCCCCTGGGAAATATGCTGAAAATTCCATAAATTTGGGAACAAGAAACGAATGTGAAATTAGGTAGCCCAATGTAAATTAGAGTGTGTGGAGTGGTTAGAAACCCTATAAAAGTCATGTAGGTGGAGACGGACTAGGCTAGCAGAAGAGGCGGACATGTTAGACCTAAAATGGACTATGACGATTCAAGAACAAACAAAAGGAACTTGTTAACGCAGAGTCAACGTTCGGAGTTAAATCAATTGGCCTATGACTTGAAGGCAACCTAAGTCCCTAAAATGGATATGTTAAGCGACGTGTGAGATAATTACAAAGGAGACCTCCCCAAAGTATTATAATACACTATGAGGCCAGTTTAACATTCGAGGACGAATGTTCTAAAGGGGGGGAGAATGTTATATCTCGTATTTTTGAATGTCAGATTATTTGCTGAGGTGGGGCCCACACATCGAGATTTTTTTTGGGACATCTGAAAATTCATATGAATCACATATGAGAAGTGAAACACAACTCAAGAAGGACCCTTGGGCCAAATCAAAGTGGAAGTCCTCCAAACGAATATTTTTAAGAAAACGTTTTCGGGTGATCTGACTTCGAGGGGCAAACACGGTATTATAAGTTTGGAATTTGGAAAAGTACCAAGAAATAGAAGTTGTAGATAATTGAATTAGATTTCCAACCATAGGTCGTGGGTCCCCAGGTGACGTCGGTACAAGGAGATATAGACGTTTTAAGGTCGAAAGGTCAATGGGCTAGGCCCAAAACAGGACCAAACCGAGTTGGCCCAAAAAAATCAAAAACAAATAATAAGGCCCAAATTTGTGAGGCCCAACCGGCCATGGTTATGGCCCAAGCCCATATTAAATAAAATTTGATCAATGAAAGGATGACCAAGTCATCCTTATCACAATAAGTTCTAGAGGTTTCAAGAAAAGAAGAACAACAGAAAGAAGAGAGAAAAGTTTAAGGCCATTTCGGCCATAGAGAAAGTCCATGAGAAAAATTGATAAAAATTCTTCAAAAATTATTTTCTACCAAGTAAAGGGTGCTTAAGAAAGGTGGAGTTGTTGTTGGAGCAAGAAAGATTCAAAATCATACAAGATGCCAAGTTGTAGTCAAGTGAGAAGTTGAAGAAGAAAGGTGAGTTTTGATCTTTCTTTATATGTTTTTGATGTTTGTATATGATATAGTATGAGAAAGTGGATGAAGTTCAAGGAAAATATTGATGTTGTGTTGTAGCCGTGTGGTGTATATTGTATGTATAGTCGTGTATATGTGTTGAAGCATGAAGAAATGGTGAGCAATTGGTAGTTAGTATTTTGGTTGTTGTGTTGTTGATAATGGTGGCCGAATGTGGTGATGTTATGTAGGACAATCGGATTGATTTTTATGTAGTGTTTTGATTGTTGTTGTTATGCATCCCATAATGAAAACGAAGTTGTAATCGTTGTGGAAGCGTCGAAGAAGTTAATTTGACATTAGCTTAAATTCTTATAATTGCATGAATGATGTTGTGAATGTGTAGAATGATAGTGAAGTTCATAAATGTGGAAGAAAGTAATGTGTGGTTGTCTTTGATGGTATTGTGAAATTCGGGCGGAAGTGTGTATAAAGTGGGTTGTTTGAACATTGTGTAAATTGAAAATAATGTTCTTGTATGGAAGACATGTAATGACATTGCTGTGATGTTGTTGGAACACATGTATTATAAGGTTGTTGTTGTTCTATTGGAGTTTGGAAAGTCTTGAAGAAAGTAGAATGCTAATTGAGGTGTCGGAATGTACCTTGAATTGAACGTGTGAATTGCTAGTGTGATTGTTGAATTTATATTGATGGTTTGGCCGGGTTTGAATTCCCGGGTTGTTGTTGATTGAAAACTTGCTAGGTAAATGTTGAGGATGGTGTATTTACAGAGGAAATGCTGCCGAAATTTCGGTAGCCAAGTGTTTCCTTAAGATTCTAACTCTAAGTATCCTAATAAGAGTTTTGGTAACTATGACCAAATTGCAGATTTTGACGAGATTGCGACGTGAATTTGGAATAGCAAAAAGGAGCGGAAGAGGTATGTAAGGCTTCACCCTTCTTTCTATGGCATGTCCTAGATGTAATAAGTCGGTTACGAGCCTCGGGGACAACCCTATTCCCCGGAATCCGCACCTAAAGTTTTCCACTTTTTGTTCAATAGAATTGAACTAGAAAGTGTGCCAATTGTGGGAGAAACCTCCTACACCCTTAGAACTTGTATAAATGGGACCCGATTACCCTAAGACCCTCACAAGTAACGCTATGACACGTAACATACGTAAATCGTATACGCTACCTCATCCGGCCCGAGGTGGGCCCGTTACTCTCGGATTTTCCTATAGTCGTGGTTGACTTACTTGAAGTAAATCCAAAGGGGACTTTTGATCCCAATCTCGTTACCGAATGATAAGTACTATGACTACTCTAACGAGAATGTTTCTATGAGGATAATGATAATTATAATGTTAGACAAGAGATTGTACCTTTGATAAGTACAACCGGAACGACTCTATGACTAAGATGACTAAGCTAAGTATCTTATGTAAACATGAAAGTGATACACTAATTTTTGAATCGTATTTATATTTCCTAGCTATATCTTTATTTTCTCTGACTCCAAAGCCTATGACGGTCATCTATCATGCCCACGATTTCATTCTACGGTTACTGTAATACTATTCTCCGTTGATAGTCTCGCCTTAAAATACTTGTTCCTTCAAGGTGAGACAAAGCTATAACTAGCATTCCATAACGTAATCGGAGGTCACCGACCTTACGTCACTCCGATGGATACATGATTTTCCTTGGCTCTTGTGTGCTTATACGATATATATATATATATAAAACAGGTATATGTGTATGGATATGTATATATAAATAAGATAAGTAATTGTATATGAGACGTGTATATGTATAAAAGATAAGCAAATGTATATGTATATGTGTATGGGGAAAGGGGAAGGGTCACTGTTATATCACCACCTGATTCAGCTGGATTCCATCCTGGACGCGGGATGCCCGGACGCGGGATATGGGAGAGCCGTACGCGGCGTCTGTATATATATATATAATGTATGCTACCTATATATGATGTAATGTGTTGGGACACCGTTGGGGAGGGGGCTTGGGAGAGCCGATGTATTCGGCGTCTGTAAATGTGAGCAAAAGGTACCGTTACTGAAATGTACTGTTTTCTGTACACGAGAATAAGTAATATATATAAATGTTAATTCCTATGCTTATGAAAAGAAACGTTTCAAAGACGAAAGGACAAGCCTACATGACAGCCGGCCTAAAAAGGGGCCTTCCTATGCACAGGTTACTTTCTCGCCTCGTTATATGCCCTGTGACTCCATGATATTATTAATCGTACTCTATGTTACTGCTTGTATTATTTTCTATGCCTTACATACTCGGTACACTATTCGTACTGACGTCCCTTCTTGTGGACGCTGCGTTCCATGCCGCGCAGGTCAGCAGACAGGTGGACTTGATCCTTAGGAGCTCTGCCAGCAGTACTCTACAGCGCTCCAGTTGTTCCGGAGCCTTATTTCAGTGGTACTATTTTGTGTATATATAATCTCGGGCACGATAGTACTCGGCCCTTTCTATGTATAAGTGTACTATGTCTAGAGGCTCGTAGGCAGATATGTACAGTCAGTCACGTATAGTTAGATATATGGTGTTTTGGCATGTTAATGTTGTTGTATAAAGTGCTAACGAAGTTTATTAGCCTATGTTCAGAATGACGCTGCTAATGTTAATGTTCAAAAAAAATATGGCTCTGCTTACACGGCTTGCTAAGAGGTAAAGGTAATATGATAGATAAAGAGTGCTCGGTACAAGTATCGGGTACCCGTCACGGCCCCTAGTCGGGTCGTGACAATGGCTCCTTGAGAATGTGCATTGATTATCGGCAATTGAACAAGGTGATGATTAAGAATAAATATCCTCTTCCGAGGATTGATGATTTATTTGATCAATTGCAAGGTACCAAATGGTTTTCAAAGATCGATTTGAGGTCCGGGTATTACCAAGTGAGAGTTAGGGAGAAGGATATCCCTAAGACAACCTTCAGAACAAGATATGGTCATTTTGAGTTCCGGGTAATGTCATTTGGGCTAACTAATGCACCGGCAGTATTTATGGATCTGATGAATAATGTGTTCAGGCCTTTCCTGGATTTATTTGTGATCGTATTTATCGATGATATCTTGGTGTATTCTAGGTCCGAGGCAGAACATGCGGATCATTTGCGTACTGTCCTCGGAGTTCTTCGAACTCGAGAGTTGTTGGCAAAGTTTTCCAAATGCGAGTTTTGGTTGAACTCAATGGTATTTCTGGGGCATATTGTTGCAGCCGGTGGTATTCGAGTGGATAGTAAAAAGATTGAAGCAGTGAAAACTTGGCCAAGGCCTACAACTCCTACGGAGGTTCGTATCTTTCTGGGCTTAGCAGGTTATTACAGGAGATTCGTTGAAGGTTTTTCTTCTATGTCTGCACCTCTCACAAAGTTGACCAAGAAATCGGCAAAGTTTCAATGGACAGATGCTTGTGAACGTAGCTTCCAAGAGTTAAAAGGTAGATTGACTTCTGCCCCAGTTTTGACACTTCCAGAGGGATTGGAAGGATATGTAGTTTATTGCGATGCTTCGGGTGTTGGGCTAGGCTGTGTATTGATGCTACATGGTCAAGTGATTGCGTATGCTTCAAGGCAATTGCGGAAACATGAGAAGAATTATCCAACCCATGATCTAGAATTGGTCGCAGTGGTTCATGCACTAAAGATATGGAGACATTATTTATATGGTGTCCATGTGGATATTTATACAGATCATAAGAGCCTTCAGTAGATCTTCAAGCAGAAAGAGTTGAATTTGCGGCAACGACGATGGTTAGAATTGCTAAAGATTACGACGTTGATATCTTATATCACCCTGGAAAGGCAAATGTTGTAGCTGATGCTCTTAGCCGCAGATCGATGGGAAGTTTATGTGATGTACGACCAGAGAAGAGGGAAATGGCCCGTGAGCTCCAGCAGTTAGCTAGCCTAGGAGTTCGAGTGGTGGACTCAGGTAGCAGGGGAGCTACTATTCAGAATTCAGCAGTCTCGTCGCTAGTAGCAGAAGTGAAAGAGCGACAATACGAAGATTCCATGCTAATGAAGTACAGAGATACACTCCCTCAGAAAGAGGAGTCATCATTTGATATTTCAGGAGACGGAGTTCTCCGCTGTCGAGGCAGATTATGTGTTCCTAATGTGGCAGATCTACGCCACCAGATATTGAGGGAAGCTCATTGTTCCCGTTATTCTGTTCACCCCGGTGCGATGAAAATGTATCATGACCTCAAGTCTATATATTGATGGAATGGGATGAAGAAAGATACAACGGAATTCGTAGCTCAATGTCCTAATTGTCAGCAAGTGAAAATCAAGCACCAAAAGCCGGGTGGATTGTTGCAAGCTATAGAAATCCCAACTTGGAAATGGGAAGTGATTAACATGGACTTCATTTCAGGCTTACCCCGTTCTCGACGTAAGTATGATTCCATATGGGTGATTGTGGATAGACTCACAAAGTCAGCTCATTTCTTACCGGTCAGAACGACCTATGTGGCAGAAGATTATGGAAAGCTTTACCTTAAAGAGATAGTGAGACTTCATGGTGTTCCGGTATCTATTATCTCCGATAGAGGGACTCAGTTTACAACATATTTTTGGAAGTCTTTCCAAAAGGGTCTAGGGACCCAAGTGAGCCTTAGCCTGGCGTTTCACTCGCAGACCGATGGGCAAGCTAAACGTACCATTCAGACTCTTGAAGATATGTTGCGGGCATGCATGATAGATTTTGGAGGAAATTGGGATGACCACTTTCCACTCATTGAGTTTGCTTACAATAACAGTTATCATTCTAGCATTCAAATGGCACCGTATGAATCTTTATATGGGCGAAGGTGTAGATCCCCAATTGGGTGGTTTGAAACCGGAGAGACTAAATTGATAGGGCCAGGCTTGGTCCAGCAAGCCATAGAGAAGGTTAAGCTTATACAAGATAGGTTGTTAGCAGCCCAAAGTCGTCAAAAGTCCTATGTGAATAATCGCCGAAGAAACTTAGAGTTCCAAGTGAAAGATTTGGTATTCCTGAAAGTGTCGCCAATGAAAGGCGTCATGAGATTTGGTAAAAAGGGGAAGCTTAGTCCCCGATACATTGGGCCTTATGAGATTGTACGAAAAGTGGGCAAAGTAGCCTATGAATTAGATCTACCTCCGGATTTGGAGTCAGTCCATCCAGTTTTTCTTGTCTCGATGCTTCGGAAATGTGTAGGAGATCCTACTAAGATTGTGCCAATAAATGATGTACAAGTGACAGAGACATTGACTTACGAAGAGGTACCCATTGCCATGCTAGATAGGCAAGTACGGAGGCTTAGAAACAAAGAAGTGGCCTCGGTTAAGGTTCTATGGAGAAGCAGTAAACGAGAGGAAATGACATGGGAAGCGGAAGAGAGTATGCGATCCAGATATCCACATTTATTTCAACCCTTGGAAGAAATCCAAGATGAGACGTCAAGATTTAAGGTATGTATGTCTTCCTTTTATGATTTTTGGTCGTGTGTGGCCAAATTTTTATGCTATTGTGTTGTGGCCCTGTGAGGCATTGATATTATGGGTTGTTGTGACAGGATGGTAGTGCCATATTATAGGGGAAACTCAGGCGAAATTTTTGTAGAATTCTCGAAGCCTTCAACATTCGAGGACGAATGTTCTTAAGGGGGGGAGAATGTTACACCTCGGAAAATATTCTGTTGGTACGCAAGTGAATGAACTAGTGAGTAGTACGAGTATACGATATTTCCATAAGTAAGAAACAACGTTTGATGACCCTAAGTGAGATTTCAAGGGCATCCGATGTTAGACGAGAAAGTTAGCTAAGATGAGGCAAGGCATACGATAGGCATCGGAAAGGAAATACGAGTAACGAGTTAGCAAGGCCTAAATGATGACTTGGAGAAGAGTGATAACGTCCCTTAGATTGGTATTGAGGTGTTGAACAAGTGTTAAGAAGGTTCCATAAGGATTGGAGATCAAACGAATCGACGAAACGAACTTCGGAACCACTGGGCGTTATACGGCCAAACATACTGGCCGTATAAATTATACGGTCCGTATGTTTGGGACCGTATAATCAGTCCAGAAAGGCAAAAAGTTTCTGGACCAAATATACGGCTAGGCATACGGTCCATATAAATTATACGGACCGTATGTTGGTCTGTATAAGTGGTCGGGGCAGATTTTTGGTGCATTAAATAAAGGGACCAAGGTTATTTCATTTCACTTCCACTTCACACCCCTTCTCTCTAAAACATCTCTCTACATATATTCCACAAGAATTCAAGGATATTTGGTGATCAACAATGTAAACCAAGTGAATCAAGTGTAAGAAAACCATCAAAGATCATTCAAAGTCAAGAAATCTCATGGAGGTAAACTAGGGTTTTTGCTCAAGTGGAGTATTATCAACCAAGGCTTGTTCCTACAAAATATAAGGTAAGATTCATGATATTTCAATGTTGTTTAAGGTATTTAAGAGTTGAAATACTTGGATTGTAGAAAGGTATGGCAAAATGGGTCATGAATATAGAATAGTGTCATTTTGAGAAATAGTTTGAATTGAGTTATGAATCTTGAAGTATTATGATGCAAATGTGTTATAAATGATGTGGAGAACATGAGATGAGTAATGTACGTGAATGGACATAGTCGTGTGTTATAGCCATAGATGTAAGTGATTGAAAGCAAATTGAGAAATGTGGATAATGTGGATGAATAATGACTATTGTTACGATATTTTGAATGTATCGTTGACGTTTGGGAGTTGATATACGTTATGGAGGAATGTCATATAAATAAAGGAGATGCTGTCCGATTTTCTCTAGCTTTAGTCATATATGCTAGCTATCGATTCTAATAATAGTATGACTTCAATGAAGGTAGAAACGCTAGCATTGGAGGAGAGCGCGCAAGTGTAGAGTAGTTGAATGGAAAAGGTATGTAAGGCTAACCCTTCTTTCATAAGGCATGTTTCTCTGGCCAAACGTCTAAATCTTCTATGAGGCTATGATATCCTTCAAATGATTTGATCTTCCGAGCTTGTAAGCTCACGATTCTTGACTCGCTACGATTGTACTAATCCCTCGTATGGCGAGAAAGCCTATAGAGATAGATGTGGTGAATGACGATAATAGTGATAATGATATCGATGATAATGGTAATAACGATGACGATAACGATGACGATTATGATAATGATGTTAATAGTAAAGAGGCTTATGAGCCAGGATGTATATGTATCTATGTACGACTATTATGGAACCCCGAGCCTATGAGGCCGGGTAAGATATGTAAATAAGTATGTATATGATTATGTAGCGCACGCACACCTCTGCAGATGGTACGGACAACCCTGACGCCTTGGTAGGGCCAGGTAGATGTAACCCTGAAGCCTTGGTAGGGCCAGGTATGAGTAACCTTGAGCCTTGGTTGGCCAAGTATGTCTGAAACACCGATCCTACGTGGTCGGATATGCTACGTATATGCTATGTATATGATATGATTATGTATATGATATGAATACGAATATGATATGACTATGTATATGAATGCGAATAAGGGGCATGTATACGAATACGAGCACAAATATGGTACGGGTACTATTATGAATGTGGATAATGATGTATGTACACAAACACGTATTAGAAATGGAAAGTTCGTAAGAAAGGCAATTAAGTGCATATGACGATGATAATGCCATCTCCCATTCTATGCTATTTCTTATGTTGCTATTTATGCTTCTAAATTGATATTGATCATGCTTTACATACTCAGTACATTCTTCGTGCTGACGTCCTTTTGTTTGTGGACGCTGCGTCATGCCCGTAGGTGCACAGGGAGACAGGCTTGATCCATAGCTGCTTTCTCAAAGATTACATAGTAGAGCTCCATTTCATTCAGAGCCATAGATTTTGGGTACTTATTCTTTTGTGTATATAATTATGGGCATAGCGGGGTCCTGTCCTGTCCATGCCAGATATTAAGCCAATATCTATTCCTCCTTATAGAATGGCACATGCAGAATTGAGGGAGTTGAAGGAGCAGCTAAAGGACTTGCTTGAAAAAGGCTTTATCAGGTATAGTTCGTCGCCGTGGGGAGCACCTGTGTTGTTTGTAAGAAAGAAGAATGGCTTGTTACAGATGTGTATTGACTACAGGCAACTGAATAAGGGAACAATAAAGAATAAGTATCCACTCATGAGGATTGATGATTTGTTTGATCAGTTGTAGGGTGCTATATTGTTCTCAAAGATAGATTTGAGATCAGGTTATCACTAAGTGAGGGTCAGAGAGAAGGATATTCCGAAAATAGCCTTCAGAACTAGATATGGTCATTTGAGTTTCAGGTAATGTCGTTCAGGTTGACTAATACACCGGCGGTATTTATTGACTTAATGAACAGTGTATTCAGGCCTTTCCTAGATCTGTTTGTGATTGTGTTTATCGATGACATTCTAGTATACTCTCGGTCAGAGGTAGAGCATGCAGATCATTTACGTGCTGTCCTTAAAGTTCTTCAAGCCCGAAAGTTGTATGCAAAGTTCTCTAAATGTGAGTTCTGGTTGAATTTTGTAACTTTTTTGGGGCACATTTTTTTAGCTGATGGTATTCGGGTGGATATGTAAAAGATTGAAGTTGTGAAGACTTGGCCGAGACCCACAACACCCACGGATGTTCGTAGTTTGCTGGGTTTGGCAGGCTATTACGGGTGATTTGTAGAAGGTTTTTCTTCTATTTCTTGACCACTGACGAAGCTGACTTGGAAATCAATTAAGTTCCAATGGACGGATGCTTGTTAGCATAGTTTTCAAGAGTTGAAGAACAGATTGACTTCGGCCCCAGTCCTGACACTTCCAGAGGATCTGAGGGTTATGTTATTTATTGTGATGCTTCGGGTGTCAGACTGGGTTGTGCACAGATGCAGCATGGTAAGGTTATTGCTTATGCTTCAAGGCAGTTGAAGAAATATGAGAAGAACTACCCGACCCATGACCTTGAGTTAGCCGCAGTGATCCATGCATTGAAGATGTGGAGGCATTATTTCTATGGTGTTCATGTTGATATCTATACGGACCATAAGAGCCTTCAGTATATCTTCAAGTAGAAGGAGTTGAATTTGCGACAGAGGCGATGGTTAGAGTTATTAAAAGATTATGATATTAGCATTTTGTATCATCCTGGGAAGGGGAACGTAGTAGCCGATGCTCTTAGTTGGAAATCCATCGATAGCTTATTATGTGTTCAACCAACGAAAAGGGAGATAGTTCATAAGCTTCAGCAGCTGGCTAGCCTAAGAGTTCGACTATTGGACTCGGGCGATACAGCGGTTACTATTCAGGACCCGGCAGTCTCATCTTTAGCAACTGAAGTGAAAGAGCGCCAGTACGAGGATCCTATGTTAGTCCATTATAGAGACACATTTCCTTAGAAGAAAAAGTCCCCATTCGAGGTTTCTACAGGTGGAGTTATCAAATATCAAGGCCGACTGTGTGTCCCTGATATTCCTGGATTACGTCGTCAGATTATAGGGGAGACTCACTATTCCCGTTATTCTATTTGTCTGGGGACGACTGATGTGCCGAGGATTTTTGGCACATTCGATGCTTTTGGCTATAAGTTTTACTTGTTTTTGAGAAAGTCTTGGTCAATTTGATGTATTTTTATTGTGTTTCAGGTATTTGGCGCTATAGGAGTCCAAAGATGGAAGTTTCAGCAAATTGGAGCAAAACATGAAGAAGGACGTCCCGTACTTGAAAGGACGGGACGTACCTGTTCCTCGTACTTGGAAGGAAAGCCACTGAATTTTCTAGAAGATTAAAGGGAAGTACGGCTTGAAAAGCACGTCCCGTACATATAAGGACGGGCCGTACTTAGTGCCTGTCCCTTGGCTGAAAGTAATAGAAATTCATTCAGCATTGAGGAAAAGGACGTCGTGAGGGTACGTCCCGTACTTCAAAGGACGAGATGGACATTTTCCCGTATTTCTTCCGAAGTTTGAAGTTAGTCAGAGGTTGTATTTTACAAGGACGGGACGTACTGCAATGTACGTCCCATACTCCTTTCGAGCGGGTGACGTGATCTGTTCCAGGTTGAAGAAGGATTTGAATCTTATAAATAGCCAATAGGGTTTTTAATGTTAGCATCACTTTCATAACTTTTGCAATCTTGAATTTTGAGACTTGTGTGGAGACAATTTGTTCTTGGTACTCTTCAAGGATTTCAAACAATTACAATCAGTTAATTTCCAGTTTATTCTTTCAATTATGCAATTTTCAATCTTTTATTATTTTTTGTTGCCATGAGTAGCTAAACACCTTTACTAAGGTTGTGAACCCAAGGATGGGTGTTGTGTGATTGGGAATTGTGAATGATATAAGCATAATGGATTGTAAGGGTTTATTTGTTCTTCGGTTTCATCATATAGTTAGTGGTTGCAAACATTAGCTAACGCCATAAACTTTAGTTTATTTCGGAAAATAACTAGGGTTAGCTAAGAACAAATAACAAGAACTCAAGGCTTTAAACCTTGTTTAATAAATTCACTTAGGAATAAGAGGAATTTACTTGACATAATTAACTGTTCTTCATGCATACTTTCTTATCTTTGGAAAAAGCGTAGAAAGAAATAATCTTCTCTTATTGGAAAATAGTCTAGATTAACATAGAGGTTAAGTGTATCCATACAAAAGATCCATTAGAAGTATATCAAGATCAATACCCATGATCATACACTTTATCTGACAGGGACACAACCTTGGTTCTTTTTACCCATATAGTTACACTTTATATGGACGGAAGTGTAGATGACCTATTGGATGGTTCAAAGTGGGGGAGACTAAGTTCGTGGGGGGAAAGTTGATTCAACAAGCAGTGGAGAAGGTCAAGCTTATTCAGTATCAATTATTGAGGGCTCACAGTCGTTAGAAATCTTATGCAGATAATCGCCGACAAGACGTAGAATTCCAGGTTGATGATTGGGTATTCCTGAAGGTATCACCTATGAAAGGAATTATGAGATTTGGCAAGAAGGGTAAACTGTTACACCTAGGAAAATCTTCTGTTGGTACGAAACTGAATGAACTAGTGATGAGTTCGAGTGTATGACGTTCCATGAGTAAGAAATGACGTTCGACGACCTTAGGCGAGATTTCAAAGGCATCCGATGCAAGATGAGAAAGTTGGCTAAGATAAGGCAAGGTATGAGATGAGCAAGGTAGGCAAATGGATGTGGATGATTAGAATGAAGAGTCAAGAAATGTGAAAAGTTGCAGGTTTGCAATCTGGCCAGTCGGTCGTAAAGTGAAATACGGATCGTAAAATGGTATACGGTTCGTAAACTGGCCTGTCTTATTTTGGCATTCGAGACTTCAACTTTCTGCCAGATGATCAATGGTTAAATACGACCTGGAATATGGACCGTAAAGTGATTTACGGCCCGTAAACCATGGTCGTAAATCACCATGTTACAGCCTGAGTTTCTGATTCTGCTATGGTTAAACACGACCACGAAGGACGGTCCGTAAACTGGAATACGGGCCGTAAACCAAGTTTACGACCACTGTGCACTTCAATTCAGATTTTTAAGTCATTAAATAAGGGGACCAAAACTTATTTCATTTCACTTCTACATCACACCCCTTCTCTCTAAAACATCTCTCTACATTTATTATACAAGTTTTCAAGGATTATTAGTCATCAACAACGTTAATCAAGTGAATCAAGTGTAAGAAAAACCCATTAAAGATCATCCAAGTCAAGAAATCCAAATGGAGGAAAACTAGGATTTTTGCTCAAGTGGAGTATTATCAACTAAGGCTCGTTCCTACAACATCTAAGGTAAGATTCATGATATTTATACGTTGTTTAAGATATTGGAGAGTTGAAATACATGGATTGTAGAAAAATATGGTAAAATGGGTCATGAATGATGAATAGTGACCTTTTGAGAAATAGTTTGAATTGAATCATGTTTATTGTTGTGTTGTGATATGAATGTGTTATAAACGATGTTAAGATCGTGAAATGGACATTGTGTATGAATGGACGAGGTCGAGGGTTATGACCATGAATATGGGTGAACTAGGAGCAAATTGAGAAATCTAGAAAATGTGGATGATTAATGGCTATTGTTATGATATTGTGAATGTATTGTCGACGTTTGGGAGTTGAATTACGATATGGGCAAATGTTGTACAAATAAAGGAGATCCTGCCCGATTTTCTCTAGCTTTAGCCATGTGTGCTAGTTATCAATTCTAATGATAGTATGGCCTTAATGAAGGTAGAAACGTGAGCATCGGAGGAGTACCTGCAACTGTAGAATAGTTCAACGAAAAGATATGTAAGGCTAACCTTTCTTTCATAAGGCATGGTTCTTTGGCCAATCATTTATACTTCTTTGAACTCATGATGTGCTCCATATGATTCTATTCTCAAAAGCTACTGAGCCTGCGATCCTTGATGTGTACTACGTTCCTCACACGACGAGTAAGCCTATAATGCAGACGTAACGATAATAATGATGATAATAGTAATGATGACGATAATAATGATGAAAGAAATGATGATGATGATAATAATAATGATGCTAAAGGTGCCTATGGGCTATTATACTTATGTGTGCCTATGAAGGGCTGTAATGAAACCCCGAGCTTATAATGTCGGGTAGAATATATGTATATGTATGTATATAATTACGTAACGCGCGCGCAGATCTTTAGATGGTACGGATAACCCTGATGCCTTGCTAGGGCCAGGTAGATATAACTTTGAGCCTTGGGTGGCCAGGTATGTATGAAACACCTAACCTTCATGGTCAGGCATGCTATGTATATCTGTATATATGTGTATATGCTATGTATATGACATCATTAAGAGTACGAATGTGTTATGTATATGAGATGTAAAAGATTATGAGGGTAATTAAGTACGGATATGGATATATGTATGCGGATACGCAATAGAAACGGAATGTCTCTATGGAAAGCAAGTAAGTGCCATGATGATGATATTATTGTCTCCCCTCCTATGCTACTTCACATGTTGATCATGCTTTACATACTCAGTACATTCTTCATACTGACGTGCTTTTGTTTGTGGACGCTGCGTCATGCCCACAGGTGCACAGGGAGACAGACTTGATCCATAGCTGCTTATTCAGAGATTACATAGCAGAGCTCCATTTCCTTCGGAGCCATAGCTTTTGGGTACTTATTCCTTTGTTTATATAATTATGGGCATCGCGGGGTCCTATCCCGCTCATGTGATATGTTATACTCTTCTTAGAGGCTCGTAGTCACGTCTATATGGTTAGATATATCTGGCCTTGTTGGCCCGTGTTTTGTATATTATTTTGTCGGCCACGTCGGCCCATGTACATTTGATGTGGCATAGATGCCTATGATGTTATATAGGAAATATTGTCGCCCAAATGGGACTAGTATGATTGATGACTAGAATGCATGATTTGATTTATGGCTCACGTAGACGTTATGTGAATGTATGTTAAAGGGGTGCCCAGGTGGGGTAGCGCCGGGTGCTCGTCGCGGCCCTAGTCGGGTCGTGACAAAAGTGGTATCAGAGCAGTTCAGTCCTAGGGTGTGTCTACGAACCGTGTCTAGTTGAGACTTGGTTATGGGTGTGTTGCGCGCCACACTTATAAACAAGAAGCTGCGGACATTTTAGGAATGAATGACCTTCTTTCTTCATAAGAATCGTGCGATAGAGCTATGATATAAGAAATTCTTGTTCCTTAATCGTGTGTTGTGTATTTCAGAGATGCCTAAAAAGAGAAAGGCTACCGTAGCCCAAAAGGGCAAGACGGTGGCAGAAAAGCGGGCTGAAAGAGCACCGCCACCGGTAGTAGAGGAAAGTGAGTCCCAGAGGGCGGCTCAATCTCAGTCCTCCCAGACAGTGCCTATTAATGAGGAGCGTGAGGGAGCCTCCGCCCCAGTTCCAGCACCTCCAGCTCCTCCACCAGATGCTTCGGGCCAAGATGTAAAAGAGGCCATTAATTTGCTGACTCAATTGGTTGCGGCCCAGACTCAGAGGCAAAGTTCAGGGCAAGGTGATAGGGCTATTAGTGCAAGGGCCCGTGATTTCATTACTTTGAACCCTCCGAAATTCTTTGGATCAAAGCCAGAGGAGGACCCTCAGGATTTTATTGATGGTATGTTAAGGACGCTTCGATTTATACATGCTTCGAACACCGAGTCGGTAGAGCTAGCGTCATATAGATTGAGAGAAGTCTCGATCCAATGGTATAAGGTTTGGATGGCTTCACGGGGAGCCAATGCACCTCCCCCGGTATGGCAAGAGTTTGTTGATGCCTTTCTCCGTCATTATATGCCTCCAGAAGTTCGGCGAGCTAGGGCCGATAAATTCTTAAACTTGAGGCAAGGTAGTATGAGTGCCTTAGAGTATAGCCTCCGCTTCAATTTCTTGGCCAGGTATGCTTCGGCCATGGTAGCGGATATGGGTGACCGGGTACACCGATTTGTGAAGGGCCTAGGGCCACACTGGATGGATAGATGCTTGACTGCGTCCCTTCAGGACGGTATGGATATTGCACGCATTCAGGCCCATGCTCAGAACTTAGAAGAAAGCCTGCAGCAGTAGAGAAGTGAATGTGAGCAAGATAGCGGCCATAGCAAGAGGGCCAGATCGTCGGGTTCGACGAGCGAGTTTAGAGGTGGACACAGGCAGCAGTTCCCTAGACATTCAGGCTATTCTAAGACCAGTGCACCTCCACGATTTTCAGGCCAGAGGTTTGATAGATCTACTCGTTCGGGGCCGAGTCAGAGTTTTTCAGGGTCTCAGTTTAGGGGTGATTCGGTTCAGGCGAGGCCACCCATACCACGATGTTCCCAGTGTGGGAAGTTGCATTGGGGTCAATGCCGATCAGGTTCAGACGTTTTCTATTCATGTGGTCAGCCAGGCCATATTATGCGTGATTGCCCCTCAGTTCATGGTAGAGGTGGGACCCAGCCATCAGGGTCAGTAGCCGGAGCTTCAGCATCTATACACCCTATGGGGCCAGGTTCACATGCGCCAGTTGGCCATGGTAGAGGCAGAGGGAGAGCTCCCAGTTCTAGCGGTCCTCAGCACCGTATTTATGCTTTGGCTGGACGCCAAGATCTTGAGTCTTCTCCTGACGTGGTCACAGGTATATTATCGGTATTCTCTCATGATGTATATGCTTTGATTTATCCGGGCTCCACATTATCGTATGTTACTCCATATATTACGGGTCGATTTATAGTCGAGCCGGAGTCGATCAACCCTTTTGAGGTGTCTACCCCCGTGGGTGAATCGGTAATAGCTAGCCCAGTATATAGAGATTGTGTAGTTGTGATATGTGACCGCCGTACTATAGTTGACTTGCATGAACTAAAGATGGTGGATTTTGATGTCATTATGGGCATGGATTGGTTGGCCTCTTGCTATGCCAATGTTGATTGTAGAATGAAGATGGTTCGTTTCCAATTTAAGGGAGAACCAGTTCTAGAATGGAAAGGGAATACGGCGTCACCAAAAGGTAGGTTTATTTCCAATCTAAAGATAAGGAAAATGATAACGAAGGGGTGCATTTATCATTTAGTGCGAGTTCAAGATGTAGAAGCCGAGTCGCCGACTCTTCAGTCAGTTCCGATAGTGAAGGAATTTTCAGATGTATTCCCGGAAGAGCTCCCTGGCCTTCCTCCCAAGCGGGAGATTGATTTTGCTATTGATGTGTTGCCAGACACTAAGCCTATATCTATTCCTCCTTATAGAATGGCCCCCGCAGAATTGAAAGAATTGAAGGAGCAATTGAAAGACTTGCTTGAAAAAGGCTTTATTAGGCCTAGTTCATCCCCGTGGGGAGCACCCATATTGTTTGTCCGAAAGAAAGATGGCTCCTTGAGAATGTGCATCGATTATCGCCAATTGAATAAGGTAACGATTAAGAACAAATATCCTTTTCCGAGGATCGATGATTTATTTGATCAATTACAAGGTGCCAAATGGTTTTCAAAGATCGATTTGAGGTCCGGGTATCACCAAGTGAGAGTTAGGGAGAAAGATATCCCTAAGACAGCCTTCAGAACTAGATATGGCCATTTTGAGTTTCGCATAATGTCATTTGGACTAACTAATGCACCGGCAGTATTTATGGATTTGATGAACAATGTGTTCAGGCCCTTTTTAGATCTGTTTGTGATTGTATTCATCGATGATATCTTGGTGTATTCTAGATCCGAGGCAGAACATGCAGATCATCTGCGTATTGTCCTTGGAGTTCTTCGAACTCGAGAGTTGTTTGCAAAATTTTCTAAATGCGAGTTTTGGTTGAACTCAGTAACATTTCTAGGGCATATTATTGCAGAGTGGATAGTCAAAAGATTGAGCCTGTGAAGACGTTGCTAAGGCCAACGAATCCTACAGAGGTTCGTAGCTTTCTGGGTTTGGCGGGTTATTACAGGAGTTTTGTTGAAGTTTTCTCTTCTATTTCAGCACCACTCACAAAGTTGACCCGGAAATTAGCAAAGTTTCAATGGACAGATGCTTGTGAACGCAGTTTTCAAAAGTTGAAAGATAGACTAACCTCTGCCCCAGTCTTGACACTTCTAGAGGGATTGGAAGGGTATGTTGTATATTGCGATGCTTTAGGCGTCGGGCTAGGCTGTGTATTGATGGAACATGGCAAGGTGATTGCATATGCTTCAATGCAATTACGGAAACATGAACGGAATTATCCGACCCATGATTTGGAATTGGCTGCAGTGGTCCATGCATTAAAGATATGGAGACATTATTTATATGGTGTCCATGTAGATATCTATACGGATCATAAGAGTCTTCAATACATCTTCAAGCAGAAAGAGTTGAATTTGCGGCAACGACGGTGGTTGGAATTGCTAAAAGATTATGATGTTGATATTTTGTATCACCCCAGAAGGGCAAATGTTGTGGCTGATGCTCTTAGCCGCAGATCTATGGGAAGTTTATGTGAAGTGCAACAAGAAAAGAGAGAGATGACTCGTGAGCTCCAGCAGTTAGCTAGCCTAGGAGTCCGAGTGATGGACTCGGGTAGCAGGGGAACTACAATTCGAAATTCAGCAGTCTCGTCGCTAGTGGTAGAAGTGAAAGAGCGACAATATGAGGATTCCATGCTAATGAATTACAGAGATACGCTCCCTCAGAAAGAGGGGTCACCATTTGATATTTCAGGAGACGGAGTTCTTCGATGCCGAGGCAGTCTATGTGTTCTCGATGTGGCAGGTCTACGCCACCACATTTTGAGAGAAGCTCATTGTTCCCGTTATTCTGTTCACCCGGGAGGGACGAAGATTTATCATGACCTTAAGTCTATATATTGGTGGAACGGGATGAAGAAAGATGTAGCGAAATTTGTAGCTCAATGTCCTAATTGTCAACAAGTGAAAATCGAGCACCAAAAGCCGGGCGGATTATTGCAAGCTATAGAAATCCCAACTTGGAAGTGGGAAGTGATTAACTTGGATTTCATTATAGGCTTACCCCGTTCTCGACGTAAGTATAATTCCATATGGGTGATTGTTGATAGACTCACGAAATCGGCTCATTTCTTACCAGTCAGAACAACTTATGTGGCGGAAGATTATGCAAAGCTTTATCTTAAAGAGATAGTGCGACTTCATGGGATTCTAGTATCTATTATCTCTGACAGAGGGACTCCATTTACAGCTAATTTCTGGACGTCTTTTCAAGAGGGTTTAGGGACCCAAGTGAGCCTTAGCACGACATTTCATCCGCAGACCGATAGACAAGCTGAACGTACAATTCAGACTCTTGAAGATATGTTACGGGCATGTATGATAGATTTTGGAGGTAGTTGGGATGATCATTTGCCACTCATTGAATTTGCTTACAATAATAGTTATCATTGTAGCATCCAAATGGCACCGTATGAGGCTTTATATGTGTTATATCCCATATTTTCATACATTGGGACGTTTTAAACTAAACGCGACAAGTTAAAGACAAGACTATTTAAGATACGAAGTAGAGACTTTAACTTCCGGTTTCGTTTCAAGTCACAAGTTACCTACAAATTTCGTTTGGTATAGAAGAATTAATGGATAATTGGGACTAAATTAACCATGATTAGATTATTAAGTGGGATTGGAAAACTAAATCAGTCCATTAAAAATAGCCATAGTTGGCCATGTGGTTTAGTGGGATGGTCAAAGAATATTTGACCCAAATATTGAGTGGGACACTTGTCCAACCCTTGCAACTCATATATAAGGCAAAATTCTGATTCATTATCAACTAACTAGCTCATTTCAACATTTACAAAGTGTAGAAAATATAGTGATAGAGAGAGAGGCTCTAGGCTACAAGCTGGCCGAGAACACCCTCCTCCAAGTTGATCCAAAAAAATCAGTTTTCAAGCAATTCAACTCCCTTATAGGTGCATAATAACGTGTAGCATTCATTGGGGTAGCAAGAACAAGTGTTAAAATTCAAGAAGTGAAAGTGAAGGGCTAGCCGATTGAAGTGTTGAGTTACAAGGTAAGAATTGATCCCTTGTCATGTGTTTTGCGGTGAATTGAATGCTTATGATGTTGCATGTTGGTATTGGACTGTTTTTCTTGAAGTTGAAGTGGGCCGTGTGTTGTAGACTTAAATGTAATCATGCTTAATCTTCTTGTACATGTATTGGGAATGAATTGAATGTGTTGTAGTGTGGATAAATGGATGAAAATCATGACGTTGTTGTAGTGGTGTTGAAGCCGTGTAGGGGGCTGTTTTAGAGGAATTTGTGGACTGTTTTGTGTCATGTTGTAATTGTTGTTGTTATGGACATTGTGGTGTATTGTATGCATTATGAATATGTGAATTGAGGTGTTAAAGAAATGAATCATGTTGATGGGGGAAAACAGTCCAATTCGTGGACTGCTTTGATGTTAGGAGTGAATTAGTGTATGTTGAATGTTGATTATTGTTATGAACGTATAGTGAAAGTGAAGTTTAATGATTCAAGTTGAAATTGAAATGGTTTGTGGGCTGTTGTAAGAGTTAATATGATGCTAAAACAGTTCCAATAATCGTATAAGCAATGTTGTAAACGTGTTGTTGTCGTTGTAGTTGAAGTTGGAAAATTGCGAAGCGAAGATGGTAATGTTGTGTGTGCTGTTTGGCCGTGGATAAGGGCCTGTTTTAAATAATGTACGGACTGTCCAAAGTTCCCTTAAGTCATGTTTAAACAAGTTCGGATTGATACATGAAAGAATGACTAACAATATTAGCTTGTAGTACTAGGTGGTTTGAATTCGAACGAAACGTCGTCTAAATGTTGGAAAGGGATTGCTAACGTTAAAATACATATTGAATTCCCTCGTAGACTAATTGTAGCTCTTGATATCTTGATATAGGATAAGTACTATTGGGCAGCAAGTACAAGTTATAATACGACTAAACGCTAAAGGTATGTAAAGCCTATTCCTTCTTTCTTTTGGCATGTCCTAGACGTAAGTAAGAAATGATATGAACCTTGGGGTAAATTCTACTCTCTAGTTCCAAGCATGACTTATGATTCTATTCATTCCGTAATGTTATGGTCACGAGCGTACTATATGATTGACTAATTAATGATGTATAGAAGTTCCTACTCTTAAAGAATTGCATAATTAGAGGCATACTTGGAGATGGCGGCCAGGAGGGCATATATTCCTTATTACCGAGTCCCTCACTAGAGGGCCGGGACACGTATATGTTTATGTTATGATGCTATGATTATAATTACCGAGTCCCTCACTAAAGGGCCGGGACACGTTATATATGTTATATACTGAATGATTATTCAGCCTTGGTTACAAAACTATATTGATATTGATATGAGAACGATACAGATGAAATATGTTCAAAGGCAAGTTTTATGAAATTCTGTTTGTTGAATTGGGTCCTACACACCTTGTCTCAGTATGAGTCTATTACTATATTTCATGCTTTACATGCTCAGTACATATTCCATACTGACCCCCTTTTCTTCGGGGGGCTGCGTTCATGCCCGCAGGTACAGACGCTCGTTTCGGAGATCCGCCGGCCTAGGATATCTATTCAGCTACTTTGGAGTGCTCCTTTGTTCCGGAGCCTAGCTTGTGGTATAACTCCCTTTTGTTGTATATATATGTGTTTGTTCGGTGTACGGCGGGGTCCTGTCCCGTCATATAATACTGTCTTTACTCTTAGAGGTCTGTGGACACATGTGTGGATCTGTATATAGTTGATGTTGCGTTGTATGAATACGACTTATGCTTGGGGCGTACCCATTCGTAATGGTAGCCTTGTCGGCTTGCATATATATATATATATATGTTTGGGATGTTGCGTGTAGTGGCAGCCTTGTCGACTTGCGTAGATATATATATATATATATATATATATATATATATATATATATATATATATATATATGTTGTTGTTGAAGATCGTAATTCCTCAGGAGACAGGTGCCTACGACATACAGAATTGTGACAGCTTTAAAATAACGTCCAGCCTTTTTATACAAATAAGTTCATAATATGCTGGTCATAAAAGATTATAGTTAACAGGGGATATAAGTGTCCAACTCGGGCACTAGTCACGGCCTACGGGGTTGGGTCGTGACAAAAGTGGTATCAGAGCGGTTCAATCCTCGGAGTGTCTACAGACCGTGTCGAGTAGAGTCTTATTTATCGATGTGTTGTGCACCACATTTATAAACAGGAAGCTACAGGACATTTAGGATGTCATCTTTCCTTCTCATTCTAGATCGTGCGATAGAGCTGTATTATCAGGATAATATTTCCCTAACAGATTGTTATGTTTACAGCGATGCCTCCAAAGAAGGCGACAGCCGCCCAGAAGGGCAAGTCGGTAGTTGGAGAGATCAGTCAGACTCGGAGGGTTACTAGGGCTTATTCCCAATATGTGCCTGAGATTAGGCTTCAGTCAGCGAGCTCCGCTACACCACCATTATCAGAGGAGCCTAGGGCAGCAGCAGCTGCAGGTCAGGAGACAGATTTACCACCAGCTCCTAAGGTTCCAGCACCTGAGCCTCCAGCTCCCCAGCCAGGGGCGGAGGATATGGCTATGCGTGACGCGGTACAGTTATTGACCAGGTTGGTATCGGGACAGGCTCGCAGACGCGGGTTAGGAGGTGATTATGCGGACAGACACGATAGTTTGAGGGTCCGTGATTTATTTACTTGTTACCCTCTAGAATTTTATGGGTCGAAGCCCGCGGAGGATCCACAGGAGTTTATTCGACAGATGCTGCGTACGTTGCGGGTGACTAAAGCTTCCGAGACTGAGTCGGTTGAATTGGCTTCATATCGGTTGCGTGATGTGGCAGTTAATTGGTATGTGTCCTGGGAGTTGTCCAGGGGTGAGGATGCTCCACCAGCAGTATGGGATGAGTTCGTGGAGGCTTTTCTGGGTCACTTTCTGCCTCCGGAGATGAGGCGAGCCAGAGTTGACAGATTTCTACACCTGAGGCAGAATGGCAGAAGTGTTCGAGATTATAGCCTCGAGTTTGATTCACTGGCTAGGTACGCGCCCACTATTGTAGCTGACATGGCAGATAGGGTGCATCGTTACGTAATGGGGATGGATAATTACTTGATTGATAGCTGTATGGCAATGGCTTCTCAGCCCGGTATGGATATCGCTCGAGTGCAGGCATACGCCCAGGGGGTTGAGGATCGACAGAGAGGGCGTCGATTTGATAGGGAGCAGGACAGGGGTCAGCGTAAGAGAGTTAGATCAGCTGGGTACTTTTCTGGTGACTTTCGGGGCAGGCAGCCCCAACAGCAGTATAGTAGATATCCTTCCCAGCCGGCACGGAGTGCACCTCCATAATTTACTGGTAGGAGGTTTGATAGCACGAGGTATTCAGGAGCTGGTCAAATCTCCATGACTTCAGGTTCCCAGATGCACAGGAATACAGGCCAGATGAGACCACCTATACCTCCGTGTCCTCGATGTGGCAGACGCCATCCAGGGGAATGTCGTTTCATTACTGGTGCTTGTTTCTCTTGCGGCCGTCAGGGCCATACTATGAGGGAGTGTCGATTTGGGGGTGGTGCAGGTGGCGCAGCTCAGCCTACGGGATCAGTTGCTGGTTCTTCCTCTTCGGTGGCTATGCGCCCTATGGGGCAAGGTATTCCGACACCAGTAGGCTGTGGCAGAGGCCGTGGAGGGGCTTCCAGTTCTGGCGGTCCTTCAAACTGCATATATGCTTTAGCCAACAGACAGGATCAGGAGGCGTCGCCAAATGTGGTTACAGGTACACTATCGATTTTCTCCCGAGATGTATATGCATTGATAGACCCAGGCTCCACATTATCATATATTTCCCCTTTTGTTGCTAGTAAAATTGGGATAAAATCTGAATCTATAGAACCATTCGAGGTAGCTACACCGGTAGGGGATTTTGTCTTAGCAAACCTAGTGTATAGAGATTGTTCGGTGGTTATATATAATCGTTGTACCAAGGCAGATTTGGTAGAGCTAGATATGATTGAGTTCGATGTTATTATGGGGATGGACTGGTTGGCTTCTTGTTATGCTAATGTTGACTGCAGAGGCAAAGTAGTTCGATTTCAGTTCCTAGGGGAACCAATTATAGAATGGAGGGGGAATACAGCATCGCCGAGGGGTAAGTTTATTTCATACCTCAAAGCAAGGAAGATGGTTAGAAAGGGATATATTTATCATCTGGTTCGTGTGCATGACTTGAAAGCAGAAGTACCGACTCTTCAGTCAGTCCCAGTGGTTAATGAATTTCCAGATGTATTCCCAGAAGAACTTCCAGGCCTTCCTCCTGAACGCGAGATAGAGTTCACTATAGATGTATTGCCAGATACTCAGCCCATATCTATTCCTCCTTACAGAATAGCACCTGCAGAATTGAAAGAATTGAAGGAGCAACTGAGAGACCTATTAGAGAAGGGCTTCATTAGGCCCAGTACATCACCTTGGGGCGCACCGGTATTGTTTGTAAGAAAGAAGGATGGGTCGCTGCGGATGTGTATTGATTATAGGCAGCTGAACAAAGTAACAATAAAGAACAGATATCCCCTCCCCAGGATTGATGATTTATTTGACCAGTTGTAGGGTGCTAAGTGTTTTTCAAAGATAGACTTGCGGTCAGGGTACCACCAGGTGCGGGTAAAGGAAGCAGACATTCCGAAGACTACATTCAGGACCCGATACTAACATCACGAGTTTAAAGTGATGTCTTTTGGGTTGACCAATGCTCCAGCCGTGTTTATGGACTTAATGAACAGAGTGTTTAAGACATTTCTTGACTTGTTCGTGATTGTATTTATTGATGATATTCTGGTCTATTCACGATCGGAAGAAGAGCATGCGGATCACTTGAGGACAGTACTTAAGGTCCTCCAGCATCAGAAATTATATGCTAAGTTCTCTAAATGTGAGTTCTGGTTGACTTCAGTAGCATTTCTGGGGCATATTGTTGGAGCAGACGGTATTCGGGTAGACTCGCAAAAGATTGAGGCAGTCAAGACTTGGCCTAGACCTACGATGCCTACTGAGGTACGTCGTTTTCTGGGGCTGGCAGGGTATTACAGGAGATTTGTAGAAAAGTTTGCTTCGATTTCCGTGCCTTTAACAAGGCTAACACAGAAAGCAGCTAAATTTCAGTGGACCGATGCTTGTGAATGGAGTTTCCAACTATTGAAAGATAAGTTGACTACAGCTCCAGTTCTAACTCTTCCCGAGGGGCCAGATGGCTATGTTATTTATTCTGACGCTTCAGGTGTTGGGCTAGGTTGTGTATTAATGCAGCATGGCAGACTTATAACCTATGCCTCCCGACAGCTCAAGAAGCACGAAAGAAATTATCCTACACATGACCTGGAGTTGGCGGCGGTGATACATGCTTTGAAGATATGGAGACATTATCTATATGGCGTGCATGTTGATATTTATACAGATCATAAGAGTCTCCAGTATATCTTTAAGCAGAAAGAGCTGAATTTGCGGCAAAGGAGGTGACTAGAGTTGCTGAAAGATTATGATGTCGATATTCTATATCACCCAGGAAAGGCTAACGTTGTAGCAGATGCACTCAGCCGTAAATCTATGGGTAGTTTGGCAGGTGTACAGCCAGGAAGGAAAGAAATAGACCATGAGATTCATCACCTAGCTAGTCTTGGAGTTCGTTTGGTTGATTCTGATAACGGTAGCATTTTTGTGCGAGGTGTTGCTGAGTCCTCTATTATAGAAGAGGTGAAGAGACGTCAGTATGAGGATCCTATTCTTGTACATTACAGAGATACATCATTTCAGAAGGACGAGACCCCATTCAAGATTTCATCTGACGGAGTACTACGATAAAGAGGTAGATTATGTGTACCTGTGGTTGCAGGATTAAGGTAACAGGTTATGGGGGAGGCACACTATGCTCGTTATTCTGTTCATCCAGGATCAACAAAAATGTATCATGACCTTAGGTGTTTGTATTGGTGGAATGGTATGAAAAAGGACATAGCAGAATTCGTGGCCCGGTGTCCGAATTGCCAACAGGTCAAGATAGAGCACTAGAAGCCTGGAGGACTACTGCAGGAGATAGAGATTCCGACCTGAAAATGGGAGGTAATTAATATGGATTTCGTCATAGGTCTACCTCGCACTCCACGGAAATATGACTCTGTCTGGGTTATTGTTGATAGATTGACAAAATCAGCCCACTTTCTTCCAGTCAGGACTACGTATTCAGCTGAAGATTATGTCAGATTGTATCTTAAGGAGATAGTGAGACTTCATGGGGTTCCCACAGCTATTATCTCTAATAGAGGGGCCCAGTTTACAGCTAACTTTTGGAAATCCTTCCAGGAGGGATTGGGGACACCGGCGAGTCTCAGCACGACATTTCACCCTCAAACTGACGGACAGGCCGAGCGTACCATTCAGACACTACAAGATATGTTACGGGCCTGTGTCATTGATTTTAGGGGGCAGTTGGGATGATCACTTGCCGCTGATCGAGTTTGCCTATAATAACAGCTACAATTCTAGCATTCAGATGGCACCGTACGAAGCTCTATATGGCAGGAAGTGTAAATCCCCTATAGGCTGGTTTGACGTTGGTGAGACTAAGCTAATAGGCCCATATATGGTTCAGAAGGCTGTCGATAAGGTGAAGCTTATTCAGGAAAGGTTACTGGTAGCCCAGAGTCGGCAGAAGTCATATGCAGATAATCATCGTCGACACTTGGAATTTCAGGTTGGCGATTGGGTGTTCTTGAAGGTGTCACCCATGAAGGGTGTTATGAGATTCGGCAAGAAAGGGAAGTTGAGCCCGAGATACATTAGACCTTATCAGATTATCCGTAAGGTAGGCCAAGTTGCCTATGAGTTAGATCTACCAGCGGATTTAGAAGCAGTACATCCGATCTTCCATGTCTCAATGCTTCGGAAGTACATAGGCGATCCTTCCAGGGTGTTTCCGGCAGATGATGTCCAGGTAACAGAGGAGCTATCATACGAAGAGTAGCCTATAGCCATACTTGATCGACAAATCAGGAGGCTGCGAACTAAAGACGTGGCTTCGGTTAAAGTGTTGTGGCGGAACAATAATAGGGAGAAGATGACTTGGGAGGCTGAAAAGGAGATGAAAAAGAAATATCCTCACTTGTTTTCCACGCCTACAGGTAATCTAAACCCCCTTGCTTGATTGTGTTAATTGTCTGCTCAATCTGTATGTTAGCGATAAGGAAAACCCTTCGCGAGACTCTTATAGAACCCGACGGGATAAAATCGACTTTCGATGATGAATGTTCTAAAGGGGGGGAGGATGTTATATCCCATATTTTCATACATTGGGACGTTTTAAACTAAACGCGACAAGTTAAAGACAAGACTATTTAAGATACGAAGTAGAGACTTTAACTTCCGGTTTCGTTTCAAGTCACAAGTTACCTACAAATTTCGTTTGGTATAGAAGAATTAATGGATAATTGGGACTAAATTAACCATGATTAGATTATTAAGTGGGATTGGAAAACTAAATCAGTCCATTAAAAATAGCCATAGTTGGCCATGTGGTTTAGTGGGATGGTCAAAGAATATTTGACCCAAATATTGAGTGGGACACTTGTCCAACCCTTGCAACTCATATATAAGGCAAAATTCTGATTCATTATCAACTAACTAGCTCATTTCAACATTTACAAAGTGTAGAAAATATAGTGATAGAGAGAGAGGCTCTAGGCTACAAGCTGGCCGAGAACACCCTCCTCCAAGTTGATCCAAAAAAATCAGTTTTCAAGCAATTCAACTCCCTTATAGGTGCATAATAACGTGTAGCATTCATTGGGGTAGCAAGAACAAGTGTTAAAATTCAAGAAGTGAAAGTGAAGGGCTAGCCGATTGAAGTGTTGAGTTACAAGGTAAGAATTGATCCCTTGTCATGTGTTTTGTGGTGAATTGAATGCTTATGATGTTGCATGTTGGTATTGGACTGTTTTTCTTGAAGTTGAAGTGGGCCGTGTGTTGTAGACTTAAATGTAATCATGCTTAATCTTCTTGTACATGTATTGGGAATGAATTGAATGTGTTGTAGTGTGGATAAATGGATGAAAATCATGACGTTGTTGTAGTGGTGTTGAAGCCGTGTAGGGGGCTGTTTTAGAGGAATTTGTGGATTGTTTTGTGTCATGTTGTAATTGTTGTTGTTATGGACATTGTGGTGTATTGTATGCATTATGAATATGTGAATTGAGGTGTTAAAGAAATGAATCATGTTGATGGGGGAAAACAGTCCAATTCGTGGACTGCTTTGATGTTAGGAGTGAATTAGTGTATGTTGAATGTTGATTATTGTTATGAACGTATAGTGAAAGTGAAGTTTAATGATTCAAGTTGAAATTGAAATGGTTTGTGGGCTGTTGTAAGAGTTAATATGATGCTAAAACAGTTCCAATAATCGTATAAGCAATGTTGTAAACGTGTTGTTGTCGTTGTAGTTGAAGTTGGAAAATTGCGAAGCGAAGATGGTAATGTTGTGTGTGCTGTTTGGCCGTGGATAAGGGCCTGTTTTAAATAATGTACGGACTGTCCAAAGTTCCCTTAAGTCATGTTGAAACAAGTTCGGATTGATACATGAAAGAATGACTAACAATATTAGCTTGTAGTACTAGGTGGTTTGAATGCGAACGAAACGTCGTCTAAATGTTGGAAAGGGATTGCTAACGTTAAAATACATATTGAATTCCCTCGTAGACTAATTGTAGCTCTTGATATCTTGATATAGGATAAGTACTATTGGGCAGCAAGTACAAGTTATAATACGACTAAACGCTAAAGGTATGTAAAACCTATTCCTTCTTTCTTTTGGCATGTCCTAGACGTAAGTAAGAAATGATATGAACCTTGGGGTAAATTCTACTCTCTAGTTCCAAGCATGACTTATGATTCTATTCATTCCGTAATGTTATGGTCACGAGCCTACTACATGATTGACTAATGAATGATGTATAGAAGTTCCTACTCTTAAAGAATTGCATAATTAGAGGCATACTTGACTATCAAAAGTTACACCATGTCAAATTGATACATGTACATGAAATCTGAAACATTCCTTGCTATAACTTGTAATGAGATTTAAAAAGAACTGAATATCATTATTATCCTGACACCTTAGAGCTGGTTAGTTACTTATCTATTGAGTCTCAAAAGATGATTTGCATGTATGTGGTTGCTTATTATTCTGCTCGTGCTTATCGCTATATCCTTCACTGAGTCCCGGGCCAGGACACGTTTTCGTGCGCATATTTACTATATTACTCACCGAGCCCCTCACTAGAGGGCCGAGACACGTTATATATATATATGATGATATGATGATATGATGATATGATGACATGATGATATGGAGATGGCGGCCAGGAGGGCATATATTCCTTATTACCGAGTCCCTCACTAGAGGGTCGGGACACGTATATGTTTATGCTATGATGCTATGATTATAATTACCGAGTCCCTCACTAAAGGGCCGAGACACGTTATATATGTTATATACAGAATGATTATTCAGCCTTGGTTACAAAACTCTATATTGATATTGATATGAGAACGATACAGATGAAATATGTTCAAAGGAAAGTTTTATGAAATTATGTTTGTTGCATTGGGTCCTACACACCTTGTCTCAGTATGAGTCTATTACAATATTTCATGCTTTACATGCTCAGTACATATTCCGTACTGACCCCCTTTTCTTCGGGGGGCTGCGTTCATGCCCGCAGGTACAGACACTCGTTTCGGAGATCCGCCAGCCGAGGATATCTATTTAACTACTTTGGAGTGCTCCTTTGTTTCGGAGCCTAGCTTGTGGTATAACTCCCTTTTGTTGTATATATATGTGTTTGTTCGGGGTACGGCGAGGCCCTGTCCCGTCATATGATACTGTCATTACTCTTAGAGGTCTGTGGACACATGTGTGGGTCTGTATATAGTTGATGTTGCGTTGTATGAATACGACTTATGCTTGGGGCGTACCCATTCGTAATGGCAGCCTTGTCGGCTTGCATATATATATATGTTTGGGATGTTGCGTGTAGTGGCAGCCTTGTCGGCTTGCGTAGATATATATATATATATATATATATATATATATATATATATGTTGTTGTTGAAGATCGTAACTCCTCAGGAGACAGGTGCCTACGACATACAGAATTGTGACAGCTTTAAAATAACGTCCTGCCTTTTATACAAATAAGTTCATAATATGCTGGTTATAAAAGATTATAGTTAACAGGGGATATGAGTGTCCAACTAGGGCACTAGTCACGGCCTACGGGGTTGGGTCGTGACAATATGGGTGAAAGTGTAGGTTCCCAATTGGGTGGTTTGAAACAGGAGAGGCTCAGTTGATTGGGCCGGACTTGGTTCAGTAGGCCATAAAGAAAGTCAAGCTCATATAAGTTCGGTTGTTAGCGGCTCAAAGTCGTCAAAAGTCCTATACGGATAATCGTCGAAGAGACTTAGAGTTCCAAATTAAAGATTGGGTATTCTTGAAAGTGTCGCCAATGAAGGGCGTTATGAGATTTGGCAAAAAGGAGTAGCTTAGTCCCCGGTATATTGGGCCTTATGAGATTGTGCGCAAAGTGGGCAAAGTGGCCTATGAGTTAGATTTACCTCCTGACTTGGAGTCAGTCCATCCATTGTTCCATGTCTCGATGCTTCGGAAATGAGTTAGAGATCCTACTATGATCTTCCCAGTAAATGATGTGCAAGTGACAGAGAAATAGACTTATGAAGAGATACCCATTGCCATACTAGACAGGCAAGTACGGAGGCTTAGAAACAAAGAGGTGGCCTCAGTTAAGGTTTTATGGAGAAGCAGTAAACGAGAGGAAATGACGTGGGAAGCGGAAGAAAGTATGTGATCCAGATACCCACAATTATTTCATCCCTTGGAAGAGATCCAAGATGAGACGTCAAGATCATAAGGTATGTATGTTTTGTTTTTATGCTTTTGGGTCGTGTGTGGCCAAATTTTGTTGCTATTATGTTGTTGCCCTATGAGGCTTTGTTATTATGGGATGCTGTGATAGGTTGGTAGTGCCATATTATAGGTGAAACTCTGGCGAAATTTTCATAGAACTCCCGAAGACTTTAACATTCGAGGACGAATGTTCCTAAGGGGGGGGGGGGGGAGGATGTTACACCTCAAAAAATCTTCCGTTGGTACGAAAGTGAATGAACTAGTGATGAGTACGAGTGTATGACGTTCCATGAGTAAGAAATTACGTTCGACGACCTCAGGCGAGATTTCAAAGGCATCCGATGCAAGACGAGAAAGTTGGCTAAGATAAGGCAAGGTATGAGATGAGCAAGGTAGGCAAATGGATGTGGATGATTAGAATGAAGAGTCAAGAAATGTGAAAAGTTGCAGGTTTGCAATCTGGCCAGTCGGTCGTAAAGTGAAATACGGACCGTAAAATGGTATACGGTCCGTAAACTGGCCTGTCGTATTTTGGCATTCGAGACTTCAACTTTCTGCCAGATGATCAATTGTTAAATACGACCTGGAATAAGGACCGTAAAGTGATTTACGGCCCGTAAACCATGGTCGTAAATCACCATATTGCAGCCTGAGTTTCTAATTCTGCTATGGTTAAACACGACCACGAAGGACGGTCCGTAAACTGGAATACGGGCCGTAAACCAAGTTTACGACCACTGTGCACTTCAATTCAGATTTTTAAGTCATTAAATAAGGGGACCAAGACTTATTTCATTTCACTTCTACATCACACCCCTTCTCTCTAAAACATCTCTCTACATTTATTATACAAGTTTTCAAGGATTATTAGTCATCAACAACGTTAATCAGGTGAATCAAGTGTAAGAAAAACCCATTAAAGATCATCCAAGTCAAGAAATCCAAATGGAGGAAAACTAGGGTTTTTGCTCAAGTAGAGTATTATCAACTAAGGCTCGTTCCTACAACATCTAAGGTAAGATTCATGATATTTATACGTTGTTTAAGATATTGGAGAGTTGAAATACATGGATTGTAGAAAAATATGGTAAAATGGGTCATGAATGATGAATAGTGACCTTTTGAGAAATAGTTTGAATTGAATCATGTTTATTGTTGTGTTGTGATATGAATGTGTTATAAACGACTAAGATCATGAAACCTACATTGTGTATGAATGGACGAGGTCGAGGGTTATGACCATAAATATGGGTTAACTAGGAGCAAATTGAGAAATCTAGATAATGTGGATGATTAATGGCTATTGTTATGATATTGTGAATGTATTGTCGACGTTTGGGAGTTGAATTACGATATGGGCAAATGTTGTACAAATAAAGGAGATGCTGCCCGATTTTCTCTAGCTTTAGCCATGTGTGCTAGTTATCGATTCTAATGATAGTATGACCTTAATGAAGGTAGAAACGTGAGCATCGGAGGAGTACCTGCAAGTGTAGAATAGTTCAACGAAAAGGTATGTAAGGCTAACCCTTCTTTCATAAGGCATGGTTCTTTGGCCAATCATTTATCCTTCTATGAGCTCATGATGTGCTCCATATGATTCTATTCTCAAAAGCTACTGAGCATGCGATCCTTGATATGTACTACGTTCCTCACACGATGAGTAAGCCTATAATGCAGACGTAACGATAATAATGATGATAATAATGATGATGATAGTAATGATGACGATAATAATGATGATAGAAATGATGATTATAACAATAATGATGCTAAAGGTGCCTATGGGCTATTATACTTATGTGTGCCTATGAAGGGCTATAATGAAACCCCGAGCTTATAACACCGGGTAGAATATATGTATATGTATGTATATGATTATGAAACGCGCGCGCACATCTGCAGATGGTACGGATAACCCTGATGTCTTGGTAGGGCCAGGTAGATATAACCTTGAGCCTTGGGTGGCAAAGTATGTATGAAACACCGAACCTTCATGGTCGGGCATGCTATGTATATCTATATATATGTGTATATACTATGTATATGACATCATTAAGAGTACGAATGTGTTATGTATATGAGATATAAATGATTATGAGGGTAATTAAGTACGGATATGGATTTATGTATGCGGATACGCAATAGAAACGGAATGTCTCTATGGAAAGCAAGTAAGTGCCATGATGATGATATTATTGACTCCCCTCCTATGCTACTTCACATGTTGATCATGCTTTACATACTCAGTACATTCTTCGTACTGACATCCTTTTGTTTGTGGATGCTGCGTCATGCCCGCAGGTGCACAGGGAGACAAACTTGATCCATAGCTGCTTATTCAGAGATTACATAGCAGAGCTTCATTTCCTTCGGAGCCATATCTTTTGGGTACTTATTCTTTTGTGTATATAATTATGGGCATAGCGGGGTTCTGTCCCGCTCATGTGATATGTTATACTCTTCTTAGAGGCTCGTAGTCACGTGTATATGGTTAGATATGTCTAGCCTTGTTGGCCCGTGTTTTGTATATTATTTTGCCGGCCACGTCGGCCCATGTACATTTGATGTGGCATAGATGCCTATGATGTTATATAGGAAATGTTGTCGCCCAAATGGGACTAGTATGATTGATGACTAGAATGCATGATTTGATTTATGGCTCACCTAGACGTTATGTGAATGTATGTTGAAGGGGTGCCCAGGTGGGGTAGCGCCGGTTGCTCGTCGCGGCCCTAGTCGGGTCGTGACATAAACTTAGCCCTCGGTACATTGGACATTACAAGATTATACGTAGAGTGGGACAAGTGTCCTATGAGTTAGATCCCTCCAGACATAGAATCAGTCCATTCGGTCTTCCATGTATCGATGCTTCGTAAGTGTATCGAAGATCCTTCCAGAGTCGTACCTGTTGATTATGTTCAGGTCACCGAGAAATTATCATATGAAGAAGTTCCCATTTCTATATTAGATAGACAGGTTCGAAGACTGAGGAATAAAGATGTAGCTTCAGTTAAAATTCTCTGGAGAAATAAGAATATCGAAGAAATGACTTAGGAAGCTGAGGAGGATATGAGATCCAGATATCTGCATTTATTTCGACTCCAAGAGGATGTCGAGATAGAGAAACCATTGCCTTCAGGTGCGTAGTGTTTCAATTTTTATGATTATTGGTCGTGTGAGGCCATTATTATTATTATTGCTTGTTGTAGCCATGTGTGGCATTGTATATTTTGGGTTGTTGTGATAGGTTGGTAGTACTATAGTTATAGAGGAAACTCTGTGCAAATTTTATAGAATTCTTGAGAGTTTAACATTCGAAGACGAATGTTTCTAAAGGGGAGACGGATGTTACACCTCGTAGTTTTATACTTTAAGATTCGTTGGATGTTAGTTGTCCTAGTCGTGGACACCAGAGTTATATTCAAGGTTATATGAGATTATACATGCCTATATTATGGTTATGAGGGTTTAAGTTCATGTTTAGTAAGTTATGAAAGGATTGGAGAACAAGTGAATTACACAAATTAAGTTTGTTGGAACTTTGGGAAAATTTGGCAGAAATTTGGACAGGATTTTTGATCCAACTTGAGAGGGGTATATCTCCCAAAATATGATGAGTTACGGAATGCATAAGCTATGTAAATTCAATTTCAGTGAGTCTTCTTTCCAATGCAACTGATAGAACGCAAATCTGAGAAGCAGTGACATTTTTACGGCCCATTTTTACGGATCGTGAAAATTTTCACGAACCGTAAAAATGGAAATTTTTCTGATAGTGAGGAGGAGCCATTGGACAGATTTCACGGTCTCTTTCACAGCCAGTGAAATTTTTCACTGTCCATGAAAGTGTACCGTGAAATTGAGGCGGTGGAGTTTTTCCCTTTGTTATAAATAAAAGGGGCCATGACTTGGGGTCATTAATTCACTAAAAATAGATCCTTCTAGACCCTCTAAGCTCTCCCAACCATTTCTAATCATCCTAAACCTTTCGAAGAGAAGATCAAACCTTGAAATCCTAAGCTAGTTCATGGAAGGGGTGTGTTCTTGCTTCTAATTGGATTGGTGTAGAACTAAATCTTGGAACAAGTTGTGTGTGGCTAAAGATCTTCAAGAAAAAGGTATGTTCTTTATCTTATTACTTATGTTGGGTTGATTTGGAGGTTAGTAAGTCTTAGAAGTGAAGAGAATCACGGTAGAGAAGTTATAAGGTATTAAGTTGAAGTATTGGTTATGGATTGAATTTGAAAAAGCAATTTTTGATTGATTTTAGTGTAATTTGAATGTAATCTCTTGGCTATGGTATTTTTGATGTTGTTATTGTTGTTTGGGAGTTGTTTTAAATTTTGAGGAAGTACATGATACAGGGGAAATGTTGCCCAAATTTCGTTAACTCACTTAATAGTTTAGTTTGATCTTATAAGCGTTTCGACAACTTAACCTTAGTGTGAATTATCTTGAATGTAGATTTGTAAGCTCGGGAGAATAGACGTTGGGTGTTTTAGTAAGGGGACAAGGTATGTTAAGGCTTTTCCTTTCTTTCTTATGGCATAACTCTATTGTTATGAGCTTACACGAAGGATATCTACAATGACTACACTTATAGAAATGCTAAAAGCTTATCTTCTTGATGCTCTTATGATATTATTGATGCTTGTCATGATTATTGATTATTGATCTTGTTTATTGATATTGATCTCATCTTATGATTATTGATTCCTTCAAGGTGAGATATGTTGACGATGATAGATCCATAATGAGAATCAGAAGTTTACCGACCTTACGTCACTCCGATAGAGTCACAACATTTCTTTGAGCTCTCATGCAGGCTATATATATAGCTATTTTCTCACACCGAGCCACGCTATAGTCGGCTGGGTACGACACCTATTGTGCACACCACTGTAGTTGGGTACGGATAACACCGAGTGGCCTGGTACAGATGACACCAAGCCTATATGACCGGGTACGGTATTTTATATATATATATATATATATATATATATATATATACATACGTATATAGATATTTGCTCACACCGAGCCGCGCTATAGTCGGCTGGGTACGATACCTATTGTGCACACCACTACTGTTGGGTACGGATAACACCGAGTGGCCTGGTACAGATGACACCAAGCCTATATGACCGGGTACGGTATTATGATTTATGTATATGTATGAAAATGATTTTTTTTAAAGAAAGCTTGCATGACATCCACCTTAAGAGACATTTTGATGTACAGGTTATCTCTTTTATCTCTTGTTACTTTCATATCTATGTTATGTTGTTTTCCATGCCTACATACTCAGTACTTTGTTTGTACTGATGTCTTTTTTTTATGGACGCTGTGTTCATGCCTGCAGGTAGACAGGGAGATAGTACAGATCCTTAGGCTGCCACCTCAGCGTTGGAATAGGAGCACTCCACTTGTTCCGGAGTTGCAGCTCAGCTTGGTATGATCCTTTTGTGTACATTTGGTCATGGCGGGGTCCGGTCCCATCCTTATTATGCTATGTACTCCATGTAGAGGCCCGTAGACAGATATGTACAGTTAGAGGTTCTATGACCATCTCGGTCCATACTTTGTTGTGTCATCATATTTTTTATAGCCTTGTCGGCTTGTGTACTTGAGATCATTTTGATAACGTGTGTGTGTGTGTGTGTATTGCTTTTGGGCTTGTGTCCTTTACAGATTATGACATTTATGAGTTAGCTTTATGGCCCACTCAGATATGACTATGAGATGTACATTTTGAGGTGCTCGGTAGGTTAGCTCCGGGTGACCGTCATGGCCTCGGGTTGGGTCGTGACACAGAAGCACCATATCTAAGCCGCCATGAAAATCACTTTTAAAAATAAATAAAGGTTCAATTCAGATTTTGAATTTCAAGAAAAAGAATTATCTCAATTCATTAAGAGAAACGATTCTTATGATGTACAATTTCATTTGACCAGTAGTTCACAATTTTTAAATAGAAAAATATTCAAATTGAGTTTCAAAAGAGGAGACGAAACAAAGAATTGGGTGTGAGTTTGGATTCAAACTTAACAACGGTGAAAGAAGAATGGTAATGGAGGTGGAGTTTGGAAGAGAGCTAATTACTGGTTGAAAAACTTCGAGTCAACTGCTAGCTTTTGGTTGAGAATTTTGGAATTTATTGGTTATTTGATATTAATTCTATCTCTTGATTTGGTTACTATGAACTTGAAGAAAAAATAATTGGAATGCCATTAAAACTAGCTTGAAGTTTGGGTTCAAATTTGCTTTCTTCTATTCCTTTTTTACTTTGTTTGAATTCCTTAACTAGTTTGATGTTAGTATTAATTCATATTAGTATTATCTAGTTATTTGAGTCTGTATTTTTTTAAATTTGCCTTAGCTGGCAAAATTTGCAAGTTTATATAATGGGAAGTTATGTCTTGAGGGAAAAGTAGTTTAATTTTTATATATAAGAAAAAGTAAAAATTCATCAAGTTAAGTTTGCTTATTGGGCAAAACTTGCAACTGTATATAATGGGAATTTATGTCTAGAAGCAAAAGTAGTGTAATTCTATAAATCTATATAAATGTCATCAAGTTAAGTTTGCCTTATCGGGCAAAATTTGCAAGTGTATATAATGGGAAGTTATGCCTCGAGGCAAAAGTAATTATATATATATATAGTAAAACGTCATCAATTTAAGTTTGCCTTATTGGGCAAAACTTGCAAGGGTATATAATGGGAAGTTATGCCTAGAGGCAAAAGTAGTGTAATTCTTATATATAAAAAAAAGTAAAATGTCATCAAGTTAAGTTTGCCTTATCGGGCAAAACTTACAAGTGTATATAATGGGAAGTTATGCCTAGAGGCAAAAGTAGTGTGATTCTTATATTCTTATAGATATAAAATTAAAAAAAAAAAAAGTGAAACCCCGTCTAAAAAAATGGCCGAAAATACCCTGAGGTTCTAAGTTCGAACCGGGGCTCAGTAAAAAAAATCGCGAGGCATGTTGTAGTTCCAAGTTAGGCCTTATAAGGCATAAATTCTGTAGTTTTAAGTTATGCCGGACAAGGGGTATAGTTATGTCTATATAGAAACTATTGACATCTAATTTTCACCTCATAAAACGCGTATTTTAATTTTCAAAGTTCCCGAGTCCAAGACGGAGTAAGGATGCTCTTCAAAAAATCAAAAATTCAAAAATCCCGAGAAATTACAGAAATTGGCATCTTATTCATAAAAATTGACGATTGCAAGAAAATTACGAGTTATTTACTTTCATAAATATAATTTGAAATGAAGATACGTATCCCGCTCCGTCTAGCTCAAAAAAATTGTTAATTGAAACATCGTATGAATTAAGGCTCATTTTGACCGCATTTTTCACATTTCTAAATATTATCCTGAACCATGTCAATATTGGGCTCACATTAACGCTTATATTTTAAAACGACATATTATAAATTTTGTTTCCATCAAAAATCATTTTACAAAAAGGGTTTTAGACGAATACGTTTTAAAAAAAGAAGATGTATTTATTTTTAAAAGTTAGGTACAAGGTTTGGAAAAGGTCTTTTATTTAAATAGGGGGTTCATTTTAAATACTTTAAAAACTTCAGGAGGGGGGTGGGGGGGGGGGGGCGCTTTATATTAAAAGGGGGAGTGAAAAGTTTAATAAAATAACTTTTCACCCCCCCCCCCAACCATTTCCTCATTTCCACCCCGACCCCTTCTCTTTTCTTCTCAGGCAAAAATAGCGAATTTTCTAGGGTTTGATTAGCGATCAAATTTGCGGCGTTTCATGGCTGTTTTACGCCGGATTTTTGAGGGATTTTGTCCTCTACCATGTTTCCTCATGATTGCCAGGTTTATTTTTGTGTAATTCGTATTTTTTGATCTCGAATTTGACTCGTATATTGGGGTGTTGCTCGGTTCCCTCATATGTGTGGTTGCCATGGGCGGAGCCTCGAGCTCTTGGCCATCTTGTGCACCACACACAACAAAGTGAAGGACCGAGGGATAATTTGTCATGAGTCTGTTCAATTCGAGTAATATTTTGGGGATTCTATCCTATTTTGGTAATATTATACCGTTGGAACTTACTGGTTTTTGTTTTATTGGTGACTAAGCATACTATCCTAGGATTTTCGATTTTATTTGAATTTTTAGGGTCCAATTAGTTGGATTCTTAGTTGTATTATGTGATTTATCTGAAATTGTAATTGGAAAGAGTATGAATTAGTACAATTTTGAGAAAAATCCTTTTGTCCTATCTGATTTTGAGAATTATTTGGGGATATTTTGGAATTGGGGGGAAAATCTGGTTTTTGGGGGAACACCTAGAACTTTCCATTTTGGTCTTTAGGGTTCTCATTTGTGTCCTATAAATATCTAGTGCTCATGACTAGTAAAGGATCCCAAACTTTTCTGTTACACCTCAGAAATTTCCCCGTGAACGTACAATGAATAGACTAACGAAGAATACGAGTATACGATGTTTTAATCAGAAGGGAATGACGTTTGACGACCCTAAGTAAGATTTCAAAGGCAATGGGAATAAGAGATAGGTTATGCTCCACAATGACTAATTATAGGTTCTGAAGACGTGAAAGTTGCAGATTTGCACTTTGGCCCAGTCGATCGTAAAATGAAATACAGACCGTAAAGTGGTATACGGCTCGTAAACTACCATGTCGTATTTCAACTTACAAACTTCAACTTTCTGCCAAAGACTTGAATGGCTAAAAACGACTTGAAATACGGACCGTAAACTGAAATACGGCTCGTAAACTGAGTCGTAAACCACCATGTCCTCAGCCTGACTTTCTGGTTCTATTATGCTTTAATACGTCCACAGAATACGGGCCGTAAACTGGAATACGGACCGTAAACTGGTTTTACGACCACAGTGCACTTCAACTACTGTTCATTTCGGATCAGATTTTTAAGTCATTAAAAAGGAGACCTAAGCTCATTAATTCATTTCATTTCCACGATACACCTCTCTAGAAACCTCTAGAATATTCTCCACTCTTCATCTACAAGAAAACAAAGGAAATCAAAGATCAATATCAAGAATCCAAGTGAATCAAGTGTATGAAACTCATCAAAGTTCATCCAAGTTAGAGAAGCAAACTAGGGTTTTGGTGCAAGAAGAGTAATACCACTCAAGGCTTGTTCCTACAGCATCCAAGGTAAGTTCTATGGCATTTAAATGCTATTTAGGGTATGGAAGAGCTGAAACACTTGGATTACAGAAGGATGTAAGAAATGGGTTATGAAAGTGTGAATAGTAGCAATGTTGAGTAAAGCTTTGAATTGATCCATGATCATTGATAATTTGTGATTATAAAAATGTTATGAATGACATTTAGAACATGGAATAAGTATCCTATGTGAGAAAAATGCAACAATGAACCATGGCCATGATTATGGAGAAATTGAAGACAAATTGTGAAATACGGATATTGTAAATGAATGATGAGCGTTGTCTATCATATTGAGAACGTTGTTATGAACGCTTGAGAGTTGATATAGAACATGGGAAGAGTTGCACAAACGAAAGGAAATGTTGTCCAATTTTCTCTAGCGTTAGTAAGCTGTTTTTATAATCGCTAGCTAATGTCGATACAAATTCTCTTGAAGGTAGAACGTACGCACTAAAGGAGAACAAACAAGCGATAGATTAGTAAATGACAAAGGTATGTGAGGCTAGTCCTTTCTTTCTAATGGCATGAAGCCTATAGCATGACTCTCTTTCCTCTTCATGAGTTCCTATATTCCAGAAAAACTAAAAGCCTATGTCTATAAATAGCTATATAAGATAAGAGACATGTTATGAGCCCTCTAATGATATGATGATCCTATAATGATAATGATGTTATTTATTGCTCACATTCACCTTATATGTTAGTTCCTTCAAGGTGAGGCAGAATGTCAAAGAATGCTCCATAATAAAATCGGGGGATCACGACCTTACGTCACCCGATAAAGTGTGGTTGTTCTTGAGCCCTATGCATGTACTATGATAAATATATTATGATAAGTTTATGATGACGATGATATAACATCGCGCCTATATGGCCGGGCAGTCACCGCTAAGGCGGGTAGCTGTACACCATGGCCAAATGGCATGGGCAGACACCACTAGTGGGCGGCATGAGATGATACCCCGGACGCGGGAGGCCTGGACGCAGGCTAATGCTATGATTATCACACCATACCTATATGGATGGGCAGCTTATACATTTATGCATACATGACATGATGATGATTATGAGTAGGCCAGCATGCATTATTTCCTTTGTACTTGACAGTCAGATATAGATGTTCCATATTGATATCTCCCTTTGTATCATTGTCTTATTTCATTGTTTATGCCTCTCATACTCATTACAATGTTCATACTGACGTTCGTTTTCTTTGGACGTTGTGTTCATGCCCACAGGTAGATTGGGAGGCGAGCTCGAACCAGATCCGTAGTGGCTGTTAGTTGATTGAAAGCACTCCTTTTGTTCCGGAGATGCTTGATCATTCTTTTGTGTATATTCATGTATATGTATTTTGGGCATTCCGTCCTTATGTTTAGCACTCCAGTAGAGGCTCGTAGATAGGCAGTGTGGGTTAGATGGTCTCACGAGAGGTTATTATATATATATTATTTTGATGGCTGAGAGGCATATATATATAAAACTATTTACGTTTCCATATGAAATATGATTTTCCTACAATTTGAGTACAAATGTGATAAAAGAGCTAAATGAGCATGATGAGAGATAGAACGAGCGGTGCTCGGTGGTTAGCCCCGGGTACCCGTTGCGGCCCCTAGCTGGGTCGTGAAGCAAAGTGGTATCAGAGCAGTTCAGTCCTAGGAAGTGTCTACGAGTCGTGTCTAGTAGAGTCTTGTTTATGGTGTGTTGCGCGCCACTCTAATAAACAAGAGGCTATAGGACATTTAGGAAAAATGACCATCTTTCTTCTTATGAGATCGTGCGATAGAGCCATGCATAAGATTTTACCCTCCCTAATAGTTTGTTTTGATTTCGTAATGCCGCCAAAGGGAAAAGCTATAGCCGCCCAGAAGGGCAAGACTACGGCAAAGAGGCGGGTAGAAAGAGAGCCTCCGATGAATATAGAAGAAGTCGAATCACATAATGAGGCATTGTCTAATACTTCCTCTACCCCGCCCAACGTGGAAGAACAAGGAGGAGCTCCAGCTCCAATCCCTCCACCCGTTGCTTCGGCTCAACAAATGACCGAGGCCATACATCTATTGACACAGTTGGTTGCTGCTCAGGCACAACGGCAAAATGTGGGCCCAAGTGATCGGTCAGCTAGTACCAGAGCCCGTGATTTTATGAGTCTAAATCCTCCGGAGTTTTTTCGGTCAAAGCCGGATGAAGACCCGCAAGGTTTCATAGATGAGATGTTGAGGACATTGAAGATTGTCCATACCTCCGAAACTGAATCCGTGGAGTTGGCATCTTATAGACTCCGGGACGTGGCAGTCTTATAGTATAATAACTGGGTATTATCGAGAGGAGAAAATGTGCCTTCTCCCGTTTGGCAAGGATTCGTGGATGCTTTTATTCGTCATTACTTGCCACCCGAGGTCCGCCGAGCTAGAGTGGATAGATTCCTAAATTTGAGGCAAGGAAACATGAGTGCCCGGGAGTATAGCCTTCAGTTTAATTCATTGGCTAGGTATGCCCCGACTATGGTGGCCGACATGGGAGACCGGGTACATAGATTTGTGAGTGGCCTAGGGCCACAATTATTTAGAGATTGTTTGACGGCTTCCTTGCAAGACGGGATGGATATTTCCCTAATACAGGCCCATGCTCAGAATTTGGAGGGGCGACAATAACAAAGGGGTAACCGTGATATCGATAGAAGACAAAGTAAGAGAGCCAGATCTATGGGAGCAGGTAGTGATTATAGAGGGGGATCAAGACAGACATATTTTAGGTACTCAGGCCAATCGGTGACTAGTGTACCTCCTTGATTCGCAGGTAGGAGATTTGATCGCTCCTTCCGTTCAGGACAGGGCCAGAGTTCGAGGACTCCAGATTCCCAGTTCAGGGAAGATTATAGCCAGAGGAGATCCCCAGCACCGCGATGCAGCCAGTGCGGTAGATTAATTTCGGAAAATGTCGCCAGGGTTCGGATGCTTGTTATACTTATGGCCAGATGGGGCACATGATGAGAGATTGCCCGTCGACGAGTGGCACAGTTGGAGTTCAGCCTACAGGTTCAGCGGCTGGTTCTTCCTCAGTGCACCCGGTAGGGCCGATTCCCCAGATGTCAGCAGGCCGAGGTAGAGGTAGAGGGGAAACATCTACTTCAGGTGCCACTAAGCCCCGTGTGTATGCTTTAGCCGGATAGCAGGATCTTGAGTCCTCCCCGGATGTGGTTACAGGTACATTGTTTATATTTTCCCGTGATGTATATGCCTTGATAGATCCGGGTTCTACTCTTTCTTATATTACTCCATATGTTGCTGGTTGTATTGGGGTGAAACCTGAGCCAATCAAACCTTTTGAGGTGTCTACTCCGGTTGGTGATCCCATGATAGCAAGACAAGTGTATAAAAATTGTGTAGTCGTGATATGTGATTGTCAGACCACAGCTGATTTGATTGAGTTGGAAATGTTAGATTTCGATGTAATTATGGGTATGGATTGGTTGGCCTCGTGCTACGCTAATGTTGATTGCCGATTGAAAGTGGTTCGATTCTAATTTTCGGGAGAACCCGTGCTTGAATTGAAGGGTAATGCAGCTTCACCGAAAGGTAGGTTTATTTTTGCTAACTTAAGGCAAGAAAAATGGTAGCAAAAGGCTATATTTGTCATCTAGTCCGAGTACATGACACTGAGGCAAAGTCGCCAGCTTTCCAATCAGTTCCGGTAGTAAATGAATTCCCAGATGTGTTTCCAGACGAACTTCCAGGCCTTCCTCCAGAAAGAGAGATTGACTTCGCCATTGATGTGTTGCTGGACACCAAGCCTATTTCTATTCCTCCTTATCAAATAGCTCCGGCGGAATTAAAAGAGCTAAAGGCGCAGTTGAAAGACTTGCTCGAGAAGTGATTTATTAGACCTAGTTCATCACCGTGGGGAGCCGGTCTTGTTTGTGAGAAAGAAAGACGGTTTTGTGTGAATGTGCATTGATTATAGGCAATTGAACAAAGTGACAATAAAGAACAAATATCCTCTTCCAAGGATTGATTACTTATTCGACCAATTGCAAGGTGCCAAGTTGTTTTCTAAGATAGCCTTTAGGTCAGGTTATCATCAAGTGAGAGTTAGAGAAGCGGATATTCCCAAAATAGCCTTCAGAACGAGATATGACCATTATGAATTCCGGGTGATGTCATTTGGGTTGACTAATGCTCCGGCCGTGTTCATGAATTTGATGAACAATGTATTCAGGCCTCTCTTGGACTTATTTGTGATAGTATTTATTGATGATATTCTGGTGTATTCTCGCACGGAATCAGAACATGCAGATCATTTCCGAATTGTTCTTGGCATTCTTCGAACCCGAGAATTATATGCAAAATTTTCAAAGTGCGAGTTTTGGCTAAATTCTGTGACATTTTTGGGCCATATTATTTCAGATGATGGCATTCGAGTCGACACTCAGAAGATTGAAGCTGCGAACACTTGGCCGAGGCCTACGACGCCTACAAAAGTTTGTACTTTTTTGGGTTTGGCAGGTTATTATAGAAGATTTGTAGAGGTCTTCTCATCTATTTCAGCCCCATTGACGAAGCTAACCTAGAAGTCAGCAAAATTTCAGTGGAATGATGCTTGTGAGCGCAGTTTTTAAGAGTTGAAAGTCAGATTGACCTCAGCTCCGATCTTAACACTTCCAGAAGGGTCAGATGGCTATGTGGTATATTGTGACGCTTCCGGTGTCGGATTAGGATGCGTATTGATGCAGCATGGTAAAGTTATTGCATATGCTTCGAGACAATTACCGAAACATGAAAGGAATTATCCAACTCATGATCTCGAATTGGCTGCAGTTATTCATGCCTTAAAAATATGAAGGCATTATTTGTATGGTGTGCATGTAGATATCTATACAGATCACAAAAGTCTTCAATACAATTTCAAGCAAAAGGAGTTGAACCTACGACAGAGGCGGTGTTTAGAATTGTTAAAAGATTATGATGTGAACATTTTGTACCACCCCGGAAAAGCGAATGTAGTAGCCGATGCGCTTCGCCGCCGATCAATGGGAAGTTTATGTGAAGTCCCTCTAGAAAAGAAAGAGATGGTTCATGAGCTCCACCAACTAGCTAATCTTGTAGTACGTGTAATCGATTCGGGTAATGTGGGGATTAGTGTCAATGATCCCACAATATCGTCCTTGGATATGGAAGTGAAAGAACGGCAATATGAAGATCCTCAGTTGTGTCGTTACAGAAACACATCTCATGGAAAGGAGAAGTCTTCATTTGAAGTTTCTATGGATGGAATTCTTAGATACCGAGGCAGGCTATGTGTGTCGAATGTAGCAGAATTGCGCCGACGAATTCTAGAAGAAGCACATTGTTCTCGGTATTATATTCACCTAGGCGCAACCAAAATGTATCGTGATCTCAAGATGATGTACTGGTGGGATGGCATGAAGAGAGACATAGCCGAATTTGTAGCACAGTGTCCAAATTGCCAACAAGTAAAAGTTGAACATTAGAAGCCATGAGGCTTATTGCAAGCAATGGAAATCCCTACTTGGAAATGGGAAGTGATCAACATGGATTTCATCGTGGGATTACCTCGTTCCCACGGCCAGTATGATTCTATATGGGTGATTGTGGATAGATTGACGAAAGCATCCCATTTTCTCCCAGTTAGGACTATATGCTCAGCCGAAGATTATGCGAGGTTATATCTCAAGGAAATTGTACGACTTCATGGTATTCCATTATCCATTATTACAGACAGAGGAGAACAATTTACAACCAAGTTTTGGAGGTCCTTTCAAGAAGGTCTAGGCACTCAAGTGAAGCTTAGCACGGCATTTCATCCGCAGACCGATGGACAAGCTGAGCGTACTATTCAGACCTTGGAAGATATGCTACGAGTATGTGTGCTGGATTTCGGTGGAAGTTGGGACGATCATTTGCTGCTAAACAAATTTGCGAATAACAATAGCTACCATACCAATATTCAAATGGCTCCATATGAAGCTTTATATGGAAGGAAATGTAGATCCCCAATCGGATGGTTCGAAATAGGAGAAGCACAACTAGTAGGTCCTGAATTGATTCAGCAAGCGGTGGAAAAAGTTAAGGTGATTCGAGATCGATTGTTGACAGCCCAAAGTCGCCAAAAGTCTTATGCGGACAATCGCCGACGAGACTTGGAATTCCAGGTTAATGATTGGGTATTTTTGAAAGTGTCGCCAATGAAAGGGGTGATGAGATTTGGCAAGAAAGGGAAGTTAAGTCCTAGATATATTGGACCCTATAGAATTATCCGCAAGGTGGGTCATATAGCCTATGAATTGGACTTACCTTCGGAGCTTGAATCAGTCCATCCAGTCTTCCATGTTTCGATGCTCTACTAGTGTATTGGAGATCCCACAAAGATTGTCCCGATAGATGATGTGCAAGTGACAGAAAAGCTAACCTATGAAGAAGTGCCTATTGCTATTCTAGACAGGCAAGTGCGAAAACTTCGAAATAAAGAGGTAGCTTCAATTAAATTCTTGTGGAGAAACAATAACTGGGAAGAAATGACTTGGGAGGCGGAAGAGAAGATAAAATCCATGTACCCGCATTTATTTCAAACCCCAGGAGAAATTGAAGATGAAACGTCAACGATATAAGGTATATATGTGTACTTTTCATGCTTTTGGTCGTGTGTGGCCATAGATATGTTGATATTGTGATGTGGCCCTGTGAGGCAATGATATTATGAGTTGTTGTGACAGGATGGTAGTGCCATATTACAGGGGAAACTCTCGCGAAATTTTTCTAGAATCCCCGATGACTTAACATTCGAGGACGAATGTTCCAGAAGGGGGGAAGAATGTTACACCTCAGAAATTTCCCCATGAACGTACAATGAATAGACTAACGAAGAATACGAGTATACGATGTTTTAATCAGAAGGGAATGACGTTTGACGACCCTAAGTAAGATTTAGAAGGCAATGGGAATAAGAGAAAGGTTATGCTCCACAATGACTAATTATAGGTTCTGAAGACGTGAAAGTTGCAGATTTGCACTTTGGCCCAGTCGATCGTAAAATGAAATACGGACCGTAAAGTGGTATACGGCCCGTAAACTACCATGTCGTATTTCAACTTACAAACTTCAACTTTCTGCCAAAGACTTGAATGGCTAAAAACGACTTGAAATACGGACCGTAAACTGAAATACGGCTCGTAAACTGAGTCGTAAACCACCATGTCCTCAGCCTGACTTTCTGGTTCTATTATGCTTTAATACGTCCACAGAATACGGGCCGTAAACTGGAATACGGACCGTAAACTGGTTTTACGACCACAGTGCACTTCAACTACTGTTCATTTCGGATCAGATTTTTAAGTCATTAAAAAGGAGACCTAAGCTCATTAATTCATTTCATTTCCACGATACACCTCTCTAGAAACCTCTAGAATATTCTCCACTCTTCATCTACAAGAAAACAAAGTAAATCAAAGATCAATATCAAGAATCCAAGTGAATCAAGTGTATGAAACTCATCAAAGTTCATCCAAGTTAGAGAAGCAAACAAGGGTTTTGGTGCAAGAAGAGTAATACCACTCAAGGCTTGTTCCTACAACATCCAAGGAAAGTTCTATGGCATTTACATGTTATTTAGGGTATGGAAGAGCTGAAACACTTGGATTACAGAAGCATGTAAGAAATGGGTTATGAAAGTGTGAATAGTAGCAATGTTGAGTAAAGCTTTGAATTGAGCCATGATCATTGATAATTTGTGATTATAAAAATGTTATGAATGACATTTAGAACATGGAATAAGTATCCTATGTGAGAAAAATCCAACAATGAACCATGGCCATGATTATGGAGAAATTAAAGACAAATTGTGAAATATGGATATTCTAAATGAATGATGGGCGTTGTCTATCATATTGAAAACGTAGTTATGAATGCTTGAGAGTTGATATAGAACATCGGAAGAGTTGCACAAACGAAAGGATATGTTTTCCAATTTTCTCTAGCGTTAGTAAGCTATTTTTATAATCGCTAGCTAATGTCGATACAAATTCTCTTGAAGGTAGAACGTACGCACTAAAGGAGAACAAGCAAGCGATAGATTAGTAAACGACAAAGGTATGTGAGGCTTGTCCTTTCTTTCTAATGGCATGAATCCTATAGCATGACTCTCTTTCCTCTTCATGAGTTCCTATATTCCAGAAAAACTAAAAGCCTATGTCTATAAATAGCTATATAAGATAAGATACATGTTATAAGCCCTCTAATGATATGATGATCCTATAATGTTAATGATGTTATTTATTGCTCACACTCACCTTATATGTTAGTTCCTTCAAGGTGAGGCAGAATGTCAAAGAATGCTCCATAATGAAATCAGGGGATCACGACCTTATGTCACCCCGATGAAGTGTGGTTGTTCTTGAGCCCTATGCATGTACTATGATAAAAATATTATGATATGTTTATGATGATAATGATATAACACCGCGCCTATATGGCCGGGCAATCACCGCTAAGGCGGGCAGCTATACACCATGGCCAAATGGCATGGGCAGACACCACTAGTGGGCGGCATGAGATGATACACCGGACGCGGGAGGCCTCGACGCAGGCTAATGCTATGATTATCACACCGTACCTATATGGACGGGCAGCATATACATTTATGCATACATGACATGATTATGATTATGAGTAAGCCAGCATGCATTATTTCCTTTGTACTTGACAATCAGATATAGATGTTCCATATTGATATCTCCCTTTGTATCATTGTCTTATTTCATTGTTTATGCCTCTCATACTCAGTACAATGTTCGTACAGACGTCCCTTTTCTTTGGACGCTGTGTTCATGCCCACAAGTAGACAGGGAGGCGAGCTCGACCCAGATCCGTAGTGGCTGTTAGCCGATTGTAAGCACTCCTTTTGTTCCGGAGGTGCTGGATAATTCTTTTGTGTATATTCATGTATATGCATTTGGGAATGACGGGGTCTTGTCTCGTCCTTATGTTTAGCACTCCAGTAGAGGCTCGTAGATACGCAGTGTGGGTTAGATGGTCTCACAAGAGGTTATTATATATTTATATATATATATATATATATATATATATATATATATATATATATATATATATATATATTATTTTGATGGCCGAGAGGCATATGTATATAAAACTATTTACGTTTCCATATGAAATATGATTTTCCTACAATTTGAGTACAAATGTGATAAAATAGCTAAATGAGCATGATGAGAGATAGAACGAGCGGTGCTCGGTGGTTAGCCCCGGGTACCCGTCGCGGCCCCTAGCTGGGTCGTGACATTTTCATTCCCCACGGCTATTATATCCCGCATTTTTGTACGTTCGGACAATTTAAGATAATCGCGGGGAGTTAAGGATGAGGTCATATTTTAATTTTGGCTTAGCACACAAGTTGAGTATGGAAGTTTTTGAAGTGGAAAATATTAGGAAAGGTTAGGGGCGAAAAGGGAAATTTGCGATATGACTCGTAGAAATATAGAGGAAGGCTAAGGGTAAATTTGGAATTTGGAAAAAAACTTAATTTTTCATGAAGTGCAAAATAAGAAACAAAAAAAAAATGGGCTTGTGTTGTTGGGCCATGTTGGCCGTCCCATTTGGAGTGTGCTTAGCCCACCTAGAAGCTTAATGGATAAATAAAAAGATGACTAAGTCATCTTATTCATATTATTCTCTAGAAATTTCAAGAAGCAAAGAACAAGGGGAAAGGAGAAAAAAACCCCAAGGCCATTCGGCCAAGCTTAAACCAACAAGAACCTTGGAAATATTTTCATCAAAAATTAATCTCTTCTAGCCAAACAACTAATTGAAGGGTCCTTAGCAAAGTGAAGTGTTCCTTGGAGCAAGAAAAACCCATATTCTTGCAAGTAACAAATTCTAGCCAAGAAGGAAGATAAGAGGAAAGGTAAGAATTCATCCTCTTTTATATGTTATAGATGTTTGTGCATGTTGTAGTGTATAAAAATGAGTGAAATTCATGAAGAATATAGATGTAGGGGTGTGGCCGTGAGTGTGTAGTGTCTAGTGTGTATATGGCCGTGTATATTTGTTGTATGTTGAAGGGATGGTGAGAAAATTTTATTAGTGATTTGGTTGTTATTGTGTGGATTCTATGTTGCTAATAAAAGCTTAATGATCTTAGTGAAGTTGTAGTAGTTGGAGACTTGTTTTAGAAGATTATGTAAATTGAATATAATGTTCTTGCATGTATGGAAGATAATGTTGTTAGTGTGATGTTGTTAATATGATGTTCTTAGTGTGTAGTTCATGAATTTGGAAGGAAAACGAAATGTGTTGTTATTGTTCTTGTTCCATTTGTAAGGTATCGGGTGAAGTAGTGTATCGATGGAGTCATTTTGAATGTTATGCGAATTGAATTAAATATGAATGAAGTGTCGTTGAATTGTGTGAAGAAGGTTGCTAATGTTAGAATGTATCTTGGGTTGATTGTTGAAATTGTTAGTATGATTGTTGGTATTGTTGTTGATAGTTTGGCCGGGTTGAATTCCCGGATTGTTGTTGATTAAAATTGGCCAAGTTAGATTCTTAGGGATGGCGTATTTACAGGGGAAGTGCTGCCGAAATTTCGGTAGACAAAGTGTTAGTTTAGGATGAGATTCTTGGATATTCATAGCTAATGTTTGTATTCATTAACATTGTTATAGATTTTGGGAAGGCCAAGAGTTAAGTTGGATTGACTAAGGAAGCAGACAAGGTATGTTAAGGCTCGTCCCCCTTCTTTCAAGGCATGATCCCGATGCTATAATTTCGTAATTATTTCCAGACCTTCCTTGTCTTCAAAGGTTAAAAGTCTAGGGTTCCAAGATATGATTTCTTCCTAATAATCCGTAGATGTTTTCCAAAATGTCTATACTTTTCCAAAGCAAAGGTTTATGATTTTGTAAGTTTTCATGACTATAACGACGGATATGTTCTTGTAATGAAAACGAAGTTATCAAGGATGCGAATGGTTACATGTTCGAAAGTCTCAAGTTATGAAATCAATATGAATATGAGAATATTGAGTTAGCTGTTGATCCTTAATTTTGTTCCTTAATTATGATTCCATTTTCTAAAGACTTCAAGAATATAAGTTGACGCCTTATGAAGGTTATGATCTTATTATATGTTTTCGCTTAATACTATTTTTCATTTATAGTCCCGCCTTATAGTACTAGTTCCTTCAAGGTGAGACAAAGCGGTCATGGTTATTCCATAATGAAATCGGAGGCTACCGACCTTACGTCACTCCGATACGGACATGATTTTCTTTGGGCTCTCATGCATGCTGTTTATATGTTATAAGTATATGTATATGTATTTGCGGAACATGGGGAAAGGTAAGGCGCTATAGACGCATAGCCACCTGATCAGTTGGAGTATGATACATGATATCGTCCCGGACGCGGGATATGTGCTTAAATGGATCGGAGCCGACGCCTCGACAATATGATATGTTCTATTTTCTATATATATATATATATGAAAAAAAAAAGGTTTTCAAAGAAAGTAAAGTATAATATATATATATATATATATATATATATATATATATATATATATATATATATATATATATATATATATATATATATGGATCGGGCTGCACGTTCCGCAGCGATACATTATAGTATATGCACATATGGATCGGGCTGAACGTTCCACAGCACTAAGCATGCATGGTATCTGCCAAAGGGCAATCATATGTATAGGTTACTTTTCTATCTCATGATATGCTCTGTATTTCCTTTATGTCATTATCCATGCTCTGTATTTCTCATATGTTATTATTCATGCCTTACATACTCGGTACATTACTCGTACTGACGTCCCTTCTCGTGGACGCTGCGTTTCATGCCACGCAGGTAAACAGGTAGACGGGTTCGATTCCTAGGAGCTCCTCCAGCGATATATTGAAAGTGCTCCAGTTGTTCCGGGGCTCCAGGTTATTGGTACTACTTTTGTGTACATGTTCGGGCACGGCAGCACCCGGCCCTCCTTGTTATTATATGTATTTTGTTTAGAGGCTCGTAGACAGATATGTACTGTCAGATGTTTCATGACCTTGTTTGTCCTCGTCGCTGTATAATATGTTAGCAAAGTTTATTAGCACATGTTTATGATAATGTTAAGTAACCAATATATATATATATATATATATATATATATATATATATATATATATATATATATATATATGGTATAGTTCATACGGCCCACCCAGTAGTAAAGGTAAAACGTTAGATAAGAGGTGCTCGGTATGATAGTATCGGGTACCTGTCGGGGCCCTAGTTGGGTCGTGACAAAAGTGGTATCAGAGCAGTTCGTCCTAGGGTTTGTCTACGTGCCGTGTCCAGTAGAGTCCTGTTTATGGGTGTGTCGCCACACTTATAAACAGGAGGCTGCAGGACTTTTAGGAAATCTGACCTTCTTTGTATTCTAGATCGTGCGATAGAGCTATGTTACCAGGTTTCCATGTTCTTTTCCTAATCCTGTGTTATGGTTTCAGTAATGCCGGTGAAGAAGAAAGCTACGGCGGCCCAGAAGGGAAAGACGGTGGCGGGAAGAAGAGTTGAACAGGAGCCACCGGCGGAAGTAGAAGAAGGCGAGTCTCACAACGAGGCTCCTCCCCAGATTTCTCCTGCTTCCCCTGTATCAGCAGAGGAGGAGAGAGCTCCAGCTCCAGCCCCAGCACCTCCCGATCCACCGCCAGCAGCTACGGGCTAGCAGATAACAGAGGCTATTCAGTTGCTGACCCAGCTAGTTGCCGCACAAGCCCAGTGGCAAGATGCAGACCAGGGAGACAGGGCAGTGAGTGCAAGAGCCAGTGATTTTATCGCCCTGAAACCTCCGGAGTTTTATAGATCAAAACCAGAGGAAGACCCGCAAGGTTTCATAGATTAGATGTTGAGGACACTGAGGATAATACATGCTTCGGATACAGAGTCAGTAGAGTTGGCTTCATACAGGTTGCGGGATGTAGCAGTTCAGTGGTATAATAATTGGATATCTTCGAGGGGAGCAAATGCACCTCCCCCGGTTTGGCAGGAGTTCACTGAGGCATTTTTGCGACATTATTTACCGCCGGAGATTCGACGAGCTCGAGCCGATATGTTCTTGAATCTCAAACAGGGGAATATGAGCGTCCGGGAATATAGTCTCCGTTTTAACTCTTTGGCCAGGTATGCCCCAGCCATGGTGGCTTATATGGGAGATCATGTACATTGGTTCGTGAGTGGGTTGGGGCCACATTTAGTTAAGGAGTGTTTGACAGCTTCACTCAGGATGGAATGACTATTGCTCGTATTCAAGCCACGCCCAAAACCTGGAGGAACAATACCAGCCACAGAGAGGTGAGCGTTATTCGGATAGGGGTTCCAGAAAAAGGGCCAGATCTTTCGAGACTAGGGGTGAGTATAGAGGGGGACAGGCACAGCAGCATCCCAGGTATTCAGACCAATCAGCAGCCAGCCCACCCCCTCGGTTTGCGAGTAGAAGATTCGATCGCCCTACCTATTCAGGACCAGATCAGGGTACCAGAGCTTCAGGGTCCCAGTATAGAGCCGATTCTAGCAGGACGATGCCACCCCCGCCACGGTGTCCTCGGTGTGACAGGCCACACTCTGGAGAGTGTCGCGCAGGTACAGGTGCTTGTTTTACTTGTGGGCGGGTTGGCCATTTGATGCGTGATTGCCCACTGAAGAATGAGGGAGACCAAGCTCAGCCCGCCGGATCAGCCATTGGTTCATCATCGACCGTGCGCCCTCCTGGACACACTTCCCAGGCTCCAACAGGTCGCGGCCGAGGCAGAGGAGGGGCACCCAGTTCAGCCGGTCCTCCGCACCGTATATATGCATTGACAGGACGGCAGGATCCTGAACCTTCCCCAGACGCGGCTACAAGTACACTATCGGTATTTTCCTATGATATTTGTGTGTTAATTGATCTAGATTCTACTCTATCATATACCGCTCTTTGTATTGCTGAAGGTATTGGGAATTTGCAAATTTAGGATGACAAGTAGCCGTACATATAGGTAAAAGGTGGATACTGGGGATTGCGAAGGCTAAAATAGTAATTAAAAGGGAAAGATGCGTTACGAGAGTGTTTCGGAAATTGTCAAGACCCCAACTTGCCCCAAATTACGTGATAAAGGTAGTGCGGGGGAGTAGCGGTAGATATACTAGCATTAAGACACCTAAAAACATTAAAGTTTTGAGGTTAGGCGTGCTAGGGTGAGAGCAATTTTGGGATGGGTGACCCCCTGGGAAGTGTACTGAAAATTTCATAAATGTAGGTATAAGAGACAAATGTGAAATTTGGGCAACCTAAGGGAAATTAGAGTATGTGGAGCGGTTAGAACCTTATAGAGGTCGCGTAGGCTGAGACGGACTAGACTAGTGGAAAGGGAGAAAGCATGACAGGGCTTTACGATTAAAGAAAGTTTGAATAGCGCTTGGAAATGTTTGTAAGTAAGATAGTAATAAAAATATATATGCATATGACATCTCATTCGTGACTGTAAAATCCCAGCAATTAGTGTTGCGATATATAGAAGATCCTAACCGAACGGAATTCAAGAGACAGAGTGAAAGACATAAGTATAGAAGTTACAGGGCAAAAAAAAATGATATTGGATCTACCACTAGTTAAGGCTAGAAATCCCTAACACTGTAATATACGGGGACATAGTTAGTAAGGAGATAGACGTGACAGACTCCGCGATGAAGGAACTACAATTGTAAAAGATCGCGGAAGGACATGATTACTTAAAGGGCATAGGCATGTATAGACCCTCTTAATAAAGGGAGGGAGAACGTGCTAGACCTAAACTGAACTACGACGATTTAAGCTTCATAAAGGGGGACTTATTAACTCAGGGCCAGAGTTCGGAGTATGTTGTTATATCGTGAAGGTTACGAAAGGACGTAAAAATAAGTTGGCAACGGGTGTAATATGAGGCAGAAATAGGGAGTACATACGGAAGATACCTGGTGAGGTCGACAAATATAAAAAGGACAACGGAGACAGCACCATGTGAGGCTGGGTATAACAAGAAGTGCAAGTTACCAATCGGGTGATTCAATGTTGGCGGAGCTAAATTGATCGGCCCACGGTCTACAGGCAACCTAAGCTTTTAAAACAGATATGCTAAAGTGATTGTATGTGACAACGATAAACGAGACCTCCCCGAAGTGTTAAAATACGCCATGAGACCAGTTCAACATTCGAGGACGAATGTTCTAAAGGGGGGGAGGATGTTATATCCCGCATTTTTGTACGTTCGGACAATTTAAGATAATCGCGGGGAGTTAAGAACGAGGTCATATTTTAATTTTGGCTTAGCACACAAGTTGAGTATGGAAGTTTTTGAAGTGGAAAATATTAGGGAAGGTTAGGGCGAAAAGGGAAATTTGCGATATGACTCGTAGAAATATAGAGGAAGGCTAAGGGTAAATTTGGAATTTGGAAAAAAAATTAATTTTTCATGAAGTGCAAAATAAGACACAAAAATAAAATGGGCTTGTGTTGTTGGGCCATGTTGGCCGTCCCATTTGGAGTGGGCTTAGCCCACCTAGAAGCTTAATGGATAAATAAAAAGATGACTAAGTCATCTTATTCATATTATTCTCTAGAAATTTCAAGAAGCAAAGAACAAGGGGAAAGGAGAAAAACACCCCAAGGCCATTCGGCCAAGCTTAAACCAACAAGAATCTTGGAAACTTTTTCATCAAAAATTAATCTCTTCTAGCCAACAACTAATTGAAGGGTCCTTAGCAAAGTGAAGTGTTCCTTGGAGCAAGAAAAACCCATATTCTTGCAAGTTACAAATTCTAGCCAAGAAGGAAGATAAGAGGAAAGGTAAGAATTCATTATCTTTTATATGTTATAGATGTTTGTGCATGTTGTAGTGTATAAAAATGAGTGAAATTCATGAAGAATATGGATGTAGGGGTGTGGCCGTGAGTGTGTAGTGTGTATATGGTCGTGTATATTTGTTGTATTGTGAAGGGATGGTGAGCAAATTTTATTAGTGATTTGGTTGTTATTGTGTGGATTCTATGTTGCTAATAAAAGCTTAATGATCTTAGTGAAGTTGTAGTAGTTGGAGACTTGTTTTAGAAGTTTATGTAAATTGAATATAATGTTCTTGCATGTATGGAAGATAATGTTGTTAGTGTGATGTTGTTAATATGATGTTCTTAGTGTGTAGTTCATGAATTTGGAAGGAAAAGGAAATGTGTTGTTATTGTTCTTGTTCCATTTGTAAGGTATCGGGTGAAGTAGTGTATCGATGGAGTCATTTTGAATGTTATGCGAATTGAATTAAATATGAATGAAGTGTCGTTGAATTGTGTGACGAAAGTTGCTAATGTTAGAATGTATCTTGGGATGATTGTTGAAATTGTTAGTATGATTGTTGGTATTGTTGTTGATAGTTTGGCCGGGTTGATTTCCCGGATTGTTGTTGATTAAAATTGGCCAAGTTAGATTCTTAGGGATGGCGTATTTACAGGGGAAGTGCTGCCGAAATTTCGGTAGACAAAGTGTTAGTTTAGGATGAGATTCTTGGATATTCATAGCTAATGTTTGTATTCATTAACATTGTTATAGATTTTGGGAAGGCCAAGAGTTAAGTTGGATTGACTAAGGAAGCAGACAAGGTATGTTAAGGCTCGTCCCTCTTCTTTCAAGGCATGATCCCGATGCTATAATTTCGTAATTATTTCCATACCTTCCTTGTCTTCAAAGGTTAAAAGTCTAGGGTTCCAAGATATGATTTCTTCCTAATAATCCGTAGATGTTTTCCAAAATGTCTATACTTTTCCAAAGCAAAGGTTTATGATTTTGTAAGTTTTCATGACTATAACGACGGATATGTTCTTGTAATGAAAACGAAGTTATCAAGGATGAGAATGGTTACATGTTCGAAAGTCTCAAGTTATGAAATCAATATGAATAAGAGAATATTGAGTTAGCTCTTGATCCTTAATTTTGTTCCTTAATTATGATTCCATTTTCTAAAGACTTCAAGAATATAAGTTGACGCCTTATGAAGGTTATGATCTTATTATATGTTTTCTCTTAATACTATTTTTCATTTATAGTCCCGCCTTATAGTACTAGTTCCTTCAAGGTGAGACAAAGCGGTCATGGTTATTCCATAATGAAATCGGAGGCTACCGACCTTACGTCACTCCGATACGGACATGATTTTCTTTGGGCTCTCATGCATGCTGTTTATATGTTATAAGTATATGTATATGTATATGGGGAATATGGGGAAAGGTAAGGCGCTATAGACGCATAGCCACCTGATCAGTTGGAGTATGATACATGATATCGTCCCGGACGCGGGATATGTGGTTAAATGGATCGGAGCCGACGCCTCGGCAACATGATATGTTCTATTTTCTATATATATAAAAGAAAAAAAAAAGAGGTTTTCAAAGAAAGTAAAGTATAATATATATATATATATATATATATATATATATGGATCGGCCTGCACGTTCCGCAGCGATACATTATAGTATATGCACATATGGATCGGGCTGCACGTTCCGCAGCACTAAGCATGCATGGTATCCGCCAAAGGGCAATCATATGTACAGGTTACTTTTCTATCTCATGATATGCTCTGTATTTCCTTTATGTCATTATCCATGCTCTGTATTTCTCGTATGTTATTATTCATGCCTTACATACTCGGTACATTACTCGTACTGACGTCCCTTCTCGTGGACGCTGCGTTTCATGCCACGCAGGTAAACAGGTAGACGGGTTCGATTCTTAGGATCTCCTCCAGCGGTATATTGAAAGTGCTCCAGTTGTTCCGGAGCTCCAGCTTATTGGTATTACTTTTGTGTACATGTTCGGGCACGGCAGCACCAGGCCCTCCTTGTTATTATATGTATTTTGTTTAGAGGCTCGTAGACAGATATGTACAGTCAGATGTTTCATGACCTTGTTTGTCCTCGTCGTTGTATAATATGTTAGCAAAGTTTATTAGCACATGTTTATGATAATGTTAAGTAACCAAAAAAAAAAAAAAAGAAAAAAAATATATGGTATAGTTCATACGGCCCACTCAGTAGTAAAGGTAAAACGTTAGATAAGAGGTGCTCGGTATGATAGCATCGGGTACCTGTTGGGGCCCTAGTTGGGTCGTGACAACGGCTAAGGTTGAAATTTTTTAAGTTTCTATACTAGCTTTACACATATTACTATACTAACCCCCCCCCCCCTCTAAAATACCTATACAAATATAATACTACTTAATATACATATCAATATACTACAAGGCCATATAAAAACACTATTATTTTTTGGAAAAATCTCAAAGTTAAGGGTTGTTTAATGGTTTTTGGTTGTCGGTGTTTGAAGTTTGAAGATTCAATCCCCATTTTGATCATTAGTTGCCTACAAAAAGGTAATACTACTATTCAAGCCTACTTTACTCTATTTCTAGCCTATATTGTTATTTGTATTGTTTGAATCATGTTGTGCTATTTTAGCTCTTGAAACTAAGATAATGGAGTTGTTTCAATGTTTCCAGTGTTGTTTAATATAGTTTTGTCACGACCCATTTTTCTTAGGCAGTGCAGGCACTTACCTTCCCACCTCGGTAAGCGAACCCTTATCCCAACAATGAACTAATACATTAATTGAAGAAGTTAAGTAGCGGAAATCAATAAATACGTAAGCCTCACTATGTATATAGATAGATAGTTGTAAAGAGTGCGGAAGACAGTAAATACCCCCAGGGTCTAGTCTGAATAATACAAGAGCATCTAGGAAAAATAATACAGTCTGGAAGTACTACTACATGATATCTATGTCTTTGGAATGAAAGTAAGACACGTAATAGGAACGTCTTCAAGGTTAGCGGACGCCATGCTCACCCAGAAAACTCGAGTGGAAGCTGAAGGGTCGCTCAGCCACGAGTCAGAGAAGTAGATCCGACCTGGTACTCTGCATTCATAAAAGAATGCAGCAAGTGCAGGTCAGTACAAATAACAGTACTGGTAGGCATCATCGGCCGACTAAGTATAGTTAACACAATTCATAAATGAAGCAGATAAACAAGGAATCTAGCATGTATAAGACAATATAACCACAACTAGATATCCATCATCGCCTACGTAAAGCATCTAAACCCAAATCTGTCAAGTCCAGATGTATCTGATCCAATCCAATCACCACAATAAAATCATCACGATCCATCATCATACCAGAGTCATCACAATCTAATCATCACAACATCTCAATCAAGTCATAATGTAATGCAGTGCAATAATAGTATGAATGTGATGCCATACCATGCAAATGAGGTTTACACATATACTCCGGACGGAAATATAGACGTCTCAGTAGCACAACCCAGCGTGACTCGTGAAGTCTAAGTGTCACCCATCCCGAATCTTTGCCCAACAGACAGAAGGGACCCTGGCTAATTGCTCACAGAGGGAGTCTCACCGGCACCACCCTGAGGGACCCACGGAGTCCATGCACTAACAACGATCCCGGAATAACATAGAAATCCCATGCAACAATGATACCGGAATAGCTCATCGGACATCGGCCATCTCACAGTCACTCAAGTAAAAGAGTCTTTCAAATATCAGTTTCACACAATCAACGATTCCAGAATTGAACCTCGGACATCGGTCTTCTCACAATCACTCAAGTAAAATAGTTCATCTAATCAACGATTCCGGAATGGATCTTCGAACATCGACATTTCTACAATCACTCAAGTAAAAGAGTTTATCAAAAATCAATGTCGCTCAATCAACGATACCGGATCATCACCGGGTATCGGCCATGCATGAATATGAGAAAGTGCGTGCAATGCATATGTAAATGGATCAAGTTCAATATCACAAATACCACAACGGGGTACGCTAACAAGTATCACATCACAATACCAAAAATGGGTATGCCAACATATATCAATAAGTCAAGTACCAACAGTGGGTACGCCAACAATATATCCAAGTATAAATACCAACCACGGGTATGTCAATTCTATCCAAATCAAGACGACAAGACAGAACTCGATAACTACCAACTACACATGGCATCAACCATCAAAATGGAGCAATCAATCGCACATAACGGGGTGGCTAGTCCCAACAGACATTAGGGACCAACCTAAGGCAATATCCATCCCAACTTCATACCCGAAGGTCCACATGTTGTTTCCAACATTATAATCTAAATATGTGATTCACTATACGAAGTCTCACTAAAGGTAAGCCATAACCTACCTGGAATGCCGAACCGCAACACCAACAAGTCACTATTTTGCCTTGCCCTTCCTTTGAAGCTCAGAACCAAAGTATTCTAAGCATAATCGAATTCTATATTAGAAATCATGAAGAATGATACTAATATTGCTCTGATATCAACTAGGCCCAATTTAACCCTAGAAATTAGGAAAATGGGCCCACAAAGGCAAAACGGAAAATTCGCGAGCAAAATGCCAAATTAAGTACTAGGCAGTCATAATCCCACCCTTAAGTGCTGATTTAGCTCAATAATTAGCCTAGATTCTGATTTCATACAAAACACCCAAATTGGGTATAAACCCTAAATCTCTAAATTTGAAATTCAACGTTAAAAGTGAAAGATCTATGATTAATGAGCCTAGATTAGTCAATATCTAACAAAACATCACCAATTTATTCATTAATAATCCTGCGAACAATATTCTTCCAAACCCTCTTTCAACTCTTACCACCTTGGGTTCATTAAAGGAGAAGGGGAAATCTTAACATGATTATGGTTTAAAGGAAGAATGAAGAAGTGAGTAGGAATTACCTCAAAGATTTTCCACCAAATACCCTTAAGAGCAGTTTCCTCAAGCTCAATTATCGAAATAGGGGTAAGATGAGGGTCTAGGGATTTTTAACACTTCATTAATACTATTAACTGCCCATCACCCGCTGAAGCGGTACCTGGACCGCCCCAATAGCACCGCCCCCGCGACCACCTCGCCGCTTCAGCGGTAATGACTAAAATTCATTGACCGCTCCAGCGGTGCCACTGCCGCGGTAGCGGCACAAGACACCAGAAACTTAACCCAAGATTTCCTTTCGATCCGATTTTTTGACTAATTTCCGAGGCATCTACTCACATACCTGACACATAGACCCTCATAAAAAGGCGCTATGAACGCGCCTGTGGCCTCGAAATTTCTAACGGAGGTCTCGTTAACCGAACCAACCCCCATTTCCTTAATTCTAAATTTCCATCCCAAGTCCTGAAATACACCCAAGTGCATTGGGAACCGAACCAAACACACGCAAAAGTTCTAAACAACCATTCGGACCTCACAAAATTGACAGAATTCCAAAAAAGGTTCGTTTGCCCAAAAGTCAACGTTGGGTCAACCATTTTTCACTTTAAGCCTATATTTTCACCAAAGTTGCCCGAATTCGGTCTAGGCACCCCGGGAAGCATATCAGCGGTCCCCTCGGGTCAAAAGCGATCTAATCAATGCTTGGGAACGGGAAAAAATGACGAAAGAACTATAACAACCAAACGGGTCATTACATCAGATACTGATTGAACCATTGCTTGTCCTCAAGCAAATAAAAGAAGGAAAGTTGGGAAATACCTGAATTAGTGAACAAGTGGGGATATTGGCTACGATATCGGACTCAGTCTCCCAAGTAGCTTGTCATGACCCAACCGGAGGGCCATGATGGGTACCCGGTCCTAACCCACCCGGGCACCTCTTGACGTGCATACACATTTGCATCTAGGTGAGCCACATGGCTTACTCATACTTTTTATCCATCATTCATACTAAACTCATTAGGAAACAATACATTTATATCATCATCAACCAATATGCCCATATCAATGTACATAAGCCGAATATACAAAATATATGTCGACAAGGCCAAATACATCTAACCATATACACATGTCTACGAGACTCTAAGAAGAGTATGACATATCATATAGGCGAGGCAGGACCCCGCCGTGCCCATAACTATGTACACAAAAGAATAAATACCAAAAGCTGTAGCTCCGAATGAGATGGAGCTCTGCTACGTAGTCCCTGAGTAATAAAGCTATGGATCAAGCCTGTCTCCCTGGCCACTTGCGGGCATGACGCAGCGTCCACAACAAAAGGACGTCAGTACGAAGAATGTACTGAGTATGTAAAGCATGATCAACATCATTAGACGCATAGTAAACAACATAAGAGATAGCATAAGATGGGAGGCAGTAGAACCATCGACACAAACACTTACTAGCTTTCCATAGGGACTTTCCATTTCTAATGCGTGATTGTGTACATACATCCATATCCGTATCCGTATTCATATCCGTACTCATTTACGTATTCGTTTACATACTCATGTTCCTAGCATAATGATATTCATAGCATATTTATAATCATAGCATACCCGACCATAGAGGATCGGTGTTTCACATACCCGGCCATGGCAAGGCTCGGTGATCATACATACCTAGCCCTACCAAGGCTCAGGGTTATCCGTACCCAGCTGCAGTGGTATGCGCGCGATACATATCTTACACGGCCATATAAGCTCGGTGTTACATAATAGTCATACATAAGCACATACACATAAAAGCTCATAAGAATCCTTGACATCATTACTATCATCGTTTTATTTCATCCATCCTTAGAGAATCACTCATCATATAAGGAATTTCATAGAATCGTAACATAGCGAGAATCATGAGCTTTAGTCATTTTTAAAGATAGGATCATTTGGAGGACATCATAGGCTGATAAAGAAATAAATATATGGTCAAGGAACCATGCCTTATTGAAAGAAGGGTTAGCCTTACATACCGCTTTGTCTCCTCAATTACCTAACATTCACCGTTGAAGTTTGAATAATCTACATTTAGAAGGATTCGTACCATGGTTAATCCTTAATGATTCTCTTAAATTCAAACTAGAATAATTCATAGTCTAATGAAAATTAGGCAGCATCTCCCCTATTTCGTCAACTTCCATCATGTAATCAAACAACTCCCAACAACCACAATAACATCTACAATACACTCATGGTATCATAATAACGTAATCACATTACATTAGGCTTCCAACACTCATCATTATGTTCAACTTATGCCAATAACTCCATACCCATTTTAGCACATTTTCATATAACACTTCTTCATCACCATTATTACCTTCCATAATATGATTATATCCATATCATACTAAGAACGATGACTCAATATAGATTACTACTTATAAACATCATGAAAACCACATTTAGACTTCATTTTCTACTTTCTCCTTCCACCCAAGTTTTGTTACAACCATACATTCTCAAAAACATGAAATAAGCATGGAAACTAGCCTTTTCATCCCATAGAAACAAGCTTTGGAGCAGCTATCAACTTTGTGCAAAACCCTAGCTACAATGCCCATGTATTTCTTGTAGTCCTCTAACCCTAGGAAGCTTTCTAACACATGAACACTTGATTCTAATCTTTTGATCTTTGTGTCCTCTTGGAATTGAGTGGAATGTGCTTAGAGAAGGGTTTTGAGCTCTCAATACTTGTAGAAGATGAAAAATGAAGTAAAAGAACCCAAGGCATCTATTTATACAAAAACTAAAAATCAGCCCGTCGGGTACTATACGAATACTTATACTGTCTGTATAGTATTGTACGGTCCGTATAAGTGGCCATGGTTCACCACCCTAAAAATCATCTCCCTGCTGGGAGGTATACGGACCGTATAAGTGGTCGTATAACTCCACTTCCCTGAAATGGTTTCGGTCGTTTCGTTCGATCTCCAATCCTTATGGAACTTTCTTGACCCTTGTTTAGCACCTCACTAACAATCTAAGGGATATTATAACTCTTTCCCAAAACTTCATTAAGTCATCATTAACTCGTTACTCATAAATACCTTCCGATACATCACGTATACCTTGCCCTTTCTTGGTAACTTCTTTCTCTTACCTCGAATGTCTTTGAAATCTCAATGAGGATCATCAAATGCCATTTCTTACTTATCGAAACATCGTATACTTCGTGCCCTTCGTTTGTCTATTCAGTGTGCATTAACGGAAAAAATTTCGAGGTGTAACATTCTTCCCCCCTTAAGAACATTCGTCCTCGAATGTTAAGTTTTCGGGGATTCTATAAAAATTTCACCAGAGTTTCCCTTGTAATATGGCACTACCATCCTGTCACAACAACCCATAATAACAATGCCTCACAGGGTCACAACATAATAGCAATAGAGTTTGGCCACACACGACCCAAATGCATAAAAAGGAAAACATACATACCTCACGATCTTGATGTCTCATCTTGGATCTCTTCCGGGGGCTGGAATAGGTGCGAGTACTTGGATTTCATATTTTCTCCCCTTCCCACGTCATTTCTTCTCGGTTATTGTTTCTCCACAAAACCTTAACTGAGGCCACTTCTTTGTTTCTAAGCCTCCATACTTGTCTATCTAATATGGCAATGGGTACCTCTCCATAAGTCAACTTTTCTGTCACTTGAACATCATTTATCGGCACGATCTTAGTCGGATCTCCAACACATTTACGAAGCTTCGAAAAATGGAAAACTAGGTGAACTGACTCCAAATCAAGAGGTAGAACTAATTCATAAGCCACTTTGCACACTTTGCGCACAATCTCATAAGGCCCAACGTACCGGGGACTAAGCTTCCCCTTTTTGCCAAATCTCATTACACCCTTCATTGGTGACATTTTTAAGTACACCCAATCTTTAACTTGGAACTCTAAGTCCCTTCGACGATTATCCGCATAGGACTTTTGACGACTTTGGGCTGCTAATAACCGATCTTGTATGAGCTTAACTTTCTCTATGGCTTGCTGGACCAAGTCTGGCCCTATCAATTTAGTCTCTCCTACTTCAAACCACCCATTTAGGGATCTACACTTTCGCCCATATAAAACCTCATACAGTTCTATCTGGATGGTAGAATGATAACTATTGTTATAAGCAAACTCAATAAGTGATAAGTGATCATCCCAATTACTTCTAAAATCCAACATACATGCCCATAGCATATCCTCAAGAGTCTGAATGGTATGTTCAGCTTGTCCATCAATCTGTGGGTGAAATGCCGTGCTAAGGCTTACCTGAGACCCCAAACCTTCTTGGAAAGTTTTCCAAAAGTTGGCTGTAAACTGGGTCCCTCTATCCGAGATAATAGATACTAAAACACCGTGAAGTCGCACTATCTCTTTAACATAAAGCTTTGCATAATCTTCCGCCACGTATGTAGTTTTGACTGGTAAGAAATGAGTTGACTTCGTGATTCTATCCACAATCACCCATATAGAATCATACCTACGTGTTATATCCCGTATTTTGCGTATTCGGATAATTCAAGACAATTGCAAGAAGTTAAGGACAAGGCTATATTTTGATCCTGTTTAATACACAAGTTGTTTATGAATGTTTTTGAAGTGGAAAAAAAATTAAGAAAGGCTAGGGGCAAAAAGGGAAATTCAGAAGATGGTCCATGGAAATATTAAGGAAAATTTGGGGTTAAAAGTTGATTTTTGAAAACTTGAAATTCTTGAAATAATTGGCCAAGTGGTCCGTGTAAATGGAGTGGGCTTAGGCCCACATAGAAGCTTAATGAATAAGATAAAAGATGACTAAGTCATCATATTTTTCATCTTTATCCCTAGAAATTTCAAGAAACTTAGAGAACAAAAAGAAAAGGAGAAAAACAAGAGGCCATTCGGCCACACCCAACCAAACAAGAACCTTGGAGAAAAATTGATCAAAAATTATTTTCTTCAGGCTAAACAACCAATTGAAAGGTCCCTAGCAAAGTGAAGTGGTCATTGGAGCAAGTAGAACATTTATTCTTGCAAGCTACAATTCTAGCCAAATGAGAAGTTAAGGGAAAAAGGTAAGGTTTAATTCTTTTCTTATACGTTATGGATGATTATGTATGTTGTAGTATGTAAAAGTGGATGAAATTCATGAAAATATGGGTGTTATATGTGGCCATGTATATGTAGTTTGTGGCCGTGTAGATATGGTATGGTGTGGAAGAGAATGAATCAATTTTACTTAGTATATTGGTTGTTGTTGTAATGGAATCTATGATGGGAATGAATGTTTAATGATTGTAGTTGAAGTTGTAAGTGTTGGAGAGTTGTTTAGAAGCTAATATGATGTTAAAAATCATTTCTTGTATTTATGGAAAATGATGTTGTTAGTGTGTAAATTGTTGGTATGGTTCATGAACTTGAAGGAAGGAAATGTGTTGTTATTGTTCTTGTTGCGTTTGGAAGGTTTCGGGTGGAATGGCATATTGGTTATATTATTTTGAATATTATACGGATTGTTTGAAGTGTTCTTGAATATTGCTTGAATGGTTTCGGATTAGTACTTGAATATGTAAACAATTATGAATCTAACATAAATGGAACGTCGTCGAAGTTTGTAGAAAGAAGTTGTTAACGTTGGAATGCGCTTTGAATGGATTGTTGATATTGGTAGAATGATTGTTGGTATTGTTGCTCATAATTTGGCCGAGTTGAATTATCGGATTTGTTGTTGATAATTTGGCCGAGTTGGATTCTCGGGGTTAGTTGTATTTACAAGGGAAATGCTGCCGAAATTTCTGTAAATAAAGTGTTGACTGAGGATTGGACTTCTAAGTAGCTATAGCTAATGGTTGGTATATACTAATATTGTTGTAGATCTTGTGAAGCCAAGGATTTAAATTCGGATTAGCTTAGGAAGCGGGCAAGGTATGTAAGGCTTACCCTTTCCTTCATTTGGCATGATCTTGGTGAAACCAACAAGACAAAGTATATGTATGATTTCAAAGAAACTCCCCTTTCTTAGAGCCACTAGGATGGCTATCGTTCTTGATTTCCATAAGCTGTTTCATATAGTTTTGATACGTATCTATGATATCCGAAGATCTAATTGATATGTTTCCGAATGGCAATCGAGAGATGAGTGACATGACTAATGTCTTGATTTTCAAATGATAGTACGTTTGACTATTCCATTGAGTCTTTGTTATATTTTGATACGTATTATGATCTATTTCCTATGTATATCAAAAAGAAATGATTTCAAAGGAAAGATAAGCATGCATGGCATCGGATCTATGAGGCACTCGAATGTACAGGTTGCTCTTCTACCTCATGATATGCTCTATATTTCCTTTATGTCATTATTCATGCTATGTATCTCTCGTATGTTATTATTCATGTCTTACATACTCGGTACATTACTCGTACTGACGTCCCTTCTTGTGGACGCTGCGTTTCATGCCACGCAGGTAAGCAGGTAGACGCGTTCGATCCCTAGGAGCTCCACCAGCGGTACATCGAGGGCGCTCCAGTTGTTCCGGAGCTTCAGTTTATCGGTACTACTTTTGTGTATATATTTGGGCACGGCAGAACCCGGCCCTCCTTGTGAATATATGTATCTTGTTTAGAGGCTCGTAGACAGATATGTACAGTCAGATGTTTCACAACCTTGTTTGTCCTTGTCGCTGTATAATATGTTAGAAATGTTTATTGACACTTGTTTACGAGTATGCTATTAATGATGGTGTTGAGTAAAGCAATGACGGTATCGTCCATACGGCCCACTCAGTAGTAAAAATAAGATGCGAGATAAGAGGTGCTCGGTGTAGTAGTATCGGGTACCCGTCACGACTTCTAGTGGGGTCGTGACACTACGCCGAGAACGGCGTAAGCCTGTAATGAAGTCCATGCTAATTACTTCCCACTTCCAAGTTGGAATTTCTATAGCTTGCAACAATCCGCCCGGTTTTGGTGCTCGATTTTCACTTGTTGATAGTTGGGACATTGAGATATAAATTTCGCTATATCCTTCTTCACCCCGTTCCACCAATACATAGATTTAAGATCATGATACATTTTCGTTGCTCCGGGGTGGATAGAATAACGAGAATAATGGGCTTCTCTTAACATTTGGTGGCGTAATCCTGCCAGATCAGGAACACATAATCTGCCTCGGCATCGGAGAACTCCGTCTCCTGCAATCACAAATGATGACTTCTCCTTCTGAAGGAGTGTATCTCTATAATGCATTAGCATGGGATCTTCGTATTGTCGCTATTTCACTTCTACTACTAGCGACGAGACTGCTGAATTCTGAATGGTAGTTCCCATGTTACCTGAGTCCACTACTCGGACTCCTAGGCTAGCTAACTGTTGAAGCTCATGAGCCATTTCTCTTTTCTCTGGCTGAACATCACACAAACTCCCCATAGATCTACGGCTAAGAGCATCAGCCACAACATTTGCCTTTCTGGGGTGATACAAGATATCAACATCGTAATCTTTTAGCAATTCCAACCATCGTCGTTGCCGCAAATTCAACTCTTTCTGCTTAAATATATACTGAAGGCTCTTATGATCTGTATAAATATCCACATGGACACCATACAAATAATGTCTCCACATCTTTAATGCGTGAATCACTGCAGCCAATTCAAGGTCGGGTTGGATAATTTCTCTCATGTTTCCGCAATTGCCTTGAAGCATACGCAATTACCTTACCATGTTGCATCAACACACAGCCTAACCCAACGCCTGAAGCATCACAGTAAACAACATAACCTTCCAATCCCTTTGGGAATGTCAGGACTGGGGCAGAAGTTAATCTATCTTTTAGCTCTTGGAAACTACATTCACAAGCATCTGTCCATTGAAACTTTGCTGATTTCTAGGTCAGCTTTGTGAGTGGTGCAGAAATAGAAAAAAAGCCTTCTACAAATCTCCTGTAATAACCTGATAAGCCCAGAAAACTATGAACCTCCATAGGAGTCGTGGGCCTTGGCCAAGTCTTCACGGCCTCAATCTTTTGGCTATCTACCCGAATACTATCGGCTGAAATGATGTGCCCCAAAAATATCACTGAGTTCAACCAAAACTCACACTTAGAAAATTTGACAAACAACTCTCGAGTTTGAAGAACTCTAAGGACAGTACGCAAATGATCCACGTGTTTTGCCTCGGATCTAGAATACACGAAGATATCATCGATGAATACAATCACAAATGAATCTAGGAAGGGCCTGAACACATTGTTCATCAAATCCATAAAGACTGCCGGTGCATTAGTTAGCCCGAACGACATCACCCGAAACTCAAAATGTCCATATCTTGTTCTGAAAGCTGTCATAGGGATATCTTTCTCCCTAACTCTCACTTGATGATACCCAGACCTTGAATCTATCTTTGTAAACCATTTGGCACCTTGTAATTGATCAAATAAGCCATCAATCCTCGGAAGAGGATATTTATTCTTAATTGTCACCTTATTCAGTTGTCGATAGTCAATCCACATTCGCAAGGAGCCATCTTTCTTTCGGACAAACAACACGGGTGCTCCCCACGGGGAAGAACTAAGTCTAATAAAGCCTTTCTCAAGCAATTCCTTCAATTGTTCCTTCAACTCTTTCAACTCTGCGGAAGCCATTCTATAAGGTGGAATAGATATAGGGTTGGTGTCTGGAACCACATCAATAGCAAAATCAATCTCCCGCTCTAAAGGGAGGCCTGGAAGCTCTTCCGGGAACACATCCAGGAATTCATTCACCACGGGGACTGACTGAAGAGTTGGCGGTTCAGCTTCTACATCTTGAACCCAAACTAGATGATAAATGCAACCTTTTGTGATCATTTTCCTTGCCTTGAGATAGGAAATAAACCTACTTTTTGGTGACGCAGTATTCCCTTTCCATTCTAAAACTAGTTCTCCCGAAATTGGAAATGAACCATTTTCATTCTACAATCAACATTGGCATAGCAAGAAGCCAACCACTCCATGCCCATAATAACATCAAAATCCACCGTCTTTAACTCATGTAAGTCAACCATAGTACGATAGTCACAAATCACAACTACACAATTTCTATATACTCGGCTAGCTATTACCTATTCGCCAATGGGTGTAGACACCTCAAAAGGTTTGATCGACTTCGATTTGACTCTAAATCGACCCACGATATATGGAGTAACATATGACAATGTGGAGCCCGGGTCTATCAATGCATATACATCATGAGAAAAATATCGATAATATACCTGTGACAACATCAGGAGAAGACTCAATATCTTGGCGTCCAGCCAAAGCATAAATACAGTGCTGAGGACCGCTAGAACTGGGTACTCTCTCCCTACCTCTACCATGGCCGACTGGCGCATGTGAACCTAGCCCCATAGGGCGTATAGATGATGAGGATCCGGCTACCGACCCTGAAGGCTGGATCCTACCTCTACCACCAACTGAGGGGAAATCACGCATAATATGGCCTGGCTGACCACATGAATTGCAAACCTCTAAACCTAATCGGCACTGACCCTAATGTAACATCCCACATTGGGAACATCGTGGCACGGGTGTGTTACACCTAGGAAAATCCTCCATTGTTGCACAAGTGAATGAACTAGTGAGGAGTACGAGTATACAATATTTTCATGAGTAATAAATGACATTTGACGGCCTTAAGTTAGATTTCAAAAGCATCCGATGTTAGACGAGAAAGTTGGCCAAGAGAAGGCAAGGCATGCGATGAGTATCGGAAAAGAAATACGAGTAATGAGTTAACAAGGCTCTAATGATGTCTTGGAGAAGAGGGATAACGTACCTTAGATTGGTATTGAAATGTTGAACAAGTGTTAAGAAGGTTCCATAAGGATTGGAGATCAAACGAATCGACGAAACGAACTTCGGAACCACTGGGGGTTATACGGCCAAACATACTTGCCGTATAAATTATACGGTCCGTATGTTTGGGACCGTATAATCAGCCCAGAAAGGCAAAAGTTTCTGGACCAAATACATGGCCAAACATACGGCCCGTATAAATTATACGGACCGTATGTTGATCCGTATATACGGTCGGGCAGATTTTGTGTCATTAAATAAAGGGACCAAGGTTCATTTCATTTAACTTCTTCATCACACCCCTTCTCTCTAAAACATCTCTCTACATATATTCCACAGGAATTCAAGGACATTTGGTGATCAACAACATAAACTAAGTGAATTAAGTATAAGAAAACCCATTAAAGGTCATTCAAGTCAAGAAATCCCCCCAATGGAGATAAACTAGGGTTTTTGCTCAAGTGGGGTATTATCAACCAAGGCTTATTCCTCGACATCTAAGGTAAGATTTATGATATTTCTATGTTGTTTAAGGTATTTAAGAGTTGAAATACTCGGATAGTAGAAAGGTATGGCAAAATGGGTCATGAATGTGGAATAGTGCCATTTTGAGATATAGTTTGAATTGAGTTATGAGTCTTGATGTATTGTGATTTAAATGTGTTATAAATGATGTTGAGAACATGAGATGAGCAATGTACGTGAATGGACATAGTCGTGTGTTATAGCCATGGGTATGAGTAATTAAAATCAAATTGAGAAATGTGGATAATGTGGATGAATAATGACTATTGTTATGGTATTGTGAATGTATTATTGACGTTTGGGAGTTGATATACGTTATGGAGGAATGTCGTATAAATAGAGGAGATGCTGTCCGATTTTCTCTAGCTTTAGTCATATATGCTAGCTATCGATTCTAATGATAGTATGATTTTAATGAAGGTAGAAACGCTAGCATTGGAGGAGAACGCGCAAGTGTAGAGTAGTTGAACGGAAAAGGTATGTAAGGCTAACCCTTCTTTCATAAGGCATGGTTCTATGGACAAATATCTAAATCTTCTATCAGACTATGATATCCTTCAAATGATTTGATCTTCCTATCTAGTAAGCTCACGATTCTTGATACGCCGCGATTGTACTAGTTCCCTCGTATGACGAGTAAGCCTATAAAGATAAATGTGATGAATGACGATTATGATAATGATGCAAATAGAAAAGATGCTTATGAGCTATTATGTATATTTATATCTATGTATGACTATTATGGAACCCCGACCTTATGAGGCCGGGTAGGATATATAAATAAGTATGTATATGATTACGTAACGCGCGCACACCTCTGCAGATGGTACGGATAACCCTGACGCCTTGGTAGGGCCAGGTAGATATAACCCTGAAGCCTTGGTAGGGCCAGGTATGAGCAACCTTGAGCCTTGGTCGGCCAAGTATGTATGAAACACCGATCCTGCATGGTCGGGTACGCTATGTAAATGCAATGTATATGATATGATTATGTATACGATATGGATATAAGTATGAATACGAACATGATACGATATGAATGTGAATAAGGGCATGTATACGAATATGAGTACAAATATAGAAAAGATATGGATAGGGATGTATGTACGTAAATACGCATCAGAAACGGAAAGATCCTATGTAAGGCAAGTAAGTGCCTATGACGATGATAACACCGTCTCCCATCTTGTGCTATTTCTTATGTTACTTATTATGCTTGTCTAATGATATTGATCATGCTTTACATACTCAGTACATTCTTCGTACTGACGTCCTTTTATTTGTGGACGCTGCGTCATGCCCGCAGGTGCACAGGGAGACAGACCTGATCCGTAGCTACATCCTCAGAGACTACATAGCAGAGCTCTATTTCATTCGGAGCCATAGCTTTTGGGTACTTATTCTTTTGTGTACATAATTATGGGCATAGCGGGGTCCTGTCCCGCTTATGTGACATGTTATACTCTCCTTAGAGGCTCGTAGACATGTGTATATGGTTAGATATGTCTGGCCTTGTCAGCCTATATTTTGTATATCATTTTGATAGCCTTGTCGGCTCATGTGCATTGACGTGGTATAGATGCCAACCATGATATAAAAGCATTGTTGTCCAATAGGACTAGCATGAATGATGAATAGAAATGTATGTTTAATTATGTGGCTCACCTAGATGTAAGTATAAGTGTAAGCCAAGGGGTGCCCAGGTGGGCTAGCACCGGGCGTTCGTCGCGGCCCCCTAGACGGGTCGTGAAAAAAGTGGTATCAGAGCAGTTCAGTCCTAGGGTGCGTCTACGAGCCGTGTCTAGTAGAGTCTTGCTTATGGGTGTGTTGCGCGCCACACTTATAATCAAGAAGCTGCGGACATTTTAGGAATAAATGACCTTCTTTCTTCATAAGAATCGTGCGATAGAGTTATGATATAAGAAATTCTTGTCCCTTAATCGTGTGTTGTGTATTTTATAAATGCCTGTAAAGAGAAAGGTGACAACAGCCTAAAAGGGCAAGACGGTGGCAGAAAAGCGGGTTGAAAGAGCACCGCCACCGGTAGTAGAGGAAAGTGACTCCCAGAGTGCGGCTCAATCTCAGTCCTCTCGTTCAGTACCTATAGTAGAGGAGCGTGAGCGAGCCTCAGCCCCAGCTCCACTACCTCCAGCTCCTCCCCCGGATGCTCGGGCCTAGATGTGAAAGAGGCCATACACTTGCTTACTCAGTTGGTTGCTGCTCAGACTCAGTGGCAAAGTACAGGGCAAGGTGACAGGGCTGTTAGTGCAAGAGCCCGTGATTTCATTACTTTGAACCCTCCGGTATTCTTTGGGTTAAAGCCGAAGGAGGACCCTCAGGACTTCATTGATGGTATGTTGAGGACGCTTCGATTGATACATGCTTCGGATACCGAGTCGGTGGAGTTAGCGTCGTATAGATTGAGAGATGTCTCGATCCAATGGTCTACGATTTGGATGGCTTCACGGGGAGCCAATGCACCTCCCCTGGTATGGCAAGAGTTTGTTGATGCTTTCCTCCGACATTATATGGCTCCGGAAGTTCGGCGAGCTAGAGCCGATAAGTTTTTAAATTTGAGGCAAGGTAGCATGAGTGCTCTAGAGTATAGTCTCCGCTTTAATTCCTTGGATAGGTATGCTTCGGCCATGGTAGCGGATATGGGTGACAGAGTACACCGATTTGTTAAAGGCCTAGGGCCGCATTTGATGGATAGGTGTTTGACTGCGTCCCTTCAGGACAATATGGATATTGCACGCATTCAGACCCATGCTCAAAACTTAGAAGAAAGTTTACAACAGCAGAGGAGTGAACGCGAGCAGGATAAGTGCCATAGCAAGAGTGCCAGGTCTTCAGGCCTGATGTGTGAGTTCAGAGGTGGGCACAGACAGCAGATTTCAAGGCACTCAGGCTATTCTATGACTAGTGCACCTCCACGGTTTTCAGGCCAGAGATTCGATAGGTCTACTCGTTCCGGGCCGAGTTAGAGTTATTCGGGGTCTCTGTTCAGAGATGATTCAGGCCAGTCAAGGCCACCCATACCACGATGCTCCCAGTGTGGAAGGTTACATTGGGGTCCATGCCGATTGGGTTCAGGTGCCTGTTATTCATGTGGTCGACCAGGCCATATTATGCGTGTGTGCCCCTCAGTTTATGGTAGAGGTAGGACCCAGCCTTCAGGATTGGTAGACGGATCTTCAGCGTCTGTACGCCCTATGGGGCCAGGTTCACATGCGCCAGTCTGCCATGGTAGAGGCAGAGGGAGAGTTCCCAGTTCTAGCTGTCCTCAGCACTGTGTTTATGCTTTGGCTGGATGCCAATATCTTGAGTCTTCTCCTGACGTGGTCACAGGTATATTGTCGATATTCTCTCACGATGTATATGCTTTGATTGATCCGGGCTCCACATTGTCATATGTTACTCCATATATTGCGGGTCGATTTAGAGTCAAGCCGGAGTCGATTAAACCTTTTGAGGTATCTACACCTGTTGGTGAATCCGTAATAGCTAGCCGAGTATATAGAGATGTTGTAATTGTGATTTGTGATCGTCGTACTATGATTGACTTGCATGAGTTAGAAATGGTGGATTTTTTGATGTTATTATGGGCATTGATTGGTTGTCTTCTTGCTATGCCAATGTTGATTATAGAATGAAAATGGTTCATTTCCAGTTTTCGGGAGAACCAGTGCTAGAATGGAAAGGGAATACGGCGTCACCAAAAGGTAGTTTTATTTCCTATCTTAAGGCAAGGAAAATGATCACAAAAGGGTGTATCTACCATTTAGTTTGGGTTCAAGATGTAGAAGCTGAATCGCCGACTCTTCAGTCAGTTCCTGTAGTGAATGAATTTCCAGATGTGTTCCCGGAAGAGCTTCCAGGCCTTTCTCCCGAACGGGAGATTGATTTTTCTATTGATGTGCTGCCAGGCACTAAGCCTATATCTATTCCCCCTTATAGAATGGCTCCTGCAGAATTGAAAGAGTTAAAGGAGCAATTGAAATACCTGCTTGATAAAGGCTTTATTAGGCCTAGTTCATCCCCGTCGGGAGCACCCGTCTTGTTTGTCCGAAAGAAAGATGGCTCTTTGAGAATGTGCATTGATTACCGACAATTGAATAAGGTGACGATTAAGAACAAGTATCCTCTTCTGAGGATTGATGACTTATTTGATCAATTGCAAGGTGCCAAATGGTTTTCAAAGATTTATTTGAGGTCCGGGTATCATCAAGTGAGAGTTAGGGAGAAAGATATCCCTAAGACAGCCTTAAGAACAAGATATGGTCATTTTGAGTTCCGGGTAATGTCGTTTGGGCTAACTAATGCACCGGCTGTATTTATGGATTTGATGAATAATGTGTTCAGGCCCTTCCTGGATTTATTTGTGATTGTATTCATCGATGATATCTTGGTGTATTCTAGATCCGAGGCAGAACATGCGGATCATTTACGTACTGTCCTCGGAGTTCTTTGAACTCGAGAGTTGTTTGCAAAATTCTCCAAGTGTGAGTTTTGGTTGAACTCAGTGGCATTTCTGGGGCACATTGTTGCCGTAGATGGTATTCGAGTGGATAGTCAAAAGATTGACGCCGTGAAGACTTGGCCAAGGCCCACAACTCCTACGGAGGTTCGTAGCTTTCTGGGCTTAGCAGGTTATTACAGGAGATTTGTCAAAGGTTTCTCTTCTATTTCTGCACCTTTCACAAAGTTGACCCAGAAATCAGCAAAGTTTCAATGGACAGATGCTTGTGAACGTAGCTTCCAAAAGTTGAAAGATAGATTGGCTTCTGCCCCAGTCTTGACACTTCCAGAGAGATTGGAAAGATATGTTGTTTATTGAGATGCTTCAAGCATTAGGCTAGGGTGTGTATTGATGCAACATGGTAAAGTGATTGCGTATGCCTCAAGGCAACTACGGAAACATGAGCAGAATTATCCGACCCATGATTTAGAATTGGCCGTAGTGGTTCATGCGTTAAAAATATGGAGACATTATTTATGTGGTGTCCATGTGGATATTTATACAGATCATAAGAGTCTCCAGTATATCTTCAAACAGAAAGAGTTGAATTTGCTGCAGCGACGGTGGTTGGAACTGCTAAAAGATTATAATGTTGATATCTTATATCACCCGGAAAGGCAAATGTTATGGCTGATGCTCTTAGCTGCAGATCTATGGGAAGTTTATGTGAGGTTCGACAAGAAAAAAGAGAAATGGACCGTGAGCTCCAACAATTAGCTAGTCTAGGGGTTCGAGTAGTGGACTCGAGTAGCAAAGGAACTACTATTCACAATTCAGCAGTCTCGTCGCTTGTAGCAGAAGTGAAGAAGCGACAATATGAAGATACCATGCTAATGTATTACAAAGATACACTCCCTCAGAAAGAGGAGTCATCATTTGATATTTCAGGAGACGGAGTTCTCCGATGTCGAGGTAGATTATGCGTTCCCGATGTGGCAAGTCTACGCCACCAGATATTGAGAGAAGCTCATTGTTCCCGTTATTCTGTTCACCCCGGAGCGACGAAAATGTATCATGACCTTAAGCCTATATATTGGTGGAATGGAATGAAGAAAGATATAGCGGAATTCGTAGTTCAATGTCCTAATTGTCAACAAGTGAAAATCGAGCACCAAAAGCCGGGTGGATTGTTGTGCTATAGAAATCCCAACTTGGAAGTGGGAAGTGATTAACATGGACTTCATTTCAGGCTTACCTCGTTCTCGACGTAAGTATGATTCCATATGGGTGATTGTGGATAGACTCACCAAGTCAGCTCATTTCTTACCAGTCAGAACGATGTATGTGGCAGAAGATTATGCAAAGCTTTATCTTAAAGAGATAGTGAGACTCCATGGTGTTCCAGTATCAATTATCTCAGATAGAGGGACTCATTTTACAGCCAATTTTTGGAAGTCTTTCCAAGAGGGTCTAGGGACCCAAGTTTACCTTAGCACGACATTTCACCCGCAGACTGATGGGCAAGCTGAACGCACCATTCAGACTCTCGAAGATATTTTACGGGCATGTATGATAGATTTTGGAGGAAATTGGGATGATCATTTGCCACTCACTGAATTTTCTTACAATAATAGTTATCATTCTAGCATTCAAAAGGCACCGTATGAAGCTTTATATGGGTGAAAGTGTAGATCCCCAATTAGGTGGTTTGAAATAGGAGAGACTAAATTGATAGGGTCAAACTTGGTCCAGTAAGCCATCGAAAAAGTCAAGCTCATACAAGATCGGTTGTTAGCAACTCAAAGTCGTCAAAAGTCCTATGCGGATAATCGTCGAAGAGACTTAGAGTTTCAAGTTAAAGATTGGGTATTTTTTAAAGTGTCGCCAATGAAGGGCGTTATGAGATTTGGCAAAAAGGGGAAGCTTAGTCCCCGATACATTGGACCTTATGAGATTGTGCGAAAGATAGGCAAAGTGGCCTATGAGTTAGATCTACCTCCGGATTTGGAGTCAGTCCATCCAGTTTTCCATGTCTCGATGCTTCGAAAATGTGTTGGAGATCCTACTACGATCATGCCAATAAGTGATGTGCAAGTGACAGAAAAGTCGACTTATGAAGAAGTGCCCATTTCCATACTAGATAGGCAAGTACGGAGGCTTAGAAACAAAAAAGTGGCCTCAGTTAAGGTTTTACGGAGAAGCAGTAAACGAGAGGAAATGACATGGGAAGCGGAAGAAAGTATGTGATCCAAATACCCGCATTTGTTTCAGCCTTTGGAAGAGATCTAAGATGAGACGTCAAGATTTTAAGGTATGTATGTTTTCTTTTATGCTTTTGGGTCGTGTGTGACCAAATTGTATTGCTATTATGTTATGGCCCTGTGAGGCATTGTTATTATGGGTTGTTGTGACAGGATGGTAAGGTCATATTATAGGGGAGACTCTGGCGAAATTTTTATAGAATCCCTGAAGACTTTAACATTTGAGGACGAATGCTCTTAAGGGGGGAAAAATGTTACACCTTGGAAAATAAAGCATCCGATGTTAGACGAGAAAGTTAGTCAACAGAAGGCAAAGCATGTGATGAGTATCGGAAAGGAAATACGAGTAACGAGCTAACGAGGCTCTAATGATGTCTTGGAGAAGAGTGATAACGTCCCTTATATTGGTATTGAAATGTTGAACAAGTGTTAAGAAGGTTCCATAAGGATTGGAGATCAAACGAATCGACGAAACGAACTTCGGAACCACTGGGGGTTATACGGCCAAACATACTGGCCGTATAAATTATACGGTCCGTATGTTTGGGACCGTATAATCAGCCCAGAAAGGCAATAGTTTCTGGATTAAATATACGGCCAAACATACGGCCCGTATAAATTATACGGACCGTATGTTGGTCCGTATATACGGTCGGGCAGATTTTGTGTCATTAAATAAAGAGACCAAGGTTCATTTCATTTCACTTCTTCATTACACCCCTTCTCTCTAAAACATCTCTCTAAATATATTCCACAAGAATTCAAGGATATTTGGTGATCAACAACATAAACTAAGTGAATCAAGTATAAGAAAACCCATTAAAGGTCATTCAAGTCAAGAAATCCCCCCAATGGATATAAACTAGGGTTTTTGCTCAAGTGGAGTATTATCAACCAAGGCTTGTTCCTACGACATCTAAGGTAATATTTATGATATTTCTATGTTGTTTATGGTAGTTAAGAGTTGAAATACTTGGATTGTAGAAGAGTATAGAAAAATGAGTCATGAATATGGAATAGTGTCATTTTGAGAAATAGTATGAATTGAGCTATGGGTCTTGATGTATTGTGATGTAAATGTGTTATAAATGATGTTGAGAACATGAGATGAGCAATGTACGTGAATGGACATAGTCGTGTGTTATAGCCATGGGTATGAATAATTGAAAGCAAATTGAGAAATGTGGATAATGTGGATGAATAATGAATATTGTTATGGTATTGTGAATGTATTATTGATGTTTGGGAGTTGATATACGTTATGGAGGAATGTCGTATAAATAGAGGAGATGCTATTCGATTTTCTCTAGCTTTAGTCATATATTCTAGCTATCGATTCTAATGATAGTATGACTTTAATGAAGGTAGAAACACTAGCATTGGAGGAGAACGCGCAAGTATAGAGTAGTTGAACGGAAAAGGTATGTAAGGCAAACCCTTCTTTCATAAGTCATGGTTCTTTGGAAAAATATCTAAATCTTCTATGAGACTATGATATCCTTCAAATGATTTGATCTTCCTAGCTAGTAAGCTCACGATTCTTGATACGCCGCGATTGTACTAGATCCCTCGTATGACGAGTAAGCCTATAAAGATAAATGTGATGAATGACGATTATGATAATGATGCAAATAGTAAAGATGCTTATGAGCTATTATGTATATGGATCTATGTATGACTATTATGGAACCCCGAGCTTATGAGGCCGGGTAGGATATGTAAATAAGTATGTATATGATTACGTAACGCGCGCACACCTCTGTAGATGGTACGGATAACCCTAACACCTTGGTAGGGCTAGGTAGATGTAACACTAAAGCCTTGGTAGGGCCAGGAATGAGCAACCTTGAGCCTTGGTCGGCCAAGTATGTATGAAACACCGATCCTGCATGGTCGGGTACGCTATGTAAATGCAATGTATATGATATGATTATGTATACGATATGGATATAAGTATGAATATGAACATGATACGATATGAATGCGAATAAGGGCATGTATACGAATATGAGTACAGATATGGAACAGATACGGATAGGGATGTACATACGTAAATACACATTAGAAACGGAAAGATCCTATGTAAGGCAAGTAAGTGCCTATGACGATGATAACACCGTCTCCCATCTTGTGCTATTTCTTATGTTACTTATTATGCTTGTATATTGATATTGATCATGCTTTACATACTCAGTACATTCTTCGTACTAACGTCCTTTTGTTTGTGGACACTGCGTCATGCCCGCAGGTGCACAGGGAGACAGACTTGATCCGTAGCTACATCCTCAGAGACTACATAGCATAGCTCTATTTCATTCGGAGCCATAGCTTTTGGGTACTTATTCTTTTGTGTACATAATTATAGGCATAGCGGGGTCCGGTCCCGCTTATGTGACATGTTATACTCTCCTTAGAGGCTCGTAGACATGTGTATATGGTTAGATATGTCTGGCCTTGTCGGCCTATGTTTTGTATATCATTTTGATAGCCTTGTCGGCTCATGTACATTGACGTGGTATAGATGCCAACCATGATATAAAAGCATTGTCGTCCAATGGGACTAGCATGAATGATGAATAGAAATGTATGTTTAATTATGTGGCTCACCTAGATGTAAGTATAAGTGTAACCCAAGGGGTGCCCGGGTGGGCTAGCACCGAGCGCTCATCGCAGCCCCCTAGACTGGTCGTGACAGGGTGGCCTCGCCTGACCCGAATCATCCCTGAACTGAGAATCGAAAAAACTCTGACTCGGCCTAGAATGAGTAGATATATCAAATCTCTGGCCTGTAAACCGTGAGGGCGCACTAGTCATAGAATGGTCTGATTGCCTAGAAAAATACTGTCTGTGCCCGCCTCTAAACTCACTCATCGAACTCGAAGATCTAGCCCTCTTGTTATACCCTCTATCATGCTCGCGCTCACTTCTTTGTTGTTGTAGGCTTTCCTCTAAATTTTGAGCATGGGCTGTATGCGTGAGATATCATATTGTCCTGAAGGGACGCAATCAAGCACCTATCCATCAAATGTGGCCCTAGGCTTCTCAAAAATCGGTGCACTCGGTCACCAATATTGTCACACCCTAATCACCCTAGAGTGTGATGGGCACCCGACCCTTACTTAGGGCCGAGCGAACCCACTGACCCTTAGTGCACACGTAATCTTTTTGGACTTTTAAATCAAGTAAAGATGAAATACATAGTACAACTTTCAGAAATATTCTTTTTCGCTGTTCTCAAATCAAACAAAATCTATAATCATATGGAATTCATATCATAACACAAAATGACACATCGGCTGATGAAGCCGCTTACATAACTGACTTTCTATACCCACGACGCTATCTGCAAAGTCTCTAACATTAATCAGAAATCATAGCACGTATACTCTGACTCGGCAGCACTCCAGGAGCGAGTGGAGCTTGCCAACGCCGCTGGAACATCTTCTATATTGGCTTCTACTCATCTGGGTGTACGTGCGCGGCATGAAATGCAGCCCCCGAAGAAAGGGGGTCAGTACGAAAAATGTACTGAGCATGTAAGGAAAGAATCACAGTAAAAGAATCATAACTGATATAAGGGGTGCAGAAACATATACAATATCCATAATATCAAAACTCTTGCCTTTAGAACATCGATCATGCATATCATTAACACATAGTGTACTCGGCCCGTTATGGGACTCGGTAGATAAAATCATGTCATCATACTTTCGTATCATCATGCATGCATATACATATACATACATATATATACCGTACCCGGCCCTCTAGTGAAGGACTCGGTGAATGAAATCATGTCGTACCCGGCCCGTTAAGGGACTCGGTGGATAGAATCATGCATGTGAACATCATATATCATATACATACCGTACCCGGCCCTCTAGTGAGGGACTCGGTGAATCAAATCATCATATGCCCTCCTGGCCACCATAACATATCATCATCTCAACATATCATCATATACATATACCGTACCCGACCCTCTAGTGAGGGACTCGGTGAACAATGCAGTGGAGTGCGCACGATAACATACCCGGCCCGGGACTCGGTGAAAGACATATTGAGGCGTGCACGAGCAGAGTAGTGAGAAACTATATGCATATAAATCAAGACTCGATAGATAAGCATACTTACCGACACCTGACGGCTCAGAAACAAGTTTCGGGTCAATCTGACTTAGTATAAGAAAGTTATGAGCGTTTGAAGTACAGAACCTTCTACGAATGTTTCAGAAGCTATTTTTGGAAAATCAAAGCAACAATCATATTAATTACCTTTCGGATATCGTTATGGATCAAATCAAATATAGCTTTTGGAATCATATGTACACCTCAAAATATATCAAAGACTCGATGGAATAATCGAATGTGCTTGCATTTGAAGATCAAACTTTAGTCATATCAATTATCTTTCGAATACCATTCGGAAACATATCAAACAGAACTTCGGGCATCATAGATACGCATCAAAACCATATGAAACAGCTTATGGAAGTCAAGAATATTAGCCATCCTAGTGGCTCTAAGAATAGGAGTTTCTCTGAAATCATACATATACGTCATTTGCTCGTTTCATAAAGATCATGCCAAAAGAAAGAAAGGATAAGCCTTACATACCTGTTCCACGTCCTATTAGCTACGCTTATTCGTCCAAACTTGCTAGCCTACATTCAAGAGAATTGGCATAATCATTAGATTCATCGACATATACTTGTCTTAGTCTTTCAAATGAATTCATTTATATTCTACCGAAATTTCGACAGCATTTCCCCTGTAAATACACCATCCCCGAGAATTTAGCTCGGCCAATTTATCAACAACAATCCGAGAATTCAAATCGGCCAAATTATCCGCAACAATACCAACAATCATACTAAAGACTTCAACAATCAATCCAAAATATATTCTAACATTAACAACACTTGTCACAAAAATTCAACGACATTTCATTTATATTCAATTCAATCACATATAGTCAAGCTAACATCAATGACCTCAAATCCAAGTATTAATCCGAAATCATTCTAACATGGTTCAAGAATACTTTAAACAATTCACATAATATTCCAAACAACCCAATCAACATATTACTTCACCCGAAACCTTCAAAATTCAACAAGAACAGCAACAACCTATTTCCTTCTTTCAATTTCAATTACAACATCCCAACTTACAATCTTCCAAACACATGTCTCACTTCCAAATTCATGAATTATATTTACAACCTACACATTAGCAATATCATTCCTACAAATATGAGAAACCATACTAATGTCATATTAACTTCATCAACAATCCCACAATGATTCCAACTTCATTTCAATTCATCAAACCTTCATTTTTGTTATGGAATCCACAATATCAACAATCAAACTACTAAATAAAATCAATTCATCATACCTACACAACATGGCCCTATTCGGCCCCACCTCCACATATATAAATCATGAATTTCATCCATTTCCACATACTTCAACACTCACAAATCATCCATAACACATGAAAGAAGGGGTTAAACCTTACCTTTATTCTCTCACTCCTCTATTCGGCTAGAGCTTCCATCTTGCACCATGAATACTTTGCTTGTTCCAACAACCACTCCATGTTAATTAGGGCCTTCAAATTAGTTGGAATACTAGAAGAAAATAATTTTTCTTGATAAATTTCCATGGCACCAAATTTTTTTTGCCAAGGCCGAATACTACTATTTTTTTTTCTTGAAGCTTCTTCAAGTTTCTTGAATTAGAAGAAGATGAATAATATGATCCATAGGTCATCTTTTATTTATACACATTAAGCATCCATGTGGGCCAAGGCCCACACCACATAAACGACCCACTTGGCCTAATGTTATATCCCGTATTTTGCATATTCGGATAATTCGGATAACACACCACATATTCGGATAATTCAAGATAATTGCGGGAAGTTAAGGGCAAGGCTATATTTTTTACCTTGTTTAGCACACAAGTTGTTCGTGAAAGTTTTGATGTGGAAATGTTAAGAAAGGCTATGAGAAAAAAGGGAAATTCGCAAGATGGCTCATAGAAAATACGGAGGAAGGCCAAGGGCAAAATTGAAATTAGGAAAATAAATTTTCATGAATTACAAAAAAAAAAAAAACCGGGCTTGGATAATTTGGGCCAAAGTGGCCAGCCATGTTGGAGTGGGCCAAGGCCCACATGGAATTAAAATAAATAAGTTAAAGATGACTTATGGAACACATTTTCATTCTCATCTTTTGGAACTTTGAAGAAGCTTGGAGAGAAAGAAAAAGAACAAGGACCTATTCGGCCATGGGAGGAAAAAAAATTGAAGTCCAAAAATTTTGATCCAAAAATTATTTTCTTCTAGCTTTTCTACCAATTGGAAGGTCCTCTATAACATGGAGTAGTTGTTGGAGCAAGTAGATCATTCTTTGTTGCAAATTCACAATCAAAGCCAAGTGAGAAGTTAAGGGAAAAAGGTAAGATTTAATATTCTTTTATGTAGTATGGATGGTTGTGTATGTTGTAGTATGTAGAAAATGGGTGAAATTCATGAAAATATGGATGTTGGTTGTGGCCGTGTATATGTGTGTTGTGTAGGAAGATGAGTCAATTATTTTATCTAGTGTTTTGATTGTTGTTGTTGTGGATTCTATGTTAAGAAAGAATGTTTAATGATTCTAGTGAAGTTGTATTGGTTGGAGAGTTGCTTTAGAAGTTAATGTGATTTGAATATAGTTTTCTTATAATTATGGAAAACAATGTTGTTAGTGCGTGGATTGTTGGTGTAATTCATGAATTTGAAGGAAGAAAATGTGTCGTTATTGTTCTTGTTGCATTTTGGAGGTTTCGGGTGGTATTGTGCATTGGTTGGGTTGTTTTGGTCATTGCGCGGATTGTTTGAAGTGTTCTTGAGTCTTGTTTGTAAGGTCTTGGGCAAGTATTTGAACGTGTGAGCATTTATGTTGGCTTGATCGTATGGTTGAATTGAATATAAATGGAATGTCGTCGAATTCTGAAGAAAGGATTGCTAGTGTTAGAATGTGTTTGAAATAATTGTTGAAGTTGAAGATATGATTGTTGGTATTGTTGTTGATAATTTGGCCGAGTTGAATTCTCGGATTTGTTGCTGATAAATTGGCCGAGTTAGATTCTCGGGGATGGTATATTTACAGGGGAAATGCTGCCGAAATTTCGGCAGATTATAAATGAATGTATTTGGAAGACTAAGGCAAGTGTGTGATGATGTGTTTAATGATTGTGTAATCTTCTTGAATGTAGACTAGCGATAGCGAGCTTGGACAAAAGCGTAGCTAATAGGACGTGGAATAGGTATGTAAAGCTTACCTTTTCTTTCTTTTGGCATGTCCTAGAGCTAAGTAAGCTATGATACTTATCTTGGGGAAATTCTATTCTTGATTCCGAGCTTGTTAATGATTATTATTCACTTCTTGATATGAGTATACTTAGTATAGCCGAGCTTATTGTATGATTGAATAACGAGAAAAAACTAAAAGAGTTATGTAAGTGGTATTGTCCCTAATTTTCGTAGACGGTCTCGAATTGCTTGAAAATAGTCGTAGAGGTTCCTATAATGAATATAGTTCATAACTTTCATGTGCTACCTCGGATTGTTTTGGAAATGCTCGTAGAGGTTTCTATAACGAATAACGTTCATGAATTTCATAAGCGAACTCGGATTGTTTTAGAAACGTTCATGGGGGGTTCTATAATGAATGATGTCCACAGCGATATTTGAAAGGTACTTGGTATGATTGTTGCTTTAATTTTCCAAAAAATAGCTTCTGAAACGTTCGTAGAAGGTTTTGTACTTCAAACGCTCATAACTTTCTTATACTAAGTCGAATTGGCCGAAACTTGTTTCTGAGTCTTCAGGCGTCGGTAAGTATAATTATACATCGAGTCCTAAAAGTTGATTTATGTGCATTTAGTTTCCTACTACTCTGCTCGTGCATATGGTTGTTAACTTTCTTATACTAACTCGGATTTACTTGAGACGTGTTTGTGATTTATTAGTGATTTCAAGAAAATTAGTTTTGTACTAAAGGAAACATAAAGTCAATTTTCAAAACCACTCCGAAGGGGGTGCGAGATTTTATTATTTAGATTTTCAAAACCACTCCGAAGGGGGTGCGAGATCTTACTATTTGTTTCATTTATGATTTTATGTTTACACTCCATAGCGGTATCTCTTTGTATTGATATTTGTGGATTGAGTAGTGTAGACACCATCATTAGTATTATGTCGCAAGTGGCATGCCCGAAAGGGCCAGGACCAGTATTATTATGTCACGAGCGGCATGCCCGAAGGGGCTAGGACTATTATTATGTCGCAAGCAGCATGCCCGAAGGGGTCAGGACTAGTATTATAATGTTGCAAGCGGCATGCCCGAAGGGGCCATCATTATCATAATGTCGGACGCGGCATGCCCGAAGGGTCCATCATTATTATTATGTCGGTACCGACATGCCCGAAGGGGCCAGGGTAGTATTATGTCGGAACCGGCCTGCCCGAAGGGGCCATCATCATTATTAGTATGTCGGAACCGGCATGGCCGAAGGGGCCAGGGTAGTATTATGTCGGAACCGGCCTGCCCGAAGGGGCCATCATCATTATTATTATGTCGGAACCGGCATGCCTGAAGGGGCCAGGACTAGCATTGTTATGCCGGCGGCATGCCCGAAGGGGCCATCATTGTTACTCTTCCGGAAGCGGCCGTCCGAAGGGACTATTATGATACTATATTCACATTGTGTATTCTAGAATTTGGGTATGCTGTACTTATATTGTGTGCTAGAATTTTTGTAAGGCACTACATGGCACGGTTCAAAATGTTGTTCCAGGTTACCACAGGTTGTCTCTAAACTGGTTACTGTTACGCTTTTCCTTGTTTATGATTCAGTGATGCTTTACATATTCAGTACATATTCCGTACTGACCCCCTTTCTTCGGGGGCTGCGTTTCATGCCACGCAGGTACACCCAGATGAGTAGAAGACTTTGTTAAAGGTGTTCCAGCGGGATTGGCGAGCTCCATCTTAGTTCGGAGGGTTGCCGGGTCAAGTACTTATGTCATGGTAGCTTGTATATGTTAGAGACTTTGCAGACAATGTCCTGTGGATAGGGCGTCGAGAAGTGCGAATCATTTATAAATGTTAAAAGAGTATGTATTTTCAGATGATTTTAGTTGGTAAAAAGTACGTAATTGATTGAAAGTTGTTCATAATCTGTATAAAGATAATGATCTCTATTTGGAAAAGTTTCATGTTTTTAAAAGTTTTTGAAACGACAGGTTTTGGTAAAGCGAACGTTTAAGGGTTCGCTCGACTCTGATGAGAGTCGGGTGCCCATCATGCCCTATCAAGATGAGGGTGTGACAATTTATTTCAATACTAATCTTCTCTTCGTCTTTTTTTGTGTTGTAATTCATGAAATATTATTTCCCTAATTCCAATTTTGCCCTTAGCCTTTCTCAATATTACCATAGTCCACCTTGTGAATTTCCCTTTTTACCCCTAGCCTTCCTTAATATTCCATACTAATAATACTTACAAGCAACTTGTTCATTAAGACAAAACCGAAAAATAGCCTTATCGTAGTTAGCTCGGAATATCCCAATGTACAAAATACGGGATATAACATCCTCCCCCCCTTTTGAACATTCGTCCTCGAATGTTCAACTGATCTTATGGAGTCTTATAACACTTCGGGGGGGTCCCTCTTATAATTGTCCTTTCCTTTTCACGCCCATTCCTTATCTTTCACCCTATTTTCTTTATAATCGAACTCTGCGGTCTTTACATGAGTCCTCATTCCGTGTCATGGGTTCTCTAATCCACTGCACTAACTTATTATCCTTGCCCTTCCCAGTTTATCTCTTCTCTGTTATTGTTTCGTTACCACACCTTAACAGAAGCCATGTCTTTGGTACACAATCTTTACTTGATGATCTAATATGGCCACAGGTTGTTCCTTGCTCTCATTTTATCTACAGTGTTGCAGCCTCGCTTACCATGCTATAATTATCCATCGGTCTTTGGTGTTCTCTTTTCTTCGCTCCCTGTTCTTTATGTCTTTGTCACTATCCCTTTTTAATCTTTCATTCCATATATTTATCCAAAAATGTATGTACATAATGTTTCTTTACCATTTATCACCCTTCACAGTCCAGTTACCCTTATGGTGACTTATGGTCCGAGTTCTCTTAACTTCTTGGTTCGCAACATTTTTGAGTTCTTACTACAACTTTTTCTTTACTTCCTTCCTCGCGTTTCTCGACACAAGTATACTTGTCTTTGATTTCTTTGTATTGACGCTCATTTCATCCATCATTATTTCTTGTTGGCTCTCCGGTGTAGATTCCTTAAAAATATGATCGAGCATCGCTTCACATCGATGATTCATATAATTTCATAACGTATATTCTTATGTTCCGTATAATTAATGGTCCATGAACTATTTTCTAGTATCCGGTGGACTCTTTTATTTCATTCATAGGCACAGCGTTCTTTCTTTCTTTCAAAATTCCCAGACTACCAATTGTTGATACTTTTATTACAATAGTCGTTGTTGTCCGAAATATCCTTTGAATCTTATCATTTCCTCCATTATCCTTTGTGCACTTATCTTGTAGCCACTTTCTTGCTCTTTTTATTACTCTTTACAACATGTCGCTGCGTACTTAGGTACGGCGCCAATTTGCCTGATGTGAGGAATTCAAATCATGGCATAAACATATCATAATTCATGTTGATAAGAAGCATTCTCTTAAGGTATCTTTCATCCTTTCCCTTCATGTCGGCCTCACGGTACACTCATTGTCAATTCGTTTCTATCTCTTTCATGTATTCTCTTGGTATGCCGATATGTTTTGAGTTCTGGCCCCGAGCTAATAAATTTTCCCCCTCTGGAGTTTGAAATTGTTGCGATTCCTTTTTAAGTCCAATATAATATGTTCTTCCCCCCTTTATAAGGGGCTCCTTATATGCCAACAGTCCTCGAGTATCCTCATCTACGATAGCTACCTACAGGGTTCCGTCATCGTATAATCTGGCCTGTCTATCTTCTCGCTGCTTACACACTCGTATTTAACTAGATTTCTCATAGGAGTACCCAATTCCGATGTCTTCTTTTTCACCCTTCCATACTTCTGTCTTTGTGACTAACGGTGTCCCAGACTCACTAGTTCATGGGGACGTTAAGATTCACTACGTTCTTTTCTGAAATCTTTGGTTATACTTTACTTTTTGTCTATATCATCATTTTGTCCACATTTCCATACTCTTTCATCCACTATCAATCCTTTCACCCGTTTAATTCACATACTCGGAAGTCTTCTTAACTATGCGTTAGTGTTACAGTTGTGCATCCATGTTGTCTCGAGCGTTCTGCCACCTTTGCTCTTAGCATAGAATTCTTACCGTTTACACCCCCTCTATCCTCGCTCCTTGAACCTTTAACCATATTTATGATGTTATGACCAGGCGGCCTCCTATGTACGTTCCTTGCATTTCGTTCCATTTCCTCCAAGATCAAATCTCTCAGACCATGCTATTAATTTCCCAATCAACAGTGTCGTCCCATCACCCTTGTTCTTTCCTTGGTGCGTAGTCGGATTCCTATCGCTAACTCATTAAGGTATCCTTCTTACTCCGATGGTTAAAGATTTCCAATTATTTTGCTCCTAAATGTTCTTCTCTCCCTTCAACTAACCCATTGGTATACTTTTCCTACTTTCATCCTTTACCTTCCTTAGGTCTCTTCCTTCTTGAGCACCTTTCTTTTCTTGTTATATGCAGCATCAACTTTGAAGTTCGTGGAATATTCCTTCTAACGCACAAATCCATCCTATTCTTAAGTCACCTTTTCAGGAAAGCTCTTCCATGTCAGAGGCAACCATATTAATATAGCTGCACATTTTATTCCTTTATATACCTTTCAAGGGCCGGAATCTTCTAACATCGTCACAAGGCTTGATCATTCTTTTCTCTTACCTTACATTCCTTGTTGCAGTCACTATTCCTAGTCCCACTTATTGATATTGGTTCTCGAACCTCACACATTCCTCTTTTGTTCCATATTACCACACTTTATTCTTTTCGCGTACCTACCTTTGAATTTTTATCCAAATAGTCTCGTACTTTGCCAGTAATTTCTCTCGGGGCCAATTCTTCACGGCCTCAATCTTCTGTGTATCCACCCGGACACCATCAACTGCAATAATATGCCCCAGGAATGCCACCGAAGCCAGCCAGAATTCACATTTAGAAAATTTTGCATATAATTTCCGATGCCGAAGTACCCCAAGTACCGCTCTCAGATGATCTGCGTGCTCTGCCTCGGACCGGGAATAAACCAGGATATCATCGATAAATACAATTACGAACATGTCTAAGAACGGCCTGAATACCCGGTTCATTAAATCCATGAATACTGCAGGAGCATTAGTCAGCCCAAAAGACATAACTCTGAATTCAAAATGCCCATATCTGATCCGGAATGCTGTCTTAGGAATATCAGCCTCTCGTACCCGTACCTGATGATAGCCGGACCGAAGATCTATCTTCGAAAAATATTTGGCGCCCTGCAACTGATCAAACAAGTCATCAATTCTGGGGAGGGGGTATTTATTCTTTATAGTTACCTTATTCAGCTGCCGATAATCAATACACATACGCAGCGACCCGTCTTTCTTACGCATAAATAATACCGGGGCTCCCCAAAGCGAAGTACTGGGTCTAATGAAGCCTTTTTCTAACAGATCCTTCAACTGCTCTTTCAGTTCTTTCAATTCTGCCGGTGCCATTCTGTACGGGGGAATAGATATTGGCTGAGTATCTGGAAGCAAATCAATAGTAAAATCTATCTCCCGCTCTGGAGGAAGGCCTGGAAGCTCATCTGGGAATACATCTGGAAATTCATTAACCACGGGAACTGACTGAAGAGTCGGCGTTTCTGCTGTCAAGTCTTGTACCCGAACCAGATGATAAATATAACACTTTCTGATCATTTTCTTCGCCTTAAGGTATGAAATAAACTTACCTTTCGGCGATGCAGTATTACCTGCCCATTCTATAACTGGCTCCCCAGGAAACTGGAAACGAACTACCTTATTTGGCAGTCAACATTAGCATAACAGGAAGCTAGCCAGTCCATTCCCATAATAACATCAAATTCAATCATATCTAATTCCACCAGATCGGCCTTAGTGTCTCGGCCATATACAGTTACAGAACAGTCTTTATATACCTGTTTCGCTACAATAAAGTCCCCAATCGGTGTGGCTACCTCAAACGGCTCTATAGGTTCAGACGTTATACCAATTTTTCTAGCAACCAGAGGCGAAATATATGACAAAGTCGAACCTGTATCAATCAATGCATACACAGATCGAGAGAAAACCAATAATGTACCTGTAACGACATTAGGCGATGCCTCCTGGTCCTGGCGGCTGGCCAAAGCATAAATGCGGTTCGAAGGACCGCTAGTACCAGAAGCTCCACCACGGCCTCTGCCGCGACCCGCTGGTGCTGAAGTACCTGGCCCCGTAGGGCGCATAGCCACTGATGAAGATGAAGACCCGGCGGCTGATCCGGTTGGCTGCGCTGCACCACCCGAACTACCCTTATACGGGCAATCTCTCACGGAATGGCCCTGACGGCCACAAGAAAAACATGCACCGGTGGCTCTGTAGCACTCCCCAGGATGGTATCTGCCACAATAAGAACACTGAGGCCTAGGTGGCCTCGTCTGACCAGAACCCCTGTCTGTCCGCGAACCTGAAGCCCTGGAGCTCTGACCTGCTCCTGAATACCCTGGGCTATCAAATCTGCGACCTGTAGGCTGTGGAGGTGCGCTCTGTGCCGGCTGGGATAGATGTCTGCTAGGCTGCTGCGGCTGCTGAGGCTGTCTACCCCGAAAATCTCCAGAATACCCAGATGATCTGGCCCTCTTGGGCTGTCTCCGATCCTGGCTCCTATCAGGCTGACGCTCCCTATGCCGGTCCTCCATGCCCTGGGCGTGGGCCTGAATCCGGGCAATATCCATGCCGGGCTGAGCAGCCAATACCAAACAGCTGTCGACAAAATAACGGTCCAGCCCCATAATGTACCTGTGCATCCTGTCAGCCATAGTAGCTACCACAGCAGGTGCGTATCGGGCCAATGAGTCGAACTCCATACTGTACTCTCGAACAGTGCGACCCCTCTGTCTCAGCAATAAGAATCTGTCAGCCTTGGCCCGTCGTAGCTCCGGGGGCAGAAAATGGCTAAGAAAAGCCTGAGAAAAATCATCCCAAACTGCTGGGGGAGCGCCGTCACCCCTAGATAACTCCCATGACTCGTACCAATTAGCCGCCACATCATACAACCGGTACGAGGCCAACGCAACTGACTCTGTCTCGGAAGCATTAATCAGTTGTAAAGTGCGCCGCATCTTCCTGATAAACTCCTCAGGATCCTCCTCGGGCTTTGTCCCGAAGAACTCTGGAGGGCCACAAGTCAAGAACTCACGAGCTCTCGAACTGTCACGCCTATATGCTCGGTCACCTCCCAATCCGTGCCCCTGAACCTGTCCCGCCACAAGTCTGGTCAATAGCTGGACTGCCTCTCTCATAGTCTGATCCTCAGTCCCTGGCCGTGGAGCTGGAGGCTCAGGTACTGGAATCTCGGGAGCTGGCGGTGGAGCCGCCCCTTGACCTGCAGCTGCTGCTGCTCCAATCTCCTCTACGTGTGGCGGTGTGGAAGAGCCCTCTGTCGGGGGCAAAATATCATGAGCAATATGTGCATGGGCCCGGGTAACCCTCTGGGCCCGACTAGTCTCTCCCACAGTTGCTGCTTTGGCCTTTTGGGCCGCTGTCGCCTTTTTTGGAGGCATAACTGCAAATGTAACAATTCGTTAGGGAGGAATCATCCTGATAACACAGCTTTATCGCACGATCTAAGACAAAAAGAAGGGTAGTATCCTAAATGCCCTGTAGCCTCCTGTTTATAGGTGTGGTGCACAACACACCGATAAACAAGACTCTACTAGACACGGTCTGTAGACATTCCGAGGACGAACCGCTCTGATACCACTTTTGTCACGACCCAACCCCGTAGGCCGTGACTAGTGCCCGATCTGGGCACCCGAACACATCTATCAATGCTATCTCAAATTGTATCAAACGCATTCTAGCATATAGCAGAAGCCGACAAGGCTTTATTTCAAATTTAGTCAATTTCCAGAAAAAAATTTCGGCAGAGTTTCCTTTGTTTTACGGACTACCCAATATACCCTGCACGCAGAAAATACCAACAAAGGCCACACAGGGCCAACAGAGCAACATTTAAATATATGCGGACCGGCCGCCGCGGCGAAAGGGGATCGCCCAAACACAACATAAGCACACAACTGTACAGAAAGACCCCAACCCACAAACATGTCCACAGACCTCTAAACAGACCGACAGAATCATATGACGGGACAGGGCCCCGCCGTACCCATGAACAAGAATATACATATATAGAGGTGACAGACTATACCAAAAGATGGCTCTGAATAAAAGAGCGCTCCAAAATAGCAGAATAAGATCCTAAGCGGACGGATCAACAAACCTGTCGTCGGTACCTGCGCGGCATGAAAACGCAGCCCCCGAAGAAAGGGGGTCAGTACGAAATATGTACTCAATATGTAAAGCCTGGATTACAGAAACAAAATCATAACTGGTACAGAAAGTACAGAAAAGTGAGTAGAAAATCCAAAGTATCAAATACATATTTCCAAAACATGCAGAGTGTGTACAGAAACATATGTCATATCAAATCCGGCCCCTGCCAAGGGACTCGGCATACAGAACGTGGCCACCCTCCCGACGTTGGTGCCACAACACAGAAGAATCAGAATAGGGGCATAACCCCGTAACATAATATGTCATATCAGATGGTCATAATAAATCATATCAGAACAAGCGTGCATGGCACAGCATACTCCACAAACCCATGTACGCGTATACCTACCCCCTCACATCGAGGCACGGCGAACAATGCAAAGGATCACGCTTGACAACATATCCTGGCCCGGGCTCAGTGTGGGAAACATTGGGGCATCCACGAATGGAGTAGTGAGAGACTAATGCAATTTAAAAATATCATAAATGTTTTCAAAGACTCGATGAAGCGTATCAAAGCCAAACAAATCCAATGGAGTTGGACGGGATCATAATAGATGCATTTCGGATATCATAATAAATTACAGAAGTATAACCTTCCTGAAGTCGTTCCGAGTGTCAAAACAATTTATTGGACTCAATGGAATATTTAAAACAATGTTTGTTAGGTAATTAGAATAGTAGTCAAAACGTTTCTTTTAAGAACTATTCGAAAAGAAGACTTAAGTACATTAAGGGCAAAACCGGGAATAGCGGGCCCACCTCGGGACAAGCAAGGCGGTGGGCTCAAATTACATATTTTAAGCTTATGGGGTCACCTACAAAGGTTCTACGGACGTTCTATAGCTTTCCAAGTAGTTTAGGGAAAGTTGGCATGATTATCAAGAATACAAACCAAAAGGGCTCAATCTTACTGAAGGAAAAAGCGAGATTTTCAATTGCGGATTCCGATGGGCAGAAAGTCTTTCGAGGCCCGAATCCGATTCTAATACACTTAGGCATGCCAAAGGAAGGATCGGGGTAGCTTTACATACCTTTTGAGCTTTTTAAGCCTATCCAAGCTCACTCTCCGTTTCGTCGAAAATCTGCAAATGGTCACATTTACCAATTGTAAGTTATAGATGTTACGAATTCAATTTAACTCATACATGTCTACCAAAATTTCGGCAGCACCTCCCTTATACATATAGCATCCCCGAGGATTCAACTCGGCTCAAAATCATCAACAACAACCCAAACGACAACATCAACATCAACAAAGAACATTAAAAACACAAATATCCTTCAACTAGTCATCTTTCTCACAAGTTGCCATAACCTTCATTCTAGCCCAAACTTTCAAACTAGTATCAATAATTTTACATTCATCAACACTCAAGATCATCACCATATAGTTCTAGAAACATTTCATATCGTTTTCCTTAAGTTATACGCTCGATATACATAGTATACAACTTTCCATCAAAGTCATGACTTGTGCAAAACATCAAATCTTTGGCATACAACTTCATAACATGTTTCCAACTTCAAAATTCATCAATGATCATCACAATTAACAACCAAACAACTTCATTTTCTTAATGTCGGAAAATCATACTAGAACGACATAAGTTTCTACATTCCAATTCAATACAACTTATATCATTCTATCTTCATTTACATAGCAAGCATCACAATAACACACTAACACACTAAACCACTTAATTCATTTCTATCCCAAGCCAAACACACCCTACGGCCATATGCCCATTTTATCAATATCAACTAAATTCATCCAACTTTCATTTCCAATATGCATTTCACCACAATCACAACTAGAATACAACATAAATTTCAACTCATTTCAATTACACATTGACACACACACACGGCCACATTCTATATTCCATACCCACTTTGCAAACTTCCATTTTTCTATACAATCAACTCATTTCTACATACTACAACACAAACAAGTCTTCATAACACAATAATAAGGGATAAATTCTTACCTTTTTACTCAATCTTCTTCACTTGAATATAAGGTCAACTTGAAGGAACAAGACCTCTTTCTTCCAAACCAACTACACCAAGTTGTAAAGGGACCTTGAATTAGTAGGAATTTAACAAGAAAATAATTTTTGGAGGGAGATTTGTGAGGGTCAAATTTTCTATGGCCAACCCGAGACCTTCTCTTCTTGCTCTCTTTGTTTGCTTTGTTCTTTCTTCTATGTTTCTTCAAGGGTCTAAGGGATAAAGGCCACTATATATTTAATTGTAGCACATGGAAAAAAATTTGTGAAGTGTGGTGGGCTTGGGCCTCACTTGGCCGGCCACCCCCTCAAGTCTTGGGCTTTGATTTCAATTCAATTTTGAGCCCAATGACTTGTGAATCAAATTTTGTAATTCCCGAAACTAATTTCCAAATTTGCCCTTAGTCTTCCTCGACACTTCCACATTAATATTCTTTCATGCACAACTCTTATGTTAAATGTAACCAATTATGACTTTATTTCATACAAGTCAAGATTATTTCTAATTTTCCAAATGCGCGAAAATACGGGATATAACATCCTCCCCCCCCCCCCCCCCCCTTTAGAACATTCGTCCTCGAATGTTAAATTAATCTTATAGGGTCTGAAAATACTTCGGGGGAGTTTCTGTTTATAGACAGCACATTCGCTATTGAAATGGGATTAAACAAAGATTCGAGATTACCTGTGGGCATAGGGAACAAATGAGGATATTTCTTCTTCATCTCCTCTTCGGCCTCCCAGGTCATTTCTTCCCTATTGTTGTGCCGCCACAGCACCTTAACAGAGGCTACATCTTTGTTCCGGAGCTTCCTTACCTGGCGGTCCAAGATGGCTACGGGCTGCTCCTCGTAAGATAACTGCTCCGTCACCTGAATGTCATCCGCAGAAAATATTCTGGAGGGATCACCAATACACTTGCGGAGCATAGACACATGGAATACCGGATGTACCGCTTCCAAATCAGATGGCAGATCTAACTCATAGGCAACATTTCCAATTTTCCGCACAATCAGATAAGGCCCAATATAACGCGGACTAAGCTTACCCTTTCTGCCGAACCGCATTACGCCTTTCATAGGCGATACCTTTAGAAATACCCAATCACCAACCTGGAATTCCAAAGGACGACGCCGTTTATCAGCGTATGATTTCTGTCGACTCTGGGCTGCCAATAGTCGCTCCCGGATAAGTTTCACCTTATCAACTGCCTGCTGGATCATATCTGGGCCGATTAATTTTGTCTCGCCAATATCAAACCAGCCAATAGGTGACCTGCATTTCCTGCCATACAAAGCCTCGTACGGAGCCATCTGGATGCTGGAATGGTAACTGTTGTTATAAGCAAATTCAATCAATGGCAAGTGATCCTCCCAGCTACCTCTGAAATCAATAACACAGGCCCGCAACATATCTTCAAGCGTCTGGATAGTGCGCTCGGCCTGTCCGTCACTCTGAGGATGGAAAGCTGTGCTTAGGCTCAGCTGAGTCCCTAATCCCTCCTGAAAAGACCTCCAGAAGTTCACCGTGAACTGGGCACCTCTGTCAGTGATAATAGATATAGGAACTCCATAAAGTCGCACAATTTCTTTAATATAAAGCCTGGCATAATCCTCAGCGAAATAAGTAGTTCTGACGGGGAGAAAATGGGCTGATTTTGTCAGCCTATCAACAATAACCCAGATGGAATCATACTTCCGTGGAGTGCGAGGAAAACCTGTAATGAAGTCCATATAAATGATCTCCCACTTCCACGTCGGAATTTCCATTTCCTGCAACAGTCCACCCGATTTCTGATGTTCAATTTCGACCTGCTGACAATTTGGACACTGGGCGATGAACTCTGTGATGTCCCGTTTCATGCCATCCCACCAGTATAAGCATCGTAGATCATGGTACATCTTTGTAGACCCAGGATGGACCGAATAGCGAGCATAATGTGTCTCGCTCATAACCTGCTGTCGAAGTCCTGCAATATCAGGTACACACAACCTGCCCCTAAATAATAAAGTCCCGTCCAGAGTGAACTCGAACGGAGTATTCTCCTTATCATAGGCTGTATCTCTGTATCGTGCCAAAACAGGATCTTCATATTGATGCCGCTTGATATCTTCCTTAATAGATGATTCAGAAACCCCTCGGACAGAAATCCGTGTACCTCCAGATTCGGCCAGACGAACCCCAAGATTAGCCAACTGATGAATGTCACGCACTATCTCTCTCCTGTCTGGCTGTAAATCTGCCAAGCTTCCCATAGATTTCCGGCTAAGCGCATCTGCAACAACATTAGCCTTGCCCGGATGATACAAGATATCCACATCATAATCTTTCAGGAGCTCCAGCCACCTCCGCTGCCGCAAATTTAGCTCTTTCTGCTTAAAAATCTACTGGAGACTCTTATGATCTGTATAGATATCAACATGGACACCATATAAATAATGTCTCCATATCTTCAGGGCATGAATCACTGCTGCAAGCTCCAGATCGTGGGTAGGATAATTCTTTTCATGCTTTTTGAGCTATCGGGAGGCATAAGCTATAACTCGGCCGTGCTGCATCAATACACAGCCTAACCCCACACCAGAAGCATCACAATAAATAACATACCCGTCTGGTCCCTCGGGAAGAGTCAGAACTGGAGCTGTAGTCAGCTTCTCTTTCAGCAACTGGAAGCTTCGTTCACAAGCATCAGTCCACTGGAACTTGGCTCCCTTCTGGGTTAGCCTTGTCAAAGGCGCTGAAATCGAAGCAAACCTTTCCACAAATCTCCTGTAATAGCCTGCTAACCCTAGAAAACTACGTACCTCCGTGGGCGTCGTGGGTCTGGGCCAATTCTTCACGGCCTCAATCTTCTGTGTATCCACTCGGACACCATCAACTGCAATAATATGCCCCAGGAATGCCACTGAAGCCAGCCAGAATTCACATTTAGAAAATTTTGCATATAATTTTCGATGCCGAAGTACCCCAAGTACCGCTCTCAGATGATCTGCGTGCTCTGCCTCGGACCGGGAATAAACCAGGATATTATCGATAAATACAATTACGAAAATGTCTAAGAACGGCCTGAATACCCGGTTCATTAAATCCATGAATACCGCAGGAGCATTAGTCAGCCCAAAAGACATAACTCTGAATTCAAAATGCCCATATCTGGTCCGGAATGCTGTCTTAGGAATATCAGCCTCTCGTACCCATACCTGATGATAGCCTGACCGAAGATCTATCTTCGAAAAATATTTGGCGCCCTGCAACTGATCAAACAAGTCATCAATTCTAGGGAGGGGGTAATTATTCTTTATAGTTACCTTATTCAGCTGCCGATAATCAATACACATACGCAGCGACCCGTCTTTCTTACGCATAAATAATACCGGGGCTCCCCAAAGCGAAGTACTGGGTCTAATGAAGCCTTTTTCTAACAGATCCTTCAACTGCTCTTTCAGTTCTTTCAATTCTGCCGGTGCCATTCTGTACGGGGGAATAGATATCGGCTGAGTATCTGGAAGCAAATCAATAGTAAAATCTATCTCCCGCTCTGGAGGAAGGCCTGGAAGCTCATCTGGGAATACATCTGGAAATTCATTAACCACGGGAACTGACTGAAGAGTCGGCGTTTCTGCTGTCAAGTCTTGTACCCGAACCAGATGATAAATATAACCCTTTCTGATCATTTTCTTCGCCTTAAGGTATGAAATAAACTTACCTTTCGGCGATGCAGTATTACCTGCCCATTCTATAACTGGCTCCCCAGGAAACTGGAAACGAACTACCTTATTTGGCAGTCAACATTAGCATAACAGGAAGCTAGCCAGTCCATTCCCATAATAACATCAAATTCAATCATATCTAATTCCACCAGATCGGCCTTAGTGTCTCGGCCATATACAGTTACAGAACAGTCTTTATATACCTGTTTCGCTACAATAAAGTCCCCAATCGGTGTGGCTACCTAAAATGGCTCTATAGGTTCAGACGTTATACCAATTTTTCTAGCAACCAGAGGCGAAATATATGACAAAGTCGAACCTGGATCAATCAATGCATACACAGACCGAGAGAAAACCAATAATGTACCTGTAACGACATTAGGCGATGCCTCCTGGTCCTGGCGGCTGGCCAAATCATAAATGCGGTTCGAAGGACCGCTAGTACCAGAAGCTCCACCACGGCCTCTGCCGCGACCCGCTGGTGCTGAAGTACCTGGCCCCGTAGGGCGCATAGCCACTGATGAAGATGAAGACCCGGCGGCTGATCCGGTAGGCTGCGCTGCACCACCCGAACTACCCTTATACGGGAAATCTCTCACGGAATGGCCCTGACGGCCACAAGAAAAACATGCACCGGTGGCTCTGTAGCACTCCCCAGGATGGTATCTGCCACAATAAGAACACTGAGGCCTAGGTGGCCTCGTCTGACCAGAACCCTTGTTTGTCCGCGAACCTGAAGCCCTGGAGCTCTGACCTACTCCTGAATACCCTGGGCTATCAAATCTGCGACCTGTAGGCTGTGGAGGTGCGCTCTGTGCCGGCTGGGATAGATGTCTGCTAGGCTGCTGCGGCTGCTGAGGCTGTCTGCCCCGAAAATCTCCAGAATACCCAGATGATCTGGCCCTCTTGGGCTGTCTCCGATCCTGGCTCCTATCAGGCTGACGCTCCCTATGCCGGTCCTCCATGCCCTGGGCGTGGGCCTGAATCCGGGCAATATCCATGCCGGGCTGAGCAGCCAATACCAAACAGCTGTCGACAAAATAACGGTCCAGCCCCATAATGTACCTGTGCATCCTGTCAGCCATAGTAGCTACCATAGCAGGTGCGTATCGGGCCAATGAGTTAAACTTCATACTGTACTCTCGAACACTGCGACCCCTCTGTCTCAGCAATAAGAATCTGTCAGCCTTGGCCCGCCGTAGCTCCGGGGGCAGAAAATGGCTAAGAAAAGCCTGAGAAAAATCATCCCAAACTACTGGGGGAGCGCTGTCACCCCTAGATAACTCCCATGACTCGTACCAATTAGCCGCCACATCATACAACCGGTACGAGGCCAACGCAACTGACTCTATCTCGGAAGCATTAATCAGTTGTAAAGTGCGCTGCATCTTCCTGATAAACTCCTCAGGATCCTCCTCGGGCTTTGTCCCGAAGAACTCTGGAGGGCCACAAGTCAAGCACTTACGAGCTCTCGAACTGTCACGCCTATATGCTCGGTCACCTCCCAATCCGTGCCCCTGAACCTGTCCCGCCACAAGTCTGGGCAATAGCTGGACTGCCTCACTCATAGTCTGATCCTCAGTCCCTGGCCGTGGAGCTGGAGGCTCAGGTACTGGAATCTCGGGAGCTGGCGGTGGAGCCGCCCCTCGACCTGCAGCTGCTGCTGCTCCAATCTCCTCTACGTGTGTCGGTGTGGAAGAGCCCTCTGCCGGGGGCAAAATATCAGGAGCAATATGTGCATGGGCCCTGGTAACCCTCTGGGCCCGACTAGTCTCTCCCACAGCTGCTGTTTTGGCCTTTTGGGCCGCTGTCGCCTTTTTTGGAGGCATAACTGCAAATGTAACAATTCGTTAGGGAGGAATCATCCTGATAACACAGCTTTATCGCACGATCTAAGACAGAAAGAAGGGTAGTATCCTAAATGCCCTGTAGCCTCCTGTTTATAGGTGTGGTGCACAACACACCGATAAACAAGACTCTACTAGACACGGTCTGTAGACATTCCGAGGACGAACCGCTCTGATACCACTTTTGTCACGACCCAACCCCGTAGGCCGTGACTAGTGCCCGATCTGGGCACCCGAACACATCTATCAATGCTATCTCAAATTGTATCAAACGCATTCTAGCATATAGCAGAAGCCGACAAGGCTTTATTTCAAATTTAGTCAATTTCCAGAAAAAAATTTCGGCAGAGTTTCCTTTGTTTTACGGACTACCCAATATACCCTGCACGCAGAAAATACCAACAAAGGCCACACAGGGCCAACAGAGCAACATTTAAATATATGCGGACCGGCCGCCGCGGCGAAAGGGGATCGCCCAAACACAACATAAGCACACAACTGTACAGAAAGACCCCAACCCACAAACATGTCCACAGACCTCTAAACAGACCGACAGAATCATATGACGGGACAGGGCCCCGCCGTACCCATGAACGAGAATATACATATATAGAGGTGACAGACTATACCAAAAGATGGCTCTGAATAAAAGAGCGCTCCAAAATAGCAGAATAAGATCCTAATCGGACGGATCAGCAAACCTGTCGTCGGTACCTGCGCGGCATGAAAACGCAGCCCCCGAAGAAAGGGGGTCAGTACGAAATATGTACTGAATATGTAAAGCCTGGATTACAGAAACAAAATCATAACAGGTACAGAAAGTACAGAAAAGTGAGTAGAAAATCCAAAGTATCAAATACATATTTCCAAAACATGCAGAGTGTGTACAGAAACATATGTCATATCAAATCCGGCCCCTGCCAAGGGACTCGGCATACAGAACGTGGCCACCCTCCCGACGCTGGTGCCACAACACAGAAGAATCAAAATAGGGGCATAACCCCGTAACATAATATGTCATATCAGATGGCCATAATAAATCATATCAGAACAAGCGTACATGGCACAACATACTCCACAAACCCATGTACGCGTATACCTGCCCCCTCACATCGAGGCACGATGAACAATGCAAAGGATCACGCTTGACAACATATCCTGGCCCGGGCTCAGTGTGGGAAACATTGGGGCATCCACGAATGGAGTAGTGAGAGACTAATGCAATTTAAAAATATCATAAATGTTTTCAAAGACTCGGTGAAGCGTATCAAAGCAAAAAAAATCCAATGGAGTTGGACGGGATCATAATAGATGCATTTCGGATATCATAATAAATTACAGAAGTATAACCTTCCTGAAGTCGTTCCGAGTGTCAAAACAATTTATTGGACTCAATGGAATATTTAAAATAATGTTTGTTAGGTAATTAGGGATAAATTCTTACCTTTTTACTCAATCTTCTTCACTTGAATATAAGGTCAACTTGAAGGAACAAGACCTCTTTCTTCCAAACCAACTACACCAAGTTGTAAAGGGACCTTGAATTAGTAGGAATTTAACAAGAAAATAATTTTTGGAGGGAGATTTGTGAGGGTCAAATTTTCTATGGCCAACCCGAGACCTTCTCTTCTTGCTCTCTTTGTTTGCTTTGTTCTTTCTTCTATGTTTCTTCAAGGGTCTAAGGGATAAAGGCCACTATATATTTAATTGTAGCACATGGAAAAAAATTTGTGAAGTGTGGTGGGCTTGGGCCTCACTTGGCCGGCCACCCCCTCAAGTCTTGGGCTTTGATTTCAATTCAATTTTGAGCCCAATGACTTGTGAATCAAATTTTGTAATTCCCGAAACTAATTTTCAAATTTGCCCTTAGTCTTCCTCGACACTTCCACATTAATATTCTTTCATGCGTAACTCTTATGTTAAATGTAACCAATTATGACTTTATTTCATACAAGTCAAGATTATTTCTAATTTTCCAAATGCGCGAAAATACGGGATATAACACCCATCCTAAGATTTCTCCCACCTTAGCACGCTTAACCTTGAAACTTCGATAGAATCCGGTGCCTTACTGTTGATATAATCGCGTCCACTTCCTCGCGTGACCTTTATTACACGATCTGGAGCAAGTCAAAGTCTTACAGATTCCGAGACATTTCCGTAACACGTCTTTCTCCTTTATAATTACTATTTTACCCTTTTCAATTCTTAATATTCACCTTTCACTTATGTGTATAACTACCCTTGGTCCCAGATTCCTAGATTCCCGATAGTAGCGAACATACCTTCATCGCCGTTACTTATGCATACTCGATTATCAGCCAGTTCGGACTTCAACTCACCATCCTTACCTAATAATCCGCAGCAAAACTGATTGTCGACTTTCTTTGAATCCTTCAACAGACCTTGCTCTTGCTACACTTGAAGGTAACCCATTTTAATTCTTCAGTCTGCTAATCGTCTTTCCCGCAATCGTTCTTCAGGCCATGCCAAGTCCGTAAATCCTCTAAGACAACACATCCCACTTATTGTCTATTTACGATATTTCCTTTCCACGCTTCCTTCTGTTAGGCGTACTTAACTAAATGACCTGATTTTGAAAATTTTCGACAGAGTCTCTGTTGCAATGCTTACTATTCAAAATCTGTACGCAGCAAATATCAACAATGCCTCACAGGCATACAGTCATACGACATATTCAAGCCACCCAGAGCTTCCAATTCCAGGTAACAGAACAAATATATCAAGCCTTACTTCTATAACTTCTCATACCATCACTTACCTTCTTCCGTCATATGTAAGGCTTACATAAGGAATTTTATTTCCCTGGGGCTTGGCTCTATCGTACGATCTAATACAGAAAGAAGTTCAACAATCCCTAGATACCCTGCAGCCTCCTGTTTATAAATGTGGCCGGCTTCACACCCATAAACAGGACTCTACTGGACACGACTTTGCAGACAAACTGTCACGACCCAACCCCGTAGGCTGTGACTAGTGTCCGTGCTGGACACCCATACGTACCTAATAACCCAAACTAGCATATTAGCAGAATATATCAATCTAAGAGTCATTTTGACGTTACTAGATATCACATATGCACAGATATAGCACGTGGAAGCCGATAAGGCCATCACAGATCATAACAATCCCAGAAACATATACAGAACCCACATGCATGTCTACAGACCTCTACAGAACAAAACAGAATCATAAGACGGGACAGGGCCCCATCGTACCCCTGAATGGCATACATATATACAATGGCAGAAGACTGTACCCAAAGATAGGCTCCGGACAAAAGAGCGCCTCAAAATAGCAGAATAAAGTCCTATGCGGGCGGATCAGCAAACCTGTCGTCTGTACTTGTGTGGCATGAAAACGCAGGCCCCGAAGAAAGGGGATCAGTACGGAATATGTACTGAATATGTAAAGCCTGAGGTACAGAAACAAGATCATACCCGGAAACAGAATGAACAGAAAAAAAATGCAAAATCCAGAATATCAAATGCATATTTTCAAAACATATGAAGTGTGTACAGAGACATATGCCATATCATATCCGGCCCCCGCCAAGGGAGTCGGTAGACAGAACGTGGTCACCCCCCCCCCCCCCCCCCGACGCTGGTGCCACAACACATAAGAATCAGAATAGGGGATAACCCCATAACATAGCATAACATATCCGATGGCCATATCAGATCATATCATATCAAAATAGTGTACATGGCACAGCATACTCCACAACCCATGTACATGTATACCTGCCCCCTCACATCGAGGCACGGTGAACAATGCAGTGGAAATCGCTTGAGAACATATCCTGGCCCGGGCTCAGTGTGGGAAACATTGAGGCATCCACGAATGGAGTAGTGAGAGACTAAATGCAATAAAATACCATATGTATTTCCAGAGACTCAATGAGGCATACCGAATGACAAATCAAAGCAATGAAATCGGACGGAATCATAGTAAGTGAATTTTGGATGTCATAATGGGTTACGGAGGCATAATCTTTCCGAGATCGTTTCCAAGATCCAAAACGATTTATAAGACGTAATGGAGTATTAAAAATGACTTTTATTTAGAAGTTAAAACCTTTCCTTTAAAGCCGCTCAAAGACAAGTCATAAACACAAAAGGGTAAAATCGGAAATAGTGGGCCCACCTCGGGACAACCGAAGCGGTGGGCTCAAATTACATATTTTAAGCTTATGGGGTGAGGTACTAGGGACATTTCATAACATTCTAAACAATTTGTGAAAGTTTGCCTAATTCTTCCAACAAAGCATTCCTAAAGGGTTCAATTCTATTGACTGAAAAAGTGACAATTTCAAACGCGGATTCCGATGGACAGAATATATTCCGAGACTCAAATCCGATCCTAGTACACCTAGGACATGCCAAAAGAAGAATCGGGATAGCTTTACATACCTTATACGGTCTTTACGCCTTTCCGAATTCAATTCCCGTTTCGCCCGAAATCTACAAATGGTCACGTTTACCAATTGTTAGCCATAAGACTTAAGACCTAAATCTTAAGTCAACATTTTCTACAAAAATTTGGGCAGCATCTCCCCTATACATATAGCGCCCCCGAGAATTCAACTCGGCCAAAACAATCAACAACGACCCAACAACAACACCAACAACAACAATAATCACTACAAAACACAATATAACATAATTATTCATCTTTCCAACATCATGTCGTAACCTTCATTCCAGCTTCGTATTTTCAAATCAATATCGACATTTTCATATTCATTACTAATCAAGATCATTACAACACAATTCAGAAGCATTTCATATCATTTCCACAAAATATTCACAAGATATACAAAATATACAAACTTTCCACCAAAGACATAATTCATCCAAAACTTCTAATATTCAACCTACATATCTATAACATATTTTCATCTTCCAATTTCATCAACCATAATCATAATTCACATCTTAACAACTTCATTTCCATAATATCACAAAATCATTCTAAGGTGACATAATCTTCTACATTCCAACTTCAACCAAAATTCATTCAACTTTCATTCCCAATATAATTTTCACCCTAACCACAACTAGAATACAACTCACCATATGTATACAACATATATACACTCACGGCTACATATATATATATATATATATATATATATATATATATATATTCACTTTGTAAACTTCCATATTTCCATAGTTTCTACTCATTTCCATATACTACAACACAAACAAACCTTCATAACATAATAAAAAGGTATGAATTCTTACCTTTTTCTCCAATCTTCTTCACTTGTCCAAAGTGTGAGATTGATGAAACTAATGCTCAATCTTCCAAAACAACTACACCAAGTTGTAGAGGGACCTTGAATTAGTAGGAATTCAACAAGAAAATAATTTTAGAGGCAAGATTTTGAGGGATGATTTTTCTATGGCCAAACCCGAAATGGCTCTTATGTTATTGCTCTTGTTTTTCTTGTTTTCTTTCTCTTGAAAGTTCTAGGGGATTTAATGAATAATTGCCCCTTTTATCCTTTAGCACATGGAAATTAATTAAAATCATGGGCTTGGGCCATGGCATGGCCGGCCACCCCTCTCCAAGTTGGGCCAATTTTTTTTCTTTTCATTTTTTTGGGCCAACTCGGTTGGTCCCGAGTTGGGCCTAGCCCACCGACCTTTCGACCTTAAAACGTTCATATCTCCTTGTACCGACGTTACCTGGGAACCCACGACCTATGGATGGAAAGCTAATTCAATTATCTACAACTTCTATTTCTTGGTATGTTTCCAAATTCCAAACTTATAATACCGTGTTTGCCCCTCAAAGTCAGGTCACCCGAAAACACTTTCTTAAAAATATTCGTTTGGAGGGCTTCCACTTTGATTTGGCCCAAGGGTACTTCATGAGTTGTGTTTAACTTTACATATGTGATTCATATGACTTTTCAGATGTTCCAAAAAAAAAAATCTCGGTGTGTGGGCCCCACCCCAGCAAATACTCCGAGGTTCAAAAATACGGGATATAACATCCTCCCACCCTTTAGAACATTCGTCCTCGAATGTTAGATTAATCTTATAAGGTCTTGTAAGCATTTTGGGGAAGGTTCCTTATATGGGCAGCATACATAACTTATTTATCAATCTACATAATCCGTTACAAAATTTAAATTACCTGTAGATGGAGGAAACAGGTGAGGGTACTTCTTCATTTCTTCTTCAGCCTCCCAAGTCATCTCCTCCCTGTTCTTATTTCGCCACAGTATTTTAACCGAGGCTACATCCTTATTGCGCAATCTCCTCACCTGGCGATCCAGAAAGGCTACAGGCTGCTCCTCGTAAGATAAGTCTTCTGTCACCTGAATATCATTCACTGGAAATATTCTGGAAGGATCGCCAACACATTTGCGGAGCATGGATACATGAAATACCGGATGTACAGCTTCCAAATCAGATGGCAGGTCTAGTTCATAGGCGACACTCCCAATTTTTCGAATAATCTGATAAGGTCCAATGTAACGCGGACTGAGCTTACCCTTTCTCCCGAATCGCATTACGCCTTTCATAGGCGATACCTTCAGAAATACCCAATCACCAACCTGGAATTCCAAAGGTCGACGCCGTTTATCAGCGTATGACTTCTGTCGACTCTGGGCTGTTAATAGTCGCTCTCGGATAAGTTTCACCTTATCAACGGCCTGCTGGATCATATATGGTCCAATTAATTCGGTCTCGCCAATATCAAACCAGCCGATCGGTGACCTGCGTTTTCTGCCATACAAAGCCTCGTACGGAGCCATCTGGATGCTGGAATGGTAGCTGTTATTATAAGCAAACTCTATCAACGACAGATGATCATCCCAGCTACCTCTGAAATCAATAACACAGGCCCGCAACATATCTTCAAGCGTCTGTATAGTGCGCTCGGCCTGCCCGTCACTCTGAGGAAGGAAAGCCGTGCTCAGACTCACCTGAGTCCCTAATCCCTCCTGAAAAGATCTCCAGAAGTTCGCCGTAAACTAGGCACCTCTGTCAGTGATAATAGATATAGGAACTCCGTGAAGTCGCACGATTTCTCTAATATAAAGCCTGGCATAATCCTTAGCGGAATAAGTAGTTCTGACGGGGAGAAAATGGGCTGATTTTGTCAGCCTATCGACTATAACCCAGATGGAATCGTACTTCCGTGGAGTGCGAGGCAAACCTGTAATGAAGTCCATATTAATTATCTCCCACTTCCATGTCAGAATTTCCATTTCTTGCAACAGTCCACCCGGCTTCTAATGCTCAATTTTGACCTGCTGACAGTTTGGGCACTGGGCGACGAAATCTACAATATCCCGTTTCATGCCATCCCACCAGTATAGGCATCTGAGATCATGGTACATCTTCGTAGACCCAGGATGAACAGAATAGCGAGCATAGTGTGCCTCGCTCATAACCTGCTGCTGTAGCCCTGCAATATCAGGTACACACAACCTACCTGTGTACAATAATGTCCCGTCCGATGTAAACTCGAACGGAGTCTTCTCCTTTTCAGGTGCTGTGTCTCTGTACCGAGCTAAAACTGGATCTTCATATTGGTGCCGCTTAATATCTTCCTTAATAGATGATTCAGAAACCCCTCGGACAGAAATCTGCGTACCTCCAGAATCGGCCAGACGAACCCCAAGATTAGCCAACTGATGAATATCACGTACTATCTCTTTCCTGTCTGGCTGTAGGTCTGCCAAGCTGCCCATAGCCTTGCGGTTGAGTGCATCCGCAACAACATTAGCTTTGCCCGGATGATACAGAATATCCACATCATAGTCTTTCAGTAGCTCCATCCACCGCCGCTGCCGCAAATTAAGCTCTTTCTGCTTAAAAATATACTGGAGACTCTTATGATCTGTATAGATATCAACATGAACGCCATATAAATAGTGTCTCCATATCTTCAGAGCATGGATTTCCGCTGCAAGCTCCAGATCGTGGGTAGGATAATTCTTTTCATGCTTTTTGAGCTACCGGGATGCGTAGGCTATAACTCTGCCGTGCTGCATCAATACACAGCCTAACCCCACACCAGAAGCATCACAATAAATAACATACCCGTCTGGTCCCTCTGGAAGAGTCAAAACTGGAGCTGTGGTCAATTTCTCTTTCAGCAATTGAAAGCTTTGTTCACAAGCATCAGTCCACTGGAACTTGGCTCCCTTCTGAGTTAGCCTTGTCAAAGGCGCTGAAATCGAAGCAAACGTTTCCACAAATCTTCTGTAATAGCCTGCTAATCCCAGAAAACTACGTACTTCCGTGGGCGTCGTGGGTCTAGGCCAATTCTTTACGGCTTCAATCTTCTGTGTATCCACTCGGACACCATCAGCTGAAATAATATGTCCCAAGAATGCCACTGAAGCCAGCCAGAATTCACATTTAGAGAATTTTGCATATAATTTCTGATGTCGAAGCACCCCAAGTACCGCCCTCAGATGATCTGCGTGTTGCTCCTCTGACCGAGAATAAACCAGAATATCGTCAATAAACACAATCACGAACATATCCAAGAACGGCCTGAATACCCGGTTCATCAGTTCCATGAATACCGCTGGAGCATTTGTCAGCCTAAAAGACATCACTCTGAATTCATAATGCCCATATCGAGTCCGGAATGCTGTCTTAGGAATGTCGGCCTCACGTACCCGTACCTGGTGATAACCTGACCGCAGATCTATCTTCGAAAAGCACTTAGCGCCCTGCAACTGATCAAACAAATCATCAATTCTAGGGAAGGGGTATTTATTCTTGATGGTTACCTTATTTAGCTGCCGATAATCAATACACATAAGTAACAACCCGTCTTTCTTCCGTACAAATAATACCGGAGCTCCCCAAGGCGAAGTGTTGGGTCTGATAAAGCCTTTTTCTAACAGATCTTTCAGCTGTTCTTTCAATTCTTTTAATTCTGCAGGTGCCATTCTGTACGGGGGAATAGATATAGGCTGAGTATCTGGCAGCAAATCAATAGTAAAATCTATCTCCCGCTCCGGAGGAAGACCTGGAAGCTCATCCGAGAATACGTCTGGAAATTCATTAACAACTGGGACTGACTGAAGAGTCGGTGCTTCTGCTTTCAAGTCTTGTACACGAACCAGATGATAGATATACCCTTTTCTGATCATTTTCGTCGCCTTAAGGTATGAAATAAACTTACCTTTCGGCGACGCTGTATTACCTGCCCACTTTATAACTGGCTCCCCGGGAAACTGAAAACGAACCACCTTTTTCTGACAATCAACACTGGCATAACAGGAAGCTATCCAATCCATGCCCATAATAACATCGAATTCGATCATATCTAACTCCACCAGATCTGCCTTAGTATCTCGGCCACATATAATTACAGAACAGTCTTTATATACCTGTCTCGCTATAATAAAGTCCCCAATCGGTGTGGCTACTTCAAATGGCTCTATAGGTTCAGGCATTATACCAATTTTGCTAGCGACAAGAGGAGAAATATATGACAATGTAGAACCTGGATCAATCAATGCATACACAGATCGAGAGAAGACCAATAATGTACCTGTGACGACATTAGACGATGCCTCCTGATCCTGGCGGCTGGCCAAAGCATAAATGCAGTTCGAAGGACCGCTAGTACTGGGAACTCCACCACGGCCTCTGCCGCGACCTGCTGGTGCTGATGTACTCGGCCTCGTAGGGCGCATAGCCACCGAAGAAGATGATGACCCAACGGCTGATCCGGTAGGCTGCGCTGCACCACCCAAATTACCCTTATACGGGCAATCTCTCACAGAATGGCCCTGGCGGCCACAAGAAAAACAAGCACCGGTGGCCCGGTAACACTCTCCCGGATGGTATCTGCCACAATAAGAACACTGAGGCCTGGGTGGCCTCATCTGGCCGGAACTCCTATCTGCTCGCGAACCTGAAGCCCTGGAGCTCTGGCCTGCTCCTGAATACCCTGGGCTATCAAATCTCCGGCCTGTAACCTGTGGAGATGTACTCTGTGTCGGCTGGGAAGACTGTCTGCTGGTCTGCTGCTGCTGCTGGGGCTGCCTGCTCCGAAAATCCCCAGAATACCCAGGTGATCTGGCCCTTTTGGGTCGTCTCCGATCCTGACTCCGGTCGGGCTGATGTCCCCTGTGCCGGTCCTCCATGCCCTGGGCATGTGCCTGTATACGGGAAATATCCATACCGGGCTGAGCAGCCAACACCAAACAACTGTCGATCAAATAATCATCTAGCCCCATAATATACCGGTTCATCCTGTCGGCCATAGTAGCTACCACAGCAGGTGCATATCGAGCCAATGAGTCAAACTCCAGGCTGTAGTCTCGGACACTGCGGCCTCTCTGTCTCAGCAATAAAAACCTGTCAGCCCTGGCCCGCCGTAACTCCGGAGGCAGAAAATGGCCAAGAAAAGCCTCAGCAAACTCATCCCAAACCGCAGGGGCAGCACCGTCGCCTCTGGATAACTCCAAGGACTCGTACCAATTAGCTGCTACATCATACAACCGGTACGAAGCCAACTCAACTGACTCGGTCGCAGAAGCCTTAATCAAGTGTAGCGTGCGCCGCATCTTTCTGATAAACTCCTCTCGATCCTCCTCGGGCATTGTCCCGAAGAACTCTGGTGAGCTACAGGTCAGGAACTCACGAGCTCTCGAACTGTCACGCCTGTCTGTACGGTCACCTCCCAATCCGTGCCCCTGAACCTGCCCTGCTACTAGTCTGGTCAACAACTGGACCGCATCTCTCATAGCCCGATCCTCAGCTCCTGGCTGTGGAGCTGGAGGCTCAGGTGCTGGAATCTCGGAAGCTGGCGGTGAAGCCGTCCCCCGATCCGCGGCTGCTGCAATCCCCTCTGGGTGTGGCGGTGTAGAGGAGCCCTCTGCCTGGGGCAAAGTCATAGGAATAATATATGCACGGGCCCTGGTAGTCCTCTGGGCCTGGCTAGTCTCCCCCGCTGCCACTGACTTGGCCTTCTGGGCCGCTGTCGCCTTTTTCGGTGGCATGACTGCAAATGTAACAATTCGTTAGGGAGGAATAATACTGATAACACAGCTCTATCGCACGATCTAAGACAAGAAAGAAGGGTAACATCCTAAATGCCCTGTAGCCTCCTTTTTATAGGTGTGGTGAACAACACACCGATAAACAAGACTCTACTAGACACGGTCAGTAGACACTCCGAGGACGGACCGCTCTGATACCACTTTTGTCATGACCCAACCCCGTAGGCCGTGACTAGTGTCCGTGCTAGACACCCATACGTACCCAATAACCCCAAACTAGCATATTAGCAGAATATATCAATATAAGAGTCAATTTGGCGTTACTAGATATCGCATATGCACAGATATAGCACGTGGAAGCCGATAAGGCCATCACAGATCATAACAATCCCAGAAACATATACAGAACCCACATGCATGTCTACAGACCTCTACAGAACAAACCAGAATCATAAGACGGGACAGGGCCCTGTCGTACCCCTGAATGGCATACATATATACAATGGCAGAAGACTGTACCCAAAGATAGGCTCCGGACAAAAGAGCGCCTCAAAATAGCAGAATAAAGTCCTATGCGGGCGGATCAACAAACCTGTCGTCTGTACCTACGTGGCATGAAAACGCAGCCCCCGACGAAAGGGGGTCAGTACGGAATATGTACTGAATATGTAAAGCCTGAGGTACAGAAACAAGATCATACCCGGAAACAGAATGAACAGAAAAAGAATGCAAAATCCAGAATATCAAATGCATATTTTCAAAACAGATGAAGTGTGTACAGAGACATATGCCATATCATATCCGGCCCCCGCCAAGGGACTCGGTAGACAGAACGTGGTCACCCCCCCCCCCCCCCCCCGACGCTGGTGCCACAACACATAAGAATCAGAATAGGGGATAACCCCATAACATAGCATAACATATCCGATGGCCATATCAGATCATATCATATCAAAATAGTGTACATGGCACAGCATACTCCACAACCCATGTACATGTATACCTGCCCCCTCACATCGAGGCACGACGAACAATGCAGTGGAAATCGCTTGAGAACATATCCTGGCCCGGGCTCAGTGTGGGAAACATTGAGGCATCCACGAATGGAGTAGTGAGAGACTAAATGCAATAAAATACCATATGTATTTCCAGAGACTCAATGAGGCATACCGAATGACAAATCAAAGCAATGAAATCGGACGGAATCATAGTAAGTGAATTTCGGATGTCATAATGGGTTACGGAGGCATAATCTTTCCGAGATCGTTTCCAAGATCCAAAACGATTTATAAGATGTAATGGAGTATTAAAAATTACTTTTATTTAGAAGTTAAAACCTTTCCTTTAAAGCCGCTCAAAGACAAGTCATAAACACAAAAGGGTAAAATCGGAAATAGTGGGCCCACCTCGGGACAACCGAAGCGGTGGGCTCAAATTACATATTTTAAGCTTATGGGGTGAGGTACTAGGGACATTTCATAACATTCTAAACAATTTGTGAAAGTTTGCCTAATTCTTCCAACAAAGCATTCCTAAAGGGTTCAATTCTATTGACTGAAAAAGTGACAATTTCAAACGCGGATTCCGATGGACAGAATATATTCCGAGACTCAAATCCGATCCTAGTACACCTAGGACATGCCAAAAGAAGAATCGGGATAGCTTTACATACCTTATATGGTCTTTACGCCTTTCCGAATTGAATTCCCGTTTCGCCCGAAATCTACAAATGGTCACGTTTACCAATTGTTAGCCATAAGACTTAAGACCTAAATCTTAAGTCAACATTTTCTACAAAAATTTGGGCAGCATCTCCCCTATACATATAGCGCCCCCGAGAATTCAACTCGGCCAAAACAATCAACAACGACCCAACAACAACACCAACAACAACAATAATCACTACAAAACACAATATAACATAATTATTCATCTTTCCAACATCATGTCGTAACCTTCATTCCAACTTCGTATTTTCAAATCAATATCGACATTTTCATATTCATTACTAATCAAGATCATTACAACACAATTCGGAAGCATTTCATATCATTTCCACAAAATATTCACAAGATATACAAAATATACAAACTTTCCACCAAAGACATAATTCATCCAAAACTTCTAATATTCAACCTACATATCTATAACATATTTTCATCTTCCAATTTCATCAACCATAATCATAATTCACATCTTAACAACTTCATTTCCATAATATCACAAAATTATTCTAAGGTGACATAATCTTCTACATTCCAACTTCAACCAAAATTCATTCAACTTTCATTCCCAATATAATTTTCACCCTAACCACAACTAGAATACAACTCACCATATGTATACAACATATATACACTCACGGCTACATATATATATATATATATATATATATATATTCACTTTGTAAACTTCCATATTTCCATAGTTTCTACTCATTTCCATATACTACAACACAAACAAACCTTCATAATATAATAAAAAGGTATGAATTCTTACCTTTTTCTCCAATCTTCTTCACTTGTCCAAAGTGTGAGATTGTTGAAACTAATGCTCAATCTTCCAAAACAACTACACCAAGTTGTAGAGGGACCTTGAATTAGTAGGAATTCAACAAGAAAATAATTTTAGAGGCAAGATTTTGAGGGATGATTTTTCTATGGCCAAACCCGAAATGGCTCTTATGTTGTCACTCTTGTTTTTCTTCTTTTCTTTGTCTTGAAAGTTCTAGGGGATTTAATGAATAATTGCCCCTTTTATCCTTTAGCACATGGAAATTAATTAAAATCATGGGCTTGGGCCATGGCATGGCCAGCCACCCCTCTCCAAGTTGGGCCAATTTTGTTTCTTTTCATTTTTTTGGGCCAACTCGGTTGGTCCCGAGTTGGGCCTAGCCACCGACCTTTCGACCTTAAAACGTTATATCTCCTTGTACCGACGTCACCTGGGAACCCACGACCTATGGATGGAAAGCTAATTCAATTATCTACAACTTCTATTTCTTGGTATGTTTCCAAATTCCAAACTTATAATACCGTTTTTGCCCCTCAAAGTCAGGTCACCCGAAAATGTTTTGTTAAAAATATTCGTTTGGAGGGCTTCCACTTTGATTTGGCCCAAGGGTACTTCATGAGTTGTGTTTAACTTTACATATGTGATTCATATGACTTTTCAGATGTTCCAAAAAAAAAATCTCGGTGTGTGGGCCCCACCCCACCAGATACTCCGAGGTTCAAAAATACGGGATATAACACAAACCCTAGGACAACCTGCTCTGATACCACTTTGTCACACCCTAATCTCCCTAGAGTGTGATGGGCACCCGACCCTTACTTAGGGCCGAGCGAACCCACTGACCCTTAGTGCACACGTAATCTTTTTGGACTTTTAAATCAGGTAAAGATGAAATACATAGTACAACTTTCAGAAATATTCTTTTTCGTTGTTCTCAAATCAAACAAAATCTATAATCATATGGAATTCATATCATATCATAAAATGACACATCGGCTGATGGAGCCGCTTACAGAACTGACTTTCTATACCCACGACTCTGTCTGCAAAGTCTCTAACATTAATCAGAAATCATAGCACATATACTCTGACTCGGCAGCACTCTAGGAGCGAGTGGAGCTTGCCAACGCCGCTGGAACATCTTCAATATTGGCTTCTACTCATCTGGGTGTACCTGCGCGGCATGAAACGTAGCTCCCGAAGAAAGAGGGTCAGTACGAAAAATGTACTGAGCATGTAAGGAAAGAATCACAGTAAAAGAATCATAACTGATATAAGGGGTGCAGAAACATATACAATATCAAGAATATCAAAACTCTTGCCTTTAGAACATCGATCATGCATATCATTAACACATAGTGTACCCGGCCCGTTATGGGACTCGGTAGATAAAATCATGTCATCATACTTTCGTATCATCATGCATGCATATACATATACATATATATACATACCGTACCCGGCCCTCTAGTGAGGGACTCGGTGAATGAAATCATGTCGTACCCGGCCCGTTAAGGGAATCGGTGGATAGAATCATGCATGTGAACATCATATATCATATACATACTGTACCCGGCCCTCTAGTGAGGGACTCGGTGAATCAAATCATCATATGCCCTCCTGGCCACCATAACATATCATCATCTCATCATATCATCATATACATATACCGTACCCGGCCCTCTAGTGAGGGACTCGGTGAACAATGCAGTGGAGTGCGCACGATAACATACCCGGCCCGGGACTCGGTGAAAGACATTGAGGCGTGCACGAGCAGAGTAGTGAGAAACTATATGCATATAAATCAAGACTCGATAGATAAGCATACTTACCGACACCTGAAGGCTCAGAAACAAGTTTCGGGTCAATCCGACTTAGTATAAGAAAGTTATGAGCGTTTGAAGTACAGAACCTTCTACGAATGTTTCAGAAGCCATTTTTGGAAAATCAAAGTAACAATCATATCAAGTACCTTTCGGATATCGTTATGGATTAAATCAAATATAGCTTTTGGAATCATATGTACACCTCAAAATATATCAAAGACTCAATGGAATAATTGAACGTGCTAGCATTTGAAGGTCAAACTTTAGTCATATCAATTATCTTTCGAATACCATTCAGAAACATATCAAACAGAACTTCGGGCATCATAGATATGCATCAAAACCATATGAAACAGCTTATGGAAGTCAAGAATATTAGCCATCCTAGTGGCTCTAAGAATAGGAGTTTCTTTGAAATCATACATATACGTCATTTGCTCGTTTCATAAAGATCATGCCAAAAGAAAGAAAGGATAAGCCTTACATACCTATTCCACGTCCTATTAGCTACGCTTATTCGTCCAAACTTACTAGCCTACATTCAAGAGAATTGACATAATCATTAGATTCATCGACATATACTTGTCTTAGTCTTTCAAATGAATTCATTTATATTCTACCGAAATTTCGGCAGCATTTCCCCTGTAAATACACCATCCCCGAGAATTTAACTCGGCCAATTTATCAACAACAATCCGAGAATTCAACTCGGATAAATTATCCGCAACAATACCAACAATCATACTAACAACTTCAACAATCAATCCAAAATATATTCTAACATTAGCAACCCTTGTCACAAAAATTCAATGACATTTCATTTATATTCAATTCAATCACATATAGTCAAGCTAACATCAATGACCTCACATTCAAGTATTAATCCGAAATCATTCTAACATGGTTCAAGAATACTTTAAACAATTCACATAATATTCCAAACAACCCAATCAACATATTACTTCACCCGAAACCTTCCAAATTCAACAAGAACAGCAACAACCTATTTCCTTCTTTCAATTTCAATTACAACATCCAAACTTACAATCTTCCAAACACATGTCTCACTTCCAAATTCATGAATTATATTTACAACCTACACATTAGCAATATCATTCCTACAAATATAAGAAACCATACTAATGTCACATTAACTTCTTCAACAATCCCACAATGATTCCAACTTCATTTCAATTCATCAAACCTTCATTTTTGTTATGGAATCCACAATATCAACAATCAAACTACTAAATAAAATCAATTTATCATACCTACACAACATGGCCCTATTCGGCCCCCACCTCCACATATATAAATCATGAATTTCATCAATTTCCACATACTTCAACACTCACAAATCATCCATAACACATGAAAGAAGGGGTTAAACCTTACCTTTATTCTCTGACTCCTCTATTCGGCTAGAGCTTCCATCTTGCACCATGAATACTTTGCTTGTTCCAACAACCACTCCATGTTAATTAGGGCCTTCAAATTAGTTGGAATACTAGAAGAAAATAATTTTTCTTGATAAATTTCCATGGCACCAATTTTTTTTTGCCAAGGCCGAATACTACTATATTTTTTTTTCTTGAAGCTTCTTCAAGTTTCTTGAATTAGAAGGAGATGAATAATATGATCCATAGGTCATCTTTTATTTATACACATTAATCATCCATGTGGGCCAAGGCCCACACCACATAAACGGCCCACTTGGCCTATTTATTTCAAGACTAATCTTTTTTTTTTTTTTTTGTGTTGTAATTCATGAAATATTATTTCCCTAATTCCAATTTTTCCCTTATCCTTTCTCAATATTACCATAGTCCACCTTGTGAATTTCTCTTTTTACCCCTAGACTTCCTTAATATTCCATACTAATAATACTTACAAGCAACTTGTTCATTAAGACAAAATCGGAAAATAGCCTTATCGTAGTTAGCTCGGAATATCCCAATGTACAAAATACGGGATATAACACATATCCACTACGATAGCTGAAGCATACCTAGCCAAAGAATTAAAGCGGAGACTATACTCTAAGGCACTCATGTTGCCTTGCCTCAGATTCAAGAACTTATCGGCTCTAGCTCGCCGAACCTCTGGAGGCAGGTAATGTCGGAGAAAGGCATCTACAAATTCTTGCCATACCGGGGGAGGCGCATTGGCTCCCCGTGAAGCCGACCAAACCGTGTACCAATGGATCGCGACATCCCTCAATCTATAGGATGCTAACTCCACCGATTCAATGTCCGAAGCATGCATCAACCGAAGTGTCCTCAACATTCCATCAATAAAATTCTGAGGGTCTTCATCCGGCTTTGATCCAAAGAATTTCAGAGGGTTCAAGCTAATTAAATCACGGGCCCTTGCACTAACAGCCCTATCAGCTTGCCCTATACCCTGCCGCTGAGTCTGGGCGGCAACCAATTGAGTAAGCAAATGAATGGCCTCTTTTACATCTTGGCCTGAAGCATCCGGTGGAGGTGCTGGAGCTGGGGCTGAGGCTCCCTCATGCTCCTCAAAAATAGGCACTGAATGAGAGGACTGAGATTGAGCCGCATTCATGGACTCACTTTCCTCTACAACCGTTGGCGATGCTCTTTCAGCCCACTTTTCTGCCACTATTTTGCCCTTTTGGGCTGCCGTAGCCTTTCTCTTTACAGGCATCTCTAAAATACATAACACACGGTTAAGGAAAAAGAAGTTCTTATGTCATAGCTCTATCGCACGATCTTATGAAGAAAGAAGGTCATTCATTCCTAAAATGCCCGCAGCCTCTTGTTTATAAGTGTGGCGCGCAACACACCCATAACCAAAACTCTATTGGACACGGCTCATAGACACTCTCTAGGATAAAACTTCTTTGATACCACTTTTATCACGACCCAACCGGATGGCCATGACGGGTACCCGGTGCCAACCCACCCGGGCACCTCTTGACGTGCATACACATTTGCATCTAGGTGAGCCACATGGCTTACTCATACTTTCTATCCATCATTCATACTAAACTCATTAGGCAATAATACATTTATATCATCATCAACCACTATGCTCATATCAATGTTCGTAAGCCGACGAGGCTATCAAAGTAATATACAAAATATAAGCTGACAAGGCCAAATACATCTAACCATATACACATGTCTATGAGCCTCTAAGGAGAGTATATCTTATCGTATAGGTGGGACAGGACCCCGCCGTCCCATAAGTATGTACACAAAAGAATAAATACCAAAAGTTGTAGCTACGAATGACATGAAGCTCTGCTGCGTAGTCCCTGAGTAATAAAGCTATGGATCAAGCCTGTCTCCCAGGCCACCTGCGGGCATGACGCAGTGTCCACAACAAAAGGACGTCAGTACGAAGAATGTACTGAGTATGTAAAGCATGATCAACATCATTAGAAGCATAGTAAACAACATAAGAGATAGCATAAGATGGGAGGTAGTAGAACCATCGACACAAACACTTACAAGCTTTCCATAGGGACCTTCCATTTCTAATGCGTGATTGTGTACATACATCCATATCTGTATACGTATTCATATCCGTACTCATTTAAGTATTCGTTTACATACTCATGTTCCTAGCATAATCATATTCATAGCATATTTATAATCATAGCATACCCGACCATGGAGGATCAGTGTTTCACATACCCGGCCACGGCAAGGCTCGGTGATCATACATACCTGGCCCTACCAAGGCTAAGGGTTATTCGTACCTAACTGCAGTGGTGTGCGCGCGATACATATCATACCCAGCCATATAAGCTCGGTGTTACATAATAGCCATACATAGGCACATACACATAAATGCTCATAAGCATCCTTGACATCATTACTATCATCGTTTCATTTTATCCATCCTTAGAGGATCACTCATCATATAAGGAATTTCATAGAATCGTAACATAGCGAGAATCATGAGCTTTAGTCGTTTTTAAAGATAGGATCATTTGGAGGACATCATAGGCTCATGAAAAAATAGATATATGGTCAAGGAACCATGCCTTATTGAAAGAAGGGTTAGACTTACATATCGCTTTGTCTCCTCAGTTACCCAACGTTCACCGTTGAAGCTTGAATAATCTACATTTAGAAGGATTCGTACCATGGTTAAGCCTTAATGATTCTCTTAAATTCAAACTAGAATAATTCATAGTCTAATGAAAATTGGCCAGCATCTCCCCTATTTCGTCAACTTCCATCATGTAATCAAACAACTCCCAACAACCACAATAACATCTACAATACACTCATGGTATCATAATAACGTAATCACATTACATTAGGCTTCCAACACTCATCATTATGTTCAACTTATGCCAACAACTCCATACCCATTTTAGCACATTTTCATATAACACTTCTTCATCACCATTATTACCTTCCATAATATGATTATATCCATATCATACTAAGAACGATGACTCAATATAGATTACTACTTATAAACATCATGAAAACCACATTTAGACTTCATTTTCTACTTTCTCCTTCCACCCAAGTTTTGCTACAACCATACATTCTCAACAACATGAAATAAGCATGGAAACTAGCCTTTTCATCCCATAGAAACAAGCTTTGGAGCAGCTATCACCTTTGTGCAAAACCCTAGCTACAATGCCCATGTATTTCTTGTAGTCCTCTAACCCTAGGAAGCTTTCTAACACATGAACACTTGATTCTAGTCTTTTGATCTTTGTGTTCTCTTGGACTTGAGTGGAATGTGCTTAGGGAAGGTTTTGAGCTCTCAATATTTGTAGAAGATGAAAAATAAAGTAAAAGAACCCAAGGCATCTATTTATACAAAAACTAAAAATCAGCCCGTCGGGTACTATACGGTCTGTATAGTATTGTACGGTCCGTATAAGTGGTTGTGGTTCACCACCCTGAAAATCATCTCCCTGCTGGGAGTTATAAGGACCGTATAAAATTATATGGACCGTATAAGTGGTTGTATAACTCCACTTCCCTGAAATGGTTTCCGTCGTTTCGTTCGATCTCCAATCCTTATGAAACCTTCTTGACACTTGTTTAGCACCTCACTAACAATCTAAGGGAAGTTATAACTCTTCTCCAAAATGTCATTAAGTCATCATTAACTCGGTACTCGTAAATACCTTCCGATACATCACGTATACCTTGCCCTTTCTTGGTAACTTTCTTCTCTTACCTCGAATGTCTTTGAAATCTCAATGAGGATCATTAAATGCCATTTCTTACTTATTGAAACATCGTATACTTCGTTCCCTTCGTTTGTCTATTCATTGTGCATTAACGGAAAATATTTCGAGGTGTAACATAGCCTCTTCCACAGGGCGGGCTTCAACTACACCTTCACAGAAGTAATCTCCTTTGACTTCAACTTCCGAACTTGACTATCCAAGATCACGATAGGTTCCTTCTCGTAAGTCAAATTCTCAACAAGCAATATAGAATCCCAACGGACAATGTAGGTACTGTTGGCATGGTATTTCTTCAGCATCGAAACATGAAAGACCGGGTGAACTCCCGCCAAGCCTGGCGGTAATGCTAACTCATAAGCTACATCGCCGATACAGTCCACAATATCGAATGGACCAATGTACCTGGGGCTCAACTTTCCCTTCTTACCAAACCTCATGACACCCTTCATAGGTGAACTGTCACGACCCAGCTAGGGGGCCGCGACGGGTACCCGGGGCTAGCCACCGAGTACCGCTAGGTCTACTACTCATCTTACTCATTTAAAGCCCTTTTTATTAACTTTGTACATGAAGTTATAGGGAAACATATTATATATAGAAACATAAATACTTTATATACATTTGCTTCTCTACCATCAAAATATATATATATATACATGTGATAACATCTTGTGAGACCATCTAACCCACACTGCGTATCTACGAGCCTCTACTGACATACTGTATACATAGACGGAACAAGACTCACAATATAGTATCAACATTCCTCGCTCATACACATTTAGAGAAATCCACCATTTTTCTCCAATTTTTTTCCATATTTAATGGTTTTAGCTCGTTATTGCATTTTCTCATGTATATTACTTATCTCATGGTCTAAACATCATTTATAGCATATTCATAATCATAACGTACCAACATTCATGATTCCATTCCATTATCATTCAATGGTGACTCTATTCACTCATTCAAGACCCACTTTCCATGTCCTTCTACAATTCAAGCTTCTTAACCTTCTAATACCTTAAACAACATGCTAAAGTCATGAAACTTACCTTAGATGATAGTTGAACAAGCCTTGAATGATAATACTCCTCTAGCACCAAAACCCTATCTCACCTCCTTTGATTTTCTATGATGAAGATGAACTCTATTTGGGTTTCATACACTTTGATTCATGAATTTGATGTTGTTGATCATTGATTTCCTTGGTATTTTTGTGGTGGAAGTGTTTTGAGACTTTTCTAGAGAGTTATTGAGTTTGAGAGTGGAGGAAATGAAATGGATGAAATAAAATGGACCCTTACACTTAAACTTAAAAGTTGGCCGAGCTAACTTATACGGACCAACATACGGTCCGTACTATTTATACGGACTGTATGTATGGGCGTACATTTGGTCCAGTGGTTGGTCCCTCCTTTGGCCAATTATACGGCCAAATCTACTGCTGGTATAATTTATACGGTCCGTAGATTGGACCGTATAATGCCCAGTGGTTCCGTTTTTGTTCTCGTCGACTCGTTTGATCCCCGATCCTTATGGAACCTTCTTAACACTTGTTTAACACTTCAATACCAATCTAAGGGACGTCATTGCATGTCTCTAAGACACCATTATGCCCTCACCACATCGTTGCTCGTTATTCTTATCCGATATACAACATACGACTCGCTTTCCTTAACAACTTCCTTCCCTCGTCTCGAATGGTTTTGAAATCTCGTTTGGGGTTATAAACTACTATTCCTCACTCAACGACAAGTCGTATACGCCATGACCTTCATTTTCCTATTCACAGTACATGTACGGGGAATTTCCCAAGGTGTAACATTCTTCCCCCCTTTTGGAACATTCGTCCTCGAATGTTAAACAGTCGAGATTCTACAAAATTTTCGCCAGAGTTTCCCCTGTAATTTGACACTACCAACCTGTCACAACAACCCATAATATCATCGCCTCACAGGGCTACATCACAATATGAACATATCTATGGCCACACACGACCAAAAGCATAAAAGTAAGTATACATACCTTGCGATCTCGACGTGTCATCACGAACCTCTTCTGGAGATTGGAATAGATGCGGATATTTAGCCTTCACCTTCTCTTCCACTTCCCAAGTCATTTCTTCCTTGTTGTTGTTTCGCCATAGAACCTTGACTGAAGCGACCTCTTTATTCCGAAGCCTTCGCACCTGTCTATCTAGGATAGCAACCGACACTTCTTCATATGTCAATTTTTCTGTCACCTGGACATCATCCACCGGAACTATTCTTGTGGGGTCTCCGATACACTTGCGGAGCATTGAAAGATGAAAAATTGGGTGTACGAACTCGAGCTCTGAGGGCAAGTCCAGTTCATAGGCTACTCGACCCACCTTACGGATGATTCGATAAGGTCCAATGTATCTTGGACTCAACTTCCCCTTTTTACCAAATTCCATTACTCCTTTCATAGGCGAGACTTTCAAAAATACCCAGTCATTAGCTTGAAATGCCAAGTCTCGTCGGCGGTTGTCTGCATAAGACTTTTGACGACTTTGGGCTGTTAACAGTCAGTCTGGAATCACTTTAACCTTTTCGACTGCTTGTTGGATCAAGTCGGGGCCTATCAATTGTGTTTCCCCGGTTTCAAACCATCCAATTGGAGATCTACATTTCCTTCCATACAAAGCTTCATACGGAGCCATTTGAATACCGAAATGATAGCTGTTGTTATAGGAAAATTCAATAAGGGGAAAATGCTCATCCCAACTACCACCAAAGTCCAGCACACATGCTCGTAGCATATCTTCCAAGGTCTGAATAGTGCGTTCGGCTTTCCCGTCGGTCTGTGGATGAAACGCCGTGCTGAGCTTAACTTGAGTACCTAGACCTTCTTGAAAGGACTTCCAAAACTTGGCTGTAAACTGTACCCCTCTGTCTATTATAATGGCCAAAGGAATTCCATGAAGTCGCCCAATTTCTTTTAGATACAACCTGGCATAGTCTTCTGCCGAATACGTGGTTCTGACCGGGAGGAAATGAGCTGCTATTGAGAGTCTGTCCACAATCACCCATATTGAATCATACCTGCCACGGGAACGGGGTAATCCCACGATGAAATCCATGTTGATCACTTCCCATTTCAAAGTAGAAATTTCCATTGCTTGCAACAAGCCCCTTGGCTTCTGATGTTCGGCTTTTACCTGTTGGCAATTCGGACATTGTGCCACAAAATCTGCTATGTCCCTCTTCATGCCATCCCACCAGTATATCAATTTGAGGTCATGATACATTTTAGTTGCACCGGGACGAATAGAATACCGAGAATAGTGTGCTTCCTCTAAAATCTGTTGGCGCAATTTTGCTACATCCGGTACACATAGCCTGCCTCGATATCTAAGGATCCCATCTACGGAAACTTCAAATGGAGACTTTTCCTTTTCAAGAGACAGGTCTCGGTATCGGCTTAATTGAGAATCTTCATATTGCCATTGCTTCACTTCCATATTCAAGGATGAAACTGTTGGGTGATTAATGCTGATGCCTGTATTACCCAAATCAATTGCACGTATTGCAAGACTTGTTAATCGATGGAGCTCGCGAGCCATCTCCTTCTTTTCTGGAGGAACTTCACATAAGCTACCCATTGATCGACAGCTAAGCACATCGGCTACTACATTAGCTTTTCCAAGGTGGTAAAAAATGTCCACATCATAGTCTTTCAACAATTCTAACCATCGCCTCTGCCGCAGGTTTAACTCCTTCTGTTTGAAAATATGCTGGAGACTCTTGTCATCTGTATAGATATCGACGTGCACACCATACAAATAATCCCTCCATATCTTTAAGGCGTGAATAACCGCGGCTAATTCGAGATCATGGGTTGGATAATTCTTCTCATGTTTCCGCAACTGTCTTGAAGCGTATGCAATAACTTTCCCATACTGCATTAATACACATCCTAGTCCCACACCAGAAGTATCACAATACACAACATAGCCATCTGGCCCTTCTGGAAGTGTTAGTACTGGAGCTGAGGTCAACCTTTCCTTCAACTCTTGGAAACTACGCTCGCATGCATCGTCCCACTGAAATTTTGCCGACTTCTGGGTTAGCTTCATCAATGGAGCTAAAATAGATGAAAAACCCTCTACAAAACTTCTATAATAACCTGCCAAAACCAGAAAACTACGAACTTCCATAGGCGTTGTAGGCCTTGGCCAAGTCTTCACAGCTTCTATTTTCTGAGTGTCAACTCGGATGCCATCATCTGAAATAATATGACCCAGGAATGCCACAGAATTTAGCCAAAACTCGCACTTTGAGAATTTTACATATAAGTTTTGGGCTCGAAGAACTCCAAGGATAATTCGCAAGTGATCTGCATGTTCTGATTCTGTGCGGGAATACACTAGAATATCGTCAATAAATACTATCACGAAGAGATCCAGAAATGGCCTGAACACATTATTCATTAGATTCATAAACACTGCCGGAGCATTCGTCAACCCAAACGACATCACTCGAAACTCATAGTGGCCATACCTCGTTCTGAAAGCGGTTTTGGGAATATCTTCTTCCCTAATTCTCACTTGATGATAACCAGATCTCAGATCTATCTTAGAGAACCACTTGGCACCCTGTAATTGGTCAAACAAATCGTCAATTCTGGGGAGGGGATACTTGTTCTTTATTGTTACCTTGTTTAACTGTCTGTAATCAATACACATCTGTAGAGATCCGTCCTTCTTTCTCACAAACAAGACTGGTGCTCCCCACGGCGATGAACTGGGCCTTATATACCCCTTTTCAAGCAAATCCTTCAACTGTGCCTTCAACTCTTTCAATTTTGCCGGAGCCATTCGATAAGGAGGAATAGAAATGGGCTCAGTGTCCGGCAATACATCAATAGTGAAGTCAATTTCCCTCTTAGGAGGAAGACCTGGTAGTTCGTCTGGAAATACATCTGGGAATTCATTCACTGCCGGAACAGATTGAAAAGCTGGCGACCTTGCCTCGGTGTCATAAACCCGAACTAGATGATAAATATAGCCCTTAGCTATCATCTTTCTTACCTTAAGGTAGGAAATAAACCTACCATTAGGGGATGCCGTGTTACCCTTCCATTCAAGTACGGGCTCTCCTGGAAATTGGAATCGAACCATTTTTGCTCGGCAATCAATATTAGCAAAACATGAGGCCAACCAATCCATACCCATAATTACGTCGAAATCTATCATTTCAAGCTCAATCAAATCGACTTTAGTCTGGCGATCACATATCACAACGACACAATTTTTGTAAACTTTCCTTGCTATTACCGGATCACCAACCGAAGTGAATACCTCAAAAGTTTTAATAGGCTCGGGTTTCACCCCAATACAATCCGCGATATACGGAGTAACGTAAGAGAAAGTAGAACCTGGATCGATCAAAGCATATACATCACGGGAAAATATAGCCAATGTACCTGTGACAACATCTGGGGAGGACTCAAGATCCTGTCGCCCCGCCAAGGCATATACGCGGGGCTGAACGGCACCTGAAATGGATGTTCCCCCTCTGCCTCTGCCTCTACCTGCTGTAGTCTGAGGAGTCTGTGCTATTGGACGTACTTAAGAAGACCCAGCTGATGATCTCGTAGGCTGAGTCCCAACTCTACCTCTTGCTGAAGGGTAATCTCACATCATATGACCAACCTGCCCGCAGGCATAGCAAGCATCTGAACCCTGACGGCACTGTCCGGAATGCAGTCTACCGCACTGACTGCACCGCGGTACCGAGGGTCTTCTCTGACTAGAATCTCCCCTAAACTGAGAATCTGAGGGCCTCGAACTCTGGCCCTGTCCTGTCTGAAAAGAACAATCGATCCTCCTAGCTGAGAATATTGGAGGCGCACTAGTCGCTGACTGACCTGAGTGCCTGGAATGCATATGTCTCGATCCCTCTCTATATTCACTGCTCACCCCCATAGACCTAACCCTCTTACCTTGCCTTCTGTCATTGTCACGATCACTTCTCTGCAGCTGTTGTCGTTCCTCAAGATTCTGAGCATGTGCCTGTATTCGGGAAATATCCATCCCGTCTTGCAAAGAGGCCGTCAGACAATCTCTAAACAAATGTGGCCCCAAACCACTCACGAATCTGTGTACACGATCGCCCATGTCGGTCACCATAGTTGGGGAATACCTAGCCAGAGAATTAAACTGCATACAGTACTCCAGAGCACTCATGCTTCCCTGCTTCAGATTCAAAAACCTGTCCGCTCTAGCTCGGCGGACCTCGGGCGGTAAATAGTGGCAAATGAAAGCATCAACAAACTCTTTCCAAACAGAAGGAGGTGCACTTTCTGATCTTGACGTTATCCAATTGTTATACCACAATACCGCCACATCGCGGAGTCTATAAGAAGCCAACTCTACCGACTCGGTCTTAGTAGCATGCATAAGTTTCAGCGTCCTCAACATCTCATCGATAAAGCCTTGTGGGTCCTCATCCGGCTTCGACCCAAAAAATTCCGGAGGATTCAGAGTCAGGAAATCACGAGCTCTCGTACTGGCTGAACGATCACTCGGGCTCGCACTCTGCCGCTATGCCTGGGCGGCAACCAATTGCGTCAATAGATGAATAGCTTCGGTCACTTGTTGACCCGAAGTAACTGGGGGAGGAATTGGAACTGAGGCTCCTCCTTGCTCTTCTACATTGGGCGAGGCCTCATTTTGTGATTTGTCCTCCTCTACATACGTCGGAGGCTCTCTTTCTGCCCGCCTCTTTGTCGTAGCTTTGCCCTTCTGGGCGGCTGTAGCTTTTCCCTTTGGCGGCATTTTTCTGAAATCATAACACACTTTTAGGAGGAATATAATCTTAGACATGGCTCTATCGCACGATCTCATAAGAAGAAAGACAGTCATTTTCCTAAATGCCTTGTAGCCTCTTGTTTATTAGCGTGGCGCGCAACACACCATAAACAAGACTCTACTAGACACGGCTCGTAGACACTTCCTAGGATGAACTGCTCTGATACCACTTCTGTCACGACCCAGCTAGGGGGCCGCGACGGGTACTCGGGGATAGCCAACGAGCACCGCTAGGTCTACTACTCATCTTACTCATTTAAAGCCCTTTTTATCAACTTTGTACATGAAGTTACAGGGAAACATATTTTATATAGAAATCTAAATACTTTATGTCACACCCTAACCTCGCTAGGGTGAGATGGGCACCCGACCCTTACTTAGGGCCGAGCAAACCCGCTGACTCTTACTACACACATAATCGCTTAGGACTCTTAAGTCAAACAAAAATGAAATATATAATAAGGGCTTTCAGAAACATTCTTTTCGTCGTTCTCAAGTCAAGTAAAATCTGTAGTCATTTTGACTTTGTAACAATATGCATAATGGTACGTCAGCTTACATAACAGATTACAAGACTGACTTTCTATACCCACGACTATGTCTGCAAAGTCTCTAACATCGACCAATATACCATAGCATGAATACTCTGACTCGGCAACACTCCAGGAGGAAATTGTCACGACCCAGCTGGGGGCCGCGACGGGTATCCGGGGCTAACCACCGAGCACCGCTGGCTCTACTACTCACCTTACTCGATTAATGCCCTTTTTATTTCTTTTGACTCAAGCACGGAAAAGTCATAGTTTATAGGGAAATATAAATACTTTTATATATATATAGATATCTTTAGTATATAAAAATAATAAGTACACATATACATGAAAAATGTGAGACCATACTACCCACACTGCGCATCTACGAGCCTCTACTGACATATTGTACATATAGACGGAGCAAGACTCCGTCGTGCCCAAAATGTATATACACCAAAGGAACAATCATAAGCACCTCCGAACAATTGAGTGATTTCAGTCCGCTGTCAGCTCCTAAGAATCTGGATCAAGCTCGCCTCCCTGTCTACCTGTGGGCATGAACACAGCGTCCAAAGAAAATGGACGTCAGTACGAATATTGTACTGAGTATGAGAGGCATAAATAATGAAGAAAGATATTAATAGTATAATTAGAACATCAATGTGAAACATCTGGACCCGACTGACATTCCTAAATGAAATAATGCATGCTGTCTTACTCATACTTATCATCATAACATGTATGCATCATATGCAGGTTGCCCGTCCATATCGGAACGGTGTGATAATCAATAACATTAGCCCGCGTCCGGGGTACGATCTCATGCCACCCACTAGTGGTGTCTGCCCATGCCAGAAGGTCATGGCGTATCCGTATAGCTGCCCGCCTCAGCGGTGACTGCCCGGCCAACTAGGCCCGGTGTGAAATGCTCATGCCATGCTTATCATAAAATAATCATAATAATGTGCTCATTATAACATACTTATCTTATCATAGTACCTGCATAAGACTCGAGATTGACTTTACTCTATCGGGGTGACGTAAGGTCGTGATCCCCCGATTACATTATGGAGCAATCATGGACATTCTGCCTCACCTTGAAAGAACTAGCACATAAGGTGAGTGTAGGCAATGAATAACATCATCATCATTCTAGCATCATCATATCATGTCTCTTATCTCATATAAGCATTTATAGAAGTAGGCTTTTAACTTTTCGGAATATAGGAACTAATGAAGAAGATAAGGATTCGAGTTATAAGATTCATGCCGTTAGAAGGAAAGGACTAGCCTCACATACCTTGTCGCTTAGATACCTTATCTTCCTTCAAGGTCACGTCGTTACCTTCACGAGAGAATTGGACTAACATTAGTTAATCGACTTAAGAGAATACGTCACTATTTCTAGAGAAAATTGGGCAGCACTTCCTTTATTTGTACTACTTTTCCCATCATCTATATCAATTCCCAATGTTCACCACAACATCCACAATATTACAACCAACAACCATCATTTATATCTATTCACCATATTTCACCATTTCCCTCCAATTTTCCCACATTTATCCGTATAGCTCATTATTGTGTTCTCGCACCTTTAATACTTGTTTCATGATATAAACATTATTAATATCGTATTCGTAATCCTAACACTTCAACATTCTTGATTCAATCCCACTATCATCCAATGATGACACTATTCATCCATTCAAGACCCATTTTCTATGTCTTTCTACCATTCAAGCTTCCTAGCCTCCTAATACCTTAAATAACATGATAAAGTCATGAAACATACCTTAGATAATAGTTGAACAAGTCTTGAGTTGGAATGCTTCACTTTAGCCAAACCCTAGTTCCACCTTCTATGAAATTTCTTGCCTTAAATGATCCTTTTGATGTGTTCTTACACTAGGTTTTTGTAGATTGATGATATTGATCCTAAATTTCTACTTGAAGTCTTGTTTTGGAAGAGTATGGAATGTTCTAGAGAGAGAGATGGTCGTGGAGTGAGAAGAGGAAATGAGAAAATGAAACTTGGATCATATTTTTATAAAATGCAAATCAGTCCCGATGCCATTTTATGGTCCATTATACGGTCCGTATAAATTTATACGGTCCATATAATTGACCGTAAAACTGATCCAGTGGTCACTCTTCTCTGTGTCAACTTCAAGGTTCATTTTACGGACCGTCAAACCATTATACGGTCCGTATAACCTACCGTAAAACTCACCCTTCAGCAGTCTCTTCTGTGACACTTCTACAGTTCAGTATACGGCCGTAAAACCCTTTTTTTACGGTCCGTATAGTTGACCGTATAACCTACCAGTTCACTGAATCTCATTTTCTTCACTTCGTTTCATCTCCGATCCTTATGGAACCTTCTTGACAATTGTTCAACACTTCGATACCAATCTACAGGACGTTATCACTCGTCTCCAAAACACCGCATACGCTATGTCCTTTGTTAGCCTACTCACTGTACACTAACGGAAAAATTTCCGAGGTGTAACATTCTTCCCCCTTTTTGGAACATTTGTCCTCGAATGTTAAACACTCGAGATTCTACAAAAATTTCGTCAGAGTTTCCCCTGTAATCTTGCACTACTAACCTGTCACAGCAACCCAACATATCATTGCCTCACAGGGCTACATCATAATATCAATACATCTATGGCCACACACGACCAAAAACATAAAAAAAATAAAGCATACATACCTTATCGCGTCGACGTTTCATCTTGAATCTCTTCCGGGGATTGGAACAAATGGGGGTACATAGATTTCATCTTCTTCTCTGCTTCCCAAGTCATTTCTTCCCGATTGTTGTTCCGCCATAGAATTTTGACTGAAACAACCTCTTTATTCCGAAGCCTTCGTACTTGTCTATCTAAAATAGCAATAGGCACTTCTTCGTATGTTAGCTTCTCCGTCACTTGCACATCGTCAACCGGAACTATTCTTGTTGGGTCTCTGATACACTTGCGGAGCATAGAAACATGAAAGACTGGGTGAACTGCTTCAAGCTCTGAGGGTAAGTCTAGTTCATGTGCCACGTGACCCACTTTACGGACAACCCTATAAGGTCCAATATACCTTAGGTTCATCTTTCCTTTCTTGCCAAATCTCATCACTCTCTTCATCGGTGATACTTTCAGGAACACCCAATCGCCAACTTGAAATTCTCCTGTTTCAAACCATCCAACTGGAGATCTACATTTCCTCCCATATAAGGCCTCGTATGGAGCCATTTGAAGGCTGGAATGATAGCTATTATTGTACGCAAATTCAATTAGCGGTAAGTGATCATCCTAGCTTCCACCGAAATCTAGCACACATGCTCGCAGCATATCCTCTAAGGTCTGAATAGTGCGTTCGGCTTGTCCATCAGTCTACGGGTGAAATGTCGTACTAAGCTTTACTTGAGTGCCTAGAACTTCTTGAAAAGACTTCCAAAACATGGCTGTAAAATGTGCCCCTCTGTCTGTGATAATGGCCAAAGGAATTCCATGAAGTCGCACAATTTCCTTGAGATATAACCTCGCATAATCTTCGGCTGAGTAGGCTGTTATACCCCGCATTTTCAGAGCCTGAGCGTGACACGTGCTTCCTCATACATTGACAATCACGTTGTTACTACATAATTTAAACTCACGTTGATAGTATTATATTTCGTATTTTTGCAAGTCGGATTAGTCGTAAGCGGAGGTAGGGCCCACACATCGAGATTTTTTTAGGAACACGTGACAAGTTATATGAACCACATATGTGAATTTAAGCACAACTCAAGAAGAACCCATGAGCCAAATCAAAGTGGAAGCCATCCAAACAAATATTTTTAAGTTACGTTTTTGGGTGATTTGACTTCGGGAGGCCATAACCCCATCAGTGTTTGGGAATTTGGGAAATCTCCCAGAATGAAAGTTGTAGATAATTGAATTATCTTTCCAACCATAGGTCGTGGGTCCACAGGAGACGTCGGGATAAGGCGATATGGACTCTTTAAGGCAGAAAGGTCAGTGGGCTAGGCCCAATCCGGGCCCAACCGGATTAGGCCCATGACCCACGCCTATTTAAATGAGATTTCAGCCCTTTCTCCTCATTTTTCAGACCCAAACACCCAGAAAATTCCGGAGAGAGAGAGAGAAAAAGAGACTTGGAGAAGAAAAACCAATTTTGATCGAAATCTGAGCCCCGAATCCCGAAGCTCATGAAGAGAAAAGTGTTGTACGTCACTTTGTCTTCAATTTGAACTAAAAATCAACCAAAAAGAAGAGGGTGGACGTGGTGGCTGCACACTTGAGGTAAGATTAAGGTTGCGTTTCATTGCTAGGAAGTTTATTTAGAGTTTTAACGAACTAGAACGGAGAAAATAGTGTGATAAATTCGTTTATCGGTGTGGTTGTATTATGGTTTGAGGCGTTAGGAGAATTTTGGATAAAATGTATATTTATTTATTTAACTTGTAGGATGTATGTATTGATGTTATTGGTATTAACTTCGACGTCTTTGCGGAAATAAAATTATGAAATAGCTATATCGCAAATTTGGTTGGTTGAGAAATTTTGAAAACAGTGTGCGGGCTGTTTTATGGCATACGTCGGTATTGGAAATGATGTTAATATTATTGGTATTGTTGTTGATGTTGTTGGTTGTTGAGTAGGAATCTCGGGCTAGGCATATAAACAAGGGAGATGCTGCTCGATTTTCGGTAGAATATAAAAGAGTTTAAATTGAAACTTGGGATTGTATGTGACTAAATTGAATGTAAATGAAATGTCGTCGGATTATGTAAAAGGAGTTACTAACGTTAGAATGCATTTTGAATTAATAGTTGAATTTGTTAGTGTGGTTGTTCGTATTGTTGTTGATAATTTGGCCGAGTTAAATTCTCGGATTGTTGTTGATAATTTGGCCGAGTTGGATTCTCGGGGTTGGTTGTATTTACAGGGGAAATGCTGCCAAAATTTCTGTAAATGAAGTGCTAGTTTAGGATTGGACTTCTAAGTATCTATAGCTAATGTTGGTATCTATTAATATTGTTGTAGATCTTGCGAAAGCCAAAGACTTAAGTTCAGATTAGCTTAGGAACCGGGCAAGGTATGTAAGGCTTACTCTTTCTCTCTTTTGGCATGATCCTTATGAAACGAGCAGATGACGTATATGTATGATCTCAAAGAAATTCCTATTCTTAGAGCCACTAGGATGGCTAATATTCTTGACTTCCATAAGCTATTTCATATGGTTTTGATGCGTATCTATGATGTCCGAAGATCTATTTGATATGTTTCCGAATAGCATTCGAGAGATAATTGGTATGACTAATATCTTGGTTTTCAAATGATAGCACGATTGATTATTCCATGGAGTTTTTGACATATCTTGATACGTACATATGGTTCCAAAAGCTCTATTTGATTTGGTCCGTAACGATATCCGAAAGGTACTTGATATGATTGTTGCTTTGATTTTCCAAAAATGGCTTCTGAAACGTTCGTAGAAGGTTCTGTACTTCAAACGCTCGTAACTTTCTTATACTAAATCGGATTGACCCGAAACTTGTTTCTGAGCCTTCAGGTGTCGGTAAGTATACTTGTTCATCGAGTCTTAGAATTGATTATATGCATATGGTTTCTCACTACTCTGCTCGTGCATACTATTGTTATATCGTTCGCCGAGCCCCGGGCCGGTTATGTCATTGTGCGCACTATGTTATACTCGGCACTAACATGTTATGTTATATATGGATCGGGCCGTACGTTCCTCGGCACTAATATAAAATATATAAATGGATCGGGCTGCACGTTCCGCAGCAATATAATATATATGTATGGATCGGGCTGCACGTTCCGCAGCAATATAACACATATGTATGGATCGGGCTGCACGTTCCGCAGCAATATAATATATTTGTATGGATCGGGCTGCACGTTCCGCAGCAATATAATATATGTATGTATGGATCGGCTACACGTTCCGCAGCACTAAGCATGCATGGTCTGTGTTTGGAAAGTAAGCATTTTGGCACTTTGGATGATCTATTTATTTTCTATACTTTTTCTGACATATGACATCGGTATGCATGATTTGCGTTCGGAAGATAAGCACTCTGGTATTCTGGCTAATGTACTTACCTTTTGCACTGGTTGTTTCGATTATGGTTCTGTTTTCTGTATTCCATGCCTTACATACTCAGTACATATTCCGTGCTGACCCCTTTTCTTCAGGGGCTGCGTTTCATGCCTCGTAGGTGCACCTAGATGAATAGAAGCCATTATAGAAGATGTTCCAGCGAAGTTGGGAAGCTCCATTTTCCCCTGGAGTGTTGTCGGGTCAGAGTATTATGCTATGATGTCTTGGTCGCAGTTAGAGACTTTGCAGACAGAGACGTGGGTATAGAATGTTAGTACTGTAAGCGGCTCCACCAGCCGATGTGTTATTATGCTTCATATTACAAGTTTCATGTAATGATAGATTTTATTTGATCTTAGTACGATGAAAAGAAAGTCTTACTATGTATTTCATTCTATTTGATATAAGAATCCAAAGAGAATATGTGTGTAATAAGAGTCAGAGGGTTCGCTCGGCCCTAAATAAGGGTCGGGTGCCCATCACACCCTAGTAAGATTGGGGTGTGACAAAGTGGTATCCGAGTAGGTCGTCCTAGGGGTTGTCTGCAAAGTCGTGTCCAGTAAAGTCCTGTTTATGGGTGTGAAGCCGGCCACATTTATAAACAGGAGACTGGAGGGCATCTAGGGATTGTTGACCTTCTTTCTGTCTTAGATCGTGCGATAGAGCCAAGTCATAGGAAATGAAATTCCTTATATAAGCCTTACATACGATGAAAGAAGGTGACTGATGATATGGAAAGTCATAGAGGCAAATCTTGACATATTTATTATGCTACCTGAAATTGGAAGCTCTGGATGGCTGGAATGTGTTATAAAGTTGTATGCTCTGTGAGGCATTATTGATGCTGCATACAGATTTTGAATAGTAAAAATTGTAAAGGAGACCCGATCAGAATTTTTCAAAATCAGGTCATTTAACTAGGTACACCTAACAGGAGGAAGCGTGGAAAGGAAATATTGTAAACGGACAATAAGTGGGATGAGTTGTTTCAGAAAGATTATGGATTGGGCATGGCATGAAGAATAATAGCGGGAAAGACGATTAGCAGTCCAGAGGATTAAAATGGATAACATCCGAGGTTTAGTAGGAGCAAGGTCTGTTGGAGGATTCGGAGAAAGTCGACAATCAGTTTTGCTGTAGATTATGATATAAGAATGGTGAGTGGGAATCCGAACAGACTGATACCTGAGTACTTATAAGTAATGGCGATGAAGGTGCGATCACTACTATCGGGAATCTAGGAATCTAGGACGAAACGTAGTACACACATAAGTGAAAAGTGAATATTGAGGATTGAAAAGGGTAAAATAGTAATTGTAAAGGGAAAGACGTGTTACGAGAATGTCTCGGAATCTTTAAGACTTCGACTTGCTCCAGATCATGTAATAAAGGTCATGCGAGGAAGTGGACGCGATTATATCAGCATAAGGCACCGGATTCCATCGAAGTTACGAGGTTAAGCGTGCTAAGGTGGGAGAAATCTTAGGATGGGTGACCCCCTGGGAAGTGCGCAAGAAATCCTATAGATTTAGACATAAGAGACAAATGAGAAGTTAGAGTAGCCTAAGGGAAACTAGAGTATACGGGATGGTTGGAGACCATAAGAGGACGCGTAGGACGAGGCAGACTAGACTGGTGGAGAGACAGGAAGTGCATCACAGCTCTGGAATTAGGATAGGCTTGAATAGCGTTTGGAAGTACTTTGTGGGCTAGTTGATAGTAATTATATGTATATATATATATATATATATATATATATATATATATATATATATATATATATATATAAATGCATACGATATCCCACATGTGAATGTATTGGTGGGCATGTGATGTGTGTCCCAGCGACCGGTGCTACGGTATGGAAGGCCTCAACCAAGCAAGGGTACCGAAGTTCAAGTAACAAGAAAAGATATGGTACAAGTATTATAAGGTAAGCTGATGTTATTTTTGTCACGACCCAACCCCGTGGGCCGCGACTGGTACCCTAGCTGGGTACCCGTACATACCTATGTGACCGAATTTCGTATCGTACAGATTTTTTTTTTTCAAACGGATATTACAGAAGTAGGCCGATACAGATACGGCACGCGCGCAAACATATATATATACCTGAACATGCAGACATTTACAGATAAGCCGATAAGGCTAACATACAGACGAAACCCGTAACCCACACATCTATCTACAGGCCTCTACAGACATACAGAATCATATGACGGGACAAGGCCCCGCCGTACCTAGAATTTCCATACATACAGAACATACGGAAAACAGAAGATATATACCAAAAGTGTATGCTCCGGATCAAAGGAGCTCTTCAAAACAGCTGAATACGAACCCTACGCTGGCGGCGTATCACCTGGTGCGTCTGTACCTGCGGGCATGTAGCGCAGCCCCCGATGAACCGGGGGTCAGTACAAAAATGTACCGAGTATGTAAAGCAGAAATATATCAAACATAATCATGATCTGGACCGGAAGCGCAGAAATCTCATAAACAGGCTCATAAGCCGGACAGACAGAGTCATAGTCCCGCCAGACGGACAGAATCATGGTCCAGACAGACAAAATCAGAATCCCTACGGACATACAGAATCGGAATCCATACGGACATACAGAATCATAACCAGTCGGACAGATAATCCGGACGGACAGACAGAATCATAACCAGTCGGACAGATAATCCGGACGGACAGACAAAATCATAACCAGTCGGATAGATAATCCGGACGGACAGACAGAGTCATAACCAGTCGGACAGATAATCCGGACGGACAGACAGAATCATAACCAGTCGGACAGATAATCCGGACGGACAGACAGAATCATAACCAGTCGGACAGATAATCCGGACGGACAGACAGAATCATAACCAGTCGGACAGATAATCCGGACGGACAGACAGAATCGTATATAGGGTACAGGAACGTGGTCGCCACTCCTGCCATTGGCACCACAACACAACATATATCAGAAATTCTTCTCCGATCTCCGTCATACATCATAACATAACCACGGTACCCGGGGGCGGACAGATAACACAGCACCCCGAGCCCGGACACATCATACTTCATAATATATCCTCGGTAATCGGGGATGGACATATAACACAGTACCCCGAAACCGGACACATCATACTTCAGAATTCACATATGGGGCTCAGCGGCCCACCGCACGATATACGTACCGGCCCGGGATCCGGTGAAAGGAATCATAGCACATGCACGAACTGATTAATGAAAAATCACATACGTGCGGATCGTCTTACAGATTCAACGGAACAGAAATAGGCCAACTGGCAGATCGAATCAAAGTATTCAGATAGTTTTCAAACTACGCACCTACACGTCACCTGGGGAGGCACGACAGATCATAACCCGAACTAGATTTTCAGATATCAAAACCATATTGTGAGATTTATATAAAAACAGTCATATTATGTTCTAAATGCTAGTTCAGATGTTGCCTGTGAAAAACGGACGGAAATGAGGCAATTTATATCATTCACGGGGTATCGGGGCTCCGTGGGCCCACCTCGGACCAACTCGAGGCAAGATACATAAATTACTGATAAAAGACCTTATGAGGTCATCCATAATCATTAGAAAGTATTCCGGCTCCGTTTAGGAAGGTTTCGTACAAAAGCATACTTTAAAGATATTTTATAAGGATATGGTTTCAATCTTACTGAAGGAATTGGAGCAGATTTCCATATCGAATTCCGAGGAACGGAGTCATATTTAAGGCTCGCGGCCGAGCCTATTATGTTCAGAACATGCCTAAGAATGAAGGGAAATACTTTACATACCTTAGCTGCGTCTTACGCTTGTCCAAATTCAATTCCCGTTTCGCTCAAAATCTACAAATGGTCACATTTACCAATTGTCAATAGTAAGACTTTTAGCATTCTTTAATTCACTATTTGTCTACAGAAATTTGGGCAGCATCTCCCCTGCTTATATGCCTTGCCCGAATTTTTAATTCAGCAGTCAACAACACAACAACAATACCAACATCAATAATATCCTTTTTTCATATCAACATATTCCATAAAACAGCCCACACGCTGTTTTCCAACTTTCCTAACTAATTAACTCAATATACAATTATTTAATCGCGTCTTCTTCGTAAATAAACTAGTATTAACACAAAAAGGAAGAGATTCATACCTTTCTCCTTTTAATATTGTTGTATCTTCCCTTTTTCACCTGATTTTTATGCCACAACACACCGCCATACGATTCTGCAGTGAAAATTATACGCTATCCGGACTGAAATTGGGAAATTATACCTGGTTTGGGCTAAAATTTGGTGGTGGAAAGTTGGAGAGTTTTCTGGGATTTTTGGGGTGGTGTTCGTGGTTTTAGACTGAAAATGAGGGGGTCTCCCCCTCTTTATAATTGTTTTGGAAGCTGCCAGAAGCAGCTGGAAAAGTGTTCATCGCGATCGCGCTGCCTTCTGGCGCGATCGCGTAGAGTAAATGATTTCCTTCTGCGCGTTCGCGCCCCCTCTGGGCGCGTTCGCGCAGGGTTAAAATTCCTGACTGGATGTTCGTTCAGTAAAACGGTCATAACTTTTGATCCCGATATCATATGAGGGCCCACGACCTATGGATGGAAAGATAAGTCAATTATCTACAACTTTTATTTCTGGGTGTTTTCCCAAATTCCAAACTTATAATACCGTTTTTGCCCCTAGAAGTCAGATCATCCGAAAATGCTTCCTTAAATTGTCCTTTTGGAGGGCTTCCACTTTGATTTGGCCCAAGGGTCCTTCTTGAGTTGTGTTTAACTTCACATATGTGAGTCATATAATTTGTCACATGTCCCAAAAAAAAATCTTGACGTGTGGGCCCCACCTCAGCTTACAAATAATTCGACGTTCGAAAATGCAGGATATAACATTCTCCCCCCCCCCCCCCCTTTTGAACATTCGTCCTCGAATGTTCGATTGACCTTAGGGGGTCTCGTGACACTTCGGGGAGGTTCCTTTCTTTCCTTCAAAATTCCTTTCAACGTTACGATTGCCATCAACATCTTTCACCTCTTGTCACACTGCTCGGTTCCTTACAACGTTATCATAATTTCACGTTACATCAAACAGGTTCATAACTAGAGGCAGACGCACAAAAGCATATCGGACAGATCCATAATCAGAGACAGATGTACTGCACTATGTCGGACAGATTCGTAGTCGGAGTCAGACGTATAGAATTATATCAGACAGATCCACGATCAGAGTTAGACGTATAGAGATGTACCAGACAGATTCGTATCCAGAATCAGACATACAGAGGCGTGTCAGACATATTCGTAATCAGAGTCAATCGTACAGAGGTATGTCAAACAGAAACGTGTTCAGAATCAGAAGTGCAGAAGTATAGCAAACAGATTTTTGATCAGAACCGGACCACTCTTATTAAGGCTCCAGTGGTTTATGAAAATTTCCCTTATCGATATTTCATTATTAATCCCGACAATAATACCACAGGGTTTTTTTTTTTTTTTTTGTTTCCTTCCCAGGGGGGTCACCCATCCCAGAATTATTCTAGCCTTAGCACGCTTAACCTCGAAATTTTCATGCATTTTGATGCGTTACAGCTAGTATAATTTCGTCGACCGCCCCGCACGACCTTTGTCACGTAATTTAGGGCAAATCGGGATCTTGGTACATTTTCGGAAAATTCTCGTAGTGGGTCCCACCCCGGGCTAAACCGTACAGTTATCATTTCGCCCTTCCGAATCCTCGGTGTCTATCGAGTTAGACATTACCTTACCCTTACTAGTACCCGGAAGAAGGAAATCACATGACGTAACAAAATACAGACTTGTTCATACTCATATCCCTCAAAAGAGATCAGTAGCATACCTGGGTGTGCACTGGAAGACTCTCCTGGGTCCTGCCGGCCGATCAAAGCAAATACGCGGTTCGAAGGACCGCTATAACCCGAAGCTGCACCGCGACCTCTGCCACGACTCGCTGGTGCTGGTGCTGGTGCTGGTACTCCTCGCCCCGTGGGGCGTATGGCTGCCGAAGGGGAAGATAAGCCAGCAACTGACCCAGTAAGCTGGGTTGAACCACCTGGACCACCCCTATATGGACACTCTCTCATCGTATGGCCTTGTTGGCCACAAGAATAGCAGGCACCAGTGGCACGATAACACTCGCCGGGGTGGCGCCTCCTGCAATGAGGACATCGAGGTATGGATGGCCCCATCTGACTGAAACTCCCATCTACCCGCGAACTCGAAGCCATGGAGTTCTGTCCCGAAAACTGTGGGGGCGTACTGTATGCTGGCTGGGACGGATACCTGCTACCCTGCCACTGAGAAAACTCACCCGGGAATCCCCCTGAATATCCGGCCGATCTGGCTTTCTTAGGCCGGCCCCTATCGGGACCCCTATCAGGCCGACGCTCCCTACCCTGGTCCTCCATGCCCTGGGCATATGCCTGTACCCGGGCAACATGCATTCCTGGCTGGGAAGCCATCGCCAGGCAACCATCAATCAAATAGGGGTCTCGCCCCATCACATACCGGTGCACCCTGTCGGCCATCTCTGCTACTATAGCGGGTGCATACCTAGCCAATGAGTCGAACTCCAGGCTATACTCTCGAACACTCCTACCGTTCTGTTTCAGATGCAAGAATCGATCAACCCTGGCTCTCCGTAGCTCTGGAGGTAGAAAATGCTCAAGGAAGGCCTTAGTAAACTCGGCCCATACTGCTGGGGGAGCTCCGTCGCCCCTGGAGAGCTGCCAAGACTCATACCAGTTCGCCGCTACCTCGTATAACCGATACGAAGCCAACTCAACGGACTCAGTCGGCGAAGCCTTAATCAACCGTATCGTGCTCTCCATCTTTCTAATAAACTCCTGGGGTCCTCCTCAGGTTTTGTCCCGGAGAATTCTGGAGGATTACATGTCAAGAACTCACGAGCCCTGGAGCTTTCATATCTGTCCGCACGACCACCCCCAAATCCATGTCTACGAACCTGCTCTGCCATCAGCGTGGTCAACAACTGGACCGCATCTCGCATAGCCCTGCCCCCGCCCCTGCCTGTGGAGCTGGAGGCTCGGGCACTGGAACCTCGGGAACTCGCGGTGGAGCCGTCTCCTGATCAGCAGCTTCTGCTGCTCCGATATCCTCCGGTAAGGGGGGTGTAACAGATCCAGATGATGGGGGCACATCCTCAAGTGCAGGCTGCACACTGGCCCTGATTACTCTCTGGGCCCGGCTGGTCTCCCCTGCCTCAACCCCCGCCTTGCCCTTCTGGGCAGCTGTTGCCTTCTTCGGAAGCATCGCTGAAAACATAACAGATCGTTAGGAGAGGATCATCCTAATCATACAGCTTTATCGCACGATCTAAGAATCCAAAGAAGGGTAACATCCTAGATGCCCTGTAGCTTCCTGTTTATAGATGTGGTGCACAACACATCGATAAACAAGACTCTACTAGACACGGCCTGTAGACATTCCGAGGACTAACTGCTCTGATACCACTTCTGTCACGACCCAACCCCGTGGGCCGCGACTGGTACCCTAGCTGGGTACCCGTACATACCTATCTGACCGAATTTCGTATCGTACAGATTTTTTTTTTTCAAACGGATATTACAGAAGTAGGCCGATACAGATACGGCACGCGCGCAAACATATATATATACCTGAACATGCAGACATTTACAGATAAGCCGATAAGGCTAACATACAGACGAAACCCGTAACCCACACATCTATCTACAGGCCTCTACAGACATACAGAATCATATGACGGGACAAGGCCCCGCCGTACCCAGAATTTCCATACATACAGAACATACGGAAAACAGAAGATATATACCAAAAGTGTATGCTCCGGATCAAAGGAGCTCTTCAAAACAGCTGAATAAGAACCCTACGCTGGCGGCGTATCACCTGGTACGTCTGTACCTGCGGGCATGTAGCGCAGCCCCCGATGAACCGGGGGTCAGTACAAAAATGTACCGAATATGTAAAGCAGAAATATATCAAACATAATCATGATCTGGACCGGAAGCGCAGAAATCTCATAAACAGGCTCATAAGCCGGACAGACAGAGTCATAGTCCCGCCAGACGGACAGAATCATGGTCCAGACAGACAAAATCAGAATCCCTACGGACATACAGAATCGGAATCCATACGGACATACAGAATCATAACCAGTCGGACAGATAATCCGGACGGACAGACAGAATCATAACCAGTCGGACAGATAATCCGGACGGACAGACAAAATCATAACCAGTCGGACAGATAATCCGGACGGACAGACAGAATCATAACCAGTCGGACAGATAATCCGGACGGACAGACAGAATCATAACCAGTCGGACAGATAATCCGGACGGACAGACAGAATCATAACCAGTCGGACAGATAATCCGGACGGACAGACAGAATCATAACCAGTCGGACAGATAATCCGGACGGACAGACAGAATCGTATATAGGGTACAGGAACGTGGTCGCCACTCCTGCCATTGGCACCACAACACAACATATATCAGAAATTCTTCTCCGATCTCCGTCATACATCATAACATAACCACGGTACCCGGGGGCGGACAGATAACACAGCACCCCGAGCCCGGACACATCATACTTCATAATATATCCTCGGTAACCGGGGACGGACATATAACACAGTACCCCGAAACCGGACACATCATACTTCAGAATTCACATATGGGGCTCAGCGGCCCACCGCACGATATACGTACCGGCCCGGGATCCGGTGAAAGGAATCATAGCACATGCACGAACTGATTAATGAAAAATCACATACGTACAGATCGTCTTACAGATTCAACGGAACAGAAATAGGCCAACTGGCAGATCGAATCAAAGTATTCAGATAGTTTTCAAACTACGCACCTACACGTCACCTGGGGAGGCACGACAGATCATAACCCGAACTAGATTTTCAGATATCAAAACCATATTGTGAGATTTATATAAAAACAGTCATATTATGTTCTAAATGCTAGTTCAGATGTTGCCTGTGAAAAACGGACGGAAATGAGGCAATTTATATCATTCACGGGGTATCGGGGCTCCGTGGGCCCACCTCGGACCAACTCGAGGAAAGATACATAAATTACTGATAAAAGACCTTATGAGGTCATCCATAATCATTAGAAAGTATTCCGGCTCCGTTTAGGAAGGTTTCGTACAAAAGCATACTTTAAAGATATTTTATAAGGATATGGTTTCAATCTTACTGAAGGAATTGGAGCAGATTTCCATATCGAATTCCGAGGAACGGAGTCGTATTTAAGGCTCGCGGCCGAGCCTATTATGTTCAGAACATGCCTAAGAATGAAGGGAAATACTTTACATACCTTAGCTGCGTCTTACGCTTGTCCAAATTCAATTCCCGTTTCGCTCAAAATCTACAAATGGTCACATTTACCAATTGTCAATAGTAAGACTTTTAGCATTCTTTAATTCACTATTTGTCTACAGAAATTTGGGCAGCATCTCCCCTGCTTCTATGCCTTGCCCGAATTTTTAATTCAGCAGTCAACAACACAACAACAATACCAACATCAATAATATCCTTTTTTCATATCAACATATTCCATAAAACAGCCCACACGCTGTTTTCCAACTTTCCTAACTAATTAACTCAATATACAATTATTTAATCGCGTCTTCTTCGTAAATAAACTAGTATTAACACAAAAAGGAAGAGATTCATACCTTTCTCCTTTTAATATTGTTGTATCTTCCCTTTTTCACCTGATTTTTATGCCACAACACACCGCCATACGATTCTGCAGTGAAAATTATACGCTATCCGGACTGAAATTGGGAAATTATACCTGGTTTGGGCTAAAATTTGGTGGTGGAAAGTTGGAGAGTTTTCTGGGATTTTTGGGGTGGTGTTCGTGGTTTTAGACTGAAAATGAGGGGGTCTCCCCCTCTTTATAATTGTTTTGGAAGCTGCCAGAAGCAGCTGGAAAAGTGTTCATCGCGATCGCGCTGCCTTCTGGCGCGATCGCGTAGAGTAAATGATTTCCTTCTGCGCGTTCGCGCAGGGTTAAAATTCCTGACTGGATGTTCGTTCAGTAAAACGGTCATAACTTTTGATCCCGATATCATATGAGGGCCCACGACCTATGGATGGAAAGATAATTCAATTATCTACAACTTTTATTTCCGGGTGTTTTCCCAAATTCCAAACTTATAATACCGTTTTTGCCCCTAGAAGTCAGATCATCCGAAAATGCTTCCTTAAATTGTCCTTTTGGAGGGCTTCCACTTTGATTTGGCCCAAGGGTCCTTCTTGAGTTGTGTTTAACTTCACATATGTGAGTCATATAATTTGTCACATGTCCCAAAAAAAAATCTTGACGTGTGGGCCCCACCTCAGCTTACAAATAATTCGACGTTCGAAAATGCAGGATATAATAATTTTCACTATAGGTTAAGATTGGAAAATTCTAATACAACGATATTTGAAAGAAATAAAGGGAATAAATGGAAGGTAAGGAGATCAAAATGTCGAAAAAAGTGAAAAGGGTAGGATACAGGAGTTAGTAAGGCCTCCAAGAGAGACGACAGGCAGAGCACGAGACACGGGCCACTTGGGTAAAATTTTGAAGGTAGGCGTGTAAAAAGGATTAAAGTGTGGTTGTATGGAACACAAAGAGGGAGGTGTGGGGTTAGAAACGAATTTCAATGAGTGGGACTAAGAGGATAGTTACTATGGCGAGGAGTGAGAAGTAAGAGAAGGAATGGTTCGACCGTGCAAGGATGCTAAGAGATTTATCTCTCGAGAGGGATACAAAGGAATAAATGTGTGGCCATATTGGTATGGTTGCCTCAGATATGGGAAAGCTATTGATGTACTAGGACCTCCTTAAAAGGGGGGGGGGGGGGGGGAAGAACGTATTGAACTTGAAAGGAATTATGATGCTCTCAAGCTCCAGAAGGGAAATTTATTAGTTCGGGGCCGGAGTTCAAAACATATCGGCATACCAGAAAGAAGCAGAACCGAATGTGAATAACTTGGTAAGGCAATTTATGTGGTAAGTGCAATAAGTTCAATCAGAAAGAGTTACAGGTTAAGTATGCTTACCCTCCCGAGGTTTATTCTGTTTTATACGCACTGTTACGAATGAGAACAAGGAGTGGTACTCTATAAAGTTGATTATGATTGGGATATAATGAGAATGTAGCGAGAACTGTAATATACAGTAAGTAAAGTATAGCGAGGAAACGACTAAAGAGGTGACATGTTCTATGTGAATAGAGAGTGAATGCAAGTGTGACACCAATAAGCGAGCCAAGAAGCAGTGGATAAGAAATCTTATAAGACCTTGTTAGGAAAAGGATCAGCATAATAAGGATGAGAGGGCATGAGTAGGATAAGGGTTGGAAGCGAAGAATGGATTGTATAGAAGTAATATATTTTGAAAAGAAAAGTGATACTGCGTTAAGAATAAGGTTCCTTGTGCGGGGAACAAAGGATTAATTATTAAACAAAGTAAGTATGGGTATAGAAAAAAAAAGGGGTACATGAATTCAAGATTGGAGGTGAGGCAATGGATTTTCGAAGGATATATGTAAGACCCTAAAAGGGAGGAAGCAAGTAAGGAAAGCATAAGTGTAGAGATCGAAACGATGAGTCCCAAGATATGACACGTATAGACCCTAAGACAAAAGTGGGAGTTATATGAAAATGATATAGCTGTTATCATTATACATTTCAGTACGGACATCAAGTGAATCGATGAAAGGAATAGAGTGATTGAAAGGTGTGTTTTAAGATTGGACTGAAAATAATTCGTGAAGAATAAAAGGAATTGAACGATATTCCAATGAAGGGGGCAAAGATTGACGAGATATTGGAATAACTACGATGCTGATTATGGTATGATCACCCAGTAAAGGGAGACTACAAAACAGCATGAGCTGGATGACTAAATAATCAAGCCGTAGAAAATAAACGCCATAGTGTATCGATTATGATCGCATTAAAGGAAGGATGATCCGATAATGGGATGTGTCCGAGAAGGGGATTATGGACAGAGTACGAAATTGGTTTAAACATTCAAGGACGAATGTTCCAAAGGGGGGAAGGATATTATACCCCGCGTTTTCAGAGCCTGAGCGTGACACGTGCTTCCTCAGACATTGACAATCACGTTGTTACTACATAATTTAAACTCACGTTGATAGTATTATATTTCGTATTTTTGCACGTCGGATTAGTCGTAAGCGGAGGTGGGGCCCACACATCGAGATTTTTTTAGGAACACGAGACAAGTTATATGAACCACATATGTGAATTTAAGCACAACTCAAGAAGAACCCATGAGCCAAATCAAAGTTGAAGCCCTCCAAACAAATATTTTTAAGTTACGTTTTTGGGTGATCTGACTTCGGGAGGCCATAACCCCATCAGTGTTTGGGAATTTGGGAAATCTCCCAGAATGAAAGTTGTAGATAATTGAATTATATTTCCAACCATAGGTCGTGGGTCCACAGGAGACGTCGGGATAAGGCGATATGGACTTTTTAAGGCAGAAAGGTCAGTGGGCTAGGCCCAATCCGGGCCCAACCGGGTTAGGCCTATGACCCACGCCTATTTAAATGAGATTTCGGCCCTTTCTCCTCATTTCTCAGACCAAAACACCAAGAAAATTCTGGAGAGAGAGAGAGAAAAAGAGTCTTGGAGAAGAAAAACCAATTTTGATCGAAATCTGAGCCCCGAATCCCGAAGCTCATGAAGAGAAAAGTGTTGTACGTCGCTTTGTCTTCAATTTGAACTAAAAATCAACCAAAAATAAGAGGGTGGACGTGGTGGATGCACACTTGAGGTAAGATTAAGGTTGCTTTACATTGCTAGCAAGTTTATTTAGAGTTTTAACGAACTAGAACGGAGAAAATAGTGTGATAAATTCATTTATCGGTGTGGTTGTATTATGGTTTGAGGCGTGAGGAGAATTTTGGATAAAATGTATATTTATTTATTTATTTATCTTGTAGGATGTAAGTATTGATGTTATTGGTATTAACTTCGACGTCTTTGCGGAAATAAAATTATGAAATAGCTATATCGCAAATATGGTTGGTTGAGAAATTTAGAAAATAGTGTGCGGGCTATTTTATGGCATACGTCGGTATTGGAAATGATGTTAATATTATTGGTATTGTTGTTGATGTTGTTGGTTGTTGAGTTGGAATCTCGGGCTAGGCATATAAACAAGGGAGATGCTGCCCGATTTTCGGTAGAATATAAAAGAGTTTAAATTGAAACTTAGGATTGTATGTGACTAAATTGAATGTAAATGAAATGTCGTCGGATTATGTAAAAGGAGTTACTAACGTTAGAATGCATTTTGAATTAATTGTTGAATTTGTTAGTGTGGTTGTTCGTATTGTTGTTGATAATTTGGCCGAGTTGAATTCTCGGATTGTTGTTGATAATTTGGCCGAGTTGGATTCTCGGGGTTGGTTGTATTTACAGGGGAAATGCTGCCGAAATTTCTGTAAATGAAGTGCTAGTTTAGGATTGGACTTCTAAGTATCTATAGCTAATGTTGGTATCTATTAATATTGTTGTAGATCTTGCGAAAGCCAAAGACTAAAGTTCGGATTAGCTTAGGAAGCGGGCAAGGTATGTAAGGCTTACCCTTTCTCTCTTTTTGCATGATCCTTATGAAACGAGCAGATGACGTATATGTATGATCTCAAAGAAATTCTTATTCTTAGAGCCACTAGGATGGCTAATATTCTTGACATCCATAAGCTATTTCATATGGTTTTTATGCGTATCTATGATGTCCGAAGATCTATTTGATATGTTTCCGAATTGCATTCGAGAGATAATTGGTATGACTAATGTCTTGGTTTTCAAATGATAGCACGATTGATTATTTCATGGAGTTTTTGACATATCTTGATATGTACATATGGTTCCAAAAGCTCTATTTGATTTGATCTGTAACGATATCCGAAAGGTACTTGATATGATTGTTGCTTTGATTTTCCAAAAATGGCTTCTGAAACATTCGTAGAAGGTTCTGTACTTCAAACGCTCATAACTTTCTTATACTAAATCGGATTGACCCGAAACTTGTTTCTGAGCCTTTAGGTGTCGGTAAGTATACTTGTTCATCGAGTCTTAGAATTGATTATATGCATATGGTTTCTCACTACTCTGCTCGTGCATACTATTGTTATATCGTTCGCCGAGCCCCGGGCCGGTTATGTCATTGTGCGCACTATGTTATACTCGGCACTAACATGTTATGTTATATATGGATCGGGTCGTACGTTCCTCGGCACTAATATAAAATATATAAATGGATCGGGCTGCACGTTCCACAGCAATATAATATATATGTATGGATCGGGCTGTACGTTCCGTAGCAATATAATATATATGTATGGATCGGGCTGCACGTTCCGCAGCAATATAATATATATGTATATATGGATTGGTTGCACGTTCCGCAGCACTAAGCATGCATGGTCTGTTTTTGGAAAGTAAGCATTTTGGCACTCTAGATGATCTTTTTATTTTCTATACTTTTTCTGACATATGACATCGGTATGCATGATTTGCGTTCGGAAGATAAGCACTCTGGTATTCTGGCTAATGTACTTACCTTTTGCACTGCTTGTTTCGATTATGGTTCTGTTTTCTGTATTCCATGCCTTACATACTCAGTACATATTCCGTACTGACCCATTTTCTTCGGGGGCTGCGTTTCATGCCACGTAGGTGTACCCAGATGAATAGAAGCCATTCTAGAAGATGTTCCAGCGAAGTTGGCAAGCTCCATTTTCCCCTGGAGTGTTGCCGGGTCCGAGTATTATGCTATGATGTCTTGGTCGAAGTTAGAGACTTTGCAGACAGAGTCGTGGGTATAGAATGCCAGTACTGTAAGCGGCTCCACCAGCCGATGTGTTATTATGCTTCATATTACAAGTTTCATGTAATGATAGATTTTATTTGATCTTAGTACGATAAAAAGAAAGTCTTAATATGTATTTCATTTTATTTGATATAAGAATCCAAAGAGAATATGTGTGTAATAAGAGTCAGAGGGTTCGTTCGGCCCTAAATAAGGGTCGGGTGCCCATCACACCCTAGTAAGGTTGGGGTGTGACATAGGTAATCCTAACTGGGAGAAAATGGGATGCTTTTGTCAATCTATCCACAATCACCCATCTAGAATCATACTTCCCTCGTGAACGGGGTAATCCTACAACAAAATCCATGTTAATGATTTCCCATTTCCACGTAGGAATTTCCATTGCTTGCAATAAACCTCCTGGCTCTTGATGCTCGGCCTTTACTTGCTGGCAATTCGGACATTGTGCCACAAATTCTGTTATGTCCCGCTTCATGCCATCTCACCAATATATCAATTTAAGATCATGGTACATCTTGGTTGCACCTGGATGAATAGAATACCGGGAATAATATGCTTCCTCTAAAATTCGTCGTCGCAAATTTGCCACATCCGGTACACATAGCCTGTCCCGATATCTAAGAATCCCATCTATGGAAACTTCAAATGGAGACTTTTCCTTTTCATGAGATAGATCTCGGTAGCGGCTTAACTGGGAATCTTCGTATTGTCGTTCCTTCACTTTCATATTCAAAGATGAAACTGTGGGGTCATTGATGCCGATACTTGCATCACCCGAATCAATTGCACGTACGCCGAGACTTGCTAGTCGATGGATCTCACGAACCATTTCTCGCTTTTCCGGAGGAACTCCACACAAACTACCCATCGACCGACGGCTTAGTGCATCGGCTACCACATTTGCCTTTCCGGGGTGGTATAAAATATTTACATTGTAATCCTTCAGTAACTCTAACCATCGCCTCTGCCGCAGATTCAACTCCTTCTATTTGAAAATGTACTGAAGACTTTTGTGATCCGTGTAGATGTCAACACGTACACCATACAAATAATGTCTCCATATCTTCAAGGCATGAATAATCGCAGCCAATTCGAGATCATGAGTTGGATAATTCTTTTCATGCTTCCGTAACTGTCTCGAAGCATATGCAATAACTTTACCATGCTGCATCAATACGCATCCTAATCCGACGCAGAAAGCGTCACAATACACAACATAGCCGTCCTATCCTTCTAGAAGAGTTAAGACCGGAGCTGAGGTCAACCTGTCCTTTAACTCTTGGAAGCTGCGCTCACAAGCATCATTCCATTGGAATTTGGCTGACTTTTGGGTTAGCTTTGTCAATGGGGATGAAATAGATGAGAAGCCCTCTACAAATCTTCTATAATATCCTGCTAAACCAAGAAAACTATGAACTTCCGTAGGTGTTTTAGGTCTTGGCCAAGTCTTCACGGCTTCTATTTTCTGAGTGTCAACTCGAATGCCATCATCCGAAATAACATGACCCAGGAATTCCACAGAATTAAGCCAAAAATCGCACTCTAAAAACTTTGCAAATAATTCCCGAGCTCGAAGAACGCCAAGAACAATTCTTAAATGATCTGCATGCTCCGATTTTGTGCGAGAATACACCAGAATATCATCGATAAATACTATCACAAAGTGATCCAAGAATGGCCTGAACACATTATTCATTAAATTCATGAACACCGCCAGGGCATTCGTCAACCCAAATGACATTACTCGGAACTCATAGTGCCCATACCTCGTCCTGAATGACGTTTTGGGGACATCTTCTTCTTTAACCCTCACTTGATGATAGCCCGATCTCAAGTCTATTTTAGAAAACCACTTGGCACCCTGTTTGATCAAATAAATCATCAATCCTTGGGAGAGGATATTTGTTCTTTATCATCACCTTGTTCAACTGCCTATAATCAATGCACATTCGTAGGGACCCATCTTTATTTCTCACGAACAAGACTGGTGCTCCCCACGGTGGTGAACTGGGCCTAATGAAACCCTTCTCAAGCAAGTCTTTCAACTGTGCCTTTAGCTCTTTCAATTCTGTTGGGGCCATCCAATAAGGAGGAATAGAAATGGGCTTGGTACCCGGCAATACATCGATGGCAAAATCAATTTCCCTTTCTGGAGGAAGACCTGATAGTTCATCTGGGAATTTGCTCACTACCGGAACTGATTGAAACGCTAGTGGCTTTGCCTCAGTATCATGAACTCGAACTAAGTGACAAATATAACCCTTAGCTATCATCTTCCTTGCCTTAAGGTAGGAAATAAACCTACCCTTTGGAGAAGCTGTATTACCCTTCCATTCAAGTACGGGCTCTCTCGGGAATTGGAATCGAACTACTTTTGTCCGGCAACAAACATTAGCATATCACGATGCCAACCAATCCATACCCATAATTACATCAAAATCTATCATCTCGAGTTCAATTAGATCAGATTTTGTCTGACGATCACATATAACAACTACACAATTTTTATATACTTGTCTCGCTATCACGGGATCACCAACCGGAGTGAACACCTCAAAAGGTTTAATTGGCTCGGGTCTCACCCCAACACAATCAGCAATATACGGAGTAATATATGAGAAAGTAGAGCCCGGATCAATCAGAGCATATACATCACGGGAAAATATAGCCAATGTACCTGTGACAACATCTGGGGAGGACTCAAGATCCTGCCGCCCAGCTAGAGCATATACGCGGGGCTGGACAGCACCTGAAGTAGATGCTCCCCCTCTGCCTCTACCTCTACCTGCTGAACTCTGGAGAATCTGTGCTGTCGGGCGTACCGAAGAAGAACCCGCTGCTGAACCTGTAGGCTGAGTCCCAGCCCTATCTCTTGCTGAAGGACAGTCTCTCATCATATGACCAACTTGCCCGCAGGCATAACAAGCATCCGAACCCTGACGACACTGTCCGGAATGCAATTTGCCGCACTGGCTGAACCGCGGTACTGGAGGTCTCCTCTGTCTAGAATCTCCCCTAAACTGAGAATCTAGGGCCCTCGAACTATGGCCCTGTCCCGACTGGAAAGAACGATCAAACCTCCTGTCTGAGAATTTGGGAGGCGCACTTGTCGCTGACTGACTTGAGTGCCTAGAATGCATCTGTCTCGGTCCCCCTTTATGCTCACTGCTCGTTTCCATAGATCTAGCCCTCTTACCTTGTCTCCGATCATTATCGCGATCACTCCTCTGCTGCTGTTGTCGTTCCTCAAGATTTTGAGCATGAGCCTGTATCCGGGAAATATCCATCCCGTCCTGCAAGGAGGCCGTCAAACAATCTCTGAACAGATGTGGCCCTAGACCACTCACAAATCTATAGACCCGGTCTCCCATGTCGGCCACCATAGTTGAAGCGTACCTGGCCAATGAATTGAACTACATACTTTACTCTCGGGCACTCATGCTTCCTTGCTTTAAATTTAAGAACCTGTCCGCTCTAGCTCGGCGGACCTTGGGTGGCAATTAATGACGAATAAAGGCATCCACAAATTCTTGCCAAACGGGAGGTGGTGCATGCTCTCCTCTTGATGCCATCCAATTTTTGTACCATAACACCGTCACATTGCGGAGTCTATAAGAGGCCAACTCTACGGATTCGGTCTCGGAGGCATGAATAATCTTTAAGGTCCTCAACATTTCATCAATAAAGTTTTGCGGATCTTCATCCGGCTTCGACCCTAGACCACTCACAAATCTATAGACCCAGTCTCCCATGTCGGCCACCATAGTTGGAGCGTACCTGGCCAATGAATTGAACTGCATACTTTACTCTCGGGCACTCATGCTTCCTTGCTTTAAATTTAAGAACCTGTCCGCTCTAGCTCGGCGGACCTCAGGTGGCAAGTAATGACGAATAAAGGCATCCATAAATTCTTGCCAAACGGGAGGTGGTGCATGCTCTCCTCTTGATGCCATCCAATTTTTGTACCATAACACCGCCACATTGCGGAGTCTATAAGAGGCCAACTCTACGGATTCGGTCTCGGAGGCATGAATAATCTTTAAGGTCCTCAACATTTCATCAATAAAGTTTTGCGGATCTTCATCCGGCTTCGACCCTAAGAATTCCGGGGGATTTAAGGTCATAAAATCACGGGCTCTCGTATTAGCTGAACGATCACTTGGGCCCGCATTCTGTCCTTGTGCCTGAGCGGCAACCAATTATGTCAATAAATGTATGGCCTCGGATACTTGTTGACCCGAAGCACCCGGTGGAGGAATCGGAGCTGAGGCTCCTCCTTGCTCTTCTACATCGGGCACGACCTCATTTTGCGATTCACCTTCCTCTACATTCAGCGGAAGCTCTTGTTCTGCCCGCCTTTTTGTCGTAGCCTTGCCCTTCTGGGCGGCGGTAGCTTTTCCTTTTGGCGGCATTTTTCTGAAACCATAACACACTTTTAGGAAGGATGTAATCTTAGGCACGGCTCTATCGCACGATCTCATGAGAAGAAGGATGGTCATTTTCCTAAATGCCCTGTAGCCTCTTGTTTATTAGCGTGGCGCGCAACACACCATAAACAAGACTCTACTAAACATGGCTCGTAGATACTTCCTAGGACGAACTGCTCTGATCCCACTTTTGTCACGACCCAGCTGGGGGCCGCGATGGGTACCCGGGGCTAACCACCGAGCACCGTTGGCTCTACTACTCACCTTACTCGATTAATGCCCTTTTTATTTCTTTTAACTCAAGCACGGAAAAGTCATAGTTTATAGGGAAACATAAATACTTATATATATATATATATATATGTGTGAGACCATACTACCCACACTGCGCATCTACGAGCCTCTACTGACATATTGTACATATAGAAGGAGCAAGACTCCGTCGTGCCCAAAATGTATATACACCAAAGGAACAATCATAAGCACCTCCGAACAATGGAGTGCTTTCAGTCCGCTGTCAGCTCCTAAGAATCTGGATCAAGCTCGCCTCCCTGTCTACCTGTGGGCATGAACACAGCGTCCAAAGAAAATGGACGTCAGTACGAATATTGTACTGAGTATGAGAGGCATAAATAATGAAGAAAGATATTAATAGTATAATGAGAACATCAATGTGAAACATCTGGACCCAACTGACATTCATAAATGAAATAATGCATGCTGTCTTACTTATACTTATCATCATAACATGTATGCATCATATGCAAGCTGCCCGTCCATAGCGGAACGGTGTGATAATCAATAACATTAGCCCGCGTCCAGGCCTCCCGCATCCGGGGTACTATCTCATGCCGCCCACTAGTGGTGTCTGCCCATGCCAGAAGGTCATGGTGTATCCGTATAGCTGCCGGCCTCAGCGGTGACTGCCCAGCCAACTAGGCCCGGTGTGAAATGCTCATGCCATGCTTATCATAAAATAATCATAATAATGTGCTCATTATAACATACTTATCTTATCATAGTACCTGCATAAGACTCGAGATTGACTTTACTCTATCGGGGTGACGTAAGGTCGTGATCCCCGATTACATTAAGGAGCAATCATGGACATTCTGCCTCACCTTGAAAGAACTAGCACATAAGGTGAGTATAGGCAATGAATAACATCATCATCATTCTAGCATCATCATATCGTGTCTCTTATCTCATATAAGCATTTATGGAAGTAGGCTTTTAACTTTTCGGAATATAGGAACTCATGAAGAAGATAGGGATTCGAGTTATAAGATTCATGCCGTTAGAAGGAAAGGACTAGCCTCACATACCTTGTCGCTTAGCTACGTTATCGATCCCTTGTCTTCCTTCAAGGTCACGTCGTTACCTTCACGGGAGCATTGGACTAACATTAGTTAATCGACTTAAGAGAATACGTCACTATTTCTAGAGAAAATTCCGCAGCACTTCCTTTATTTGTACTACTTTTCCCATCGTCTATATCAATTCCCAATGTTCACCACAACATCCACAATATTACAACCAACAACCATCATTTATATCTATTCACCATATTTCACCATTTCCCTCCAATTTTCCCACATTTATCCGTATAGCTCATTATTGTGTTCTCGCACCTTTAATACTTGTTTCATGATATAAACATCATTAATATCATATTCGTAATCCTAACACTTCAACATTCATGATTCAATCCCACTATCATCCAATGATGGCACTATTCATCCATTCAAGACCCATTTTCCATGTCTTTCTACCATTCAAGCTTCCTAGCCTCCTAATACCTTAAATAACATGATAAAGTCATGAAACATACCTTAGATAATAGCTGAACAAGTCTTGAGTTGGAATGCTTCACTTTAGCCAAACCCTAGTTCCACCTTCTATGAAATTTCTTGCCTTAAATGATCCTTTTGATGTGTTCTTACACTAGGTTTTTGTAGATTGATGATATTGATCCTAAATTTCTACTTGAAGTCTTGTTTTGGAAGAGTATGGAATGTTCTAGAGAGAGAGAGGGTCGTGGAGTGAGAAGAGGAAATGAGAAAATGAAACTTGGATCTTATTTTTATAAAATGCAAATCAGTCCCGATGCCATTTTACGGTCCATTATACGGTACGTATAATTGACCATAAAACTGATCCAGTGGTCACTCTTCTGTGTGTCAACTTCACGGTTCATTTTACGGACCGTCAAACCATTATACGGTCCGTATAACCTACCGTAAAACTCACCCTTCAGCAGTCTCTTCTGTGACACTTCTGCGGTTCAGTATACGGCCGTAAAACCCTTTTACGGTCCGTATAGTTGACCGTATAACCCACCAGTTCACTGAATCTCATTTTCTTCACTTCGTTTCATCTCCGATCCTTATGGAACCCTCTTGACAATTGTTCAACACTTCGATACCAATCTACAGGACGTTATCACTCGTCTCCAAAACACCGCATACGCTATGTCCTTTGTTAGCCTACTCACTGTACACTAACAGAAAAATTTTCGCGGTGTAACAGAAATGGAGCTCGCCAATTCCGATGGAACATCTTCTATAATGGCTTCTACTCATCTGTATATACCTGCGTGGCATGATCCTTAGAGCACATTTTTTCTCTCGGTATTTGCAGCATCAGCTCCGAAGTTCGTGAAATATTACTTTAAATGTGGAAATCCGTTCTATTCTTAAGTTATCCTTTTTGGAGGGTTTCTCTAGGTCCGAGGCAACCACATTAATATGGCTGCATATTTATCCCTTTATATACCCTCCAAGGGCCGAAATCTTCTAACATTGTCGCAAGGTTTAATCATTCTTTCTCTTACTTCACATTCCTTGTCATGGTCACTATTATTTTAGCCCCACTTATTGAAATCGGTTTTCGAACCCCACACACTCCTCTTTTGTTCCATATTACCACACTTTATCCTTTTTACATGCCTACCTTCGAATTTCTACCCAAATAGTTTCGTGCTTTGCCTGTTGTTTCTTTTGGAAGCTTTGCTCAATCATGTTTCTTACCTTTCACTCTTTTTCCGAGATTTTGGTCTCCTTGCCTTCCATTTACTCACTCTCTTTATTTTCCAAATATTGTTGTATTAGAACTTTCTAATCTTAACCAGTAAAGAAAATAACATCCACTTACCTTGTGACACTTGTACCGTTTATTTTTGCTATCACTTGAACTTCGGTACCCTTGCTCGATTGATGTCTTCCATACCGTAACACCGGTTTTGGGGATACACATACCCATCGATACAATCACATATGGGATATCATACGCATTCATATGTATATATAATTACTACCATCTCGCCTACAAAATACTTCCAAACGCTATTCAAACTCATCCTAATTCCAGAGCTGTGATGCACCTTCTTTCTCCTCAGCGGTCCAGTCTGCCTCGTCCTACGCGACCTGTTATGGTCTCCAACCATTCCGTATACTCTAATTTTCCTTAGGCTACTCTAGCTTCTCATTTATCTCTTATGTCTAAATCTATAGGACTTTTAGTACACTTCCCAGGGGGGTCACCCATCCTAATATTTCTCTCACCTTAGCACGCTTAACCTTGAAACTTCGATGGAATCCGGTGCATTAGTGCGGATATAATCGCATCCACCTCATCACATGACCTTCATTACATGGTCTGGAGCAAGTCGAAGTCTTACAGATTCCGAGCCATTTTCGTAACACATCTGTCTCCTTTAACAATTACTATTTTAGCCTTCTCAATCCCCAATATTCACCTGTGTGTATGGCTACCTTTCACCCTGGATTTCCAGATTCCTGATAGTAGGGAACACACCTTCGTCGCCGTTACTTATAAGTACTCGGGTATCAGCATGTTTGGATTCCCACTCACCATTCTTATATGATAATCTACAGCAAAATGGATTGTTGACTTTCTCTGAGTCCCCCAACAGACCTTGCTCCTACTAAACCTCGAATGTTATCCATCTTAATCCTTCGGGTTACTAATCGTCTTTCTCGCAATTATTCTTTTCATGCCATGCCAAGTCCATAACCCTTTTGAAACAACGCACCACACTTATTGTCTATTTATAATATTTCCTTTCCATGCTTCTTCGCGTTAGGTATACCAAACTAAATGACCTGATTTCGGACAATTCTGGCAGAATCTCCTTACAATTCTTACTATTCAAAATCTGCACGCAGCCAATACCAACAATGCCCCACAGGGCATGCATATGTATACGACATATCCCAGCCACCCAGAGCTTCCAATTCCAGATAAAAGAACAAAAATATCAAAACTTATCTCCGTGACTTCCCATATCATCACTCACTTTCTTCCGTCGATACTGCGCTTCTTCTAAGATCAAAGGTTAGTGCAGGGAATCTCATTTCCTACGACTTGGCTCTATCGCACGATCTAAGACAGAAAGAAGGTCAACAATCCCTAGATGCCCTGCAGCCTCCTATTTATAAATGTGTCCGGCTTCACATCCATAAATAGGACTCTACTGGACACGACTTTGCAGACAACCCCTAGGACGAACCGCTCTGATACCACTTTGTCACACCCTAACCTCTCTAGGGTGTGATGGGCACCCGACCCTTACTTAGGGCTGAGGGAACCCGCTGACTCTTACTACACGCATAATCGCTTAGGACTCTTAAGTCAAACAAAAATGAAATACATAATAAAGGCTTTCAGAAACATTCTTTTCGTCGTTCTCAAGTCAAGTAAAATATGTAGTCATTTGGACTTTGTAACAATATGCATAATGGTACGTCGGCTTACAGAACAGATGTCACACCCCGACCTTACTAGGGTGTGATGGGCACCCGACCCCATACTTGGAGCCGAGCGAACCCGCTGACTCTTATTACATATATAAACTCTGGAATCAATTCAGAATAAAATACATAGTAAGCTCTCAATATTTTTTTTTTCTTTTTATAAGTAAAGTCTATCATCATATAGGACCCGTGACGTGAAACATAATAACATATCGACGGGCGAAGCCGTCTACAAAGCTGACACTCTATACCCACGACTCTGTCTGCAAAGTCTCTAACATAGAACAAAACATCATAGTATAGCACGCTGATTCGGCTACACTCCAGGGCCAAGTGGACCTCGCCAACTTCGCTGGAACATCTTCTATAATGGCTTCGGCTCATCTGGGTGTACCTGCGTGGCATGAAACACAGCCCCCGAAGAAGAGGGGTCAGTACGAGCAATGTACTGAGTATGTAAGGCATCAACGACAATACAAGGAGAGGTACCAGTGGAGATAATCACAAAGGAATCATATGGCATCTCGTATGGAACATATCATGTCGTGTCATATCATATCATGTCATATCATGTCATATCGTATCATATCGTGTCATATCATAGCATATCATGTCGTATCATATCTGTCACGACCCAGCCCCGTGGGCCGCGACTGGTGTCCTGCTGGGACACCCCAAACGAACTCACACCCAGACCATCGTAATCAGACTCGTCCAAACTCAACGTACGTTATTCGAACTCAACATCGGAATCAGACATCTACCAAACACTTATCCTAAGCAGTCGCCCGTACTGATCAGACAAATCACAAATCAGAAAGGAGGCGGAATGTACATCGCCAAATTTCACACACACACATCAGAAGGGTGGCGGAATGCACATCGCCCCCAAATGCATACACATACATACAAACTCAGAGGCCGACTTGGCCATAGTAGCGTACGGGCCGCATAAGATCGTAAAACAGACTCACATGCAAACACACCGGACCCACGACCCACACATCTGACTACAGGCCTCTTAGACAAAACAGAACATACAAACTTAGGACGGGACAGGGCCCCGCCGTACCCACTCATCCAAATATACAGAGTACAGACACAACCAAAAGATATGTACCGAAAGTAGGCTCCGGATCAAGGGGAGCTCTTCAACACAGCCGAAAGAGTAGCCTAAACTGGAGGACCATCCAAACGAGCTTCGGTACCTGCGGGCATGAAACACAGCCCCCGAAGAAACGGGGGTCAGTACGGGAGACGTACTGAGTATGTAAAGCAGAAGGTACAGAAATTACAAACACAGCTGGAGTCAGGAAGAACAAACACACCAACATCGTAAACAAAGCAAACCTGTGCGGGAGGCGAACGTACAAATGCAAATCAAATCATGCATAGGGTATAGGAACGTGGTCACCCCCCGACGCTGGTGCCACAACACATCATAACTCCAGAAGTTTTCAAATCTCCGTACAGTCTCCAGACACAGCATATCACACACACATCATATCATCAGAACATATCAAATGCCATATCACATCATAACTCCATAAACGGTAACCGGCCCTATGGCGAGGCCTCGGAAACCGTAACACATCATAACTCCCGAATATATTATAGCGCGCACGATCACAAAGTCGGCCCGGGTACCGACGAACGAAGTCACAACAGACAGCACGAACAGAGTAGTGCAGAAACCATATGCATATCAAAATAATTTGTCGGACTCAACATATCGTTTACATATAGGTAGATACTGACGCCAGAAGGCTCGGAGTAGGAATCGAATTGATAAAAGTAGGCATATAAAGGTTACGAAGTTCCAAACTGTCAAATTCGTAAGAAGAACTGTTTATAAGTCATTTTCCGAAAATCTCACATCATTCAAAGTACAGAACGTACATTAATGGCATAGGAAGTTTCAAACACATCTTTGGGTCATAAACAGACGGTTGCGGATCATAACGGACACAAACGAATCAAACAAACCGAATAAGGGGAGCCTCGGGGCTCGCGGGCCCACCTCGGGTCAAATTGAGGCGGCGGACACAAATCGCAGATTTTTGGCTCCATAGAGTCATTTACAAAAGTTTCGAAGAGTTTCGGACTCAACAGCACAAGTTATGGAGGTACGAGCGTTCTTTTACCCAAATGGGACCAAAAGGTTTCAATCGCGCTGAATGAATAGTGCTCGAACTTGAACCTCGATTTCCGAGAGCAGAGTTATTCCCGTGATTCCGAAATTTACCTAGTGGGTCTAGGACATGCCAAAAGAATGAGAGGTAGGCTTTACATACCTGGTTGGCGCCTTACGCTCCTCAAATCGCAATTCCCGTTTCGTCCAGAAACTGCAAATGGTCACTTTTACCAGTTACTATTCATGAGAATTAACATTTTAGTCTTTGGGCTATATTTGGCTACCGAAATTTCGGCAGCACTTCCCCTATAAATCTAACGCCCCCGAGACTTAGCTCGGCTCAAAATATAACAACATCAACAGCCCAAACATCATTACACAATACGAATCACAATCAAACACACTAACTTCATAATTGCACCTTATTTCATAAGTTGATAATCCTATTTCCAAACTTCACAATTTCAACTCATACCCACATTATTGTATTCATTCATTCAAGATTATTCCATTACATAGCAAACAAGTTCCAAACCATATACAATCATCCCCAAGGTTCACTACTTTCCAATTTTTATTCAAAACACCAAAAGTTACGACGAACGTTCTAACTTACGTCGTTTCATTCCAAACTCATTATCATCAACCATAAATCTTATTTAAGGTCTTTAGTGTCATAAATATACTATGATATACACAAATATACCAAATGTATACGCTTTCCGATAACGTCCGAAATTATTTTCTAACACCAACTCAATTCCTTAATCAATCCTTTACAACATAAAGACCGCAACAACACATTATTCACACTAAACAAGATAAAATTCTTATGGCTTGCACCACACAAAACTCACGGCCAAACCCACACTTTTTACACACACACACCATGCACAAACACAACCCCATCCCACAATCTTCACACTAATTCAATCACCAACACATACATATCCATTTCATAACATTAAAACATAAAAATCTTACCTTTTTCTTGAGTTTCCGACTTGCCGCAAACGTCGCTCTTTCTCCGAACTGCTTGTATCACAACGAAGAGCACCTCGAACTCACCAATTATTCCAAAGAGGCTAAGTGACGGGATTAGAAACAAGCCACGAATTTTTTTTTTCTTTCTCTTTCTTTTTCGGCCGAATGCCCTCTTTTGTGGGTGTTCTTGAAATTTTTTTGTGTTTATCTTGAAATCCCTCAAGTGTGTATAATATATATCCAAGTAGGAGTCATGTGCATAGCACATGACTCATTAAAAGTGGGCTTGGGCTTGCCTCCTTGGCCGGCCACCTTATTCATTGGGCCTAAATTCTTGTATTCAATTTTCTTGGCCCGATTCATTAAAAGTCCCGTTTTGTAATTTCCGAAACTAATTTCCGAAGTTCCAAATTTACCCTCGGCCTTCCCCGAGGTCTTGATATCAATGATTTCATAATCACATGAGCATAGCAACTTGAATCAAATTATTTCCTCAACACACACAAGCCTTATTTATTTCTTGATTTCCCGTTATACGAAAATACGGGACATAACATTCTCCCCCCCTTAAGAACATTCGTCCTCGAATGTTGAATCGAACCCATGGGTGTCGTACTACTCCGGGAGGGTTCTCTTGATAGTTGTCCTTTATCGATTTCTCCGATATGTCTCCTCTACCAATACTAGGGTAGATTTTTCACATCGCTGACTCAAATACCTTCATAATACATTTTCTCATACTCTACGTGATCACCGAACTCTGCACTATATTCTTGTAAGGGACGGACGCTTTCCAGACACCATCGTCAATATCATCTCCTTTTCACACTCCTGAGTTTCCTCACCACATCATCGAAATCTCACTTTACTCCCTATCAGACACTTCATGCCAAACAGATTCAGAACTAAAACCGGACGGATTCATAATCGGAGGCAGACATACTCAACTATGGCGGACGGATTCGTAGTCAACATCGAAGGTACGGAAGCATATCAGACACATCTGAGATCGGAGTCAGACGTACAAAGGAGTATCGGACGAATTCGTAAGCAGAATTAAACACACGAAGGTATACCAAACAGATTCACAATCGAAGTCAGATGTACGGACTCATATCGGACAGATCCGAAATCGGAATCAAATATACAGGGTTGTTTCATACAAAGTCGTGACCAGTCAAACCGAAGTGTATCGAACACACACGCGGTCAAAATCAAACGTACAGAAGCATATCAGACGGATTTATATCCAGAGTCAGACCCACAGAGGTGTGCCAGACGGAAACGGTTTCAGAATCAAACGCACAAAAGGTTCATCGAACAAGAACGCAGTCGAACTCAAAAATATAGAGGCGTACTAGGTAGAGCCTCATCGGCATCGGAAGTGCAGAAGCACTATGGATAGAATGTCAATTTGGGATTAAATCATTTATATTAAGGCTCCAAGAATTTATGAGAATTTTCCTTTATTTGCAAACTCACCCATCAGTCGTCACACAATTTACCTTGCGTCTTACGTATCGGCTTCTTCAAACATTCCAACTACTCACACTGCTTATCTTTTATTTATCACAACATTAGTTTCCGGGGCTCGGCTCTTAGCCCTCATGGCCCTGAATGGAAATCATACACACACACATACACATACACATACACATACACACGTTTACTCATACCTTACTGGCGAACATCTCTGACTGTTATTCAAATTCGTTCAATTTCCCAAGAGGTGTTGTACCCTTCCCCTTTTGCCCATTTAGTCCGCCTCGTTCCGCGCGACTCTCGAAAGGGCACTAATTACTTCACACACATCCTATTTGCCTTTGGTTACCCCAAGTTTTCATTTACGTTAGTCATACTTACACTTGTGCAAAATTTTTGCATTACTTCCCAGGGGGTCACCCATCCAGGATTGCTCTGGCTTGAGCACGCTTAACTCCGAAACTTTCGCGCAGTTTGACACGTTAGGGCTGATATAATTTCGCCAATTGCCTCGCACTACCTTTGTCACGTAATTTTAGGCCAAACGGGGTCTTAGCAAATTTTTCGGAAATTTTTCGTAGCGGGTCCCACTCTCGGCTAAGCCGTACCATTACCTTGTCGCCCTTCTGAATTCCCAACATTCACTTTCATACACATATACATATGATCACAACTAACCCACGAGTCTAAGCCTCCAAATAATCGATGTGATCCGATAGGAATGCCACCGTAAGGTGTTCTCTGGCTACCGTCAGAAGAAAACTAAAGCCCGATAAGTATCGCGGGGCCTTTTGTACTTGGTCTCCATTTTTTTTTTTTTTTACTCCTATATTTCTGGAAAAATTTGGGCAGAGTTTCCTCTGTATTTCTTACTATCCGAAACCTGTACACCAGAAATACCAACCACGCCTCACAGGGCCAACACATATGCACACACATACATATCATATCACGTCGTAACGCAGCCACACAGGGCTGATGACTTCAAATAGAAATTATAACATCGTCGACACTTACCACACGTGCCCAACTCGAACGGCATCGGGGCACCTCCCTGTTTACCTTCATCCAGGATTTCCAAAATCACTCGAACGGTGGGGATATTTAGTCGCCCTTGCCTTGGGTCACCCGGTCTCTAATTCCCTTAAATTTTCGTCGTCTTCATAGGACAACGTTTTTGCGAATATCATACACATTTAGAAAATTCTAAAAACTCATACACTTATAAATAATCAATATCGGGTCTGACCTGGGGAGCTGCCGTGAGAGGTACGTCCACTATCATCCACGTCTGTCTGCTCCCTGCCTATCCGGTCTCCACTATCACCTGCATCTGAATCGGAGGGGTACGGACGATCAGACAAATCCCGGCTCACCGGTGACCCAGGCCAAGAACCGGAGAAATCCATAGCACTCTCCGAGGTGGCCGGGCTATCAGGGTTCTCCCTAATGACAAGAGCTGGCGCGTATTTGAAAATCTCCTCCTGAGTCATCCCAGAAGAATGCTCCGATGGGCCTGCCTCATCACTATCCTCCTACGCGGAGGTAAGAAACTCCGGAGGGGTCATCGCCAGACCCTCCGAGATATCTGTGTCGTAGCCATCCTCCACGGGATCCTCCGCCCCAGGGATCGGGGACTCTGGAGGAGTCGTAGAGGGGTCCTCCGACGGATCCGTATCGTAGCTATCCTCCGGGGAATCCTCCGAAGGATCCGTCTCGATCGAGTAACTGGGGCCCTGCCTACTTGGCCCTGGTGACAGCCTGGGGGCCTTCTTGGCACCCCCATCCTCATCGTCGGAAGCCGTCCTCTTCATCCTTCACCAACCTACAATCACCTGCAGGAAGAGGGTCAGAATCATTTTTTCCCAAATACCGACACTTCTGCTCCATGGAGCCTTGTTGTAGGCACAACAATTCGTAAAGGAGAATCATCCTAATCATACAGCTTTATCGCACGATCTAAGAATCCAAGGAAGGGGTAACATCCTAAATGCCCTGTAGCTTCCCGTTTATAGATGTGGTGCACAACACATCGATAAACAAGACTCTACTAGACACGGCCTGTAGACATTCCGAGGACAAACCGCTCTGATACCACTTTTGTCACGACCCAGCCCCGTGGGCCGCGACTGGTGTCCTGCTGGGACACCCCAAACGAACTCACACCCAGACCATCGTAATCAGACTCGTCCAAACTCAACGTACGTTATTCGAACTCAACATCGGAATCAGACATCTACCAAACACTTATCCTAAGCAGTCGCCCGTACTGATCAGACAAATCACAAATCAGAAAGGAGGCGGAATGTACATCGCCAAATTTCACACACACACATCAGAAGGGTGGCGGAATGCACATCGCCCCCAAATGCATACACATACATACAAACTCAGAGGCCGACTTGGCCATAGTAGCGTACGGGCCGCTTAAGATCATAAAACAGACTCACATGCAAACACACCGGACCCACGACCCACACATCTGACTACAGGCCTCTTAGACAAAACAGAACATACAAACTTAGGACGGGACAGGGCCCCGCCGTACCCACTCATCCAAATATACAGAGTACAGACACAACCAAAAGATATGTACCGAAAGTAGGCTCCGGATCAAGGGGAGCTCTTCAACACAGCCGAAAGAGTAGCCTAAACTGGAGGACCATCCAAACGAGCTTCGGTACCTGCGGGCATGAAACACAGCCCCCGAAGAAACGGGGGTCAGTACGGGAGACGTACTGAGTATGTAAAGCAGAAGGTACAGAAATTACAAACACAGCTGGAGTCAGGAAGAACAAACACACCAACATCGTAAACAAAGCAAACCTGTGCGGGAGGCGAACGTACAAATGCAAATCAAATCATGCATAGGGTATAGGAACGTGGTCACCCCCCGACGCTGGTGCCACAACACATCATAACTCCAGAAGTTTTCAAATCTCCGTACAGTCTCCAGACACAGCATATCACACACACATCATATCATCAGAACATATCAAATGCCATATCACATCATAACTCCATAAACGGTAATCGGCCCTATGGCGAGGCCTCGGAAACCGTAACACATCATAACTCCCGAATATATTATAGCGCGCACGATCACAAAGTCGGCCCGGGTACCGACGAACGAAGTCACAACAGACAGCACGAACAGAGTAGTGCAGAAACCATATGCATATCAAAATAATTTGTCGGACTCAACATATCGTTTACATATAGGTAGATACTGACGCCAGAAGGCTCGGAGTAGGAATCGAATTGATAAAAGTAGGCATATAAAGGTTACGAAGTTCCAAACTGTCAAATTCGTAAGAAGAACTGTTTATAAGTCATTTTCCGAAAATCTCACATCATTCAAAGTACAGAACGTACATTAAACACAATAGCTTCAACACAACACTTTATGACCCTTCTCCATAACTATTTTCGTTTTTAAAGCTTGCTAGACCTTAAAATAAACTCAACACAAGATATGGGATGAATAAAATACCTTATACTTGAAGAAACTCAGCCACATAAATTTTCTTCAACGCCACACTTGAGTAGAAGGAAGAACAATCACCTTTCACGGACTAGTTTGGCGAAATCTTGTTAAATTCTTGATTTTTCAAACTATAATATTTGGGAGAAATTTTGAGAGGCTTCTAGGACTTTTGGAATACTAATATTGCTGAAAAATGGGATTTATGGGGTATTTATAGCACCCCTAAGTCGGTTTCACCGACCTCCCCACGTGGGGCCCGCGGTTCTCTTTATTATTTTTTTGGCAGTTTAAGGTATCTCTCTTAAAATGGCCATAACTTATGATTCCGACATCGTGTGAGGGTCCACAACCTACCGTTGGAAAGCTAATTCAATTATCTATAACTTTTATTTCTGGGGGTTTTCCCAAATTCCAAACATATAATGCCGTTTTTGCCCCTCCAAGTCAGGTCATCCGAAAACGTTTTCTTAAATCGTCCTTTTGGAGGGCTTACACTCATTTTTGGCTTATGGGTCCTTCTTAGGACTTGCTCAACTTCACATGTACTACTCATATATCTCTTTATATGTCTTTTATAAAGTCCCGATGAGTGGGCCCCACCTTGGCTTATGGTTACGAGGGCTATCATCAAGTGATCACGTTAACCGATTTACTTCCTACGCTCTCCAAATGCCATCTATATGCATTCTCATACTCAGATAATATAATCTTTATCTCTGATCCTTGTGTGAAATTCCCGTTTTGCCCCTGTTCTTCCGCATTATTTTCATGAACCATTTTGTGAATTCCTCTTTTTACCCTTAACCTTTCCCGATATTTCCATACTACTAATATTCATAACCAACTTGTACATTAAAATAATTTTGGGTGATGGTCATTTCCTTAGCTTTGCAACGACTACCTTGAAATATCCGAACATATAAAATACGGGATATAACAACAGATTACAAGACTGACTTTCTATACCCACGACTCTGTCTGTAAAGTCTCTAACATCGACCAATATACCATAGCATGAATACCCTGACTCGGCAACACTCCAGGAGGAAATGGAGCTCGCCAATTCCGCTGGAACATCTTCTATAATGGCTTCTACTCATCTGTATATATCTGCGTGGCATGAAACGCAGCCCCCGAAGAAAGGGGGTCAGTACGGAATATGTACTGAGCATTTAAGGCATGAAATACAGTAAAGAGGATCACAACTGAAACAAAGATTTACCAAAAACAAGTATGACTTTTAAAAACATCAATGCACTTGCCTTTTGAAATGAAAATCATGTATGTCAACATCATATATCATATATACATATAACGTGCCCCGGCCCTCTAGTGAGGGACGCGGTGAATAAAATCATGTATGTCAATGTCATGTATCATATATGCATGTAACGTGCCCCGGCCCTCTAGTGAGGCACGCGGTGAATAGAGTCATCATATGCCATCCTGGCCGCCACCCCGTCATCATATCATCATGTCATCATATCATATATATATACATATAACGTGCCCCGGCCCTCTAGTGAGGGAAGCAGTGAACAATGCAGTGGAGTACGCACGAGAACATGCCCTGGCCCGGGACGCAGTGAAGGACATATTGAGGCATGCACGAGCAGAGTAGTGAGAGACCATTTGCACATAAATACATTTTTAAGACTCGATAGATAAGTACATAAACCGACACTTGAAATATCGTAAACACGTTTCGGGTCAATCCGAGTTTGCATAAGAAAGTTATGACCATCATTTACTACAAAACCTTCTACGAACGTTTTAAAGCAATCCGAGACCATCTACGAAAGTTAGAGACATTAACACTTGAAGAACTCTTTATGCTTTGCTCGTTATGAAATCATACAATAAGCCCGACTATACTAAGCATACTCATAGCAAGGAGTGAATAAGAATCGTAAACAGCTCGGAATAAAAGAGTAGAGTTACCCCAAGGTACGTGTCATACCTTACTTGGCTCTAGGACATGCCAAAAGAAAGAAATGGTAAGCCTTACATACCTGTCCCACGTCCTATTAGCTACGCTTATTCGTCCAAGCTTGCTAGTCTACATTCAAGAGGATTTACGCAATCATTAGACTCATCATTATACGCTTGTCTTAGTCTTTCAAATAAATTCATTTATAATCTGCCGAAATTTTGGCAGCATTTCCCCTGTAAATTCAACCAACCACGAGAATTCAACTCAGCCAAATCATCAACAACAATACCAACAACCATATTAACAACTTTCAACAATCAATCCAAAATGCATTCTAACGTTAGTAACTCCTTTTACATAATTCGACGACATTTCACTTATATTCAATTCAATCAAAACAACCCAACTTACAATCTTCCAACTCAATGAAATCAACACATCTCTTGCTTCCAAATTCATGAATTATATCTACAACCACACGTTGACAACATTATCTACACAAGTACAAGAAACCATGCTAACGTCACATTGATCCCTACAACAGCCCACATACAATTACCACTTCATTCCAAACCATTAAATCCTCATTTTTCATCATAGAATCTACTACCACAACAATTAAAATACTAAGTAGAATTAGTTCATCACTTCTACACAATACAAACACCTACACGGCCTCACTCCAACATACATAGTTCCATGAATTTCATCCATTTCTACTCACTACAACATACGCAAATCATTCCTAACACATGTAAAAGAAGATCGAACACATACCCTTTTCCCACTCATCTTCTTACTTGGCTAGGATTGTAATTTGCACAAATGAGTGGTCTGATTGCTCCAATAACTCCTCCATGTTAACTAGGACCTTCCAATTGGTTGGAATACTAAAAGAAAATAGTTTTTCTTGATCAATTCCAAGACATCAATTTTTGCTAGCTTGGCCGAATGCCTCTCCTCCTTTTTTTCTTTTTCTTCTTCTCCAAGCTTTTTGATTTATAAAGATGAATATGTCTTATTTTTGCCATCACTTATCTATATATATAATTAGGCCTTACCAATATAAGGTGGACACATGCCCCTTCTCCCTCTTTCTTGAAGTTTCTTAAAATAAAACAAAGATGAATAATTGTCTTATTTTGTCATTACTTACCCATATACATATTTATATATATGTATAGCTCCTACTAATACAAGGTGAACACATTCCCCCACTCATGGTCTTGAGTTAATTGGCCAAGCCATGGGTGGGGCCCACACACACACACCACACGGCCAAGTGGGCCTTCATGAACCTTCTCGAATGTTTTTTGAATTTCCCTTTTTGCCCCTAGCCTTCCTCAATATTACCATGAACCACCTTGTGAATTTTCCTTTTTACCCCTAGCCTTTCTCAACATTTCCATACTAATAAACAACTTGTGTATTAAAATAATTCCGGAAAATAGTCTGGCCCTTAACTTACCACGACTATCTTGAAATATTTGAATGTACAAAATACGGGCTATAACATTTTATATACATTTGCCTCTCGACCATCAAAATATATATATATATACATATGATAACATCTTGTGAGACCATCTAACCCACACTGCGTATCTACGAGCCTCTACTGACATACTGTATACATAGACGGAACAAGACTCACAATATAGTGTCAACATTCCTCGCTCATACACATTAAGAGAAATCCACCATTTTTCTCCAATTATTTTCCATATTTTATGGTTTTAGCTCGTTATCGCATTTTCTCATGTATAATACTTATCTCATGGTCTAAACATCATTTATAGCATATTCATAATCATAACGTACCAACTTTCATGATTCCATTCCATTATTATTCAATAGTGACTCTATTCACTCATTCAAGACCCACTTTCCATGTCCTTCTACAATTCAAGCTTCTTAACCTTCTAATACCTTAAACAACATGCTAAAGTCATGAAACTTACCTTAGATGATAGTTGAACAAGCCTTGAATGAGAATACTTCTCTAGCACCAAAACCCTATCTCACCTCCTTTGATTTTCTTTGATGAAGATGAACTCTACTTGGGTTTCATACACTTTGATTCATGAATTTGATGTTGTTGATCATTGATTTCCTTGGTATTTTTGTTGTGGAAGTGTTTTGAGACTTTTTTTAGAGAGTTCTTGAGTTGGAGAGTGGAAGAAATGAAATGGATGAAATAAAATGGACCCTTACACTTAAACTTAAAAGCTGGCCGAGCCAACTTAGACGGACCAACATACGGTCCGTACTATTTATACAGACCGTATGTATGGGCGTACATTTGATCCAGTGGCTGGTCCCTCCTTTGGCCAATTATACGGCCAAATCTATGGCTAGTATATTTTATACAGTCCGTAGATTGGACCGTGTAATGACCAGTGGTTCCGTTTTTGTTCTCGTCGACTCATTTGATCCCGATCCTTATGGAACCTTCTTAACACTTGTTTAACACTTCAATACCCATCTAAGGTACGTCATTGCATGTCTCTAAGACACCATTATGCCCTCACCACATCGTTGCTCGGTATTCTTATCCGATATACAACATACGACTCGTTTTCCTTAACAACTTCCTTCCCTCGTCTCGGATGGTTTTGAAATCTCGTTTGGGGTTATCAACTACTATTCCTCACTCATCGACATGTCGTATACGCCTTGACCTTCATTGTCATATTCACAGTACATGTACGGGGAATTTCCCAAGGTGCAACATGAACCTTCAATAGAACATGGTCACCAATAGCAAACTTCAAATCCCGGACCTTCCGGTCCGCATACATCTTTTGCCGACTCTGAGCTGCCACAAGCCTGGCCTAAATAACTCTCACTATATCAAGGGACTCTCTCAATATATCCGTGCTTCCAGGTCGAGCCTCGAACCCATCGAACCAACTAATTGGAGATCTACACCTCGTACCATATAAGGCTTCAAAAAGAGTCATATCAATACTCGAATGATAATTGTTGTTGTATGCAAACTCTACCAAAGGCAAGTGATAATCGCAATGATCACCAAAGTCAATAACATACGCTCTCAACATGTCCTCGAGCACCTAAATGGTCCGCTCGGACTGGTCATCAGTCTGGGGATGGAAAGTTGTACTAAAGTCCAATCGGGTACCCATCTCCTCATGAAATGCTCTCCAGAATCGGAAAGTGAAGATAGTACCCCGATCAGATACAACAGAAATAGGGATCCCATGTAATCTCATAATATCATGAATATACATCTTGGCTAACTTCTCCACGGTATAGGAAACCTGAACCGGAACAAAGTGAGCGGACTTAGTCAATCGATCCACTATCACCCAAATAGAATCAAACTTGCCAAGGTTCTTCGGAAGACCCGTGACAAAATTCATGGTAATCCTCTACCAGTTTCACTCGGGAATGGGCATCCTCAGAAACACCCCATCGGGTCACTGGTGCTCATACTTTACCTGTTGACAATTTCCATGCTTAGCCACAAAATCAACTATATCTCTCTTCATACGACGCCACCAATAGTGCTGCCTCAAGTCACGGTACATCTTAGTCGCTCTCGGATGAATGGAATAGCGAGAGCTATGGGCCTCAGATAAGATCAACTGAATCAGATCACCAACACGAGGAACACACACGTGTCCTCCAATCCTCAGAATGCCCGCAGAATCAATCACGGCCTTATTAACCTCCTGTCTCGACACCTTATCTCAAATCTTACTCAACTAAGAATCCTCAAACTGATTAGCCTTGATCCGATCCAATAACAATGATCTAGCCTCTATACAAGCTAAAATCCTGCCCGATGCTGAGATGTCGAGACGGACGAAACTGTTGGCCAGAGTCTGAACTTCCATGGCCAATGGACGCTCGGAAACAATCAATCGAGCTAAACACCCCATACTCACTGCCTTGCGACTCAAGGCATTAGCTACCACATTGGCTTTACCAGGGTAATACAGAATAGAGATCTCATAGCCCTTCAAGAGCTCCATCCATCGGCGCTGCCTGGAATTAAGATCTCTCTGGGTAAACACATGCTGAAGGCTACGGTGATCGGTAAAAACCTCACAATGAACACCGTACAAGTAATGCCTCCAAAACATCAAAGCGAAGACTAAGGCTAGCAACTCCAAATTATGGGTAGGGTAATTCTTCTCGTGAAATTTTAATTGGCGAGAAGCATAAGATATAACTCTACCCTCCTGCATTAACACCGCACCTAAACCCATACAGGAAACGTCACAATAGACTGCGAAATCCTTACCTTCCACAGGCAAGGCTAAGATCGGGGTTGTAGTCAAAAGAAGTTTGAGCTTTTGGAAGCTCTTCTCCCAATCATCCGTCCACTGGAAAGGAACATGCTTTTGAGTCAATCTGGTCAAGGATGAAGCAATGGTTGCGAAACCCTTCACAAAGCGACGATAATAACTTGCCAAACCCACAAAACTACAAATTTCAGTAACAGTAGCGGGCCTCGCCCAACCCCTCACAATCTCTATCTTCTGTGGATCAACTATAATCCCCTCCTTAGACACCACATGGCCCACAAATGCTACAGACTCCAACCAGAACTCACACTTAGAGAACTTAACAAACAAACTATGTTTCTTCAACAAACTAAGAACGGTATGGAGATAGCTCTCATGCTCCCCTCTACTGTTGGAATACACCAAGATGTCATCAATAAACACAATCACAAAAGAATCAAAGAACGGGCTAAAGATGCCATTCATCAAGGTCATAAATGTAGCTGGGGCATTGGTAAGCCCAAAGGACATCACTAAAAACTCATAGTGGCCATTTCTCATCCAAAAGGCCATTTTCGGAATATCCTCTGCCCTGATCTTCAACTGGTGATAGCCGGAACATAAATCAATCTTACAAAACACCGAAGCACCCTGAAGCTGGTCAAATAGATCATCAATACGAGGCATAGGGCAATTGTTTCGGATAGTGACCTTTTAAACTGGCAGTAATCAATACACATCCTCATAGTCCCATCTTTCTTCTTCACAAATAACACTGGAGCCCCCCAAAGGGAGACGCTTAGTCTAATAAACCCTTTGCTTAATAAATCGTACTTGTTCCTTAAGCTCCCTCAACTCGGCAGGTTCCATCCGATATGGTGGGATGGAAATGGGGCGAGTGCCCTGGTCTACGTCAATACAGAAATCAATGTCGCAATCGAATGGCATACCCAGCAAATCTGACGAAAATACCTCCGCGAACTCGCTCACAATAGGGATTGACTCAAGGGGTGGAGATGCAACTGTCGTATCGCAAACATGCACCAAATACGCTAAACACCCCTTACTTACTAACTTCTTCGCCCTAAGGAAGGAAATGATCTTCTTCGGAGTGCTAGGAGTACCTCTCCACTCAAGCCTAGGAATGCCCGGCATGGCTAAAGTGCATGGTAAGCAGAAAACCAGGACATACGCAATATAATATCAAAGTCCACCATATCAAGAATCATGAAATCTACCCAAGTGTCGTACGCCATAAAAGTAACCAAACAAGACCGGTAGACTCAATCAACAACCACAGAATCTCTGACCGGAGTAGACACATGAACATGTATATCTATACTATCATAGGGTAAATCCCAACCAACGGCATGAAATGCAGATACATACAAATAAGTGGATCCAGGATCAAATAACATAGTGATAGACTGCCCCCGAACAGAAGTAATACCTGCTGTCGCTACATCAAGGATCTCCATCCGGAGGCCAAGCTGCTCTCGCCCTCATGGCCTCAACTGTCGCTGCACATTAAAATATGACCTGGAACGAAGCGCCCTCGGCCTCAAGCTGAATACAGGGTAGATGGAGAGGGCCATCCAGCCCGCTAATAAACCACCGTATCCTGCCGACCTCCATCGAAATCAAAGGATAGGAGTAACGAGCCAGATAGGAGAAGGACAGTGCATAGGTAGCGACTGGCATGCCCTCCTGATGGAGTTTGAGAAACAGCCTCTGACGTTCTTCTCTCCGCGAACGGGGCATGTATCTCTCCAAAAACACCCCGTGGAACTGCCCCCAAGTAAGTGGACGCGCGCCTGCTGGCCTGCTGGCAAGGTAGTCTCTCCACCATGCCCTCGCGCCACCGTTGAGTCAAAAGGTAACATACCTAACTCCGAGGGTATCCGTAATCCCTGCTGCATGGAACAGCTCGTTCGTGATCACGATGAACCCGTAGGCCTCCTAGTCTGGTGCGCCCGTAAAATCAGTAGGGTCAACCTCATGTACATGCTTCATGAGGGTGTATCGTGAATCCTCACCATCTATGAGGGAAGAGATAAGAGTCAGATACCAATTTGATCTTTCCAGATACCAATTTGAATAAAGTAGCACGACGGGAAGAAAGAAGGTGAGATTTACTAAATGTCCTATAGCCTCCCACAGATAAGTACGGAGCTCATCATACCGATCCACGACACTCTACTAGACACGCTCTCGTATTAAAGATCGGGTAACCTAAGGCTCTGATACTAACTTGTCACGACCTATTTTGCTTAGGCCGTGTGGGCACTTACCTTCCCACCTCGGTAAGCTAACCCTTATCCCAACAATGAACTAATACATAAATTGAAAAAGTTAAGTAGCGAAAATCAATAAATACGTCAGTCACACTATGTATATAGATAGATAGATAGTAGTAAAGAAGTTCGGAAGACAGTAAATACCCCCAAGGTCTAGTCTGAATAATACAAGAGCATCTAGGGAGAATAATACAATTTGGAAGTACTAATACATGATATCTATATCTCTGGAATGAAAGTAAGACACGTAATAGGAAAGTCTTCAAGGTCAGCGGACGCCATGCTCACCCTGAAAACTCGAGTGAAAGCTGAAGGGTCACTCAGCCACGGGTCAGAGAAGTAGATCCGACCTGGTACTCTACATTTATAAAAGAATGCAGCAAGTTCATGTCAGTACAAAAAACAGTACTGGTAGGCATCATCGGCCGATGAAGTATAATTAACACAATTCAGAAATAAAGCAGATAAACAAGGAATCCAGCAAGTATAAGACAATATAACCACAACCAGATATCCATCATTGCCTACGTAAAGCATCTAAACCCAAATCTGTCAAGTCCGGATGTATCCGATCCAATCCAATCACCACAATAGAATTATCACAATCCATCATCATAACAGAGTCATCACAATCCAATCATCACAATATCTCAATCAAGTCATAATGCAATTAAGTGCAATAATGGTATGAATGCGATGTCATGCCATGCAAATAAGTTATACACATGTACTCCGGACGGAAATATCAACATCTCGATAGCACAACACAGCGTGTCTCGCGAAGTCTAAGGGCCACCCGTCCCGGATCTTTGCCCAACAGAAAGATGGGACCCTGGCTAACTGCTCACAAGGGGAGTCTCACCGGCACCACCCTGGGGGACCCGCAGAGTCCATGCACTAACAATGATCTCGAAATAACATCGAAATCGGCCATGCAACAACGATGCCGGAATAGCTCATCGGATATCGATCATCTCATAGTCACTCAAGTAAAAGAGCCTGTCAAATATCAATTTCACACAATCAACAATTTCGGAATTGAACCTCGGACATCGGCCTTCTCCCAATCACTCAAGTAAAATAGTTCATCAAATATCAGTTCATATAATCAACGATTCCAGAATGGATCTTCGAACATCGGCCTTTTTATAATCACTCAAGTAAAAGAGTTTATCAAATATCAGTTTCTCTCAATCAATGATATCGGATCATCACCGGGTATCAACCATGCATGAATATGAGAAAATGCGCGCTATGCATATGTAAATCGATCAAGTTCAATATCACAAGTACCGCAACAGGATACGCTAACAAGTATCACATCACAATTCCGACAGTGGGTATGCCAACATATATCAATAAGTCAAGTACCAACAGTGGGAACCCAACAATATATCCAAGTACAAATACCAACCATGGGTATGTCAATTCTATCCAAATCAAGATGACAAAACAAAACTCGATATCTACCAACTACACATGGCATCAACCATCAAAATGGAACAACCAAGCACACATAACGGGGTGGCTAGTTGTTACACCGCGGAAAATTTTTCGTTCATGCATAGTGAATAGACTGAAGAAGAGCGTGACGTATTCGATGTTTTGATGAGTAAGAAATAACATTCGATGATTCTAAATGAGATTTGAAAGACATTCGAAGTAAGAGAAGAAAGTTGCCAAGAGGAGGCAAGACATACGAGATGTGTCGGAAAGGATTTACGAATAACGAATTAATGATGCTTTGGAGAAGAGTTATAACGTCCCCTAGATTGTTAATGAAGTGATAAACAAGTGTCAAGAAGGTTCCATAAGGATTGGAGATCAAACGAGTCGACGAAAATGATTTTCGGTAAACTGTGGATTGTACGGTCCATTATAAGGACCGTACAAAAGATACGGACCGTAGGTATGGCCGTATATTTAGCCAAGATGGGCAGTGTTCACTGGAACCATTATACGGTCATACATACGGACCGTATAAATTGTACGGACCGTATGTGTGTCGGTATAAATGGGTCGGGACAGAATTGTGTGTATTTAATAAGGGACCAAGTTCATTTCATTTCATTTCCCTTCACACCCCTTCTCTATTAAACATCTCTCTACACTTCTCCAACAAGAATTCAAGGGGTGTTTGTGATCAATTACATCAAACCAAGTGAATCAAGTGTAAGAAACTCATTAAAGTTCATCCAAGACAAGGAATCCAAGGAAAGGTGAAACTAGGGTTTTGCTCAAGTGAGGAGTTTCCACCCAAGGTTCATTCCTACACCATCTAAGGTAAGTTTTATGGTATTTACATGATGTTTAAGGTATTTGAAAGTTGAAACACTTGGATTGTAAAAGGATATAGAAAATGGGTCATGAAAGAGTGAATAGTGTCATTTTGAGTGATAACTTGAATTGAGTCATGATTATTGATGTGTTTTAATATGGTTATGCTATAAATGATATTAAGGACATGGGATAAGCATTATATGTGAGAAAACGTACTAGTATACTATGACCATGATTATGGATGAATTAAAGTGGAATTGTGAAATGAGGGTAATGTAGATGAATGACGATTGATGGTTATGATATTGTGAACGTTATTATGAATGTTTGGGAGCTGATATACAATATGGGAAAGGTTGTATAAATAAAGGAAATGCTGCCCAATTTTCTCCAGCTTTAGTAAGCACGTTCATGTAATCGATTAGCTAACGTGAATGCGAATTCTCTTGAAGGTAGAAACGTGAGTGTTACACCTTGAAAAATCTTCCTTTGTTGCTCAAATGAATGAACTAGTAAGGAGTACGAGTATACAATATTTCCATGAGTAAGAAATGACAATTGATGGCCTTAAGTAAGATTTCAAAAGCAATCGCAACAAGAGATAGGTTATGCTCCATAATGACTAATTATAGGTTCTTAAAATGTGGAAAGTTGCAAATTTGCATTTTTGCCAGTTGGACGTAAAATGAAATACGGACCGTAAAGTAGTATACGGCCCGTAAACTGCCATGTCATATTTTGACTTCCAAATCTTCAACTTTCTGTCAAACATTCAAATGGTTAAATACGACTTGGAATACGGATCGTAAATTGAAATACGGCCCGTAAATTGCGATCTTAAATCACCATGATCCCCAGCATACTTTTTGGTTCTGTTATGCTTAAATACGACCACGAAATACGGCCCGTAAACTAGAATACGGACGGTAAACTGGGTTTACGACCACTGTGCACTTTCGACGACTGTTCATTTCAGATCAGATTTTGGGTTATTAAGAAGGGGACCAAGTTTATTATTTCATTTCATTTTACTTCTACATGACACCCCTTCTCTCTAAAACATCTCTCTACATAAATTCCACAAGAATTCAAGGATATTTGGTGATCAACAACATAAACTAAGTGAATCAAGTATAAGAAAACCCATTAAGGATCATACAAGTCAAGAAATCTCATTGGAGATAAACTAGGGTTTTGCTCAAGTGGAGTATTATCAACCAAGGCTTGTTCCTACGACATCTAAGGTAAGAATTATGATGTTTTTATGTTGTTTAAGGTATTTAAGAGTTGAAATACTTGGATTGTAAGAGGTATGGCAAAATGGGTCATGAATGTGGAATAGTGCCATTTTGAGAAGTAGTTTGAATTGAGTTATGAGTCTTGATGTATTGTAATGTAAATGTGTTATAACTGATGTTGAGAACATGAGATGAGCAATGTACGTGAATGGACATAGTCGTGTGTTATAGCCATGGATATGAGTAATTGAAAGCAAATTAAGAAATGTGGATAACGCGGATGAATAATGACTATTGCTATGGTATTGTGAATGTATTATTGACGTTTGGGAATTGATATACGTTATGGAGGAATGTCGTATAAATAAAGGAGATGTTGTCCGATTTTCTCTAGCTTTAGTCATATATGCTAGCCATCGATTCTAATGATAGTATGACTTTAATGAAGGTAGAAACGCTAGCATTGGAGGAGAACGCGCAAGTGTAGAATAGTTGAATGGAAAAGATATGTGAGGCTAACCCTTCTTTCATAAGGCACGGTTCTTTGGCCAATCATCGAAATATTCTACGAGCTTATGATATTCTCTAAATGCTTCTATCTTCAAAGCTACTAAGCTTATGATTCTCGAAATGTTACGATTGTACTAAGTCCCTCGTATGACGAGTAGTCCTATAAAGATAAATGTGATGAATGACGACAATAGTAATGACGATGTTGATGACGATCATGCTAATGATTTAAATAGTAAAGATGCTTATGAGCTATTATGTATATGTGTCTATGTATGACTATTATGAATCCCGAGCTTATGAGGTCGGGTAAGATATGTAAATAAGTATGTATATGATTACGTAACGCGCGCACACCTCTGCAGATGGTACGGATAACCCTGACGCCTTGGTAGGGCAAGGTAGATATGACCCTGGCGCCTTGGTAGGGCCAGGTAGATGTAACCATGAAGCCATGGTAGGGCCAGGTATGAGTAACCTTGAGCCTTGGTTGGCCAAGTATGTATGAAACACCGATCCTGCATGGTCGGGTATGCTATGTAAATGCTATGTATATGATATGATTATGTATATGATATGGATATAAGTATGAATACAAGTATGATACGATATGAATGTAAATAAGGGCATGTATACGAATATGAGTACATATATGGAACGGATATGGATATGGATGTAGGTACGTAAATACGCATTAGAAACGGAAGGATCCTATGTAAGGAAAGTAAGTGCCTATGACGATGATAACACCATCTCCCATCTTGTGCTATTTCTTATGTTGCATATTATGCTTCTATATTGATATTGATCATGCTTTACATACTCGGTACATTCTTCGTACTGACGTCCTTTTGTTTGTGGACGCTGCGTCATGCCCGCAGGTGCACAGAGAGACAAGCTTGATCCATAGCTACATTCTCGGAGGCTACATAGCAAAGCTCCATTTCATTCGGAGCCATAGCTTTTGGGTACTTATTCTTTGGTGTATATAATTATGGGCAAAGCGAGGTCCTGTCCCGCTCATGTGATATGTTATACTCTCCTTAGAGGCTCGTAGGCATGTGTATATGGTTAGATATGGCTGGCCTTATCGGCCTATATTTTGTGTATCATTTTGATAAGCCTTGTCGGCTCATGTACATTGATGTGGCATAGATGCCAATGATGATATAAAGGCATTGTTGTACAATAGGACTAGCGTGATGAATGAATAAAAGTATGTTAAATTATGTGGCTCACCTATATGTAAGAGTAAGCACAAGTCAAAGGGTGCCCAAGTGGGTTAGCACCGGGTGCCCGTCGCGGCCCCTAGTCGGGTCGTGACAGTGAGCATTCAAGGAGAACAATCAAGCGATGGAATTGTTAAACGAAAGAGGTATGTAAGGCTAGTCCTTTCTTTCTAAGGCATGACTCTTATGGTATGAATCCTCCTATCCTTCCATGATTTTCCTATATATCGGGAATTATGAATCTACGAGATAAAGAAAAGAGATACGTTACAAGCATGACAATACCGATGATGAATCTAAGTCTAGAAGTCCTAAAGCTCATGATACGATATTCCTACGAAGCTAATGACCCCATATATATAATTCCTACGATATTATTTCCCTACCTCTCCAGGACTTTCTTACATTCCGGGAACTTAGAGACAATATTGACAAAGAGCTTCTTATGAGATAAAGATAAGAAATATATCATGAATACGATAATAATGATGATATGTTTAAGCCTAGATATTCTAAAGCAAGATATGATGTCTATGAAGTTAATGATCCTATGTACGATCCCTTGATGTTGTTCATGGTGTACACTCACCTTAAAAAGTTAGGTCCTTCAAGGTGAGATATGATGTATATGATCACTCCATAATGTTATCGGGGGTCCTCGACTTTATGTCACCCCGATATTGTTATAGATTGTCTATAAGCTCTAATGCATGTCCTATGACAAATGTTCCGGAAGAATTACGGGTCTATGTTCATAGAGGATTTCATATGAGATAAAGGTACGAAATATGCCATAGATACGATAGTGGTAATGATGAGCCTAAGTTTAGAGATTGTAAGGTCTATCATACGATATTTTGATGAAGTTCATGCTACGAATATGATATGATTTTCATACATTGTCTTTAAATTCAAATGCATGCTCTATGAAAGGCTAGGATAAGCTTATGAGATGTATGTTTAATGATGAATGTATGACGATGTTAAGTTTATGATAAGGTTAAGATATGCCTATGATATGTATGATAATGATAGGTTTATGTTGACTATATGACGACGACGATAATAGTGATAACGATAATGATGACGACGATAATAATGCTAAGTCTATGATGTGCTCACGATGATACGATTCCACCGTGCCTAAATGGCCGGACATGTCACCGCTACGGCGGGCTGCTTGTTATTCCACCGTGCCTAAATGGTCGGACATGTCACCGCTAAGGCGAGCTGCTTACGATTCCACCGCGCCTAGAAGGCCGGACATGATCACCACTAGTGGGCGGCATATGATGGTTACCCGGACGCGGGTTAACGATGATGATTTATATGACACGATGATGAATGCGCTATAATGATACATGCACTATGATATATTTATGATACATGTATGAAAAGCCCGGAAGATATGTATGTGATATCGTCGAGCCACTACGTGGCCGAATACGGATAATGTTTAATGTGTATGAGCAGATACGGTATTATGATATATGTATGATACGATGATGTATGCGCTATGATGATACACGTACTGTGATTATACATGATATAGGCATGAAAGGTATCCTCCCTTAAAAGTTACGCAGGTTATGTCTTCATCTTATATGTTATGACTTCTCTATTATGTTCATTTCATTCATGCCTTACATACTCAGTACAATATTCGTACTGACGTCTGTTTTCTTTGGACGCTGTGTTCATGCCCACAGGGAGGCGACCCAGATCTATAGAAGCCGATAAGCAGACTTTTGAGAGCACTCCATTATTCCGGAGGTGCCACTGATTTACTATTGAGTGTATATATATGTTTTGGGCACGACGGGGTCCTGTCCTGTCTATACGTCTAGTACTCTAGTAGAGGCTCGTAGATACGTATGTGTGGGTAGCATGGTCTCACGATGTTACTATTGTATGTATATTATTTTGATAGCCGAAGGGCTAATGTATATAAAAGTAATTATGTTTTCAAATGAAAAATGATTTTTCCTATGAATAGAAATGTGAGATTAATTAATGTACGCTTAATGAGTATGATAAGTAGTAGAATGAGTGGTGCTCGGTGGTTAGCCCTGGGTACCCGTCATGGCCCCTAGTCGGGTCGTGACAAAAGTGGTATCAGAGCAGTTCAGTCCTAGGAAGTGTCTACGAGCCGTGTCTAGTAGAGTCTTGTTTATGGTGTGTTGCGCGCCACATCTATAAACAGGAGGCTACAGGGCATTTAGGATGGTTACTCTTCTTTCATCTCTAAGATCGTGCGATAGAGCTAAGTCATAGGAAATGAGATTCCTTTTACTAACCCTGATTGCAGCAGAAGAATGGTAATGATAGAAGAAAGTGATTGATGACATTGAAAGTGTCACGACCCAACTAGGGGCCGTGACGAGTACCCGATACTTGTACCGAGCACCCCTTACCTATCATTTTACTTTTACCTCTTAGCAGGCCGTATAAATTGTGCCATATGTTTTTTTTTTAACATTAACATTAGCAGCGTCATTATGAACATAGACTAGTAAACTTCGTTATCACTTTATACAACAACCATGCCAAAACACCATACATCTAACCGTACCTGACTGACTGTACATATCTGTCTACGAGCCTCTAGACATAGTATACTTATACATAGAGAGGGCCGAGTACTGTCGGGCCCGAATATACATACACAAAATAGTACCACTGAAGTGAGGCTCCGGAACAATTGGAGCGCTGTAGAGTACCGCTGGTAGAGCTCCTAAGGATCAAGTCCACCTGTCTGCTGACCTGCGCGGCATGAAACGCAACGTCCACAAGAAGGGACGTCAGTACGAATAGTGTACCGAGTATGTAAGGCATGGAAGATAACACAAGCAACAACATAGTGTATAATTAATAATATCATGTCATGTATTATCATATCGTATCATATCTTATCTTGTCTTGTCGTAGCATATCGCGTCATAGTATATCGTGTCATAGTATGTCAGGCTATAGTATATCATATCATAGTACATCATATCATAGCATAGCATGTTATAGCGTGTCGTGTCATAGCATAGCGTGTCATAGCATGTCTTACCATAGCATAGCATGTCATAGTGTATCATAGCATTGCATGGCTTGTCATATCATGTCCTGTCGTGGCAGATCATAGCATATCATGTCATAGTATAGCTTACCATAGCATATCTTATCATAGCATGTCTGGTCATGACATGGTAGGTCATATCATATCGTCGAACAATGTCGGCTCACCCACATAGCGCTGATATGCACCAGCTCACCCATATATCCCGCGTCCGGGCACCCCGCGTCCGGGATGATAAGCCAGCTGATCAGGTGGCAGTGAAACTTATTTCCCTTCCCATTTCCCCATGTATCCCTTCCCCCCAGCCCAGGTTCATATACGTAGCTTGCATATATATACTTTGTATGCATATACACATCTTATTACGTACACATATTTTTGTATTCATATACATAGCTTGTATACATATACGTGTCTCATATACATTTACTTATCTTATATACATATACATATTTTATATACTTATACATATCTTATATACATATACATGTTTTATATATATATATATATATATATATATATATATATATATCATATAAGCACACAAGGGAGCCCAAGGAAAAATCATGTAGCCATCGGAGTGACGTAAGGTCGGTGACCTCCGATTACATTATGGAATACTCGTGATAGCTCTTGTCTCACCCCGAAGGGACGAATATTTTAAGGTGAGATGGTCAACGGAGAATAGTATCAAAGTAAACGTAGAATGAAATCGTGGGCGTCATAGATGACAGTTCATAGGCTTGGGAGTCTTTAGAAAGTAAAGTCATAGCTAGGGAATATAAATGGATTCAAAAATTAGTTTATCATCTTCATGTTTACATAAGATACTTAGCTTAGTCATCTTAGTCATAGAGTCGTTCCGGTAGTACGTATCATAGGCATATCCTCTTATCTAACATCATTGTTATCATTATCGTCATGGAAGTGCCCTCGTTAGAGGAGTCATAGTACTTATCATTGGGTAACGAAATTGGGATCAAAGGTTCCCTTTGGATTCACTTCAAGTAAGTCAAGCAAGACTGTAAGGAAAATCTGAGAGTAACGGGCCCACCTCGGGCCGGATGGGGTGGCGTATATGATTTACATATGTTACGTGTCATGTCATTACTTGTGAGGGTTCTAGGGTAATCGGGTCCCACTTATGCAAGTTCTAAGGGTTTAAGAGGTCTTTCCATCATTTGCACACTTTCTAGTTCAATTCTATTGAACAAAAAGTGGAAAACTTTAGGTGCGGATTCCGGGGACTAGGGTTGTCCCCGAGGCTCGTACCCGACTTATTACATCTAAGACATGCCATAGAAAGAACGGTGAAGCCTTACATACCTCTTTCCGCTCCTTCTGCTACTCCAAATTCACGTTGCAATCTCGTCAAAATCTGCAAATTGGTCATTTTTACCAAAATTCTTATTAGGATACTTAGAGTTGAAATCTTAAGGTAATACTTGGCTACCGAAATTTCGGCAGCACTTCCTCTGTAGATATGCCATCCTCGACATTCAACTTAGTCAAATTCTCATCAATCACAATCCGGGAATTCAAACCCGGCCAAACTATCAATATAAATTCAACAACCACACTAGCGATTCACATATTCGATTCAAGATACATGATATCGATTCACTACTTTCTTCAAAACCTTCGGACTCCAATGAACACAATAACAATCTTATAACATTTTCCACGACACCATTCTAATATCATTACATTTCATACATGCAAGAACATAACATTCAATTCACATAACCTTCCAAAACAAGCTTCCAATTACTAATATTTCACTAAGCTCATTAGGCTTTCGTTTGTAGTATAAACTCCACAACACAACAACCAACATACTAAACAAACTTACTCACTATCCATTTCCCATACCACACACATATACGGCTACATACACACTACACACTACACGGCCAACTTCACCAACATCATTCAACTTCTAACTTTAACATAGTATTCACAACAATAATAACCAAACACTAGATAAAATAATTGAAACATGATTCCTACACATACACACACATTCTACACCTCACGGCCACATCCATATTATTGTTCTTCATGAATTTCATCCACTTTTGTACACTACAACATGCATAAATATTCATAACATGTAAAAGAACACAAGTTCTCACCATGCTCCTTCTCCACTCCTTCACTTAGCTAGAACTTGAAACTTGCATGAATATGGATTTCTCTTGTGCCAATGATCACTCCACCTTGTTAAGGACCCTCTACTTGGTAGGAAATGATTTTTGAAAGAATTTTATCACTTTTCCTTGGCAATTTTTGTTATGGCCGAATGGCCCTAGATGTTTTTCTCCTCTCTCTCTTGTTCTTGCTTGTCTTGAAGTTTCTAGAGAATGGTAGCAAAAGATGACTTAGTCATCTATTTAATTCCCATGAATTAATTTAACATGGGCCTAGCCCATGCCCTATGGCCGGTTGGGCCTTTGGTTTTCTTGCAAATTTTCAAGCCCAATTATATTGGCTAATTCTTGTAGTTCATGAAAACAATTTTTCCGAATTCCAAATTTACCCTTCGTATTCTTCCATATTCCCACGAGTCATATTGCAACTTCCCTTTATGCCCTTAACCTTTCTCATTATTTCCACTTCAAAATTTTCATAACAACTTATATGCCAAGCAAAGTAAAAATATGTCCTTGGTTACTGTCTTCCCGCGATTGTCTTGAATTATCCGATTGTACAGAAATGCGGGATATAACAGAAAGCTACGGAGGTAAGCACGTTTGTTGAGGCTACGTTATCGAAATATGTAATTATATGATGATCAATTGATTGTCATAGAGGTAAGTCAGTGTTCATATGATAGAGAGATTGATTAAATGTGCCTCTTGATGATAAGTTCAGCTATAAGTTGAGAACTAAGCAAATTGAATGAATCAGAACAAAGGTAAGCAACGGTACGAAAGATGTGTGTCGAATAAAGTAAGAATATTGAGATATGATCGAAATGTAAAGCCAATTAATGAAAGACAAAGTAAAAAGGAAGAGGTAACAGGGCAGATCGCTAAAGGATCAGGCACATCTTGAAGCGTGCTATATGAGGTAAGTTTCGACATCTTTGTACTTTTACTTGAAAGTGGGAGCCCGGTGTGGCTGAGATATGTCGTGTATATATATTTATATATTGGCCCTGTGAAGCATTGTTGGTATTTGCTGCATGCAGGTTTTGAGATAGTAAGAAATATAGAGGAAACTCTGCCGAAATTTTCCTACAATCTAAAGGAGATAAGATATAAGCTTGCAATATGTCCTAACAAGAAAAGATGATGTGCAAAAGAGTAATGGTAGAACGAGATTAAGTTAGGAGTATCGTTAATGACTACAAGAGTCGAGTTAGATACTATTGAATTGATAGTAATGGCAGTTATAAGAGCGACATTGATACGGTAAAGAGAAATGCTAGAGAAAAATTAAGGAGACTAGGAGCACTAAAACATGACATGGAAGAGGAAGTGTAACTCTAATAGAGTGCGATACTGGAGTAGCGATTGGATGTATAAGCACGAGTAAGATACGATAAGTTTATTAGCAAAATAAAGTAACGGCATCACGCAGACAGAGGTACGAAGGTGAAGAGTTATAATGAATATGACTACATTGGTGAGATAACTTAAGTGGTAAGTGTAATAGGGCTGATTAGAAAGAGTAACAGGTTGAGTATGCTTACTTCGCAAGGTTTATTTTATTTTATTCTATGAGCAGGCTTGCCAACAAGGTAAAGAAGTATCACTCTATAGCGTTGATTATGATCAAGAGATAGAGAGAGCGTGGCAAGAACTGTAATACAAAGTATAGCGAGGATACAACTAAAGATGTGACATGTCCTATATGAATAAACAGTGAATGCAAGTATGAAACCAACAAGCGAGCCATGGAGCAGTAGATGAGAAAGCTTATAAGACCTCGTTAGGGGAAAGTCCAGCATGGGGGTTCTTCAATGACAAGAAATGAATGCAAGAAATGACAAAAAGGGTAGTCAACTTGAAAAAGAAATTAGAGAAAGGTGATATGGCAAAGTAGTAGTAGTTTGTGATTGGTATAATCAAGAGTATAAGTGATATTTTTAGCCGGATGTAAAAGACCAAGACTACAGAAAGATGAATAACGAAAGGATCAACACAATAAGGATGAGAGGAGATGATCAGAATGAACAGAATAAGTTTTGGAGGCGAAGAATGGATTGTACAAAGGTAGTATATTCCAAAGGACAAGCGGTACTAAGTTAAGAATAGGATCCCTTGTGCGAGGAATAAATGATTGATTATAAGACAAGAAAAAATAATATAAATTGAGAAGGAAGGAATGTACAAGGATAAGAATGGGATTAGAACGAGAAGGAAAATGCGCCGCAAAGTACGCGCACTTAAGAAATAGTCGTGTTATGATTAAAAAAAGATGCATCTCTTACGAATATCCTATACCAAGTTAGAGCTAGTAAAGTATATGAAGTAATAAGTTGAAAAGAAAAAGGATGATCATGAATTATGGGTTTATTGTACGACGATAAAGCGATAGAGTAAAGCTATCATCAACGACAAATACAATATGATTATGATGGGTTTTGAAACCAATGTTTAGTGCAAAACAAAAGTAAAAGAGTATGAGGCATAAGGAGTATTAGTTGCGCATGAGACTTAGGTCCTGGAAAACAAAGATAACGTTGTAAATGAACTTTGAGCACCGAAGAAGAGGGCAAGTGACATTATATGGATGGTGTGGATAACTAGACCTACTACTATTGTGAGCATTCCTATGGGGAAAAGGGTTGTGAATTGGAGCGGATTTACACATTGACTTATAACTACCAAATGAGCTAAGTAAAATACATTTTTGTTCGGGTTGCTATGCCGGTAGTATTACTTGATTACAACTGCAAGATGTAGTATAGTGAGGGATTTGTGAATTCAAGATTTGAAGGTGAGGCAACAGATTTGAGAATGGTACAATTAAAACCCTTAAAAGGGGGGAAGCGAGCAAAGAGAATACGAGTGAAGAGATTGAAACGATGGACTCTAAGATGCGACAGATATAGACTATAAAACAAAGAGTGAGAAATGAGTCTAATGACTAGTAAATGAATGAACACGAATTGAGCAAGCATCTGAGACTTTACGGGAGATCATTCATGAAGACCTTGAACCACGTGACATTGAGAGCAAATAACTCAAGGGATATTGCAAAGGATGGCGATGTGATACTAGAATGGAGGCAAAGGCACTAACGATAGAGTCGTTGTTAATGATATTGCTATTTATAAGTGACAATCAAGAAAGGGATCTAAGATTTTCTATAGTAGGACGTAAGATATGATGATCAAGGGAAAAAAAGGAAGGAAGATATCATGACGAGATAAGTTACTACAGATAGACAAAAGAGTTTAGTTATATATAATCACCGAGCCTAGCCATAGTCGGGTACGCGAAACACCGAACCTTCGTGGTCGGGCATGCTATATAAATGATATGTCTATGAATATGACTATGGATACGATATGTAAGTGAGTATGATTATGAATACGGATATGGATATGAATACATGTATATGTATAGATCTGTATGTACTCAAATCATGCAAGAACGATTATGTAACTTGCAAGTATTTATGCGTCGCCAATGAAACCAAGCGGGTACTTAAAAAGAGGAGTAAGAGGTAAGCAAGAATAGTGTGGTCATGATACTCTGGGTCAGTTGAAGGAAAATATATGGCGAAATTTTTCGTAGAATCCCGGATAGCTTAACATTCGAGGACGAATGTTCCCAAGGGGAGAAGAATGTTACACCTCGAAAAAATTTTCGTTCATGCATAGTGAATAGACTGACGAAGAGCGCGACGTATTCGATGTTTTGATGAGTAATAAATAACATTCGATGATTCTAAATGAGATTTCAAAGACATTCGAAGTAAGAGAAGAAAGTTGCCAGGAGGAGGCAAGACATACGAGATGTGTCAGAAAGGATTTACGAATAACGAATTAATGATGACTTAATGATGCTTTGGAGAATAGTTATAACGTCCCCTAGATTATTAATGAAGTGATAAAAAAGTGTCAAGAAGGTTCCATAAGAATTGGAAATCAAACGAGTCGACGAAAATGATTTTCGGAAAACTGTGGATTGTACGGTCCATTATACGGACCGTACAAAAGATACGGACCGTAGGTATGGCCGTATATTTAGCCAATATGGGCAGTGTTCACTGGGACCATTATACGGTCATACATACAGACCGTATAAATTGTACGGACCGTATTTGTGTCCATATAAATGGGTCGGGACAGAATTATGTGTATTTAATAAGGGATCGAGTTCATTTCATTTCATTTCCCTTCACACCCCTTCTCTCTAAAACATCTCTCTACACTTATCCAACAAGAATTCAAGGGGTATTTGTGATCAATTACATCAAACAAAGTGAATCAAGTGTAAGAAACTCATTAAAGTTCATCCAAGACAAGGAATCCAAGGAAAGGTGAAACTAGGGTTTTGCTCAAGTGAGGAGTTTCCACCCAAGGTTCATTCCTACACCATCTAAGGTAATTTTTATGGTATTTACATAATGTTTAAGGTATTTGAAAGTTGAAACACTTGGATTGTAAAAGGATATAGAAAATGGGTCATGAAAGAGTGAATAGTGTCATTTTGAGTGATAACTTGAATTCAGTCATGATTATTGATGTGTTATAATATGGTTATGCTATAAATGATATTAAGGACACGGGATAAGCATTATATGTGAGAAAACGTACTATTATACTATGACCATGATTATGGATGAATTGAAGTGGAATTGTGAAATGAGGGTAATGTAGATGAATGATGATTGATGGTTATGATATTGTGAACGTTATTATGAATGTTTGGGAGTTGATATAGAATATGGGAAAGGTTGTATAAACAAAGGAAATTCTGCCCAATTTTCTCCAGCTTTAGTAAGCACGTTCATGTAATCGATCAGCTAACGTGTATGTGAATTCTCTTGAAGGTAGAAACGTGAGCATTGAAGGAGAACAATCAAGCGATGGAATTGTTAAACGAAAGAGGTATGTAAGGCTAGTCCTTTATTTCAAAGGCATGACTTTTATGGTATGAATCCTCCCATCCTTCCATGATTTTCCTACATATCGGGAATTATGAATCTACGAGATAAAGAAAAGAGATACGTTACGAGCATGACAATACCGATGATGAATCTAAGTCTAGAAGTCCTAAATCTTATGATACGATATTCCTACGAAGCTAATGACCCCATATATATAATTCCTACGATATTATTTCCCTACCTCTCCATGACTTTCTTACATTCCAGGAACTTTGAGACAATATTTATAAAGAGCTTCTTATGAGATAAAGATGAGAAATATGTCATGAATACAATAATAATGATGATAAGTTTAAGCCTAGAGATTCTAAAGCAAGATATGATGTCAATGAAGTTAATGATCCTATGTACGATCCCTTGATGTTGTTCATGGTGTACACTCACCTTAAAAAGGTAGTTCCTTCAAGGTGAGATATGATGTATATGATCACTCCATAATGTTATCGGGGGTCCTCGACTTTATGTCACCCCGATATTGTTATAGATTGTCTATAAGCTCTAATGCTTGTCCTATGACAAATGTTCCGGAAGAATTACGGGTCTATTTTCATAGAGGATTTCATATGAGATAAAGGTACGAAATATGTCATAGATACGATAGTGGTAATGATGAGCCTAAGTTTAGAGATTGTAAGGTCTATCATACGATATTTTGATGAAGTTCATGCTACGAATATGATATGATTTTCATAGATTGTCTTTAAATTAAAATGCATGCTCTATGAAAGGCTATGATAAGCTTATGAGATGTATGTTTAATGATGAATGTATGACGATGTTAAGTTTACGATAAGGTTATGATATGCCTATGATATGTATGATAATGATAGGTTTATGTTGACTATATGATGGCGACGATAATAGTGATAACAATAATGATGACGACGATAATAATGCTAAGTCTATGATGTGCTCACGATGATACGATTCCACCGTGCCTAAATGGCTGGACAAGTCACCGCAAAGGCGGGCTGCTTGCGATTCCACCGTGCCTAAATGGCCGGACATGTCACCGCTACGGCGAGCTGCTTGTTATTCCACCGTGCCTAAATGGCCGAACATGTCACCGCTAAGGCAGGCTGCTTACGATTCCACCGCGCCTAGAAGGTCGGACATAATCACCACTAGTGAGCCGCATATGATGGTTACCCGGACGTGGGTTAACGATGATGATTTATATGACACGATGATGAATGCGCTATAATGGTACATGCGCTATGATTATATATATGATACATGTAAGAAAAGCCCGGAAGATATGTATGTTATATTGTCGAGCCACTACGTGACCGAATACGGATAATGTTTAATGTGTATGAGCAGATACGGTATTATGATATATGTATGATACGATGATGTATGCGCTATGATGATACATGTACTATGATTATACATGATATAGGAATGAAAGGTATCCTCCCTTAAAAGTTACGCAGGTTATGTCTTTATCTTATGTATTATGAGTTCTCTGTTATGTTCATTTCATTCATGCCTTACATACTCAGTACAATATTCATACTGACATCCGTTTTCTTTGGACGCTGTGTTCATGCCCACAGGTAGACAGGGAGGCGACCAAGATCTATAGAAGCCGATAAGCAGACTTTTGAGAGCACTCCATTATTCCGGAGGTGCCACTGATTTACTGTTGAGTGTATATATATGTTTTGGGCACGACAGGGTCCTGTCCCGTCCATACATCTAGTACTCTAGTAGAGGCTCGTAGATACGTATGTGTGGGTAGCATGGTCTCACGATGTTACTATTATATGTATATTATTTTGATAGCCGAAGGGCTTATGTATATAAAAGTAATTATGTTTGCAAATGAAAAATAATTTTTCCTATGAATAGAAATGTGAGATTAATGAATGTACGTGTTATATCCCGCATTTTTGTGCAATCGGATAATTCAAGACAATCGCGGGAGGACAACAAGCAAGGCCATATTTTATCTTGTTTGGCACATGAGTTGCTTATGAAAAGTCTAGAAGTGGAAATATGGAGAAAGACGAAGGGTAAATTTGGAAATTGGAAAAATACCTTCCATGAATTGCAAGAACTAGCCAATACAATTGGGCTTGAAATTTTAAGCAAAAAGGAGAGGCCCAACCGGCCATGTACATGGGCTAGGCCCATATTGAATAAAATTGGTGAATAAAAAAAGATGACTAAGTCATCTTTATCACCAAAAATCTCTAGAACTTTCAAGAAAGCAAAAGAGAGAAAAGAAGGAGAAAAACCCCTAAGGCCTTTCGGCCAAGAGAAAAATTGCCAAGAAAAATTGATAAAAATTTCTTCAAAAATCATTTTCCACTAATTAAAGGGTCCTAAACAAGGTGGAGTAGTCATTGGAACAAGAAAATACAAGTTCTTGAAGTTACAACTTTGGCTAAGTTGGAGGATCAAAGAAGAAGGTGAGAATTCATCTCCTTTAGATGTTATGAATATTTATGCATGTTGTAGTGTGCAAAAGTGAATGAAATTCATGAAGAACAAGAAAATAGCATGTGGCCGTGCATGTATATGTAGGTGTAAGAATCATGTTTCAATTATTTCATCTAGTATTTGGTTATTATTGTTGAGAATGTTATGTGGAAAGTGAAAGTTGAATGATTTTTGAAAGAATGTAGTTGTGTGTGCATGATGAAGCTGTGGGTGTGTAGTGTGTATGTGGCCGTGTATACATGATGTATAGTCGTGTATATTGGTGAGTTGTGAAAGAATAATGAGCGAGTTGTAATTAATGTTTTAGTTGTTGTGTCGTAGATTTTATATCGCAACTAAAGACTTGATAAGTTTGATGAAGTTTTGGTAATTAGAAGATTGTGTGAATTGAAAAATGATGTTCTTGCATGGATAGCGTGTAATGATATTAGTATGATGTTGTTGGAACGTATACTATAAGGTCGCTATTGTGTACATTGAAGTTGGAAGGTTTTGAAGAAAGTGGTAAATTGAGATCATGTGTCTTGAATGGAATATGTGAATCGCTAGTGTAGCTGTTGAATTATATTAATAGTTTGGCCGGGTTTGAATTCCTGGGTTGTGATTGATGAGAATTTGGCTATGTTGAATGTTGAGGATGGTATATTTACAGAGGAAGTGCTGCCGAAATTTCGGTAGCCAAGTGTTTCCTTAAGATTCTAACTCTAAGTATCCTAATAAGAGTTTTGGTAAACATGACCAAATTGCAGATTTTGACGAGATTGCAACGTGAATTTGGAGTAGCAAAAGGAGCGGAAAGAGGTATGTAAGGCTTCACCCTTCTTTCTATGGCATGTCTTAGATGTAATAAGTCGGGTACGAGCCTCGGGGACAACCCTAGTCCCCGGATTCCGCACCTAAAGTTTTCCACTTTTTGTTCAATAGAATTGAACTAGAAAGTGTGCAAATGATGGAAAGTCCTCTTAAACCCTTAGAACTTGCATAAGTGGGACCCGATTACCCTAGAACCCTCACAAGTAATGACATGACACGTAACATATGTAAATCATATACGCCACCCCATCCGGCCCGAGGTGGGCCTGCTACTCTCAGATTTTCCTTACAGTCTTGCTTGACTTACTTGAAGTGAATCCAAAGGGAACCTTTGATCCCGATTTCGTTACCAAATGATACGTACTATGACTCCTCTAACGAGGGCACTTCCATGACGATAATGATAACAATGATGTTAGATAAGAGGATATGCCTATGATACGTACTACCGGAACGACTCTATGACTAAGATGACTAAGCTAAGTATCTTATGTAAACATGAAAATGATAAACTAATTTTTGAATACTATTTATATTTCCTAGCTATGACTTTATTTTATAAAGATTTCAAAGTCTATGAACTGTCATCTATGATGCCCACGATTTCATTCTACGTTTACTTTAATATTATTCTCTGTTGATAGTCTCACCTTAAAATACTCGTTCCTTCAAGGTGAGACAAAGCGATCACGAGTATTCTATAATGTAATCGGAGGTTACCGACTTTATGTCACTCCGATAGACGTAACTTTCTTTGGACTCCCGTGCATGCTGGTTATATGATACAGGGATATGTGTATGGACATGTATATGTATATAGGACAAGTATTTGTATATAAGACATGTATATGTATAATAGAGAAGTAAATGTACACGGATATGTATATGGGGAAAGGGGAAGGGCCACTGTTATATCACCACCTGATTCAGCTGGATTTCATCCTGGACGCGGGATGCCCGGACGCGGGATATGGGAGAGCCGTACGCGGCGTCTGTAAATATATGATGTATGATATATATGATATGATGTGTTGGGACACCGTTGGGGAGGGGGGTTGAGAGAGCCGATGTATTCGGCGTCTGTAAATGTGAGTAAAAGATACCGTTTACTAAATTGTACTGTTTTCTGTATACGAGAATAAGGGACACCGTGTTCTGAAAAAAGGGGCAATGCTATGACATGATACGCTATGCCAGGATATACTATGATATGAGATGCTACGACATGACGTGATACGACACGCTATGATAGATCAGCACATAATATGATAAAATATGACACGATATAAATCCTATTTTCTGTGTCTACGAGAAAGAAATGTCTCAAAGAGAAAAGGACAAGCCTACATGATAGCCGGCCTGAAACGGAGGCCTTCCCACGTACAGGTTACTTTCCTGCCCCGTTATATGTCCTATGACTCCATGATACTGTTAATCGTACTCTATGTTACTATTTATATTATCTTTTATGCCTTACATACTCGGTACACTATTCGTACTGACGTCCCTTCTTGTGGACGCTGCGTTTCATGCCGCGCAGGTCAGCAGACAGGTGGACGTGATCCTTAGAAGTTCTACCAGCCACACTTGACAGCGCTCCAGTTGTTTCGGAGCCTCACTCCAGCGGTACTATTTTGTGTATGTACATTCGGGCACGACAGTACTCGGCCCTTTCCATGTATAAGTGTACTATGTCTAGAGGCTCGTAGACTGATATGCACAGTCAGCTATGTACAGTTAGATGTGTTGTATTTTGAATTGTTCGCGTCCCGGTATAACGCGATAGCGGAAAGCTTACTACTTATGTTTATGGTGACGCTGCTAATGTTAATGTTCAGAAAGGAAAAAAAATATGGCTCTGTTTACACGGCTTGCCATGAGGTAAAGGTAATATGATAGATAAGGGGTGCTCGGTACAAGTATCGGGTACTCGTCACTGCCCCTAGTCGGGTCGTGACAGTACGCTTAATGAGTATGATAAGTAATAGAATGAGTGGTGCTCGGTGGTTAGCCCCGGGTACCCGTCATGGCCCCTAGTCGGGTCGTGACACTAGTCCCAACACACATCAGGGCCCAACCTAAGGCAATATCCATCCCAACTTCATACCCGAAGGTTCACTTGTTGTCTCCGCTATTATAATCTAAATATGTGATTCACTATACGAAGTCTCACTAAAGATAAGACATAACCTACCAGGACTGCGGAACCGCAACACCAACAAGTCACTCTTTTGCCTTGCCCTTCCTCTGAAGCTCAGAACCAAAGTAGTCTAAGCATAATCAAATGCTATATTATAAATCATGAATAATGGTACTAATATTGCTATGATATCAACTAGGTCAGATTTAACCCTAGAAATTGGAGTAACGGGTCCACAAGGGCAAAACGAAAAATTCGCGAGCAAAATACCAAATTAAGTACTAGGAAATCATAATCCCACCCTTAATTACTGATTTAGCTCAATAATTAGCCTAGATTCTAATTTCATGCAAAACCCCCAAATTGGGTATAAACCCTAAATCTCCCAATCCGAAACTCAGCGTTAAAAGTGAAAGATCTATGATTAATGAGCCTAGATTAGTCAATATCTAACAAAACATCACCAATTTATTCATTGATAATCCTAGGAACAATATTCTTCCAAACCCTCTTTCAACTCTTACCACTTTGGGTTCATTAAGGGAGAAGGGAGAATCTTAACATCATTATGGTTTAAAGGAAGAATGAAGAAGTGAGTAGGAATTACCTCCAAGATTTTCCTCCAAATATCCTTAAGAGCAGTTTCTGCAAGCTCAATTATCGAAATGGGGTAAGATAAGGGTCGAGGACTTTTTAACACTTCATTAATATTATTAACTGCCTATCACCCGTAAAGCGGTACCTGGAAATCCCCAGTGGCACAGCCCCAGCGACCACCTGGCCGCTTCAGTAGTAATGACTAAAATTCATTGACCGATCCAGCGGCAGGGCTGCCATTCCATCGATGCTGTTGCCGCGGTCTGGTGCCACTAAAGCAGTCACCAGACACCAGAAACTTAACCCAAGATTTCCTTTCGATCTGATTTTCCGACTAATTTTTTAGGCCATCTGCTCACATACCAGACTCATAGTCCCATATAAAAATGCGCTATGAACGCGTCTGTGGCCATAAAATACCTAACGGACGTCTCTTTAACCAAGCCAACCCGCAGTGCCGTAATTCTAAATTTCCATCCCAAGTCCCGAAATGCGCCCAAGTGTATTAGGAACCAAACCAAACACACACACAATTTCTAAGAAATCATCCAGACCTCTCGGAATCGACGAAATTCCAAAAAAAGTTCATTTGCCCAAAAGTCAACGTTGGGTCAATCATTTTTCACTTTAAGCCTATATTTTCACCAAAGATGCCCGAATATGGTCTAGGCACCCCGGGAAGCATATCAGTGGTCCCCTCGAGTCAAAAGCAAGCTAATCAATGCTCAGGAACGAGCGAAAACACCAAATGAGCTATAACGACCAAACGGGTCGTTACAAGTTTAGAACTAAAAATTGCTATTTGATTATGGAAGAGTTATTTGAAACCTCTCAAACTATTCTATTGGTTTTTTTAGACTATGGAAGCTTGGACTTGTAGATTCTGAGTTATAGTATGGTTATGAGTGATGGAATGATGTTGTTTGAAGGATTCTTTGCTTTGGAAATAGCTTTAGATAGGTGAAAGGGTTTGTTTGGTGTTGAGTTTATAGTTTCATTTGTTTTTCCTCTTTGTTTTTGTATCTGGAATTGATTCTATACCTTAAGGTAGTTGTTAGTTTGTTTTCTTGATGAGGTTTAAGTTGTTTGATGTCTTGACGTGGTCCTAAAATGAATGAGGAGTGGGTCTATTTTAGTTTGATGATTATGTCCATCATTTTCTTGTTGTCAAGTTGCTAAAAATCTGATACATGATAGGGTAAATGACCTCTAACTTGACTTGTAGACTGTGCATCCTCATTTATGTGAAAAATAATTTCAAAACCTTAAGTCACTAACTAGAAGTTAGCTTGTAAACCTGAAACTTTGGAAATCTGTTACATGTTCATTTTTTTATTTGAAACTGAAAACTAAGTAGCTTGTTGATCTTATCAACTTGACTGAGCAAGTTTAAGAAGATGGAAAACTAACTTGGAATGTAGTTTGTAAGGTTTTTGAAATCACAAAGTTGCTAGTGTAAGGCTGGTTGTCAAATTAAAAGCTATTTGGCTAAAATGAAGTACTAATCAGCTCTTATAGGCTTATGTGTGTTTATTTGAAGTTTTGAGAGTTGAAGATATAAAACAGGTTGGAAAGTTCCTTTATTTTGACATTTACTCTGTTTTGAAGACCCCTTAAGTCAAATAAGTTTGAATAAATGAATCCAGTTTGAAGAAATAAGCAAAAAGGTCTAAGTTAGTGTTATATTTGTTGTGAAATTTCAGAATTTATAAAAGTTGATTTCATCTTCCTTTGTACATCTTAAGTATGTAACCTGCTTCCCTTTTATAACCAAGTTCTTACCTAGATCATTTAGCTAACTATTTTCCTAAAAAAATAGCTTGCCTTACTTGAATTTGCATAACTAGGCATTTGAGAATAGAAAAATAGCTCTAAAACAGGAAGAACATTATAAAGTCTTAGTTTAATCTCTCTTCACTTATGAATAGTCTAAAATGTGAACCTAATCATTTTGTCATTACATAAATTGCTATGTGCTCATTCCAGTACCTTAAAATAGGATCATCTACCCTATGTGAGTTCTTATCTTTGAATTTTTTGTGGACTGACACAATTTTGTGGAAAATTTTGAGATATGTGACTTGATATGGAAAACTTGTTTGTAGTTTGCTTTCTTGACCATGCAGTGTTCATTTAAGTGTTATGTAGGGTCATGATGTTCCATTTAGGATAAGAACTCATAAGACATTTTGATCCTAGTTAGACCCAAATTGAACTTGCTATGTGGCTGTTTGATATCACCTAGTTATTAAGGAACGCCTAACTTTTGAGGTTTGTTATTAGCAATCCTTGTGGTGTCTCACCAGAGTCAACTTTTCGGTTAGTACAATGGGTTGTAATGATAATGGTGGTGCTTCGAAGAGATTCTAGGATTGTGATAAGGCTCCGTTCTGATCATTGGATGTTGGCAAATCTTGCTCTACGCGGTACTCGATGGTATGTTCCTAGGTAAGTGAGTTGAAGAGTTAAGAAGGCTTAAGAATGACCAAGTTGGCTACGAGAAAGATAAGTTTCGAAGAAATAGCTTAGAGTTTTCTAGAAGAACTAGGATCCTCTTTTGGAAGGAGTAAGTCATGGTTTCAGTTTGTGTTACACCTTGAAAATTTCCCCGCGAACGTACAGTGGATAGGCTAACAAAGGGCATAGTGTATATGATGTTTTAATAAGAAGGGAACGACGTTTGACGATCCTAAGTAAGATTCCAAAGGCAATTGCAATAAGAGATAGGTTATGCTCCATGATGACTAACTATAGGTTCTGAAAATGCGGAAAGTTGCAGATTTGCACTTTGGCCAGTTGATTGTAAAATGAAATACGGACCGTAAAGTGGTATACAGCCCGTAAACTGCCAAGTCGTATTTCAACTTCCAAAACTTCAACTTTCTGCCAAAGACTTGAATGGTTAAAGACGACTTGAAATACGGACCGTAAACTGAAATATGGCCTGTAAACTGTGTTCATAAATCACCATGTCTCAGCTTGACTTTCTGGTTCTATTATGATTAAATACGTCCACGAAATACGGCCCATAAACTTGAATACGGACCGTAAACTGGGTTTACGACCACTGTGCACTTCAACTACTGTTCATTTCGGATCAGATTTTAAGTCATTAAAAAGGAAACCCAAGCTCATTAATTCATTTCATTTCCACAATACTTCTCTCTAGAAACCTCTAGAATATTCTCCACTCTTCATCTACAAGAAAACAAAGGAAATCAAAGATCAATACCAAGAATCCAAGTGAATCAAGTGTATGAAACTCATCAAAGTTCATCCAAGTTAAGAAATTTCAAGAGAAGCAAACTAGGGTTTTTGCTCAAGTGGAGTATTATCAACCAAGGCTTGTCCCTACGACATCTAAGGTAAGGTTTATGATATTTCTATGTTGTTTAAGGTATTTGAGAGTTGAAATACTTGGATTATTGTTGACACCCAATTTGTCCCGCCTCTCCTCCGAAATACCTGTTTACGCTTCTAATATTTTTGGAAAATTATAAAATATATATTTGTATTTTTTACTATAATTATTAGCCTCTTATCAATACCGGTGTTTCATTATTCTATTGCAGTTACTAGCCATCATTATCATTATTATTATTATTATTATTATTATTATTATTGTTATTATTATTATTATTATTATTATTATTATTATTATTATTATAATTCCCAATTCTATCATTCTGGCATTTTACCAGCTTACGCACACGCATCACATTTATCTTTGCATAATTAAATAATAGTGTTTATTTCCTGTGGATTTTTGAAATATTATTGCACGGCTATTACAACGCCATTTTTTATCTGAGCACTAATAATTGCATATTTTATATTAAGTAATATTTTAACACAAGTTATTTAAATAGGTCTTTTATTTAAATGTAGTAGCCCAATCAACTCATACTATTTTCGGACCAATTCACAAAACCAGTTCACATTTTAATTTACCTGGCCACATTTTAATTCAATCTGCCCATTCTTTTAATTCACTAGCCCAAATCGATTAGCCCACATTTCAAATACCAGCCGATATTTTAAACGGACCAGCCCAACCCAATACACTACCCGACCCAACCCAAAGACCGGATCCGTCCACAAAATAAAGACCCTTTGGGGTTTCCTTTCATTCGCTTCCCTTTTTTCTGCCGCCTCCCTCTCCTTTCCCGTCCCCATCGCCTCTCTCTCTCCTCTCTCTTTCTCCTTCTCTCCTCCATCTCTCTCACCTGCCATCTCTACCACGCCCTGTCCCCCAAGCCACTGCCACCCCCACGCCTTCCTGTTCCCCACGCCACTGTCGCCCCACTTCGACCTTGTCCCCCCGCTCCTCTCTCTCCTTCTTTCAAACGAAAACCCTAATCCACCCTATAAATAGCGGTGGGTTGGAATCTGTGAAGGAGGATTTTTCGGTTCAAGAAACCCCCCCAAGAACTGATTTTTCGGTTCAAGAAACCCACCCCCCCCCCTAAAAATCAAAGTCATCTATCCGCAGAAATCCCCTAGAAACTGAGGCTTTCGAATCGCAAAGAAAATCCCCCCTAAAAATTATAAATTCTTGAGCTGTTAAGATCCCCTCAAGATTAGAGTTCTTTACTAGCCGCCTTGATTTTCTCTAAAAAATTGATATCTTGCAATATCAATATTTCTTATTGTCTGGTTCGAAAATATTAAGCCATTCATTTTTATTGATTTGGGTTGTTATTTGGTAGTGTTCGAGTTTAGATCGAAGATTCGCACCCACTTCGCTGCACCCGAAGTAGGTAAATTTCCTCCTTTTAAGTTATTTTAGCAATCGTTTGAATGCTTTAAACCGTTTTTGTTGATTTGTTAGCTTAGTTGTATTTTTAGTCTCGTTGTAGTTTCGTTTGTAGTTATTCCGGTTGAATTAGGCATGATCAGTCCTGTTTAGTTTAATTTTGTGAGTATGTTAGCTTTATAGGCAAGTTTAGATTCACCCGGTGCTTCAAGTTTACATTGTTAGTGGGTATGTCATTGGATTAATCAGATGTTGGTTCAGATTAGATGACCTGTTAATCGCGTTTGTGTGTATTAATTTTTCTCCATCTCACTTGATTAAGCTCATTTAACCATGTTTGTTTTAGCACTGAATTTGTAATTTATTAGATAAGCTCAGCTACTTGTTGGTTGCTTAGTTGTGTATATGCCTAATCTTAGTCACACCTAATGCAAATTGTGCATGTTCATCTCAAGTTAGCTACTGTTCATTTTTTCTATGTTAAGTCTTATATTATTTGGTAAATTTTCATACAGATTTGGTTTCCCTGTGATTAGTTGAATTCATATTAATCCCTGAAGATGATATGCTATCTGCCCATGTTAGCTTCAAGGATCATATTTGCATACTTGAATGGCTTAATCTTGCATGTTTAAGGCTTACAATTTGCATAATTATGTCCATATCATTAGCTGTGTAGGAGTCATTAAGTTATGAACTGATTAATATCATTAGCAAGAGTTTATGTGCTTTTTCCCACTATCATAAAAGGATGTCAGATGTTTACCAAGAATCTATAAGTTAGTGTATGTTTAAGCATAAGGTTCAATTGGCTTAAAGATTTGTTGTTCCTTCCTCTTTCTTGACAAATGTGTTGTTGTGTTTGCTTAAGATGAGTTTTGAAAGTAAAGACTCATTAAACTGGTAATAACATGCTCAAGTATACTTGAAAGATTTGCTTAAAATAAAGATTGGCTTACCAAAGCCAAGTTGAAGCCTAGATTCAGAATCAGAAGCTTATTTCAAGTTCAAAAAATGGAAACTGTCAATTTTCAAAGCAAGGTGTGTATATGTGAATTGTGTCAAATTCAGGGAATCATTTTAGAATTGAAGTTGACTAGTTAAACAAACCTATGTGATGTTGTATATAGTTTAACAAGTTTACTTTGATAGGGAATAAGCATCCAGATTTCTTACTTTAAGAATTGATTGGTTTATATGACCCTGGGAAGTTTTCTGGTTGTGATGTGGACTGTGCTAACAGAATCAGGATTTTAAACATAATCAAGATTTGAGATGGGTTGTGTGATTAGATGCTGTCTAGGCTTTAATGGATGCTGGAATGATCATTCTCTGTTATGAATTAGCCTGTCTTTATTCATTAATATCCCTTAAGAGTATTATATGGATCAGTTGAGTGCATACCTCTATGTTCTACTTGTTGAAATCTGAAAATTGTGATATTGACATATTCCATTGAATTATCTGTTGGGATTATTTGGGCTGCTGTTTTAGTATTCAGATAATGGTGAGTGGCCCATCTTGAATTATAATATGTCATCTGTTTGGCCAGTGTTCACTTGAATCTGTACGTAAATTTGAGTATAGTTAGGATGGCATGAACTATCAAAGTTTTCTTTCATTATTTAGATTCATTATGCAATAGCACAAACAATACCTACTAAGGAGTTAGTTCAAGTTAGACAGGGAAGCATGTGTTTGTAATCGGAACAAGGAGCTGAATAGCTAAATTCCACTAATTACAATTGTGCTATCGCACCTCTACTCTTTTCGGTGTAACAGAGGTTTTATGCATTTCTTTGTAAGCACATGACCCTATAGTGAAAGTGTTGTAAAACTTTCCAAGTTGTGTATAATTTTTACTTGAGAGTCTGGACAGAAATTCAACGAATGTCTTGCCTTAGAAATGACTAATAAATTCTCTGATGACTTATTTCACTTGATGTTAACTGTTAGAGCATCACTAAAGATTAACATAAATCACGCTAAAGGTCAAGAATGAGTCTAAATAAGACCAATAGAATCTGAAAAATCATGGGATCTTTTCTATTTGATTGAGATGTTATGCATACAAGATATATCAAGGTATACAAAGCATACTGCCCTCACATGTTTTTGATATGTTATAGGTTTATATATCAAATATGCATTTGGTATATCATCCATCATTAAGTATGCATGATCTGTTAAAAGGATAAGAATATCGTTAATGTCACTGCTTCTTTCCCCTACCATGCCTGCAATCTTGAGCCCCTCCCCTGAGTTTCGAATCTGTTTCTTTGCCTTTATATGGATCTCTCTACGTCATTTGATTATTGCACTTTTGCCTAATCCATTGGACCAAGCTTTGTTTCTTTTTATTTTTATTTTTTTGGTACCGTGACCATTACTCCTGGGCTATCTGTTTGGCCGAGCTTTGTACATGCCTAATTATGATAAATATTGCACTGTTTGATTTCTGCCTGTGTTTTGAGTGTTGCCCCGTTTTCTATGTCATAAGTATATAATGGCTGAATTGTGTATATATGCGTGTATGTATACTGTTTTGAATTTGTATTTTTACATGTTTAACTTTATCCATTGATTAGATACTAATCCTTTTCCTTTCATTTTATGCATGATCATCGCATACGAGTCCGAGAGACTCGGTCTTCTCCTGCATTCGTTGTTGGGCTAAAGCCCAACGAAATCTTCTCGAGTCATCTCCAAATCAGCCCCTGTCCGGAGTCAAAATAAGAAGCTAAAAAAATTCTGGGCTCAAGCCCAATAGCAGCTATGGATCGCAACAATCCAAACTAGGCCTAAGCCCAATCATGTGCACAGTTCCAGCAGTTGGGCCTTAAAATGGGCCAGATCCATTTCATCTTTTTCCTTCTCTCTCTTCTTTATTTTATTGTTGTGTATTTTGCTATTTGCCTTGTACGACTAACCTTATCTTATTTTATTAACTTAGGTGAATCCTAATGAATTGGTAGATTCAGTTTTAGTAATGGGTAGTTAGTTTACGAGTGACTAACAATCAATTCCATAAATTCTATTTTCTTCTTTTTATATTAAAGTTATTTATAGTATCCATAATATTTACTTCTAGAATAGTTGATAGTATAAAATTCATATTTTTGAATTAAAGGAGTTATATTTTATTATCTTAATTTCAAAACATCATTAATATGCAAACATAAATTCAAACATATTATAAATAACTCTTCAAGTTTGAATCAATCACGTCTATGTTTAGCCGAGTATAATTAAATAGATCAGTAAAAAGAGAGAAATTCATCATCTCTGCATTCTATTTCTTTTTTTAAAACAAGTCTAGATTTTTTACGCTATTATACTGATATAATGTCATATTGGCTAGGTTTTCTCTTAAAAGCTTCTATTTATATACAAATCATTATATTTTGCCAGTCTCACTTTTATAATAAAAATTATTATTAACAACATTTATAAATTTTTATTTTTAAGTGGATTACTATGCATTTCTTCAAGTCAGTTTAAATAGCATAATTATGTTTTTCCTTTAAAACCTCAATAATATTTATAACCTATTTTTCTTAAGAGTTACGCATTATATTTAATCTGAATTAATTAACCTAAGTTTGGCCGGACAACCGTAGTTAGCGGATTCTAAAGGATGCCTAACCCCTTCCCTTTAGGATAATATAGAGCCCTTACCTAGAATCACATTGGTTAAGCAGACTATTAATGGAGGTTTAGTTTTAACTTTACCTTAGTTAATATTTAGGTGTACTAATTCACCGTTAAATTAATTAGGTGGCGACTCCTTAAAACAAAATAAATAGGAATCACCAATATGTTGTACTTTAATTTAACCCGGTTAAAATGGGGTATAACAGCTTGGCGACTCCGCTGAGGACTTTAGGCTCTAACCATAACAACTTAGGTTAATAAATAATTTGTGGGATGTTTTGTTTGTTTTGTTTTATTTTGCCTATATTGTTGCTTTATATGCTTTTAAGCATTTTTTATTGTTCCATTCCTTATGTGCACTTTCTATGTAATATGTCTATTATTGCTTTCCTTAAATTGGCATTCCGCTCATATTTCTTCCACTCCTGGAAAACTCACACATATTCACACACTTAAAACGGCTTCGCAGTTTGCGCTCGTGCACTACTAAATTACCCCTTTAGTTGGATTGGTCTTGTGGATTTAGTCGATCGGCGGTGCAGTCGACGGCCACGGACTTTCCACTCCCAAGTTGTCCGCTTGGGGGAGCCTTGTGTCATAGGAAAACCACTCTTAGTCTACCTAGGTAGAGCGAAAACCAAAACCTTGTAAGGACATGCATCATTTTAAACCTAGGAGGCTTAATACCCTTGGTGTATTAAGTTCATTAGTCAACCTTACCAAATGTCCAAATGAGTCTATGACTCTAAGTGACACTATTCACTATCTATGTGCATTATTTGAAGGACAAATATGTGGAATATGTGGACCAAGGACTCTATAGATAAATATTTCAGGAAAAACTGACATTTTGTTGTAGGTTGTCGTGGAGCATTCAATTAATACCGGAGGGTTGAAGACAACTAATAGAAATTAGTGGAGATGGAATATTAGATATCTTAGATTAACTTTGAATTGTATTATTAAGCTGGCATGTAATAAAAAATTTAGTTTTAGAAGAGTTGTGGAATGATACATAAAAGACATGTTTGTCCTTCAAATATTCGTTAGGCCTACCTCTGGCATAAAGAGGTCCCTTGCATTATAAAACGCGATGTATTATGTGCAATAATGTGTTTATATGCAATAATATGTCCTTACCGTATACTGACTCATTTTTCTTTTTTCTTGTTTTATCCTTTTTCTTTTTAAACCTATTTTCAAAACGAAGAAGATTGACTTGTGCTAAAAGGGGAACTGGCGGAGCATTCATATTTCACACGGTCTAGGGCCAAGAAATCAGACTCTGACTCATCACTAATCACCTGGTTAACCAAAAAGACTCGTTCTAAAATGGAGCAAAGTTTGATCAATGCAACCACTTCATCTGAGCCATCTCTTAGTTTACCGATCACGAGTGATCCCACATCCTCTAATGAACCAGAAACACATTTGGAGATCATTGCTCGTCTGGAGCGACGAGTTGCTGATTTAAGCCACATGGTACTTCAAAATCGGTCATTTTCTCAAACTCCGTCACATATGACTCCATATCATGGGGTTCGTTAGACTTTGCCTATGCCAGATTCTCAAACCGAACAAGCTATTTTACCTCTTCTCGACTAGCTCATTCCGAATTAGGCGCCCACCTCATAATGCGGGTATTTTTAAATTTCAATCTAGGCAATCCACATAGGGTTCGGCCCTCCCTTTTATTAAAACCAAAACTCAAAAGTTCTTATTTTGATCACGAACTACGTCTGGCCTGATTCCTTTGGGATACATAGGCAACCCGAGGCGGGTTCGGCCCTTTTACCTTTAATTTTTCAATATCTTCGGTTTGTCCAAACCATTTTAGTTCCTATAGGATACATAAGGATTTTTATATAAGATTTTGGTCTTCCCACTGTTTAAATTCATATGTCTTAGTATCTTGAAACTAGGACAAATTTTTGAAATCGGTCAAATCGCTTCCAAAAAAAAAAACTTTCATTATAAGTTCTCACTTTTCAATTATTTAGAACCAAGTGTCTCCAGACTGGAAACTGGGACAATTTTAGAAGTAGCATAAAAGTAGTCTTAAATATTCAACAATTTTAAATAAAGTCCGTTTCATATCTTTCTAGAAATGTTGATAAATTCGAATTCGAGTCTTCACGATCATTTCATCTGTTAAATCCATTAAGTATTTCCCTTTGAAGTCATCCAAATCTCATGACTCTTATTTTTCAAAATACACTTTTATAACTGAAACTCCCCGACAAGGCAAATATGGAATGAGGCATCGAAGAACGTGGACGCGACCGAAACAAGGATCAATTCAAGGGCAAGTTCCCCGACATGCACAAGTCAACCAATTTTCTTTTAAACTCACAATTTTTCTTTGATGAGACAGGTTCAATTAACATGAATGTTGCATATCTGACTCTTCTTAAAATTTTAATTATGGACGTGATCAAAGAGTTAGCTTTCTTCAAAAAAGCAAATATTCTTCAATGTGGATGCAAAGGTAGCTTGCGCTAAACGGTGGATGTTGTTCCACTCATCATGAAATTTTGATCGCAACAGTGGACACGAATTTATCTTCTCAACCAAGGGTTGTGAGCATAATTCTTTCAAACCCAACTATTTACATATTCTTATCACTAACAGTTGTTTTAGCTCGTGGCATTTTTCTCGATGGATCAAGTACACATAATCGTGGATTTAACCTTCTCCAAAGTGGATACTGACCTTGGTCACCTGTTATTGGTTAGAATTCCTCAATTCTCTCATCACTTTATACATGTTTATTTATTTTCAAGTCGCTAACAAGTTCATGAATATGGTATTTTAAGATAACAAGATCGAACTCTTGCGTCGTATATTAAATTGTGGGGATAATTATAGATTCAACTTCCGTCACAAACGGGACATGGATTAGGATGTGGATATAAACATGAATACCTTCCTACAATACTATTTTTAAAGTGGACGTGAATTTATATTGCGGACGTGGAAGTAGAAGTAGATTTATATTGTGGAAAGGAATGCGGATTCATATGAACATTGTGGACGTGGAAGTGGATTTATTTTTAAAGTTTGTGAAAGTGGAGGTGGATTTATTTTCTTGCACCGTGGAAAGTGGATGTGGATTTATTTTTTGAAAGTGGATGTGGATTTATTTTTTGTACCGTATAATACGGATGTGGATGTGGATTTATTTTTGCACCGTATAATACGGATGTGGAAGTGGATGTGGATTTATTTTTGGTACCGTATAATACGGACGTGGAAGTTGATTTATTTTTTGTACCGTATAATACGGACGTTGAAGTGGATGTGGATTTACATTTTTGTACCGTGAAATGCGGACGGGGATTTATATTTTTGAACTGTGGAAGTGGACGTGGATTTATCTTTCTGCACTGTGGAAGTGGATGTGGATTTGCATTTTGTACCGTGGAAGTGGACGTGGATTTATATTTCAGTTCAGGCACCCACCTTCTAATGCGGGTATTTTAAATTCCAGTTCAGGCACCCACCTTCTAATGCGGGTATTTTAAATTCCAGTTCAGGCACCCACCTTCTAATGCGGGTATTTTAAATTTCAATTCAGGCACCCACCTTATAATGCGAGTATTTCAAATTTCAATTCAGGCACCCACCTTATAATGCGGGTATTTCAAATTTCAATTCAGGCACCCACCTTATAATGCACCTATTTCAAATTTCGATTCAGGCACCCACCTTATAATGCGGGTATTTCAAATTTCGATTCAGGCACCCACCTTATAATGCGGGTATTTCAAATTTATAATGCGGGTATTTCAAATGTCAATTCAGGCACCCACCTTATAATGCGGGTATTTCAAATTTCAATTCAGGCGCCCACCCTATGATGCGGGTATTTCAAATTTTCAATTCAGGCGCCCACCTTATGATGCGGGTATTTCAAATTTTCAACTCAGAAGTGGATGTGGATTTATATTTCTTGTACAGTGGAAGTGGGTGTAGATTTATATTTTTCCTTAAAATAAACGTGGATGTGGATTTAGCTCTCGTTAAAGTGGATCTCAATGTCAACTCAATTGGAAGCCATAAATTTAATTCATCTCCAAAGTATGTTGTGGATTCAACTTTCGAAACAGGGGTTACAAGTTAAACTTCTCCAACCCTGTCTTATTTACGCATATATTTCCTTATTGCTAACAATTGTTTTTAGCTGGTGGCTTTTGACAATATCGAAGTTGGCATCACACATCAACTCGTGGAACTATTTCTTCAGCAGCGAAATGGGGCAATTTGTCGGGAAGGATAATCAGACTTCCCGACACGGGTCAAAGATCTACCTCGAACACTCGTCTCTAATCACAAATATTCTTTTGCATTCCAGCAATTCAATTTTTCAAAATTCTCAAGTTCTGTTATCATACCCAGTGTCGTCCTAATTCGACACTGGGACAATATTTTGCAAAGATTCGCGTCAATCGTTAATCATAAGGTGTCGTAGTTGTCCCAGAACTACACTCGACCTGATTCTCGTACAGCCCGAGATATGTAGGCAACTCAGAGGCCGTAGTTCGGTCATAATCCTCTCAAGTTTCCTTTAGCCGGGACAAAATAGGCTATTGAGTCAATGTCTTTGCCCGACAACTCTTTTCATCATTACCGGGCAAAGAGGGACAAGTTGTTGACACCCAATTTTGTCCCGCCTCTCCTCCGAAATACCTGTTTACGCTTCTAATATTTTTGGAAAATTATAAAATATATATTTGTATTTTTTACTATAATTATTAGCCTCTTATCCATACCGGCGTTTCATTATTCTATTGCAGTTACTAGCCATCATTATCATTATTATTATTATTATTATTGTTATTATTATTATTATTATTATTATTATTATTATTATTATAATTCACAATTCTATCATTCCGGCATTTTACCAGCTTACGCACACGCATCACATTTATCTTTGCATAATTAAATAATAGTGTTTATTTCCTGTGGATTTTCGAAATATTATTGCACGGCTATTACAACGCCATTTTTTATCTGAGCACTAATAATTGCATATTTTATATTAAGTAATATTTTAACACAAGTTATTTAAATAGGTCTTTTATTTAAATGTAGTAGCCCAATCAACTCATACTATTTTGCTGACCAATTCACAAAACCAGTCCACATTTTAGTTTACCTGGCCACATTTTAATTCAATCTGCCCATTCTTTTAATTCACTAGCCCAAATCGATTAGCCCACATTTCAAATACCAGCCGATATTTTAAATGGACCAGCCCAACCCAATACACTACCCGACCCAACCCAAAGACCCGGATCCGTCCACAAAATAAAGACCCTTTAGGGTTTCCTTTCATTCGCTTCCCTTTTTTCTGCCGCCTCCCTCTCCTTTCCCTTCCCCATCGCCTCTCTCTCTCCTCTCTCTTTCTCCTTCTCTCCTCCATCTCCCTCACCTGCCATCTCCACCACGCCACTACCACCCCCACGCCTTCTTATTCCCCACGCCACTGTCGCCCCACTTCGACCTTGTCCCCCCGCTCCTCTCTCTCCTTCTTTCGAACGAAAACCCTAATCCACCCTATAAATAGCGGTGGGTTGGAATCTGTGAAGGAGGATTTTTCGGTTCAAGAAACCCCCCCAAGAACTGATTTTTCGGTTCAAGAAACCCACCTCCCCCTAAAAATCAAAGTCGTCTATCCGCAGAAATCCCCTAGAAACTGAGGCTTTCGAATCGCAAAGAAAATCCCCCCTAAAAATTATAAATTCTTGAGCTGTTAAGATCCCCTCAAGATTAGAGTTCTTTACTAGACGCCTTGATTTCTCTAAAAAATTGATATCTTGCAATATCAATATTTCTGATTGTCTCATTCGAAAATATTTAGCCATTCATTTTTATTGATTTGGGTTGTTATTTGATAGTGTTCGAGTGTAGATCGAAGATTCGCACCCACTTCGCTGCACCCGAAGAAGGTAAATTTCCTCCTTTTAAGTTATTTTAGCAATCGTTTGAATGCTTTAAACCGTTTTTGTTGAATTGTTAGCTTAGTTGTATTTTTAGTCTCGTTGTAGTTTCGTTTGTAGTTATTCCGGTTGAATTAGGCATGATCAGTCCTGTTTAGTTTAATTCTGTGAGTATGTTAGCTTTATAGGCAAGTTTAGATTCACCCGGTGCTTCAAGTTTACATTGTTAGTGGGTATGTCATTGGATTAATCAGATGTTGGTTCAGATTAGATGACCTGTTAATCGCGTTTGTGTGTATTAATTTTTCTCCATCTCACTTGATTAAGCTCATTTAACCATGTTTGTTTTAGCACTGAATTTGTAATTTATTAGATAAGCTCAGCTACTTGTTGGTTGCTTAGTTGTGTATATGCCTAATCTTAGTCACACCTAATGCAAATTGTGCATGTTCATCTCAAGTTAGCTACTGTTCATTTTTTCTATGTTAAGTCTTATATTATTTGGTAAATTTTCATACAGATTTGGTTTCCCTGTGATTAGTTGAATTCAGATTAATCCCTGAAGATGATATGCTATCTGCCCATGTCAGCTTCAAGGATCATATTTGCATACTTGAATGGCTTAATCTTGCATGTTTAAGGCTTACAATTTGCATAATTATGTCCATATCATTAGCTGTGTAGGAGTCATTAAGTTATGAACTGATTAATATCATTAGCAAAAGTTTATGTGCTTTTTCCCACTATCATAAAAGGATGTCAGATGTTTACCAAGAATCTATAAGTTAGTGTATGTTTAAGCATAAGGTTCAATTGGCTTAAAGATTTGTTGTTCCTTCCTCTTTCTTGACAAATGTGCTGTTGTGTTTGCTTAAGATGAGTTTTGAAAGTAAAGACTCATTAAATTGGTAATAAACATGCTCAAGTATACTTGAAAGATTTGCTTAAAATAAAGATTGGCTTACCAAAGCCAAGTTGAAGCCTAGATTCAGAATCAGAAGCTTATTTCAAGTTCAAAAAATGGAAACTGTCAATTTTCAAAGCATGGTGTGTATATGTGAATTGGGTCAAATTCAGGGAATCATTTTAGAATTGAAGTTGACTAGTTAAACAAACCTATGTGATGTTGTATATAGTTTAACAAGTTTACTTTGATAGGGAATAAGCATCCAAATTTCTTACTTTAAGAATTGATTGGTTTATATGACCCTGGGAAGTTTTCTGGTTGTGATGTGGACTGTGCTAACAGAATCAGGATTTTAAACATAATCAAGATTTGAGATGGGTTGTGTGATTAGATGCTGTCTAGGCTTTAATGGATGCTGGAATGATCATTCTCTGTTATGAATTAGCCTGTCTTTATTCATTAATATCCATTAAGAGTATTATATGGATCAGTTGAGTGCATACCTCTATGTTCTACTTGTTGAAATCTGAAAATTGTGATATTGACATATTCCATTGAATTATCTGTTGGGATTATTTGGGCTGTTGTTTTAGTATTCAGATAATGGTGAGTGGCCCATCTTGAATTATAATATGTCATCTGTTTGGCTAGTGTTCACTTGAATCTGTACGTAAATTTGAGTATAGTTAGGATGGCATGAACTATCAAAGTTTTCTTTCATTATTTAGATTCATTATGCAATAGCACAAACAATACCTACTAAGGAGTTAGTTCAAGTTAGACAGGGAAGCATGTGTTTGTAATCGGAACAAGGAGCTGAATAGCTAAATTCCACTAATTACAATTGTGCTATCGCACCTCTACTCTTTTCGGTGTAACAGAGGTTTTATGCATTTCTTTGTAAGCACATGACCCTATAGTGAAAGTGTTGTAAAACTTTCCAAGTTGTGTATAATTTTTACTTGAGAGTCTCGACAGAAATTCAACGAATGTCTTGCCTTAGAAATGACTAATAAATTCTCCGATAACTTATTTCAGTTGATGTTAACTGTTAGAGCATCACTGAAGATTAACATAAATCACGCTAAAGGTCAAGAATGAGTCTAAATAAGACCAATAGAATCTGAAAAATCATGGGATCTTTTCTATTTGATTGAGATGTTATGCATACAGGATATATCAAGGTATACAAAGTATACTGCCCTCACATGTTTTTGATATGTTATAGGTTTATATATCAAATATGCATTTGGTATATCATCCATCATTAAGTATGCATGATCTGTTAAAAGGATAAGAATATCGTTAATGTCACTGCTTCTTTCCCCTACCATGCCTGCAATCTTGAGCCCCTCCCCTGAGTTTCGAATCTGTTTCTTTGCCTTTATATGGATCTCTCTACGTCATTTCATTATTGCACTTTTGCCTAATCCATTGGACCAAGCTTTGTTTCTTTTTATTTTTATTTTTTTGGTACCGTGACCATTACTCCTGGGCTATCTGTTTGGTCGAGCTTTGTACATGCCTAATTATGATAAATATTGCACTGTTTGATTTCTGCCTGTGTTTTGAGTGTTGCCCCGTTGTCTATGTCATAAGTATATAATGGCTGAATTGTGTATATATGCGTGTATGTATACTGTTTTGAATTTGTATTTTTACATGTTTAACTTTATCCATTGATTAAATACTAATCCTTTTCCTTTCATTTTATGCATGATCATCGCATACGAGTCCGAGAGACTCGGTCTTCTCCTGCATTCGTTGTTGGGCTAAAGCCCAACGAAATCTTCTCGAGTCATCTCCAAATCAGCCCCTGTCCGCAGTCAAAATAAGAAGCTAAAAGAATTCTGGGCTCAAGCCCAATAGCAGCTATGGATCGCAACAATCCAAACTAGGCATAAGCCCAATCATGTGCACAGTTCCAGCAATTGGGCCTTAAAATGGGCTAGATCCATTTCATCTTTTTCCTTCTCTCTCTTCTTTATTTTATTGTTGTGTATTTTGCTATTTGCCTTGTACGACTAACCTTATCTTATTTTATTAACTTAGGTGAATCCTAATGAATTGGTAGATTCAGTTTTAGTAATGGGTAGTTAGTTTAAGAGAGACTAACAATCAATTCCATAAATTCCATTTTCTTCTTTTTATATTAAAGTTATTTATAGTATCCATAATATTTACTTCTAGAATAGTTGATAGTATAAAATTCATATTTTTGAATTAAAGGAGTTATATTTTATTATCTTAATTTCCAAACATCATTAATATGCAAACATAAATTCAAACATATTATAAATAACTCTTTAAGTTTGAATCAATCACGTCTATGTTTAGCCGAGTATAATTAAATAGATCAGTAAAAAGAGAGAAATTCATCATCTCTGCATTCTATTTCTTTTTTTTAAAACAAGTCTAGATTTCTTACGCTATTATACTGATATAATGTCATATTGGCTAGGTTTTCTCTTAAAAGCTTCTATTTATATACAAATCATTATATTTTGCCAGTCTCACTTTTATAATAAAAATTATTATTAACAACATTTATAAATTTTTATTTTTAAGTGGATTACTATGCATTTCTTCAAGTCAGTTTAAATAGCATAATTATGTTTTTCCTTTAAAACCTCAATAATATTTATAACCTATTTTTCTTAAGAGTTAAGCATTATATTTAATATGAATTAATTAACCTAAGTTTGGCCGGACAACCGTAGTTAGCGGATTCTAAAGGATGCCTAACCCCTTCCCTTTAGGATAATATAGAGCCCTTACCTAGAATCACATTGGTTAAGCAGACTATTAATGGAGGTTTAGTTTTAACTTTACCTTAGTTAATATTTAGGTGACCTAATTCACCGTTAAATTAATTAGGTGGCGACTCCTTAAAACAAAATAAATAGGAATCACGAATATGTTGTACTTTAATTTAACCCGGTTAAAATGGGGTATAACAATTATAGAAGGATGTAAGAAATTGGTCATGAAAGTGTGAATAGTAGCACTGTTGAGTAAAGGTTTGAATTGAACCATGATCATTGATAAATTGTGATTATGAAAATGTTATGAATGACATTTAGAACATGGAATAAGTATCCTATGTGAGAAAATGCAACAATGAATCATGGCCATGATTATGGAGAAATTGAAGACAAATTGTGAAATACGAATACTGTAAATGAATGATGAGTGTTGTCTATCATATTGAAAATGTTGTTATGAACGTTTGAGAGTTGATATAGAATATGGGAAAAGTTGCATAAACGAAAGCAAATGTTGTCCAATTTTCTCTAGCGTTAGTAAGTTGTTTTTATAATCGCTAGCTAATGTCGATACAAATTCTCTTGAAGGTAGAACGTACGCACTAAAGGAGAACAAGCAAGCGATAGATTAGTAAACGACAAAGGTATGTAAGGCTAACCCTTCTTTCATAAGGCATGGTTCTTTGGCCAAACGTCTAAATCTTCTATAAGACTATGATATCTTTCAAATGATTTGATCTTCCGAGCTTGTAAGCTCACGATTCTTGATACGCTACGATTGTACTAAGTTCCTCATATGACGAGTAAGCCTATAGGATAGATGTAATGAACGACGATAATAGTGATGATGACATTGATGATGACTATAATGGTAATAGCGATGATGATAACGATGACGACTACGATAGTAATGATAATAGTAAAGATGCTTATGAGCTATTATGTATATCCATCTATGTATGGTTATTATGGAACCCCGAGCTTATGAGGCCGGGTAGGATAGGTAAATAAGTATGTATATGATTATATAATACGCGCACACCTCTGCAGATAGTACGGATAACCCTGACGCCTTGGTAGGGCCAGGTAGATGAATCCCTGAAGCCTTGGTAGGGCCAGGTAGACGTAACCTTGAAGCCTTGGTAGGGCCAAGTATGTGTAACCTTGAGCCTTGGCTGGCCAAGTATGTATGAAACACCGATCCTGCATGGTCGGGTATGCTATGTAAATGCTATGTATATGATATGATTATGTATATGATATAGATACGAGTACAAATACGAATATGATACTATATGAATGTGAATAAGGGTATGTATACGAATACGAGTACAATATGGAACGGATACGATTATGGATACGGATATGGATGTATGTTCACAATACGCATTAGAAATGGAAAGTTCCTATGAAAGGCAAGTAAGTGCCTATGACGATGATACTACTATCTCCCATCCTGTGCTATTTTTCATGTTGATTATTATGCTTCTACATTGATATTGATCATGCTTTACATACTCAGTGCATTCTTCGTACTAACGTCCTTTTGTTTGTGGACGCTGTGTCATGCCCATATGTGCATAGGGAGAGAGACTTGATCCATAGACACATTCTCAGGGACTACATAGCGGAGCTCCATTTCATTGGAGCTATAGCTTTTGGGTACTTATTCTTTTGTGTACATAATTATGGGCATAGCGGGGTCCTGTCCCGCTTATGTGATACGTTATACTCTCCTTAGAGGCTTGTAGACATGTGTATATGGTTAGGTATGTCTGGACTTATCGGCCTATGTTTTGTATATCATTTTGACAGCCTTGACGGCTCATGTACATTGATGTGGCATAGATGCCAGTGATGATATAAAGGTATGGTTGTCCAATGGGACTAGCATGATGAATGAATAGAATCATATGGTTAACTGTGTGGATCACCTAGATGTAAGGGTAAGAGTAAGCCAAGGGGTGCCGGGGTGGGCTAGCACCGGGTGCTCGTCGCGGCCCCTCTAGTCGGGTCGTGACAAAAGTGGTATCAGAGCAGTTCAGTCTTAGGGTGTGTCTACGAGCCCGCCACACTTATCAACAAGAAGCTACGGACATTTTAGGAATGATTGACCTTCTTTCTTCATAAGAATCGTACGATAGAGCTATGATATAAGAGATTTTTGTTCCTTAATCGTGTGTTGTGTATTTCAGAAGTGCCTGTAAAGAGAAAGGCTACAGCAGCCTAAAAGGGCAAGACGGTGGCAGAAAAGCGGGCTGAAAGAGCACCGCCACCGGTAGTAGAGGAAAGTGAGTCCTAGAGTGCGGCTCAATCTCAGTCCTCCCGTTCAGTGCCTATATTAGTGGAGCGTGAGGGAGCCTCCGCCCCAGCTCCAGCACCTCCGGCTCCTCCACTGGATGCTTCAGGTCAAGATGTAAAAGAGGCCATACATTTGCTTACTTAGTTGGTTGCTGCCCAGACTCAGCGGCAAGGTACAGGGCAGGGTGATAGAGATGTTAGTGCAAGGGCCCGTGACTTCATTACCTTAAATCCTCCGGAATTCTTTGGATCCAAGCCGGAGGAGGACCCTCAGGACTTCATTGATGGCATGTTGAGGATGCTTCGATTGATACATGCTTCGGACATCGAATCGGTGGAGTTAGCGTCGTATAGGCTGAGAGATGTCTCGATCCAGTGGTACACGGTTTGAATGGCTTCACGTGGGGCCAATGCACCTCCCCCGGTATGGCAAGAGTTTGTTGATGCTTTCCTCCGACACTATATACCTCCAGAAGTTCGGCGAGCAAGAGCCGACCAGTTTTTAAATTTGAGGCAAGGTAGCATGAGTGCTTTAGAGTATAGTCTCCGCTTCAATTCTTTGGCTAGGTATGCTTCGGCCATGGTAGCGGATATGGGTGACCGGGTACACCGATTTGTGAAAGCCCTAGGGCCGCATTTGATGGATAGGTGTTTGACTGCGTCCCTTCAGGACAATATGGATATTGCACGTATTCAGGCTCATGCTCATAACTTAGAAGAAAGTTTATCCCAGTAGAGAGGTGAACGCGAGCAGGATAAGGGTCATAGCAAGAGGGTCAGATCCTCAGGACCGATGAGTGAGTTTAGAGGTGATCACAGACAGCAAATTTCTAGGCACTCAGGTTATTCTATGACTAGTGCGCCCCATGGTTTTCAGGCCATAGATTCGATAGATCTACTCGTTCGGGGCTGAGTTAGAGTTTTTCGGGGTCTCAGTTCAGAGATGATTCGGGTCAGGCAAGGCCACTAGTACCACGATGTTCCCAGTGTGGGAAGTTGCATTGGGGTCGATGGCGATTGGGTTCAGATGTTTGCTATTCATGTGGTCGACTAGGCCATATCATGCGTGATTGCCCTCAGTTCATGGTAGAGGTAGGACCTAGCCTTCAGGGTCGGTAGCCGGATCTTCAGCACCTGTGCGCCCTATGGGGCCAGGTTCACAGGCGCCAGTTGGCCATAGTAGAGGCAGAGGGAGAGTCCCTAGTTCTAGCGGTCCTCAGCACCGTGTTTATGCTTTGGCTGGATGCCAAGATCTTGAGTCTTCTCCTGACGTGGTCACAAGTATATTATCGGTATTCTCTCATGATGTATATGCTTTGATTGATCTGGGATCCACGTTGTCATATGTTACTCCGTATATTGCGGGTCAGTTTAGAGTCGAACCGGAGTCGATCAAACCTTTTGAGGTGTCTACACCCGTTGGTGAATCGGTAATAGCTAGCCGAGTATATAGAAATTGTGTAATTGTGATTTGTGGTCGTCGTACTATGGTTGACTTACATGAGCTAAAAATGGTAGACTTTGATGTTATTATGGGCATGGATTGGTTGGCTTCTTGCTATCCAACGTTGATTGTAGAATGAAAATGGTTCGTTTCCAATTTCCGGGAGAACCAGTTCTAGAATGGAAAGGGAATACTGTGTCACCAAAAGGTAGGTTTATTTCCTATCTAAAGGCAAGGAAAATGATCATGAAAGGATGTATTTACCATCTAGTTCGGGTTCAAGATGTAGAAGCTGAATCGCCAACTCTTCAGTCAGTTCCTGTAGTAAATGAATTTCCGGATGTGTTCCCGGAAGAGCTTCCAAGTCTCCCTCCTGAATGGGAGATTGAATTCGCTATTGATGTGTTGCCGAACACCAAGCCTATATCTATTCCTCCATATATAATGGATCCCGCAGAATTCAAAGAGTTGAAGGAGCAATTGAAAGACTTTCTTGAGAAAGGCTTTATTAGGCCTAGTTCATCCCCGTGGGGAGCACCCGTATAGTTTGTCCGAAAGAAAGATGGCTCCTTGAGGATGTGCATTGATTATCGGCAATTGAATAAGGTGACGATTAAGAATAAATATCCTCTTCCGAGGATTGATGACTTATTTGATCAATTGCAAGGCGCCAAATGGTTTTCAAAGATAGATTTGAGATCCGGGTATCACCAAGTGAGAGTTAGGGAGAAGGATATCCCTAAGACAGCCTTCAGAACAAGATATGGGCATTTTGAGTTTCGGGTAATGTCATTTGGGCTAACTAATGCACTGGCAGTGTTTATGAATTTGATGAACAATGTGTTCAGGCCCTTCCTGGATTTATTTGTGATTGCATTCATTGATGATATCTTTGTGTATTCTAGATCCGAGGCAGAACATGCGGATCGTTTGCGTACTGTCCTTGGAGTTCTCCGAACTCGAGAGTTGTTTGCAAAGTTTTCCAAGTGTGAGTTTTGGTTGAACTCAGTGGCATTTCTGGGGCACATTGTTGCCGCCGATGGTATTCGAGTGGATAGTCAAAAGATTGAGGCCGTGAAGACTTGGCCAAGGCCCACAACTCCTACGGAGGTTCGTAGCTTTCTGGGCTTAGCAGGTTATTACAGGAGATTTGTTGAAGGTTTTTCTTCTATTTCTGCCCCGCTCACAAAGTTGACCCAGAAATCAGCAAAGTTTCAATGGACAGATGCTTGTGAACGTAGCTTCCAATAGTTGAAAGGTAGATTGACTTCCGCCCCAGTCTTGACTCTTCCAGAGGTATTGGAAGGATATGTTGTTTATTGCGATGCTTCGGGTGTTGGGCTAGGCTGTGTATTGATGCAACACGGTAAAGTGATTGCGTATGCTTCAAGGCAATTGCGAAAACATGAGCAGAATTACCCAACCCATGATCTAGAATTGGCCGCAGTGGTTCATGCATTAAAGATATGGAGACATTACTTATATGGTGTCCATGTGGACATTTATACAGATCATAAGAGTCTTCAGTATATCTTCAAACAGAAAGAGTTAAATTTGTGGCAACGACGATGGTTGGAATTGCTAAAAGACTATGATGTCGATATCATGTATCACCCCGGAAAGGCAAATGTTGTGGTTGATGCCCTTAGCCGCAGATCTATGGGAATTTTATGTGATGTACGACCAGAGAAAAGAGAAATGGCTCGTGAGCTCCAGCAATTAGCTAGCCTAGGAGTTCGAGTAGTGGACTCAGGTAGCAAGGCAACTACTATTCAAAATTCAGCAGTCTCATCGCTAGTAGCAGAAGTGAAAGAGCGACAATACGAAGACCCTATGCTAATGCATTACAGAGATACATTCCCTCAGAAAGAGGAGTCATCATTTGAGCTTTCAGAAGATGGAGTTCTTCGATGTCGAGACAGATTATGTGTTCCCGGTGTGGCAGGTTTACGCCACCAGATATTGAAAGAAGCTCATTATTCCCGTTATTCTGTTCACCCCGGTGCGACGAAGATGTATCATGATCTTAAGTCTGTATATTGGTGGAATGGGATGAAGAGAGATATAACGGAATTTGTAGCTCAATGTCCCAACTGTCAACAGGTGAAAATCGAGCACCAAAAGCCGGGTGGACTGTTGCAAGCTATAGAAATCCCAACTTGGAAATGGGAAGTGATTAACATGGACTTCATTACAGACATACCTCGTTCTCGATGCAAGTATGACTCTATATGGGTGATCGTAGATAGACTCACAAAGTCATCTCATTTCTTACCGGTCAGAACGACCTATGTGGCAGAAGATTATCCAAGCCTTTATGTTAAGGAGATAGTGAGACTTCATGGTATTCCAGCATCTATTATCTATGATAGAGGGACTCAGTTTACAGCAACTTTTTGGAAGTCTTTCCAAGAGGGTTTAGGGACCCAAGTGGGCCTTAGCATGGCATTTCAACCGCAGACCGATGGGCAAGCTGAACGCACCATTCAGACTCTTGAAGATATGTTACAGGCATGTATGCTAGATTTTAGAGGTAATTGGGATGACCATTTGCCACTCATTGAATTTGCTTACAATAATAGCTATCACTCTAGAATTCAAATGGCACCGTATGAAGCTCTATACGGGCGAAAGTGTAGATCCCCAATTGGGTGGTTTGAACCAGGAGAGACTAAGTTGATAGGGCCAGACTTGGCCCAGCAAGACATAGAGAAAGTCAAGCACATACAAGATCGGTTATTAGTAGCTCAAAGTCGTCAGAAGTCCTATGCGGACAATCGTCGAAGGGACTTGGAGTTCCAGGTTAAAGATTGGGTATTCTTGAAAGTGTCGCCAATGAAGGGCGTCATGAGATTTGGCAAAAGGGGAAGCTTAGTCCCCGATACGTTGGGCCTTATGAGATTGTGCGCAAAATGGGAAAAGTGGCCTATAAATTAGATCTACCTCCGGATTTGGAGTCAGTCCATCCAGTTTTCCATGTCTCGATGCTTCAAAAATGTGTTGAAGATCCTACTAGGATCGTGCCAATAAGTGATGTGCAAGTGACAGAAAAGTTGACTTATGAAGAGGTACCCATTTCCATACTAGATAGGCAAGTACGGAGGCTTAGAAACAAAGAGGTGACCTCAGTTAAGGTTCTATGGAGGAGTAGTAAACGAGAGGAAATGACATGGGAAGCGGAAAAAAGTATGCGTTCTAGATACCCGCATTTATTCCAACCCCCAGAAGAGATTCAAGATGAAACACCAACGATATAAGGTATATGTGCTTACTTTTCAAGCTTTTGGTCGTGTGTGGCCAAAGATATGTTGATATTGTGATGTAGCCCTATGAGGCGATGATATTATGGGTTGTCGTGACAGGTTGGTAGTGCCAAATTACAAGGGAAACTCTGGCGACATTTTCGCAGGATCCCGAGTGTTTAACATTCGAGGACAAATGTTCCAAAAGGGGGGAAGAATGTTACACCTTGAAAATTTCCCCGCGAACGTACAGTGGATAGGGTAACAAAGGGCATAGTGTATATGATGTTTTAATAAGAAGGAACGACGTTTGACGATCCTATGTAAGATTCCAAAGGCAATTGCAATAAGAGATAGGTTATGCTCCATGATGACTAACTATAGGTTCTGAAAATGTGGAAAGTTGCAAATTTTTCACTTTGGCCAGTTGATCGTAAAATGAAATACGGACCGTAAAGTGGTATACGGCCCGTAAACTGCCATGTCATATTTCAACTTCCAAAACATCAACTTTCTGCCAAAGACTTGAATGGTTAAAAACGACTTGAAATACGGACAGTAAACTGAAATACGGATCGTAAACTGAAATACGGCCCGTAAACTGTGTTCGTAAATCACCATGTCTTAGCCTGACTTTCTAATTATGTTATGCTTAAATACGTCCATGAAATACGGCCCGTAAAACTGGAATACGGACCGTAAAATGGGTTTACGACCACTGTGCACTTCAACTACAGTTCATTTCGGATCAGATTTTAAGTCATTAAAAAGGAAACCCAAGCTCATTAATTCATTTCATTTCCACGATACTTCTCTCTAGAAACCTCTAGAATATTCTCCACTCTTCATCTACAAGAAAACAAAGTAAATCAAAGATCAATACCAAGAATCCAAGTGAATCAAGTGTATGAAACTCATCAAAGTTCATCCAAGTTAAGAAATTTCAAGAGAAGCAAACTAGGGTTTTTGCTCAAGTGGAGTATTATCAACCAAGGCTTGTCCCTACGACATATAAGGTAAGGTTTATGATATTTCTATGTTGTTTAAGGTATTTGAGAGTTGAAATACTTGGATTATAGAAGGATGTAAGAAATGGGTCACGAAAGTGTGAATAGTAGCACTGTTGAGTAAAGGTTTGAATTGAACCATGATCATTGATAAATTGTGATTATGAAAATGTTATGAATGACATTTAGAACATGGAATAAGTATCCTATGTGAGAAAATGCAACAATGAATCATGGCCAAGATTATGGAGAAATTGAAGACAAATTGTGAAATACGAATACTGTAAATGAATGATGAGTGTTGTCTATCATATTGAGAATGTTGTTTTGAACGTTTGAGAGTTGATATAGAATATGGGAAGAGTTGCATAAACGAAAGGAAATGTTGTCCAACTTTCTCTAGCATTAGTAAGCTGTTTTTGTAATCGCTAGCTAATGTCGATACAAATTCTCTTGAAGGTAGAACGTACGCACTAAAGGAGAACAAGAAAGCGATAGATTAGTAAACGACAAAGGTATGTAAGGCTAACCCTTCTTTCACAAGGCATGGTTCTTTGGCCAAACATCTAAATCTTCTATAAGACCATGCTATCTTTCAAATGATTTGATCTTCCGAACTTGTAAGCTCAGGATTCTTGATACGCTACGATTGTACTAAGTTCATCATATGACGAGTACGCCTATAGGATAGATGTAATGAACGACGATAATAGTGATGATGACATTGATGACGACTATAATGGTAATAGCGATGATGATAACGATGACGACTACGATAGTAATGATAATAGTAAAGATGCTTATGAGCTATTATGTATATCCATCTATGTATGGTTATCATGGAACCCCGAGCTTATGAGGTCGGGTAGGATAGGTAAATAAGTATGTATATGATTATATAATGCGCGAACACCTCTGCAGATGGTACGGATAACCCTGACGCCTTGGTAGGGCCAGGTAGATGAATCCCTGAAGCCTTGGTAGGGCCAGGTAGACGTAACCTTGAAGCCTTGGTAGGGCCAGGTATGTGTAACCTTGAGCCTTGGCTGGCCAAGTATGTATGAAACACGACCCTGCATGGTCGGGTATGCTATGTAAATGCTATGTATATGATATGATTATGTATATGATATATATATACGAGTACGAATACGAATACGAATATGATATGATATGAATGTGAATAAGGGTATGTATACGAATACGAGTACAATATGAAACGGATACGATTATGGATACGGATATGGATGTATGTACACAATACGCATTAGAAATGGAAAGTTCCTATGAAAGGCAAGTAAGTGCCTATGACGATGATACTACTATCTCCCATCCTGTGCTATTTTTCATGTTTCTTATTATGCTTCTACATTCATATGGATCATGCTTTACATACTCAGTACATTCTTCGTACTGACGTCCTTTTGTTTGTGGATGGTGCGTCATGCCCACAGGTGCATAGGGAGACAGACTTGATCCATAGCCACATTCTCAGGGACTACATAGCGGAGCTCCATTTTATTCGGAGCTATAGCTTTTGGGTACTTATTCTTTTGTGTACATAATTATGGGCATAGCGGGGTCCTGTTCCGCTTATGTGATACGTTATACTCTCCTTAGAGGCTTGTAGACATGTGTATATGGTTAGGTATGTCTGGACTTGTCGGCCTATGTTTTTTATATCATTTTGATAGCCTTGACGGCTCATGTACATTGATGTGGCATAGATGCCAGTGATGATATAAAGGTATGGTTGTCCAATGGGACTAGCATGATGAATGAATAGAATCATATGTTTAACTGTGTGGCTCACCTAGATGTAAGGGTTAGAGTAAGCCAAGGGGTGCCTGGGTGGGCTAGCACCGGGTGCTCATCGTGGCCCCTCTAGTCGGGTCGTGACAGTTTGTATTGTGCACTTCTAAGAAATTGTGATTGAAGGGATGACTTGGAAAAATGGTGAATCAAAAGGATTAGCTAGCTCAGAATATCTTTCCAATTTGGAGTGTTTTATCATTTAGTTATATCTAAAGGTTCGTGCTATTTGAATTTTGAAAGTGAGATCCGTGTTTGTTTTAGAGGTATGGTAATTGGATCTTTTGGCTAAGTGCAAGCGAGTTGCGATTTGGGTTTGCTCTTGTCCTAAAAGTTTCGTGCTGGTTGTGATATGATTTCCTTGGTTACCGTAAGCTTGGCCTACTCTCATTCTTCGCTCGAGAACGAGCGATTGTTTAATTAGTGCCTGATGTAATGACCCGTTTGGTCATTATAGCCCTTTTGGTATTTTCACCCTTTCTCGAGCAGTAATTAGCTCATTTTGACTCGAGGGAACCGTTGGCATGCTTCCCGAGATGTCTAGATCCGGATTCGGGCAACTTTTGTGAAATATAGGCTTAAAGTGAAAAAGAGTTGACCGAAAGTTGACTCTATCAACGAGAGTTCCGTTAAGAATTCCGAGGCCACGGGCACTTTTGTAGCGTGTTTTTATGTGTGTCTATGTGTATGGTATATGAGCAGATGGCCTCGGGAACTAGTCTAAAAATCAGATCAAGTGGTGAAACTTGGGAAAAATTGCTCGTGTCTGGTGTCCACTGTAACGGCACCAGGACCGCTGTAGCGGTGTGGTTGCCACTGCAGCGGTAAGTGGAGTCCTGGCCTTGACCGCTGTAGTGGTCTGCCCAGCCGCTGGGGCAGTGTCTCGACCGCTGGAGCGATCAACGAGCAGTGTTATAAGTTTAAAACCCCAAAACCTTAGTCATTATTTCTATTCCGACTTGAGAGCTCTGTGGAGGCGAATTGGAGGGTTTTCAAGTGATTCCTTCCCTAAGGTAACATTCCTACCTTATTATGTTTCATTAACCTCTCTTAATCATCTAGCATAATCTAGAATCCATAGAATCTAATGGGTCTTCAAATGGGTTCTTGAGTTAAGTTCTAAATCATTTTTTGTTCCTAGAATCTTTCTAAATAGTAAGATTATTGTTGAATATGTTGGGAACAAACTAGCTAGATTCCTATTTTCCATAAAAAGGCTTAAGATCAAAAGAAGGGGTTTTATGGGTTTCGTGTGAAGAAGGGTTAAAAAATGAAATTGATTCTTAGATGATGTTTAATGATGAAAATGTTGTTGTTCATGCTAGATAATGTCATATCTAGGCTTGTTAATCATTAATCTTCGATTCTAGAGTTGATTTTCATGAATTAAAGTTAGGGTTCTTAGACCCAAATTTGAGGGTTTTCACTTTAATTATGATTTTAAGAATTAATTGAATATTCCTATGATTATGGTAAAGGGTTTTGACCTTTTGGTATTGTATTTGGTAATTTGACCATAAAATTCCCGTTTTACCCTTGTAACCTCGTTCTTCCTAATTTTAGGGTTAGAAATTGACCCGAATAGAAGTAGTCAATATGGATATCATTCCTCATGGTTTCTTACATAGAATTCATATGTGATAGATTTTGATTGTTTGGAGACGCTTCAAAAGACAAAACAAGATATAGGGTCGTGGCACCTGCTCGGCTGCCAGGTAGGCTACGGCTTTCTTTCGGTAGACTCCGGTTAGTTTCATATATTTGTGTATTAGAAGGAACGGAGAATGCATGTATAGGAATTGGAGATTTGGGATGGAATCCTAGGATGGTATTGCTGTGTGATTTGTGTGTTCGGGCTTGTGGCCTGTAGACTCCTTAGGATGTTTGGTGTGCTTTCTTGAATGTTGGTGGATTTTATGTGAGTTGGGAGTAATGGATGGTACATAATTTACTTATGTCTCACAATAGAAAATTTCGTAATATGTGGTTACTTGTGTTATACCATTAATAGCGAACCTAGTTGATAAATGGAATGACAAAATGTACCAATGATTGTGTTAAGTCCTAAATGAGTTGTGATGAGGGATTTTGAGTGTAGGGTGAGATTCGTGTTCTAAGCTAATAAGTTGATTTAAGGAAGTGGTAATAGTGTATATCGATTGATTGACCTATTGTATATTGGGACTAGCCACCCTGTTGTGTTGTGTTTGACTGTTCTATTGTATTGACTTGATGCCATGAGTCGTTGATAGAGATTAGATCCTGTTATCCGTCTTGGTTTGGATATATTGTTGGCATACTCATTGTTGGTATTGTGATGTAGATACACTGTTGGCATACCCACTGTTGGTAATGTGATATTTATATATTGTTGGCATACCCACTGTTGGTATTGTGATATAGATACATTGTTGGCATACCCACTATTGGTATTGTGATATTGATATATTGTTGGCATACCCCCTGTTAGTATTGTGATATGATATATTTTTGGCGTACCCCATTGCTGGTATTTGTGATATTGAGCTTGAGGTTGATACACGCATAGCACGCATTCTCATTCATTCATGATGCATGGCCGATACCCGGTGATGATCTGGTATAGTTGATTGAGTGAGACTGATATTTTGATAAACTCTTTTACTTAAGTAATTGTGAGAAGGCCTATGTCCGATGATCAGTTCCGGAATCGTTGATTGTGTGAAACTGATATTTGATAACCTCTTTTATTTGAGTGATTGTGAGAAGGCCGATGTTCGGTGATCAATTCTGGAATCGTTGATTATGTGAAACTAATATTTGATAAACCTCTCTTACTTGAGTGATTGTGAGATGGCCGATGGCCGATGATCCATTTCAGCATCGTTGTTGCATGGCCGATTCCGATAATATTTTCGGAATCGTTGTTAGTGCATGGACTCCACGGGTCCCCCAGAGTGGTGCTGGTGAGAACCCCCCTCTCCCCCCCTCCGCGTGGGCAAAGATCCGGGATGGGTGGTACTTAGACTTAGCGAGTCACTCTTGGTTGTGCTACCAATACATCGATATTTCTATCTTGAGTACATGTGTACACCGCATCTACATGGCGTTGCATTGCCTTGCATTATGGCTTGATTCTGAGATGCTTGGTGTTGTACTTGTGATGTTGGATTCAGATTGACACATTGAGACTTGGAATGGAAATGGGATTAAATGCTATTTAAACAAATGAGGTATACTTGTCGTGATTATCTTTGATTTTACTGGTTGGTTGTCTTGTGGATCGTTCGTAGGATCAGTTATATGTTGACCTCTAGGGGAATGTAGAATAAAGAATTCTTAATGATGAGTTGACTTTTAGACCAAAAATGTAGGTATAATGACAAATGATTTGGTAAGGAAATTTATGAAATTATCTTGTGATTATTAGAGAGAAGATAAGGATTTAAGGATCTTGATGTTATAATGAGCGGTACATGGATTATGATTTGATTTAGTTACTAACATGTTTATTCGTGAATTCTTTTGCTGATATGTGTTACTAACCATTATCGACCTATGATGCCTACTCAGTACACATTGATTGTACTGATACTGCTCTTGCTACACCCTTTTTAGGTGTAGAGTGTTTCAGGTGATTAGTTGCAACCTGTTCGGAAATGTGCGGTGTTTAATCTGAAGGCCTCCTCCTATTTCATTCCGGGATGGAGGTTGGGTCTTATAGTATTGTAATCCGTGTCATTTAGTCGCTCTTGTACTAGTCTAGACCAGGTCATGAGAACTTGAAAAGAGTCTTATTTATTTAACGGTTGTAAATATTTTAAATGTTGGAGTTTATTATATATTGATTTCCGTTGTTAATCGAAATTAGTTATTGGAATATTCAAATTGTCTTTACTGATTTCTATTTTATTGATTGAGGGTTCGCCTACTGAGAAGGGAAAGGTAGGTGCCCGCACGATCCTAAATTGGGTCGTGACATAGAACCCTAGAATCAAGGAAATTTTAAATAAATTGTGAATTATTGGTTTTGCTACCGTTTACATTGCCTAGAAGTATAGATCATCACTTTCTAGAATGGGAAATTGATTAATTATGGTGAGAATTCTGTCTTGAGACTTAGGGTTCCATCCGAAATAGGCTTTGGCCAAAAATCTTTTTTGAAAAGGTTAAATTGATTAGAATCCTATAAATTGGAGGATTATGGTTGTTGGGATTGAGGTTATGATAAATTCACTATTAAATGATGATTTCACCCATTTGAAAAGGGTAGGAGTAATTGGGTCTTCTTCCCCAATTGTAGTCTTATTCTGAGTAGATGGTCTATTACTTGGCATTATATTGCTAGACTTTAAGCATTCTGAAGCCTTGAGAAAGGGGAAAGCTCTAGCGGAGTAGCTTGCATTTTTCCTAGTTCTGCATATGAGGTAGGTTATAGTTTACTTGAGTTAGACTTTGATTAGTTGATTGTATATGTAGTAGAATTGATAAGAGAAAGCATGATTAGGTTTGCGGACATAACGTCTGGTTGGTTATGCTTAGGTTGGTATGATTTCTTCTTATGTGGGCTTATCACCATTACTTTATGAATTGAATCTTGAGGTGTACTTGCTGTGATATGGGAAGGAAGGGCCTGATGTATATTCTTCTGTTGATTGAGATAACTTATACATTTATGTTGTTATGGATTTGATTTACCTGAGTCATGTTATGACTTGTGGTATGGTGCCTTGTATTCCTTGATATAGATAATATTGACTGATCATGTTTCATATTGGGTGTTGAACTGGAAATACGTTGAGATTCATCTTGTGATATATATATATATATATATATATAAGGTACATTTGACGGGGGCGAGGATATGGCCTAGTTTAAGGCACATTTGACAGGGGGTGAGGATGTGGCCTAGTTATGGGCTCGTGATCCGAGGTCAGTTCTAGAGCGAGTGGTACATGGACACCATGGGCCCCCTGCAGGTCATGATTATTGTGTGAAAATTGCCATTAGCATGTGTGTACAGTTGAGATACTATCATTGGTTGCATTGCATTACATTGGACTTATCTTATTCTTGTGATGGGTTGATGACTGTTGTTGATATTGTTGTGTTGTTGTGCCTATCTACCTATTCCGTTGATTTTATGAACGTATGCATGATACTAATCTTAGTCGGCCTATGATATCTACCTGTACATAGTGATTGTACTGATACCACCTACACTACTTAGAAGCTGGCCCAGATTTATATCCGTGAGAATGTTCATTTGCATGGGTCCCTATTTCTATCATATCTGAACGCAATTTACATCCCGGTTTTGGAGGACCTTGCTGGCCGAGTTGGACACTCGATTGGATCTCAATACATCTTTTCACCCTCAGACGGATGGTCAGTCTGAGCGGACGATTCAGGTCCTCCAAGATATGCTCCGAGCTTGTGTGATTGACTTTACTGGTCATTGGGACCAGTTCTTACCATTGGATGAGTTTGCTTATAATAATAGTTACCACTCGAGCATTGATATGGCTCCGTTTGAGGCTCTTTATGGGAGGTAGTGTAGGTCTCCTATTAGGTGCTTTGATGCATTTGAGGTAAGGCCATAGGGTACTAACTTTTTGAGAGAGTCATTAGATAAATTAAGGTGATTTAGGATAAGCTCTTAGCAGCTCAAAGTAGACAGAAGGAATATGCAGACCGAAAGGTCCGAGATCTTGAGTTCATGGTTAAGGAGCAAGTTTTGTAGAAAGTCTCACCCATGAAGGGTGTGATGATGTTTGGGAAGAAAGGCAAGCTAATTCCTAGGTTCATCGGTCCATTTAAGATTCTTAGCCGTGTAGGGGAGGTAGCCTATGAGTTGGCTTTGCCTCCAAGTTTGTCGGGTGTTCACCCGGTGTTTCATGTCTCTATGTTGAAGAGATACCACGGTGATGGTTCTTACATTATTCATTAGGTTCAATCTTGTTGGATGAGAACTTGTCTTATGAGGAAGAGCCTATTGCCATCTTAGATAGAGAGGCTCCTAAGTTCAGGTCTAAGGATATATCGTCAGTGAAGGTTCAGTGGAAGAATCGTCCTATTGAGGAGGCTACTTAGGAGACTGAGTCCGATATGCGAAATAAGTATCCCCAGCTTTTCACCCAGTCAAGTACCTTTCCCCTTTTTTCCTTTCCTTGTCCGTTCGAGGATGAACAGTTATTTAATTGGTATCTGATGTAACGACCCGCTAGGTCATTATGTGTGTTTTGACCATTTTACCCTTGTCGGTTCATTTTTTAGACTAGGAGCGAGACTAGTGATAACTTAAAGATTCAGAATTCTAAAACAAAGGCAATTGATTGTATTTTGTGCATTTGGTTGACAACTTGTTTTAATCTGTTAGGGGGTTGACTTAGTAAATTAGACCTCTGTTGGGTTTTCCGAGGTCGCGGCTGATTCCGTAGCATGTTTTTACATATGTATGCATGTCTGGTTTGTGTGTCAAGAGCCTCGGATTGATGTTGGGATTTTGGGTGGAAACTTAGTGGAAAACCATAGCTTACTGGTTCTGATGCAACCGCTACAGCGGGAGGGACCGCCGCAGCGGGAGGGACCGCCGCAGCAAGTTCACCACCGCGGGGCGTTGTTTACCGCCGCGGGACTTTGGGTTTTGGGATAGACCACCATAGTGGGGGTTGGACAGCCATAGCGGGACCGCTACAGCACGGTTTCGACCGCTATGCGGGCCTGGCCATTTAATGAGGTCCGTTGTAGCGGTGGGAATTTCCGCTACAGCGAGACCCCTGCAGCGAAACTAGTGACCGTTGCAGTGGTCGACGGGAGGCAGAAACCTACTTTTTATATTGCAATTTCGAGTCTTTTGTCACATAACACGAAAAGCAGTTTCCAAGAAAGTAAGAGGCGATTTTCCTAAGGCTTGGGTTGGTTCTTCTTTGAGGGTATATCCTAACTTTTATGTTGTTCATTCCTTTTCTTCCTTAAGTTTCCATAGTTAGTTCTAAGGTCCATTAAAGGTGGGTGGAAGTCCTAGAACCCTAGAATCGATGAACCTTTAAATAAATTGTGAATTGTTGGTTTTGCTACCGTTTACATTGTCTAGAAGTATAGATTATCACTTTCTATGATGGGAAATTGATTAATTATGGTGAGAATTCTGTCTTGAGACTTAGGGTTCCATCCGAAATAGGCTTTGGCCAAAAATCTTTTTTGAAAAGGTTAAATTGATTAGAATCCTATAAATTGGAGGATTATGGTTGTTGGGATTGAGGTTATGATAAATTCACCATTAAATGATGATTTCACCCATTTGAAAAGGGTAGGAGTAATTGGGTCTTCTTCCCCAATTGTAGTCTTATTCTGAGTAGATGGTCTATTACTTGGCATTATATTGCTAGACTTTAAGCATTCTGAAGCCTTGAGAAAGGGGAAAGCTCTAGCGGAGTAGCTTGCATTTTTCCTAGTTCTGCATATGAGGTAGGTTATAGTTTACTTGAGTTAGACTTTGATTAGTTGATTGTATATGTAGTAGAATTGATAAGAGAAAGCATGATTAGGTTTGCGGACATAACGTCTGGTTGCTTATGCTTAGGTTGGTATGATTTCTTCTTATGTGGGCTTATCACCATTACTTTATGAATTGAATCTTGAGGTGTACTTGCTGTGATATGGGAAGGAAGGGCCTGATGTATATTCTTCTGTTGATTGAGATAACTTATACATTTATGTTGTTATGGATTTGATTTACCTGAGTCATGTTATGACTTGTGGTATGGTGCCTTGTATTCCTTGACATAGATAATATTGACTGATCATGTTTCATATTGGGTGTTGAACTGGAAATACGTTGAGATTCATCTTGTGATCAGGTGTGTGTGTGTGTGTATGTGTGTGTGTATGTGTGTGTGTGTGTATGGCACATTTGACGGAGGGTGAGGATGTGGCCTAGTTTAAGGCACATTTGATAGGGGGTGAGGATGTGGCCTAGTTATGGGCTCATGATCCAAGGTCAGTTCCGGAGCGAGTGGTACATGGACACCATGAGTCCCCTGCAGGTCATGACTATAGTGCGAAAATTTCCATTAGCATGTGTGTACGGTTGAGATACTATCATCGGTTGCATTGCATTACATTGGACTTATCCTATGCTTGTGATGGGTTGATGATTGTTGTTGATATATTGTGTTGTGCCTATCTGCCTATTCCATTGATTTTATGAATGTATGTATGATACTAATCTTAGTAGGCCTATGATATCTACCGGTACATAGTTGTCGCGACCCGACTAGGGGCCGTGACGGGTACCTGGGGCTAACCACCGAGCACCAATCATTCCCTTACTTATCATATTCATATCATAAGAAAGACATTTTCTCATTTGGACACATAATCACTTTACACACACACACACACACACACATATATATATATATATATATACATAAGCCCTTCGGCTACCAAATTAATATAAACATATACATTAGAAACATTGTGAGACCATACTACCCACACCTGCGTATCTATGAGCCTCTACTAGAGTGCTAGACATAAGGACGGGACAGGACCCCGTCGTGCCCAAAAATATACATATATACGCAAAATAATGATCAAAGGCACCTCCGGAACAATGGAGTGCTCTCAAGTCAGCTAACAGCTCCTACGAGTCTGGATCGAGCTCACCACCCTGTCTACCTGCGGGCATGAACACAGCGTCCAAAGAAAACGGACGTCAGTACGAACATTGTACTGAGTATGTAAGGCAAGAATGAAATGAACATAATAGAAGAATCATAAGCCATAGGAGGAAGATATAACCTGCATAAGTTTCATAGGTGAATACATTTCATACATATATCGTATATTTATATAATCATAGTACATGTGTCATCATAGTGCATATATCATCGCATTATAATCCTCATTGTTAACCCGCGTCAGGGTAACCATCATATGCCTCCCACTAGTGGTGATCATGTCCGGCCTTCTAGGCGCGGTGGCATCATAAGCAGCCCGCCTTAGCGGTCACATGTCCGGCCATTTAGGCACGGTGGAATCATAAGCAGCCCGCCTTAGCGGTGACATGTCCGGCCTCTTGGGCACGGTGGAATCATGTCGTCATATACCCATCATAACTCAACATTTTCATACATGGCATCGGCATATTATAAACTTACATTATTGATCATCTCATAGACATATCCGAACTAGGCATCATTATGCATTTATCATTAAAACATACATTAGAACTTGAAGGCAACTATGGCTATGTCGGGGTGACATAAGGTCGTGCACCCCCGATTCCATTATGGAGCATGTATAAGTATTCTACCTCACCTTAAAGGAAATAGTATATAAGGTGAGTGTATACAATAAACGACATCATTAACTATATATGAACATCGTATCATGAACTCTAGAATCTTTAGACTTAAGCTCATCATCGTCATTATTGGGCTCGTAATGTATCTCTTATCTCATGTAGCTATTCATGAACATAGACTCTTGGCTTCCCGGGATATAGAGGATTCATGGAGAAGAAGGAAAAATCATGACATCGGATTTATGCCATATAAATAAAGGGCTAGCCTCACATACCTTGTTCGTTTAACTAATCTATCGCTTGCTTGTTCTCCTTCAATGCCCACGTTTCCACCTTCAAGAGAATTCGCATTAACATTAGCTAATCGATTACTTAAACATGCTTACTAAAGCTAAAGAAAATTGGGCAGCATTTCCTCTATTTATACTACTTTCCCCATATTCTATATCAACTCCCAAACGTTCATAACAACATTCAGAATATCGCAAACAACAATCATCATTCATCTACATTACCCACATTTCACCATTTCACTCCAATTTCTCCATAATTATGGTCATAGTTCATTATTACATTTTCTCACATATAATGCTTATTCCATGTTCTAAATGTCGTTCACAACATACTTACAATCACAACATACCAGTATTCATCATTCACTTCAAACTACTACTCAACAATGACACTATTCACACATCCATGACCCATTTTCTATATCTTTCTACAATCCAAGTGTTTTTAACTTTCAGCACTTTAAACAACAAGGAATGATCATAAAACTCACCCTATATGATGGATTAATAAACCTTGAGTGGCACTTCTCTTCTTGCACCAAAACCCTAACTCACTTCCCTTAAGATTTCTTGGCTTAGATGAACTTTGATATGTTTCTTACACTTGATTTTGTGGGTTTGATGTAGTTGATCATGGATTTCTCTTGATTTCTTGTGGATGAATAATGGAGATAATTCTAGAGGGTTCTTGAGGTGTGGAGAAGTGAAATGAAATGAATTAAAATGAGAGAGAGGGTCCTTAAATTAATCTTGAAATCTGTCCCGACCAGAACATACGGACCAACATACGGTCCGTACATTTTATACGGGTCATATGTCTGGCCGTATGTTTGGTCCAGTGAGGACCCTTATTCTGGTCAAGACATACGGTCCGTATGTTTTATACGGCCAGTATGTTTGGCCGTATAATGCCCAGTTGTCCGAAACTCGTTCTCGTTGACTCGTTTGATCTCCAATCCTTATGGAACCTTCTTGACATTTGATTAACATCTCGTTACCAACATAAGGGACATTGTAACTCTTCTCCAAAACATCCTTAAGCCATCATTAACTCATTACTCGTAAATCGTCTTCCGATACATAGCATATACCTGGCCCTTCCTTGACAACCTTCTTCCCTTACGTCAAATGTCTTTGAATCTCGATTAGGATCATCAAATGCTATTTCTCGCTTATCGAAACATCATATATGTTGTTTCCTTCATTAGCCTATTCACTGTACGTTAATAGGGAATTTTTCCAAGGTGTAACATTCTTCCCCCCTTTAGGAACATTCGAGGAACTCGGGAATTCTACGAAAATTTCGCAAGAGTTTCCCCTGTAATATGGCACTACCGTCCTGTCACAACAACCCATAATAATATTTCCTCACAGGGCTACAACACGATAGCAATATAATATTTCCACACACGAACAAAAGCATGAAAAGAAAGTATACATACCTCATAATGTTAGTGTTTCATCTTGAATCTCTCCTGGGGTTTTGGAATAAGTGTGGGTACGTGGACTTCATACTCTCTTCTGCTTCCCAAGTCATTTCTTTCCGGTTGTTATTTCGCCACAAGACTTTGACTGAAGCTACTTCCTTATTTCGAAGTCTTCGTACTTGCCTGTCTAAGATGGCAATGGGCACTTCTTCAAATGCTAGACTTTTCGTCACTTGAACATCACTAATTGGAAAAAAATTCGTGGGATCTCCAACACACTTGCGGAGCATTGAGACATGGAAGACTGGATGGACTGATTCAAGCTCTGAAGGCAAGTTCAATTCGTAGGCTACATGACCCACCTTGCGGATAATTTTATAGGGTCCAATGTATCGAGGACTTAATTTTCCTTTCTTGCCAAATCTCATCACCCTTTTCATTGGCGACACCTTCAAGAATACCCAGTCATCTACCTGGAATTTCAAGTCTCGCCGGCAGTTGTCCGCGTAAGATTTTTGGCGACTTTGGGCTGTCAACAATCGATCTCGGATCATCTTGACTTTTTCTACCGCTTGCTGAATCAATTCAGGGCCTATTAGCTATACTTCTCCTATTTCAAACCATCCAATTGGGGATCTACACTTCCTTCCATATAAAGCTTCATACGGAGCCATTTGGATACTGGAATGATAGCTATTGTTGTATGCGAACTTAATCAGAGGTAAGTGATCATCCCAGCTACCACCAAAATCTAGTACACATGCTCGTAGCATATCTTCCAAGGTCTGAATAGTATGTTTGGCTTGTCCATCGGTCTGCGGATAAAATGTCGTGCTGAGCTTTACTTGGGTACCTAGACCTTCTTGGAACGATTTCCAGAACTTGGCTGTAAATTGCGCTCCTCTATCTATGATAATGGATAGTGGAATACCATGGAGTCGCACAATCTAATACATCTTTGTTGCACCTGGGTAAATAGAATACCGAGGACAATGAGCTTCTTCTAGAATTCGACGGCGCAATTCTGCAACATGTGAAACACATAGCCTGCCTCAGTACCTGAGAATTCCATCCGTGGAAATTTCAAATGGAGACTTCTCTTTTTCATGAAATACGTCTCTATAATGGCTCAACTGAGGATCTTGATATTATCTCTCTTTCACTTCCATATTCAGGGACGAAACTGTGGGACCAGTAATACCAATTCCTGCACTACCCGAATCAATTACACGTACTCCAACCTTAGCTAGTTGGTGGAGCTCAGAATCATCTCTTTCTTTTCTGGAGGAACTCCACATAGGCTGCCTATTGATCGGCGGCTAAGCGCATCAGCTACTACATTTGCCTTTCCGGGGTGGTATAAAATATTTACATCATAATCTTTCAATAATTCTAACCACCGCCTCTGCCGCAGATTCAACTCCTTCTGTTTGAAAATGTATCGAAGGCTCTTGTGATCTGTATAGATATCAACATGCAGACCATACAAGTAATGTCTCCACATCATTAATGCATGAATAACTACAGTCAATTCGAGATTGTGAGTTGGGTAGTTCTTTTCATGTTTCCGCAGCTGTCTCGAAGCATAAGCAATGAATCTACCGTGTTGCATTAACACACATCCTAACCCAACGCCGGAAGCATCACAGTACACCACATAACTATCTGACCCTTCTGGAAGTGTTAAGACCAGAGCTGAGGTTAATCTATCCATCAACTCTTGGAAGCTGCGTTCACAAGCATCATTCCACTGAAATTTAACTGACTTCTGGGTTTGCTTCGTCAATGGGGATGAAATAGAGGAAAATCCCTCCACAAACCTTCTATAGTAACCTGCGAATCCCAGAAAACTATGGACTTCTGTAGGCATCGTAGACCTTGCCCAAGTCTTCACAGCTTTGATTTTCTGAGTATCAACTCGAATACCATCATCTGAAATAACGTGACCCAGAAATGTCACAGAATTCAGCCAAAACTCACACTTTGAAAATTTTGCATACAATTCTCGGGTTCGAAGAATTCAAAGAACAATACGTAAGTGATCGGCATGTTCTGATTCTGTGCGAGAGTACACCAGAATATCATCAATAAATACTATCACGAATAAATCCAAAAGATGCCTGAATACGTTATTCATCAAATTCATGAACACTGCCGGAGCATTGGTCAACCCAAACGACATCACTCGGAATTCATAATGGCCATATCTCGTTCTGAAAGTTGTTTTAGGAATATCCGCTTCTCGAACTCTCACTTGATGATAACCCGATCTCAAGTCTATTTTGGAAAACCACTTGGCACCCTGTAGTTGATCAAACAAATTAGCAACCCTTGGGAGAGGATATTTGTTCTTTATTGTCACCTTGTTCAACTGCTGATGATCGATGCACATTCGTAGGGAACAGTCTTTCTTTCTCATGAACAAGACTGGTGCTCCACACGGTGATGAACTGGGTCTAATAAACCCCTTCTCAAGCAAATGTTTCAACAGCGCCTTTAGCTCTTTCAATTCTGTCGGAGCCATTCGATAATGAGGAATAGAAATATGCTTGGTGTCCAGCAACACATCTGTTATATCCCGTGTTTTTGCGCGTTTGAAAAACTTGGAATAATCTTGACTTGTATGAAATGAGATCATGTTTTTACTTTATTTAAAATATGTGTAATATTCTTGGAAATTCTTGAAGCGAAAGTACGGAAGAAGGCCAAGGGCAAAAATTGGAATTTCGAAAATTAGTTTCGGGAATTACAAACAAGATCCATAAATTATTGGGCTCTAAATAAAATGGGAAAAATCAAAGCCCAATAGAGAGGGGTGGCCGTCCATATGTGGTCCAAGCCCACAAAGAATTAATAAATTCCCATGTGCAAAATTTAATAAAAAGGGACCATGGATTCATCGTTTATCCCTTAGAAGTTTCAAGAAAGTTAGAGAGAGAGAGAACAAAAGATGAAGAGCAAAATAAGCTAAGCCATTCGGCCAAGCATAGAAAGCAAAAAAAAATTAGCCCTTCAATCTTCATTCCAAAAATCTTGTTCTTCGTGGATTCTTACTAAGTTCAAGATTCTCTACGACGTGGTATAATTAGCTTAGCAAAAGGACGACGTTTGTGGAAAGAGAAAATTTGAAGAAAAAGGTAAGAATTTTACCTCTTTTATTATGGAAGAAACATATGTGTTATAATAGTTAGTATTGCATGAAAAACCATGGAATTGTGATGTGGGTGTGCTTGGCCGTGTGGGTGTGCTTGGCTGTGTGGGTGTGCAAGTTGGGTGTGGCCGTGTGTGGTATGGGGCATGGGTATGGTGAATTAAATTTTATTTAGTTTGTTAGTTGTGTCGTTGTGACATTGATGACGTAAATAAAGGTTTAACGAGTTGAGTTGGCATTGAAATTGGTTGTAGGTTGTTATGGGAAATTATATGATTTTAGTATAAATTTTATATGATTAGGAAAGTGAGATCCTAAATGTGAATTATGGTTGTTGTTAGTGAACTTGGAAGAAAACAATGTGATTTGGTAGTTTCGTTGCATTTATAGAAGTTTCGAATGGAATATGGAATTGGCGGAATGGCTTGAATCCTTGAATATTGTTTGAAATACTATTGAGATATGTTTGAGTAATCTTGAGTTAGTTAATGAATATGGAAAATGTTGATATTAGTTTGATAGTGTGAAGTTGGAATGGAAGTGTTACATTATGTAGAAAGGAAGAAAAATTTATGTTAGAATGCGTTTTGTTGTGATTTTGATGATTGTTGTTATTATTGTGGTTGTTGTTGTTGATATTATGGCCGAGCAAATTCTCGGGGATGTTGAATTTATAGGGGAGATACTGCCGAAATTTCGGTAGGCAAGTATAGATTTAAACTTGAATTCTTAAAAGCCTGAAATTCATAATTGGTAATTGTGACCAAATGTAGATTCTGGAGCAAACGGGACTTGAGTTTGGGCCACCGTAAGGAGAGCTAAATGTATGTAAAGCTATCCCTTTCTTTGTTTTGGCATGTCCTAGATATACTAGGTTGAGATTTGAGCCTCGGAGGTTATTCTGCTCATAGAAATTCGAGTCTGAGTTTGGGTACTATTCATTCAATATAATTGAACAATAAACCTTATGTCTTGTTGGAAAACTGTTCAAACATCCATAACTTATGCAGACGTGATAGAATCGCTTTGAACCCTTCGTGGATGACTCTATAGAGTCTAACGTTGTAATTTATGTCCGCCACCTCGACTTGACCCGAGGTGGGCCCACTAGTCCTGAGACTTCCTTCGTTTGTCTTACTTGAGCTATTTTTGGTATGATATAAAAAGAGGACTTTTGTCTATGAACTTAAGGCTCCGTCGATTTGCTCCATAAGTTATTTGAAAGTTCCTTAATTTGAATGATACTAAATTTTCAGAAAATGGCTTATAAGGTATTTTTCGAGAGTTTTATAAATTTAAAGGCTCATATCTTTTGTATACTAATTCCGACAGACTCGATACGTACTTTAAGCTTCCTGATCTCGATATATATATATATATGTATATGTATTTATTAGTCGAGTCTTGGAAGTTAATTGGGTATATGCATATGGTTTCCGCACTACTCTGCTCGTGCCTATTGCCATGATATCGTTCGTCGGTTCCCGGGCCGGTTTTGTAATCGTGCGTACTAAGATATATTCGGCAGTATGATGTGTTACGGTTGCCGAGACCTCGCCATAGGGTCGGGTTCCGTTTATGGAGTTATGCTGTGATATGGCTTATGATATGCTGTGATGATATGATATGTTGTGATGATATGTTATGTTCGGGGTTGTTCGGAGATTTGAAACCTTCTGGAGTATGTTGTGTTGTGGCACCAGCGTCGGAGTGGTGACCACGTTCCTGAGCCTTATGCATGATTTTTATTTGCATTTACTTATATTCGCAGCACGGACCTTGATGTACTGACTCGTTATTTGCTCCCTATATTCTTTTATGTCGGCTATGGTTTGGATTTCTATACTCTATGCTTTATATACTCAGTACATCTTTCGTACTGACCCCCTTTCTTCGGGGGCTGCGTTTCATGCCCGCAGGTGCAGAGGTTCGTGATTCGCCACTGTAGGCCACACTTTCTGCTACTACAGAGTGCTCTTTTTTATTTGGAGCCCATATTTTGGTACATATCTCTGTCATGTATATATTTCTGTATATTTGACTATTTGGGGTACGGCGGGGCCCTGTCCCGTCATATGTTTCCGTTTTGGTTTGTAGAGGCCTGTAGTCATATATGTGGGTCGAGGGTCCTATGTGTGTTCTCTTTGTTTACGATTTGTGTCTTAATGCGGTCCTGTCTGTTACGACGGCCATGGTGGCCCATATATTTGTATATGTGCTTATATTCGGCGATGTGTATTCTACCGCCCCTTTGACTTTGATATGATATCTCTGCTTGCGCGACCGCTTAAGATAATATTTGACTTCAAATCGGTTAAAAAATGATTAATATGAAATCTGAAATAATCTATAATATGATAATTTGATTTGTTTGTCTGTCTGGGTGTCCAAGTAGGGCACCAGTCACGGCCCACGGAGCTGGGTCGTGACAAAAGTGCTATCAGAGCGGTTTGTCCTCGGAATGTCTGCAGGCCGTGTCTCGTAGAGTCTTGTTTATTGGTGTGTCGTGCACCACATCTATAAATAGGAGGCTACAGGACATTTAGGGTGTTACCTTTCTTTGAATCTTAGATCGTGCGATAGAGATGTGCTATTAGGATGACTCTTTTCTGACCGATTGTTGTGTTTTTTAGTGATGCCTCCGAAGAAGGCAACGGCTGCCCAGAAAGGCAAGGCGGTGATGGGAGAGACTAGTCAGGTGCAGAGAGTTACCCGGGCTCGTGCTCAGGATTTGCCCGATGTTGTGCCCCAGTCGGAGGGTTCTGCTACACCACCGGAGGATCCTGGAGCAGGTCCATCATTAGCTCCAGACGTTCCAGCGCCCGAGCCTCCAGCTCCTTAGCCAGGGGCAGAGGATAGGACGTTGAGGGAGGCCGTACAGTTGTTGACGACTTTGGTGGCGGGACAGGCTCGCAGACGCGAGCTGAGAGGTGATGATGATGATGAAAGGCGTGATAGCCTGAGGGTTTGTGATTTTCTGACATGTAGTCCCCCAGAGTTTTTCGGGTCTAAGCCCGAGGAGGACCCCCACGACTTCATTCGGGGGATGAGGTGCTCATTGGGACTGGTCAGGGCTTTAGAGACCGAGTCCGTTGAGTTAGCCTCGCACAGACTACGAGATATTGCGGCTAATTGGTATGAGTCATGGCAGCTGTCCAGAGGTGAGGGTGCTCCCCTAGCTACATGGGACGAGTTTGTGGCCGCTTTTCTCCGCCACTTTTTGCCCCCGGAGTTGCGGAGGGCGAGGGTTGACAGATTTTTGCAGCTGCGGCAGAGAGGTCGGAGTGTTCATGAGTATAATTTGGAGTTTGATTCCTTGGCTCGATATGCACCTGCTATAGTAGCGGATATGGCCGACCGGATGCACCGGTACGTGATAGGGTTGGACCGCTACCTGGTTGACAGCTGTATGGCGATGGCATCGCAGACTGATATGGACATCGCTCGGTTACAGGCCTACGCGCAGGGTATGGAGGACCGGCATAGAGAGGACTGGTCGGGCAGAGATCGTGATAGGAGGCCGCCCAAGCGGGCTAGATCATCAGGGTATTCTAGAGATTTTCAAGGCGGACAGCCTCAGTCACAGCATTCAGGCAGATATCCTCCTCCGTCCGGCCGGGGTACACAGTCCGCTGGTAGACGATTTGATGGTGGAGGACCGTCTGGGGCCGGTCAGAGTTCCAAAGCATCAGGTTCGCAGACGACCAGGGGTTCCAGCCAGTCCAGACCACCCAGGCCCTGTTGTTGTTATTGTGGGAGATCGCACCCAGGGGAGTGCTACCGAGCCACAGGAGCTTACTTTTCCTGCGGCCGTCAGGGCCATGTTATGCGAGATTGTCCGATGGCGAGTGGTTCTGGTAGTACAGTTCAGCCGACGGGGTCAGCCGCTGGTTCATCTTCTACTCCCTCAGTTATGCGCCCTGCAGGGCGGGGTTTGTCGGCACCGGCGGGCCGCAGTCGAGGCCGTGGCAGTGTTTCAGATTCTAGCGGTCCTTCGAACCGCATATATGCATTGGCTAGCCGCCAGGATCAGGAGGCTTCGCCATATGTTGTCACAGGTACCTTACTGGTTTTCTCCCGATCTGTATATGCATTGATTGATCCTAGCTCTACTTTATGGTATATCTCTCCGCTCGTTGCTAGTAAAATTGGAATAACACCCGAACCTATAGAACCATTTGAAGTGGCCACACCGGTTGGGATTTTATTATAGCGAGGCAGGTATATAAAGATTGTTCCGTGATTATATATGATCGTTATACTAAAGCTGATTTGATAGAATTAGATATGCTGGAATTTGATGTTATTATGGGCATGGACTGGTTAGCTTCCTGCTATGCTAATGTTGACTGCCGGAAAAAGGTAGTTCGTTTCCACTTCCCAGGGGAACCAGTTATAGAGTGGTCCGGGAGTACAGCATCGCCGAGGGGTAAGTTTATTTCGTACCTCAAGGCCAAGAAGATGATTCAGAAAGGTTATATTTATCATTTGGTCTGTGTGCACGATACTAAGGTCGAGACACCTACTCTTCAGTCAGTTCCGGTTGTTAATGAATTCTCAGATGTATTCCCAGATGAGCTTCCAGGCCTTCCGCCTGAACGGGAGATAGACTTCACTATAGATTTGTTGCCAGATACACAGCCCATATCTATTCCTCCCTACAAGATGGCACCGGCAGAACTAAAAGAATTAAAAGAACAGCTGAAAGATCTATTAGACAAAGGCTTCATCAGACCCAGTACATCGCCCTGGGGAGCGCTAGTATTATTTGTCAGAAAGAAAGACGGGTCACTGCGAATGTGTATTGATTATCGGCAATTAAATAAGGTAACTATAAAGAATAAATATACCCTCCCCCGGATTGATGATTTATTTGATCAGTTGCAGGGTGCTAAATATTTTTCGAAGATAGATTTGCGTTCGGGCTACCATCAGGTACGGGTACGAGAGGCAGATATTTCGAAGACTGCTTTCAGGACCCGGTACGGGCATTATGAATTCAGAGTGATGTCTTTTGGGATGACTAATGCTCCAGCGGTATTCATGGATTTGATGAATCGGGTATTCCGGCCGTTCCTTGATATGTTCGTGATTGTATTTATCGATGATATTTTGGTTTATTCACGATCAGCAGAAGAGCACTCAGATCATCTGAGAACAGTACTTGGCACCCTTCGGCAACAAAAATTATATGCTAAATTCTCCAAATGTGAATTCTGGTTAACTTCTGTGGCATTCTTGGGGCATATCGTCGGAGCAGATGGTATTCGGGTCGATACACAGAAGATTGAAGCTGTACAGAATTGGCCTAGGCCTACTACGCCGACAGAGGTACGCAGTTTTCTGGGTTTAGCCGGGTATTATAGAAGATTTGTGGAAAATTTTGCTTCTATTGCGGCACCATTAACAAAGCTCACTCAGAAAGCAGCAAAATTTTAGTGGACTGATGCCTGTGAGCGCGGTTTCCAGACGCTGAAGGAAAAATTAATTACAACTCCAGTTTTAACTCTTTTTAAACAGAAGGAGCTGAATTTGCGGCAGAGAAGATGGCTTGAACTATTGAAAGATTATGACGTTGATATTTTGTATCACCCTGGGAAAGCTAATGTGGTAGCCGACGCACTGAGCCACAAGTCCATGGGTAGTTTGACTGATGTGCAGCCTGATAAGAAAGAATTAGTTCGTGATATTCGTCAGCTAGCTAGCCTTGGAGTTCGTTTGGCAGAGTCCGGAGATGCTGGGGTTTCTGTTTGAGGGGTTGCTGAGTCATCCATTATAGAAGAGGTAAAGCAGCGCCAGTTCGAAGAACCTGTTTTGACACAGTACAGAAATGTGGCCCTTAATAAAGAAAAGACTCCGTTCGAAATTTCGCCTGAAGGGGTATTATTATATGGAGGCAGATTATGTGTACCGGACGTTGCAGGGTTACGACGGAAAATTATGGGCGAAGCACATAATGCTCGGTATTCTATTCATCCTGGGTCTACTAAGATGTACCATGACCTTAAATGTTTATACTGGTGGGACGGCATGAAAAGAGATATTGCAGAGTTCGTTGGCCAATGTCCAAATTGCCAGCAAGTCAAGATCGAACATCAAAAGCCCGGCGGATTACTACAGGAAATGGAAATTCCAGCTTGGAAATGGGAGATGATTAATATGGATTTCGTTGTTGGGTTGCCGCGCACTCCTCGCAGGTATGATTCTATTTGGGTTATTGTTGACAGATTAACGAAATCAGCCCATTTTCTTCCGGTCAGGACCACTTATTCGGCTGAGGATTATGCCAGATTGTATCTTAAAGAAATAGTAAGACTTCACGGGATCCTTGTATCTATTATTACTGACAGAGGTGCCCAGTTCACAGCGAATTTCTGGAGATCATTCCAGGAAGGATTGGGGACTCAGGTGAGTCTTAGTACAGCATTTCATCCTCAGTCCGACGGACAGGCCGAGCGCACTATTCAGACATTGGAAGATATGTTGCAGTGGAATCGAAGCAACTAGTCCTGTCCAAAGAGTCCCAACCCCAGGGAAAATCTTTTGTCAGGGGCGAAATCCGGCTCAACAAAGGAGTTTTTTCAAGGGATCGTCGACAAGAACTACTCATGAACCTGTACTATTGATTTCAGAGGTAGCTGGGATGATCATTTGCCGCTTGTTGAATTTGCTTATAATAATAGTTATCATTCCAGCATACAGATGGCGCCGTACGAAGCCCTATATGGTAGAAAATGCAGATCTCTGATCGGTTGGTTTGACGTGGGTGAAACTAAATTAATTGGTCCAGACGTGGTCCAGCAGGCAGTCGATGAAGTGAAACTGATTCGAGAGCGACTACTAGCGGCCCAGAGTCGACAGAAATCTTATGCTGATAAACGACGTCGGCCTTTGGAGTTCCAGATTGGAGACTGGGTATTTCTGAAAGTGTCGCCCATGAAAGGCATGATGAGATTCGGCAGAAAGGGAAAGCTCAGTCCGCGATACATTGGGCCTTACCAGATTGTCCGGAAGATTGGGAATGTCGCTTATGAGCTGGACTTACCATCAGATCTAGAGGCAGTGCACCCGGTATTCCATGTATCCATGCTCCGAAAATGTATTGGTGATCCTGACAGAATATTTCCAGTAAATGATATTCAGGTAACGGCGGACTTGTCTTACGAAGAGCAACCTGTAGCTATTCTGGATCGTCAAGTGAGGAAACTGCGCACCAAAGAAGTGCCTTCTGTTAAGGTCATCTGGCGAAATAATAACAGAGAAGAAATGACCTGGGAAGCAGAGGACGAAATGAAGAAGAAATATCCTCACCTGTTCCCCGTGTCTCCAGGTAAAAATTTAAATTCTGTGATTGATTGCATTAATTAGTAAATACTTTATGTGTGCCACCCATATAAAGGACCTCCCCTAAAACGTTTGTAAAATCTATAAGGTAAATTTAACATTCGAGGACGAATATTCTAAGGGGGGAGAATGTTATATCCCGTGTTTTTGCGCGTTTGAAAAACTTGGAATAATCTTGACTTGTAGGAAATGAGATCATGTTTTTACTTTATTTAAAATTTGTGTAATATTCTTGGAAATTCTTGAAGCGAAAGTACGGAAGAAGGCCAAGGGCAAAAATTGGAATTTTGAAAATTAGTTTCGGGAATTACAAACAAGATCCATAAATTATTGGGCTCTAAATAAAATGGGAAAAATCAAAGCCCAATAGAGAGGGGTGGTCGGCCATATGTGGCCCAAGCCCACAAAGAATTAATAAATTCCCATGTGCAAAATTTAATAAAAAGGGACCATGGATTCATCATTTATCCCTTAGAAGTTTCAAGAAAGTTAGAGAGAGAGAGAACAAAAGATGAAGAGCAAAATAAGCTAAGCCATTCGGCCAAGCATCGAAAGAAAAAAAAAATTTAGCCCTTCAATCTTCATTCCAAAAATCTTGTTCTTCGTGGATTCATACTAAGTTCAAGATTCTCTACGACGTGGTATAATTAGCTTAGCAAAAGGACGACGTTTGTGGCAAGAGAGAATTTGAAGAAAAAGGTAAGAATTTTACCTCTTTTATTATGGAAGAAACATATGTGTTATAATGGTTAGTATTGCATGAAAAACCATGGAATTGTGATGTGGGTGTGCTTGGCCGTGTGGGTGTGCAAGTTGGGTGTGGCCGTGTGTGGTATGGGGCATGGGTATGGTGAATTAAATTTTATTTAGTTTGTTAGTTGTGTCGTTGTGACATTGATGACGTAAATAAAGGTTTAACGAGTTGAGTTGGCATTGAAATTGGTTGTAGGTTGTTATGGGAAATTATATGATTTTAGTATAAATTTTATATGATTAGGAAAGTGAGATCCTAAATGTGAAGTATGGTTGTTGTTAGTGAACTTGGAAGAAAACAATGTGATTTGGTAGTTTCGTTGCATTTATAGAAGTTTCGAATGGAATATGGAATTGGCGGAATGGCTTGAATCCTTGAATATTGTTTGAAATACTATTGAGATATGTTTGAGTAATCTTGAGTTAGTTAATGAATATGGAAAATGTTGATATTAGTTGGATAGTGTGAAGTTGGAATGGAAGTGTTACATTATGTAGAAAGGAAGAAAAATTTATGTTAGAATGTGTTTTGTTGTGATTTTGATGATTGTTGTTATTATTGTGGTTGTTGTTGTTGATATTATGGCCGAGCAAATTCTCGGGGATGTTGAATTTATAGGGGAGATGCTGCCGAAATTTCGGTAGGCAAGTATAGATTTAAACTTGAATTCTTAAAAGCCTGAAATTCATATTTGGTAATTGTGACCAAATGTAGATTCTGGAGCAAACGGGACTTGAGTTTTGGCCACCGTAAGGAGAGCTAAAGGTATGTAAAGCTATCCCTTTCTTTGTTTTGGCATGTTCTAGATATACTAGGTTGAGATTTGAGCCTCGGAGGTTATTCTACTCATAGAAATTCGAGTCTGAGTTTGGGTACTATTCATTCAATATAATTGAACTATAAACCTTATGTCTTGTTGGAAAACTGTTCAAACATCCATAACTTGTGCAGACGTGATAGAATCGCTTTGAACCCTTCGTGGATGACTCTATAGAGTCTAACGTTGTAATTTATGTCCGCCACCTTTACTTGACCCGAGGTGGGCCTACTAGTCCCGAGACTTCCTTCGTTTGTCTTACTTGAGCTATTTTTGGTATGATATAAAAAGAGGACTTTTGTCTATGAATTTAAGGCTCCGTCGATTTGCTCCATAAGTTATTTGAAAGCTCCTTAATGTGAATGATACTAAATTTTCAGAAAATGGCTTATAAGGTATTTTTCGAGAGTTTTATAAATTTAAAGGCTCATATCTTTTGTATACTAATTCCGACAGACTCGATATGTACTTTATGCTTCCTGATCTCGATATATATATATGTATATGTATTTATTAGTTGAGTCTTGGAAGTTAATTGGGTATATGCATATGGTTTCCGCACTACTCTGCTCGTGCCTATTACCATGATATCGTTCGCCGGTTCCCGGGCCGGTTTTGTAATCGTGCGTACTATGATATATTCGGCAGCATGATGTGTTACGGTTCCCGAGACCTCGCCATAGGGCCGGGTTCCGTTTATGGAGTTATGCTGTGATATGGCTTATGATATGCTGTGATGATATGATATGTTGTGATGATATGTTATGTTTGGGGTTGTTCGGAGATTTGAAACCTTCTGGAGTATGCTGTGTTGTGGCACCAGCGTCGGAGTGGTGACCACGTTCCTGAGCCTTATGCATGATTTTTATTTGCATTTACTTATATTCGCAGCACGGACCTTGATGTACTGACTCATTATTTACTCCCTGTATTCTTTTATGTCGGCTATGGTTTGGATTTCTATACTCTATGCTTTATATACTCAGTACATCTTTCGTACTGACCCCCTTTCTTCGGGGGCTGCGTTTCATGCCCGCAGGTGCAGAGGTTCGTGATTCGCCACTGTAGGCCACACTTTCTGCTACTACAGAGTGCTCCTTTTGATTCGGAGCCCATATTTTGGTACATATCTCTGTCATGTATATATTTCTGTATATTTGACTATTTGGGGTACGATGGGGCCCTGTCCCGTCATATGTTTCTGTTTTGGTTTGTAGAGGCCTGTAGTCATATATGTGGGTCGAGGGTCCTATGTGTGTTCGCTTTGTTTACGATTTGTGTCTTAATGCGGTCCTGTCTGTTACGACGGCCATGGTGGCCCATATATTTGTATATGTGCTTATATTCGGCGATGTGTATTCCGCCGCCCCTTTGACTTTGATATGATATCTCTGCTTGCGCGACCGCTTAAGATAATATTTGACTTCAAATCGGTTCAAAAATGATTAATATGAAATCTGAGATAATCTATAATATGACAATTTGATTTGTTTGTCTGTCTGGGTGTCCAAGTAGGGCACCAGTCACGGCCCACAGAGCTGGGTCGTGACAACATCAATGGCGAAATCAATCTCTCTTTCTGGAGGAAGGCCTGCAAGTTCATCTGGAAATACATCTGGAAATTCATTCACTACCGGAAAGGATTGGAAAGTTGGCGACTTTGCTTCGGTGTCATGTACCCGGACTAAGTGATAAATATAGCCCTTAGCTATCATCTTTCTTGCTTTAAGGTAGGAAATAATCTACCTTTTGGAGATGCTGTATTACCTTTCCATTCAAGCACGGGCTCTCCCGGAAATTGGAATCGAACTATTTTCATCCGGCAATCAACATTAGCATAACATGAGGCCAACCAATCCATACCCATAATCACATCAAAAGCTAACATTTCCAGCTCAATTAAATCAGCTTTGGTCTGGCGATTGAATATCACAAGTACACAATTTTTATACACCTGTCTAGCTATCACGGGATCACCAACCGGAGTAGATAACTCAAAAGGTTTAATTGGCTCAAGTTTCACCCCAATACAACCAGTAACATATGGGGTAATATAAGACAAGGTAGAACCCGGATCTATCAACGCATATACATCATGGGAAAATATGGATAATGTACCTATAACCACATCCGGGGAGGACTCAAGATCCTGTCGTCCGGCTAAAGCGTACACACGGGGCTCAGTGGCACTTGAAGTAAGTGCTCCCCCTCTGCCTCTACCTCGGCCTGCTGAAATCTGGGGAGTCTGTCCTGCCGGGCGCACTGAAGAGGAACCAGCTACTGATCCTGTGGGCTGAGCCCCACCTCTGCCATATCTCGAGGGACAATCTCGCATCAAGTGCCCAGTCTGTCCACAAACATAGCAAGCATCTGTGCCCTGGCGACATGGCCCCGATTGTAATTTCCTGCACTAGCTACATCGTGGAACTGGTGGTCTTCTCTGACTATAATCACCCCCAAACTGAGAACCCGAAGCTCTCGAACTCTGACCCTGTCCTGAAGGAAAGGAGCGATCAAATCTCCTATCTACAAATCGTGGAGGCACACTAGTCACCGACTGACCTGAATGTATGGAATAAGTCTGCCTCGATCCCCCTCTATAATCGCTACCTGCCCCCATAGATCTGGCCCTCTTGCTTTGCCTTCTATCAATGTCACGATCACCCCTTTGCGGATGTTGTTGTCCTTCTAAACTTTGGGCATGGGCTTGTATTCGGGAAATATCCATCCCATCTTGCAACGAAGCCGTCAAACAATCCTTAAATAAATGTGGCCCTAAGCCACTCACAAACCTGTGCACTCCATCTCCCATATCGGCCACCATAGTCGGGGCATATCTAGCCAATGAATTTAATTGAAGGCTATACTCTCGAGCACTCATATTCCCTTGTTTTAAATTTAAAAATCTATCCGCTCTGGCTCGGCGGACCTCGGGTGGCAAATAATGGCGGATGAAGGCATCCACAAATTCTTAAGCAACCCGCCTTAGCGGTGACATGTCCGGCCATTTAGGCATGGTGGAATCATAAGCAGCCCGCCTTAGCGGTGACATGTCCGGCCTCTTAGGCACGGTGGAATCGTGTCGTCATATACCCTTCATAACTCAACATTTTCATACATGACATCGGTATATTATAAACTTACATTATTAATCATCTCATAGACATATCCTAACTTAGCATCATTATACATTTATCATTAAAACATACATTAGAACTTGAAGGCAACTATGGCTATGTCGGGGTGACATAAGGTCGTGAACCTCCGATTCCATTATGGAGCATTTATAAGTATTCTACAATAAACGACATCATTAACTATATAATAACATCGTATCATGAACTCTAGAATCTTTAGACTTAAGCTCATCATCGTCATTATTGGGGTCGTAATGTATCTCTTATCTCATGTAGCTATTCATGAACATAGACTCTTGGCTTCCCGGGATATAGAGGATTCATGGAGAAGAAGGAAAAATCATGACATCGGATTCATGCCATAGAAAGAAAGGGCTAGCCTCACATACCTTGTTCGTTTAACTAATCTATCGCTTGCTTGTTCTCCTTCAATGCCCACGTTTCCACCTTCAAGAGAATTCTCATTAACATTAGCTAATCGATTACTTAAACGTGCTTACTAAAGCTAAAGAAAATTGGGCAGCATTTACTCTGTTTATACTACTTTCCCATATTCTATATCAACTCCCAAACGTTCATAACAACATTCACAATATAGCAAACAACAATCATCATTTATCTACATTACCCACATTTCACCATTTCACTCCAATTTCTCCATAATCATGGTCATAGTTCATTATTGCATTTTCTCACATATAATGCTTATTCCATGTTCTAAATGTCGTTCACAACATACTTACAATCACAACATACCAATATTCATCATTCACCCCAAACTACTACTCAACAATGACACTATTCACACATTCATGACCCATTTTCTATATCTTTCTACAATCCAAGTGTTTTTAACTTTCAACACTTTAAACAATAAGGAATGATCATAAAACTCACCTTAGATGATGGATTAATAAACCTTGAGTGGCACTTCTCTTCTTGCACCAAAACCCTAACTCACTTCCCTTGAGATTCCTTGGCTTAGATGAACTTTGATATGTTTCTTACACTTGATTTTGTGGGTTTGATGTAGTTGATCATGGATTTCTATTGATTTCTTGTGGATGAATAATGGAGAGAATTCTAGAGGGTTCTTGAGGTGTGGAGAAGTGAACTGAAATGAATTAAAATGAGAGAGAGGGTCCTTATATTAATCTTGAAATCTGTCCCGACCAGAACATACGGACCAACATACGGTCCGTACATTTTATACGGGTCGTATGTTTGGTCCAGTGAGGACCCTTATTCTGGGCAAGACATACGGTCCGTATGTTTTATACGGCTAGTATGTTTGGCCGTATAATGCCCAGTTGTCCGAAACTCGTTCTCGTCGACTCGTTTGATCTCCAATCCTTATGGAACCTTCTTGACACTTTATTAGCATCTCGTTACCAACCTAAGGTACGTTGTAACTCTTCTCCAAAACATCCTTGAGCCATCATTAACTCATTACTCGTAAATCGTCTTCCGATACATAGCATATACCTGGCCCTTCCTTGACAACCTTCTTCCCTTACGTCAAATGTCTTTGAATCTCGATTAGGATCATCAAATGCTATTTCTCGCTTATCGAAGCATCGTATACGTCGTGCCCTTCGTTAGCCTATTCACTGTACATTAATGGGGAGTTTTTCCAAGGTGTAACAATAGTGTTTGTACTGATATTTTGTACTGATACTACCTTGCTGCACTTTTTATTTGAGTGCAGATTGTGTGCCAGAGACTTTGTCCAGACCTCACATTTAGCTTGAGTCCATTTCTCATCCAAATAAGAGGGTGAGCTCCTATCCATGTCATGCTGCCTGAAGATCTTTCATTAATGATGTCTACTTACTTTCAAGAAATATGTCATTTATAGATAGTTGTTTATTCTTAGACAGCTTTATGTTTTAGAGTCCTTGTACGATGACTTTCGGATCTTTGGGGTTGTAATTGCTTAGATTTATGCACTTTTATTTATATATTGCATGACTAGACAATTTGATGATTATCTCCATTGTTATTGATTTACAATTGGTTAAATGAATGAGAATTTGGTTAAGGGGATGGTTCGCCCACCAACGGGGTTAGTGTGGGTGTCATCACGACGAGTTGGGTCGTGACAACAAGGGATAATAAGGCATAACTTCTATATAGAAACTATGCCTTAAGGCATAACTTGCCTTACATGTTATCACGACGAGTTGGGTCGTGACAACAATGGATAATAAGGCATAACTTCTATATAGAAACTATGCCTTAAGGCATAACTTGCCTTACATGTTTTTTTTAACTCTGCTAAGATTTTACAGAAGTTAGGTCTTAAGACCCAACTTTTGCTCGAATAGGCCTAATTTGCTACGAAATTTTGTTTTTTATACTCTGGTGGGGTTAGAACCCAAAATCTCAGAGATATTTTTGACCACTTAAAGGGTCGAAGGGCAAAATCTAAAGACCAGCAATTTGAGGGGTAAAAATTATAGACCACCCCTAAATAAGGACATTTGTGCGAATGACCCCACATATTTTTTTTGTGCGAATTGCCCTTCAAAGGCATTGATCTTTAATCTTTGCCCCACAAATTGGTGGTCTTTAATTTTTTCCCTTCGCCTAATACCCCGAGGTTCTGGGTTCGAACCCCAGCTTAGTAAAAAAAAAAAAGGAATTTCGCAAGGCAGAAGTTTGGATTCGACAAAACTCTGCCTGAGGCCTAACTTTGGTCCGAATATGCCTAACTTTGCTACGAACCTCTGCCTTGTGAATTTTTTTTTTTTTGACTGAGCCGGGGTTTGAACCCCAAACATCATGGTATTAGGCGAAGGGCAAAAATTAAAGGCCAACAATTTGAGGGGCAAAAATTAAAGACCAGTGCCTTTGAAGGGTAATCGTGCAAATCACTATCTTGCACGTGTATTATGTGAACATGCTCTTTGTATTATACAGCCAAGGACCCTTCTCTTTTTGACGAAGGATTCACCCAAGTGTTACATCCCCCCTTCTTTCCTACTAAAAATGATTTTTGTTGAGAATTCATTTGCTACGTATGATAGGAAAATATTTTTCTTGGAAAACATTATTTGGTATCTAAATGCTAAAAAATTACTTATTCCAAACCCGACTTGTGCCATACTAAACATGCCTTAAGATTTGCCATAAAATGTAGCGGCATTCATACAACTAGGGGTGTATCAAGGAAATCAACAAATCGTATCAAACCGATAATCCGAACCAAAACGAGAAAAAAAACTCGACTAGTGATTTGGTTTGACTTAGTTTGGTTTTAAAAAGAAAAATCGGACCACTATTGGTTTGGTTTGATTTTAACTAAAAACAAGTCAAACCGAATCAAACCAACCCGACATTACATTTTTTAAATTTCAAAAATATTTTATACATAAAAATATTTATAATGTAATTTATAAATATTTCTTAAACTTTTCATAGTTTTTTGTCTTTTAACATATTAATTCACTTGGAATTAGAATTTTGAATGGTCTAATAAGTTTTATAGCCCGTAGATAGTAGTAACTCAAATAAAACTCAACAAAATTCAAATCAATATTAATGCTAACAAAAGAAATTCAATTCTAACACTAGGAATGACAATAATGTTGTATATCTATTCTTTAGTTTTATATTGGTTTAGAAAGTGAAAATACACAACTTAATTTTATTTTTTTTCTTTAATATTTAGTCATGTAATTAATACTTATTAGTCGTACTTATTTTTGCATGACTTAGTACTTTTAGATTATGATCATTTTCTATATGCCTTATAATTTAAACGTATTTATTATAGCATGACTTAGTACTTCTAAATTATGATCATTTTATTTTACGTAATTTCATTACTTTTTTTTATTGAATATTTTGGTACAATGTCATCTCTCATCTCACATTTTGTGTTATTTTCTTATAAAATATCTTAATTAGATATTCATATCTTACTAGGACTAAAAAAATATTTGAAGTACAAGTTATATATTTAGTATGAAGACTTCATCGGAAAAAATCCAAAAAACCCGAGCAACCCAAGAAAACCCGAGGTTGAAAACCGAACTTTTGTTGATTTGATTTGGTTTATAGATTTAAAACCCCGATACAATTGGTTTGATTTAATCTTTAAAAACCCGAACTAACCCGATCCATGTACACCCCTACATACAACAGCCACTCTCAACTTATGAAGCTTTCTCAAGAGCACCATTTGTTTTCATTTACATTTCTCATGCTTAGGCAATTTGCACGATCGCCCCTCATACGAACTGGTCTTTAATTTTTGTCCCTCAATTGGCTGGTCTTTAATTTTCATCCTTCGCTTAAAAAGGTGATCGAAAATACCCCGAGGTTCTAGGTTCGAAACCCAACAGAGTCAAAAATAATAATAATTTTTATATGCCTATTCAGGCGAAATTACATAAAACCTATGCTGGAGACTGCAGACTTTACCTTGTAAGGCAAACTTTGCCTTATAAGACAGACTTTTAGTCATGCCTTAAGACAAAATCTGCCGCAGAAGGCAAACTTTTTGCAAAAGCCTTAGCTTGTGAATTTATTTATTTTTTTGCTGAGCGAGAATTCGAACTAAAACCTCAGAGTATTTTTCAGCCACCCTTTTAAACAAAGGGCATAAATTAAAGACCAGCAATTTGAGGAGCAAAATTTAAAGACCACCCCAAAAGGACAATCCGTGCAACAAAATAAACAAAATCAGGACAGCTCGTTCAATGCCAACAATTATGCTCCCGCAACCCATTTCCACTGTCAACAATCAGTATCACAAACAATTAGTAGTCAATATCCGTATGAGCCTTCTTTTCCCAAGGAACAGTTTAACTAAATATGAAGAAACCTGCAAAAGATTTGAGGCATATCATATCTCACTTGGTTGAAAATACAATAATAGGAGCACGGCTCTAAATGAGATGCAAATTGCACGTGACGATTAACGAGTTATGCATTTCAAGAAAAAAAGAACTCAGGGAAATAATTTATATTAAACAAAGGCATCATTGAACTGTTGGACAAAAGCTGCTATCTCCAATTGCCAATCTAACTACCATAACAATCTTGCAGTTTTCCCCTGTAGGACCATAAAACAAGAACTCAACCCTGTTTCGCACTGAAAAATATCATAATCCAAATATGTTGATGAGTAAATACAACTGCAGGAAAGTATAGGTATCACAAGTTTGAGAAGCTAATCCCAAGCACTAGTTACTCCAGGACCATATCCCCCACTATAATTGCCATAACCACCACTACTACTATTACCTCCATCATAGTAATTCACACCACCACCTCCACTTCGATTGTATGAGGAATCCCTCCTGAAGTCACGCCCGCCAAAACGGCCTCCGCCAGCCCGCCTGTTTCTACCTCCGTATGAACGGCTCGCATAACGAGTCAACCATTCAGGTACCTCCTGATTAGCTTCTTGCATCAAGTCAGCTAGCGGTTTGGCCATCGAAAGATTGCCGTCATTAAAGAAAGCAGTTGCTAATCCTGACTTGCCTGCACGACCTGTCCTGCCTATCCGGTGCACATAATCATCAATGTCATTAGGAAGGTCAAAGTTGATAACATGAGAAACATGAGGGATATCAAGGCCTCGAGCAGCCACATCTGTCGCTACTAATATTGGGGTATCTCCTCTCTTGAATGTTCTCAACGCTTGCTCCCTTTCCTGTAAAATAAACCCACAGGTAATGTTGACTATGATGAACTGCAACATAGTTGGTGCAACGCAAAAACCGAACTAAAAATAGAAGTATGAGATACACGTGTTACATGCACACATGCCCCTTCTCCAACTAAATATAAAATAGCTGCATATACATACATTTCAATGTTTTTTATTCACTAACAGACATCTGTAAATGCAGACGAAACTATTGGATCACAACATCTTTGTTCTACGTTAAACAACCAGTATTGAAACTCAAATATTGATAGCTAGATGTGGTGGCAAACCATCCCGGTTGCATATGGTGGACAGTTTGGAGGGAGTGACAAGCTTGGTGTTTTGAAGATAAAGGAAACTCTATTCTGAAGATCACTATGAACTTACTTTTGTTTCATTTTTGGTGTAAACAGAATTTTGTAAAGAGCTGATGGTCAAAAACACACCTGAACTATCACTTTTTCGCGAGTTTCACACCCCAACTATCAGTTGTTCCCTTTCCCTACCTGAACTATCATCATCTTTGTATTAAAACACACCTCAACTATCAGCTGTTCCCTTTTCCTACCTGATAGGGTTTAGGGTTTTCAGGTAGGAAAAGGGAACAGCGGATAGTTGAGGTGTGTTTTAATACATAGATGGTGATAGTAAAGGTAGCAAAAGTGAACAAGGGATATTTGGGGTGTGAAACTTTCAAAAAAAGCGATAGTTCAGGTGTGTTTTTGACCACTATCTCTTTTGTAAATGATGCTGAAGCAGTGATAGAATCCCTTTAAGAACAGGAAGGGATATTCTGTTGGTATCTTGTAAATATTTTGACAGCACCTCCTCCTTGGTGACATATTATACTACACTTACCATTTCTCCAACCAAAAAAAAAAAGAAAGGCACCATTTAATCACATTGTAAGGGAAGATCAGAACAGTGTAAAACGTCATGTTTGAACATCAAAGATCAAATTGCTTTGATCTATCTATCAATACCTAGATCTCGCCTACCTGCTGAGTCCTATCACCATGAATGGCAGTTGCAGGAAACCCATTAATACACAGCCAATGCTCCAATGCATCAGCACCCTTCTTTGTTTCGACAAATACCAAAGTTAGAGATTGCTGCAGAAAACAATAATGCAGTTAATAAGATTGCCAGTCGATTAAACGAAAGCTTAAGGACTCCGCACTGTCTTTATCATGTTCAAACATAATAGGCCTAATGCAACAAAATCTATGTTACACAAAGCAGCAAATGGGGAAGAGGATGATGCAGTCATGTCACAGGAAGACACTGAAGCATTTTAAGACAGAACAATTGGAAAGCCAATCAATTTAAATGAAAATTTAAGCAGACTCCAATCTAAGGAATTCAGCATTCCTATGACCCTATCTATATATAGGAGGTAAATAAGCCAACGAAACCAATCATGGACAGATTGAGCAGCTAAGAGTGACCAGGCAAGAGAAGATTTACACTGGTGCCTTTACAGACACAGAAAAAGTAGCTAGTGAACATCCTAATTCTTTGCTATGTTCCTAGGACTAGATGCTGTGATTTCTTCACCACTCAGTCAAGCTTCTCCGAGTGCCTCAAAAGTAGTTGAAAATAATTGTTATGGCAAGAGAGAGCTAGAGTCACATGCTACCTTGCTGTGTACCCCATTAGCCATCTGTGCATGAAGTAGGTCCATAAGATGGCTTCTCTTGTCACCATCATGAACAAATTCAACTCGCTGAACAATCAAATCAGTACTAGAACCAACTCGTCCAACTGCCAAAAATATGTAGTTTGCAAGAAAATCAGATGCCAGTCTCTGCATTCCCAGAAACAAACGAAGAAAGAAAGGGTTAGAGATCATATACTACAACTGCTCGGAAGATTTTACTCACTGCCAACTCAACAATTTGTAAGGCAAATTTGCCAGCATAGCAAAAAGACAGTTGTCATCATGTAACATGAATAAGAAGAAATATTAATTTTTTTTTTTTTTTGAGTGTATGGGTTTGTTGGCGAAGAAAAGAAAAAGATGGAACATTTAGTAAAAGTTCAAAGAAGCTCAAACTGTGGTTTAAGATGATGTGTGTTCCAATAGAAAATGTCTGTAAGCAGCAGAATACTAACATTGACGATTGAAAACAGCCCTACTGAATAAAAGAAAACCTGAATCTCTTTTGGGAATGTGGCACTGAACAACATAGTCTGTCTTTTACCAGGTGGAGGCATATCCATTTGCTCCACTATCCTTCTGATTTGAGGCTCGAATCCCATGTCCAGCATACGATCTGCCTCATCGAGAGCTAAATACCTAATCATCTGTAATGAAACTTTTGCTCTCTCAAGTAAATCAACCAGTCTACCAGGAGTTGCCACAAGAATATCAACTCCTCTCTCAAGCTCTCGGAGCTGCAGATATGTAACAAACAATAACGCAAAGAACACATCATTTATTTCCTCGATGAAAGTAATGTTTTATTGATATTGTAGGGGAAACAAAATATATGAGACGTGTACCAAGACGTACAGAAACACCACTTTATACTCAAATGTTCAGACTTGGGGAGCTAATCTGACAATGAACTGATAAGATCAGATACTAACTACACTAGATATATAAAATAACAATGAAATCACCATAGTTAAACAACTGAATATTTGTTAATACTTCTATTGAGGTTCTGACTTGACCGGCATATATAAAATGAAAGTAATGTTAATAGATTTGATTTGTTCAAGTCTCCGAAACTAATTTCAGTGTATGACCTTTTTTAAATAACCGATAAATTCCCTAGGGCCAATGGCACATAGTTCAAAAACTCCGCAGATAATGGGCCCACCCCTCTGCTCTTCTCCACTAATGTCAGTGTGTAAGTCCAACAACAAAAAATTGCATGTTGTATACTCCCTATATCCCAATTTATGTGGCATGGCTCAATTGGAATTTCGAGATTCAAACTTCTAAACTTTGACTGTGAATTCGAACATAGAAGCTTTAACTTTTTTGAAATAAAATTTTATATTTGGAAACTACGTAAAAAGTAATATAAATCACAATAATTAACAACTTAAAATAATTGAAAGGCACATAAAGAAATTTCGGTCAAAGAAAAACTTGGTTGACTCTCGAAATTCCAAATGTGCCACATAAATTGGGACGGAGGGAGTATTTGAAAGCAGAGTTCCAGTTGAAAGTGGACAAAGTAGAGCAACAGGGGGAGGTGGAAGAACAATCTAGACTTTCCTTCAAAATATTTAATAAAAATGGGATGTTCAGAAATGGAAATCTGGGTAACAAGGGGCACCTTCCTGAAGATAACAGGGTAAGAAACTTGCTAACTGAAAACAATATATGGTTCATGTCATGTACTTAGGTAGCAGAAAATAAATAACTTTTTTCTAATTTTTTCTCAAAACAGCAAATAAGAAATACTCCAGAAGATAAAGATCTTCGCTTTCAATTGCAGTTGCACTAGATTTCAGGATCTCACCAATAAGAATGTGAATGGGGAAGTTCATATTCAAAACTACTATTTACCCAACCAAGTCAATGCGTCTCAAAGGATCTCACTTCTCCTGGTCAAGTACATATAGATCTTCATGGGACTGTCAAGAATCTTCATAAATCTTTCTGGGATTCTTTACCATGGAGTACCCAGATATCTTTCCCATTGATAGATCAGAGGGTCCCTCCTTGAACGAAGACAAATTCTTAACGTTAGATTACTATATATTTTTGTGGAAGAAGTTCCCCTCTTTCACTGTCAAATGCATATTAGATCCAAAATGATGAGCTAAACAAAGTAAAACCAATTCCATGAATTTAATTCATTGACTGATGTGTCTATAGGGCTTCTTAGTTGAACTCTATGTTGTTCGGACTCTCCAAAACTGCTGCCGCACCTGTGTCGGATCCAATACGCACCTGTTGGCATTTTTGAAGAGTCCGAGCAACATAGGTTGAACTCTTATCGAACCCACTTTGGTTTTAGCGGATGTCTTGTACAGGGAAAGCATCCCAAAGGTACCAATATTTAGACAGCTTTTTTTCACATGTACATATTCAAAAAAATAACTAAAATGTCCCCAATGCACAATTGATGAGTTGCATGTAGTTTTACAAAGCCACGTTCTGCCTGAGTAGTGCTCACCACATGTTAGGACACGGTAACAATTTGTATTTAACCATTTCAAGAAGAAATTGCATCTCTTTCCTAAGTCAAAAAGAGGGGGAGGAAAGAGAAGAGGAAATACTTGCATATACAACTGAAAGCATGAAAGAATAAAATGGCACCTAACTGAACATATCAGAGAAGAAAATGGAGGCACCGAATTAACAAGGAAACCAAAACCATTAGCCCTTAATATACCATTTTTTTGACAAAATCTAAACACTTGCTTGTTAAAGGAAGGTCTTTGACAAATACCAGATTAAAAAAAAAAAAAAAAAAAAGGAAGGTCTTTTACAAAGAGAAAGTATGGATATGGGAATAAAAGGCCCCAGGGCTTTGATATACTGGTAAGAGCACAACATGTGATGTGTGGGTTAGGCGTACGTCACAAGCTCGAACCTTATCGCCAACAAAAGCTTGGTATTTAAGTAGAGGTAGAGGTAGAGGTGGGTGGACCCATAATCCACTGATTTCGCACCTTGCGCCCCACCCTCAGGGATTTCACGGTTATAAAAAGTAGATGGAAAGTAAAAGGAAAGGTAACTTGTATATTTATCCAAGGAAATAATCAATATTCTAGTAACAGCAAAATATTAGTGTGCCAGTAACAGAAAAATCTATATGGTCAAACCCATAAGACAATTTTCACACTCTAGCATCTAATGTAGTTGTACTTTCCAGCTGGAAAAAAAATCATAAATTAAATTCATAAATAAAGAAGTAAAAGCATCAGTCTCCCTTAAGCATCAGTCTCCCGTAAGTATCTACAACCTCAGTGCATCTTTGTATGTCTGCTTAGAAACTTATATAAAAAGAAACCTTGCTCCTCCACCCAATATTGTTCCTATATTCCTGCTTTTGGTTGTCCAGAAACAGAGTGCCACAATCCAATCTAGAAGATAAGAAAGTTTTTTTTTTTGTTCGACATTTGGCTCGTCAGCGTTAAAACAGACATCTCCACTGTATTGACCATTGACTGGAGTAAAAATAACAGTGATCTGATTATACAAACAAATGCATCTACGTTAAAAAAATGACAAAAACAAAGTAGATAGGAAAAAATCATACAACTAGGAATAATTTACAACACAATAAAACTATGGGGTTCTTCATCAAGTGTTGGGAGAGAGTGAAGCAGGACATCATGAATGCTTTTCGAAACTTCAATGACAAAGAAGTCTTTGAAAGAAGCTTCAATGCAACATTTATTGCTCTCATTCCTAAGAAGAAAGGTCCTAAGGAAGTAAGGGATTTCAGGCCTATCAGCTTGATAGGTAGCATCTACAAATTGTTCTCCAAAGTTTCGACAGAGAGATTAAAAGGAGTAATCTCAAAATTGGTGGATTCTCAACAAATGGCTTTCATTAAAGGTAGACAGATCATGGATGTTGTCCTCGTAGCAAATGAAGCAGTTGACTCTAGGTTGAAACAAAAGAAACCTGGTATCTTGTGCAAACTTGATATTGAAAAGGCTTATCACCATGTTAATTGGAGTTTCCTTCTGAGCTTGCTAGAAAGGATGGGTTCTGGTCAAAAATGGATACACTGGATTAAATTCTGCATCTCTACTGTTAGCTTTTCAGTCCTTATAAATGGCTCTCCAGCGGGGGTTTTCAAAGCATAAAGGGGACTCAGGCAAGGTGACCCTTTATCACCTTTTCTGTTTGTGATTGCTATGGAAGGCCTTAATAATATGATTAAAACGGCCAATCTGAATGGGTGGATAAAAGGCTTTGATGTAGCTAGAATTGGCAATGACAGATTAGAGGTGACTCATTTACAATATGCTGATGATACTCTCATATTCTGTGATGCTGAAGAAGATCAATTGAGATATCTCAGGTGATTCTGGTTCTTTTTGAAGGAATATCTGGCTTGCATATCAACTGGAGGAAAAGTTTCCTTTACCCTATTAATGAAGTTACAAACATGGACCTGTTAGCTGCTGTTCTGCGTGGTGAAGTAGGGGCTTTACCAACAATATATCTTGGAATGCCTTTAGGAGCTAAATCTAAGTCAGTAGAAATTTGGAACAATGTCATTGAGAAGTGTGAAAAGCGATTGGCCAGGTGGAAGACCCAATATCTGTCTATGGGTGGCAGATTGACTCTTATCAACTCAGTACTTGATGCACTTCCAACATACATGATGTCCCTGTTCCCCATCCCAACAGGGGTCATCAATAGGTTGGATAGCATCAGGAGGAATTTGTTATGGCATGGGAACAAAGAAAAGAAAGGTTACCACTTGGTTAAGTGGACAGCAATCAGTTTTGGCAAGAATCTTGGAGGGTTAGGGATCAAGAACTTGAAGATTCAGAGTAAAGCTCTCGGAATGAAATGGTTGTGGAAGTTCACCAATGAGAATCAACTCCTTTGGGGGAATATTATTACAGCAAAGTATTATGAACAGGAAGACAAATGGATGACTAAGGAGGTCACTACACCATTTGGGGTTAGCCTATGGAGATCCATTAGAACACTGTGGAGTGAGTTGAGGGATAATTCCCAGATCAAAGTGTTTGATGGGAGTAAAATTAGCTTTTGGAAGGACAATTGGCATGAAGTTGGCAGATTAGATGTGGTCTTCCCAGATATCTTCAATATAGTTCTATACCAGCAAAGGACTATAGCAGAGATGTGGACACCTCAAGGATGGAACATCATTTTAGAAGACATATCAGGTTGAATTCTTTAGTACATTAGAGCAGTTTAGTGGACTACAGACAGGAGAAGATGTATTATGGTGGCAAGGCAGCCGTAAGGGTTTATTCAAAGTTAATGCAGCTTACAAGATGATGAATTATTCCAATCAGCAGATAGTCAACTGGCCTTGGAAACACATCTGGAAAACAAAAATTCCTCACAAAGTAGCCTGTTTTGTGTGCTAAAGAAGCAGCTCTTACACAAGATAATTTGATGAAAAGAGGTTTCATTTTATGTTCCAGATGCTTTTTGTGTGGGGAAACATCAGAGACAGTTAACCATCTTTTCCTTCACTGTAAGATAACAGCTCATCTATGGAGAATTATTCTTAATCTCAAAAGCATTTCCTGGACCATGCTTGGGAAGGTTACAGATGCTCTTAAAAGCTAGGAGGAAACAGACTTACAGGCAAAAGACAAGACCAGTGTTATCAAAAGCGAAAAGCGCAAAAAAGCTCCAAGGTCAGCTGGATGGTGCAAAAATACAAATATATATATATATATATATATGTTTAGTCCAAGATTAATAATAATAAGCATGAATAACAAATATATGGAAAAAGAAATTGTAAAAATATTACGATAAAGTGAAATATCAATCATTTAGTGTCACCTCCTCAAGAGAGGCTCATTGGCAAGGAAAAGTATGTCTTAGATCCTTGATGACGACACTGAAGCGCACATAAAGCGAGGCGAAGCGCTCAACATGTTTTGAGCCTCGCTTCAGCGCTTAAGCGCGCTTAAAGCGCGCCTTTGATAACACTGGACAGGACTAGATGGAGAATTATCCCTGCTTGCATTTGGTGGACAATTAGGAAGGAGAGAAACTCCAGATGTTTTGAGAATGTGGAGAATGGGATGCAGAAGATCAAGTTAAGCTTTATTTTGCTGCTGTGTTTTTGGTGTAATCAGATCTGCTCAAATGACACTGTCACTATAATTGATGTTTTAGATACAATATAGAGAGAGGACAGAAAAGTTATACTTTCTTGTAAGTACGGTTTCAGTACTACCTAAGTAATGTTTGCTACATATGAAATATAGAAAAAGTTACCAGTTTCAAAAAAAAAAAAATAATGAAGTGTATATTCAACTTCCCCTCCTTAAAACACAGAGGAAAGGTTTCTTTTTCTGTTTAACCTTAGATGTGTGTCATGTGGTCTCTATCTGTGCATTTTATAAGAGACGGGAATTAGACTTGTTGTAACTGAATGGTGCACTCAGGAGTCCGCTATTATGCTATTTATGTGTATGGCAAGAGTAAGACATTATGTTTAATGATGTTGCTAAGAGTACATGGTAAGGAAGCTTGCCAAAGTCCCCCTTTCTTTTGCTTCAAGCTATAATTGGATTCATTATGTTGGGGACATTCAAGGACGCGTGGTATTTAGGTCTCATAAGAAGAAAAAAAAAACAGAAAACAACGTCCACTCAACAAAAAGATTACCTATCCTTCCAACTTCACATGCAAAGTACCCAAGTATATCACCTCTACAAATATTTGTTTTCCTTCACAATATAGGGCAGAGGGAGAGAGAGTAAAAGGTACCTGTTGATTAATCGGGGCTCCACCGTAGGCCACTACCACCCGAACACCAGTCTGATAAGAAAACTTTTTAGCTTCCTCGTGTATCTACAGCATAAATTGGAGTTAACAAACTTGTGAAGGTTTATAAGGGATCAAGTGGCATTTCAAAAACTGCTACCTACCTGCATTGAGAGCTCTCTTGTTGGAGACAGAATAAGAGCAAGGGGAAAAACTGTGCGGACTCCACGAGGCCGTTGAGGAAAATTCCCCCTCATGATTCCACTAATAATTGGGAAACAAAAGGCAGCAGTCTTGCCGGATCCAGTCTGGGCACAGGCCATGAGATCTCGTCCTGCTATGGAGATAGGAATTGCATATCGCTGGACAGGAGTGGGCTTAACATACTTGCACCTCCTAATATTCAAGTTAACAGCATCCCCTAAATCTATGTCTGCAAATGTATTAACAGGAGGTGGCACATTTTCTCCACTTGTTTCCACTGGAATATCCTCATAAGCGTCAAAATTGATACCAGTATTCTCCTGATCAAATGATTGCTCCAAGACCACATCTGCATCATTACCGAAAGGGTTAACTTCCCGGTCTCTACCCCAACCACCCCCTCTGCCACCCCAACCACCTCCGCGGCCGCCGCCTCCACCTTGGCGTCCGTAAGAACCACCCCATCTAGTTGGTCCATTAAAACCTCCAGAAGGTGGGCCACCCTGCGATGGAGCTAGAGGAGGTTCTGCTGCTATTGGTTTGTTGCGAAGATGTGGTGGGACATAAGATGATCTCCTTGTAGAAGCAGAAGCACCACTAGGCCCAACATTATCAGTAGCTACATTATTCTCAACTGAATCTGCCCAAGAGTTGCTCATTATCAAAAAATTTCCTAATGCACACACTTCCTCAACAATGAAATTTTCCTCTGCTTAGATCTGTTCAGCAGTCCAAAAAGAAAACACAGTTGAAACTATGATTAACAAACACAAAGCAAAAAAGAATAGCTGTAAATATATATCAGTTGATTTACATGGCATCATCTATCAAACGAAACTAAAAAAAAATCCACAAAACCATATGTTGTAGCACAATCAGAATAAACTAATCAAAAATCTTGAATGCATCAGCAAAAGCAATGCTTTAATCCAGACCTCTCACCAAATCAATCAAACAAAGGGGTTACCAGAAATAGATAGATAAATACAAAAACACAAAACGTAACCTTCTGAGATGAAATCAAGCATTATTATTACGACATAAAAAAGAAGAGCAGAAAGAAAGAGGGATATGGAGAAAGAAAGAGAACCTTTTGAGAGAGACGAAACCCTAGCGCTGACGAAAAAGGAAGAATATGAGGAATTCAGACACACGACCAAAATAATCGGAGACAATATAAGATGCTTTGGATTTCAGATTGACGGCTTATAATAACTTACTTAAGGACACCTTCCTTGTAAGATTGTGATTTTGCATATGCTTCTCTGTAGCAAGTCTTACCCCTTTCAAACTTTTCAACTACCCCTACCCTTCTGCTCTTTCTTTTCTTTTCTTTTCTTCTCTTTTCTGTTCAACTTAGGTATCTTTTTTCTTTTATAGTTTCACATGCCATCCTAATTTTAGTTATTTAAAAAAAAAAATTAAGCTAATTCCACAGGCTACATTTGTGTGTGGCCCTGGGGATTTGGCATTGACCCCTATCTTATTAATTGAAACATCAAAATATACATGGGATGAAACATCAAAATATACATGGGAGGAGGACTACATATGTGAGGAAGATCCTCTCTTAATATTAAGAGAACACTACTAATTAGAGATGATGTTCTAATTAGCTGTGTTCTCATTACAAAAGAAAAAGACTATGTATTTGTCACGTCCCGAACCGTGGCCTAGGCGTAACACGGTGCCACGACCTAACCGGAGGGTCATGACGAGCACCCGGAGCTAACCCACCGGGCCTCTCATCGTATCTAGGTGAGCCACATGGCTTATTAACAAACTCTATGCCTCAATAGCACTATTTCCAACGGCTAAAACACTTTTATATCAATGTCAACAACTATGCCCATATACATATGCCCAAGCCGAGGAGGCTAACAAAATAATATACCAAAATATGAGCTGGCAAGGCAAAAGACATCTACTATACATGACTGTTTATGAGCCTCTAAGAAGAGTATGAAACATCATCATAAGGACGGGACGGGGCCTCGCCATGCCTATATATACACAAAAGAATAGTACCCACAGCTGCAGCTCCGGATCAAATGGAGCTCCTCTAAGCAATCTCTGGATAAGCAGCCTAAGGATCAAGTCTATCTCCCTGTCCACCTGCTGGCATGACGCAGCGTTCACAAACAAAAGGACGTCAGTACGAATAATGTACTGAGTATGTAAAGCATAATAGCATAATCAATAGCATAATGGAAACATGAGTAATAACATAAGATAGAAGAATCATGGAAGGATAGGGTCATTTATACCTCTAGCGATAATCATCATGTTTCCTTACTCTTTTTCTAATAGGAACCTTCCATTTCTAATGTTACTTGTATAATAGTACCATACCCGACCATAGAGGTTCAGTGCCTCACATACCCGGCCATGACAAGGCTCGATGCTATACTTACCTGGCCCTACCAAGGCTCAGTGTTATCCGTACCAAACTGTAGTGGTGTCCGCGCGATAGATATCATACCCGGCCATATAAGCTCGGTGTTCTTAATAGTCATACCTTGGTACCTATATATATATATATATATAGGTACATACGTGTCCTCAACATCATCATCGTTATCATTACTTCATTATATCCTTCCTTAGAGGATCAACTATTATAGGATGAGACCAATGGTATCATGAGATTTTTCAAGAATCATGAACCTTAGTGATTCTAAGAACAAAGTCATCTTGGAAGACAATATGGAATTCACATAAGGGTATACAACGATGGGATCATGCCTTAAGAAAGAAGGGTTAGCCTTACATACCTCTTTGTCTTCTTAACTACTTAACGTTCACCGCCAAAGCTTGAGAAATCTACATTTAAAAGGATTCATACCTTGGTTAAGCCTTAAAGATACTCTTAAACTCAAACTAGAAAAATTCATGAGTTAACGAAAACTGGGCAGCATTTCCCCTATTTCATCGACTTCCACCATATTACAAAATAACTCTCAAACAACCATAATAACATCCACAATATCATATCACGTAATCACATTCCATTAAGTCTCCAAAATTCATTCTCATATACAACTTATACCAACAACTTCACACCTACTGTTACATCCGACATTTTTGTTTATTCGAAAAATTCAAGGTGGGTTGACTTGTGATGAATAAGGCCACAATTGGACCTTACTTTGTATGCATGTGTAGGTTATGAATTTAATGGTGTGGAATTACGAAAGGTGGCCAAGGGAATTTTGGAAATTTGCTCCATAAATTACCATCTTTAGACAACAATTTTGGGCTCAAAAATGATAGGAAAAAAATTAGGCCCAAATGGGATGGCCCAACCGTCCATACCATGATCCAAGCCCATGGATTAATTTTCCATGTGGCATTATATATCCATCATTATCCTTAGAACTTTCAAGAAAAAAAAAATACAAAGCAAGAAAGAAGGAACAAAAGGAGAGGGTTTCGGGTGAGAGGAGAAAGAAAAGGAAAAGAAAGAAAAAATTTTGGAGCCAATTCTTGGGTTTAAAAAGTTCCTCTCTTGAGAGATTATTACTAAGCACAAGATTATCTACAAGTTGATGTAAAGATTTTGGCAAGAAAACAACTTCAACCCCAAGTGAAGAACTTGAAGAAAGGTAAGGATTCCATGCTTTTGTTGTGTTAAAAATGATATAGGTATGTTGTAGTATGTGTGAATGAAGGAAAAACATGGAAATTTTGTATGTTGAAAAAAAATATGGGTGGTGGCCGAATGCATATATATGTATTGCATGATTGTAATGGTTTGAATTCTTGTGTAAGTTAGTTGTAGTATGGTGGAAATTGTATTAGAAAGGAAAGTGGGATGAATTAGTGAGAGTTGGAAAATATAGTATGTTGGCCGTATGGTACTATGTGTAATATGGGATGTGAATTTGATTTTGGTTGTATGTTAATTGTGTTATGGCTTTGTGAAGTAGATTGAAGGATAATGGTTAAGCCAAAACGAAGAATTGTTTGTTAAGTCGTTGTCGGAAAGTATGTTGCGTTAGCCTAATGTCTTGAAATTGTGATTGACGATAACGAACTTGGAATATGAAAATGTGTTTATGAACTTGTATGTTGGAAGTTAGGAAAGATTGGAAAGGTAGTGGTTTGATAGGAAGTTGAATGTTTGAGTAACTTATGAATGTTATGTGAATATGGTATGGATGCCTCCGATGTGTGTCGTAATGATTTTGATGGATAATGGATATGAAAATAATAAGTTTGGTTGGAAATGCAAGTTTAAAACGAAAAATAACTCGTTGTGTCGAAAGATGGCTAATAATGCCATAGTGTATGAATTAGTGTTTATTGATGTTTGTTGTTGTTTGGATGTTTTCTCTGGGCTGTTGTGTTGAGGAATTGAGCCGAGCTAAGTCTCGGGGATGTCGTATATACAGAGGAAATGCTGCCGAAATTTCGATAGGCAATTATGTGTAAAGATAGAGTATTGAAAGAATGAAACTAACCCAATGGTAAACTTGACCATTTCCAGATTTTGGACGAAATTTGGATTGACGCCGAGCGAGCATAAGGCGCCATCGAGGTATGTGAAGCACTTCTATACGCTCCTAGGCATGTTCTGGATGTGGTAGGCTCGGCCGCGAGCCCTAGGTCCGACTCCGTTCCCCGGAATTCGAGACGGAAAACCGCTCCAATTCCTTCAATTCAATTGAAACTATTTTATTGCAAATTGCCCTTAAAGTGAGATTTTGTACAAAACTTCCCCAAACGGAGTCGGAACACTTCCGAATGAGTATGGGTGACCTCATAAGGTCAATCATCAGTAATTTACGTATGTAGCCTCGGGTTGGTCCGAGGTGGGCCCACAAGGCCCGATACTTCCGGTACGATTTTTAAAATACTTCTGTTTTGGTCCGATCTTCTCCAAAAACTTCTGAACTATTATTTTGTGAATATTATGGATATTTTTGTGTAATTTATACAATATTATTTCTGAACATCCGAGCATCCCATTCTGATAATCTGTCGTGCCTTCCTAATTAGGATATGAGCGCGTGCTATGCATACTATCTGGATATTCTGATTTTGGCTCGCCGTTTGGCACCCTTCCGATTGATCGAGTCTGTATGTTGAGTCTGTAGGTAGGTGGTTTCTCATTTATCGATTCGTGTCTGTCTCAATGCATTCTTTCACTGCGACCCGGGCCAGGTTCTGTTATCGTGCATATTTTCTCTGCATTGTTCACCGCGTCCCTCGGCGTACGGGCCGGGATCTGTATGTCTGTATGATCTGTGTATGGGGATGGCGGCCAGGATGGCATATGATCCGATTTGATTCTGTCTGTCCACCGCGTCCCGTACTAAGAGGGCCGGGTTCTGTTACCGCGCCCCCAGACAGGGCCGGGATCTGTATGAATATATGCGTGTGCCATCTGTATTTATAAAGCACACGCCTTTGTATGATTTTGTATGACTCTGTGCTACTCTGCATGCATAATTCTGTCCGTCATGCTACTGTCTGTCTGTCCGTCTGTGTTACGACTAATTCTGCATGTCCGTATGGCTTCTGCTTCGGTATGTCCGTATGGATTCAGATTCTGCTCGTCGGTCTGTATTATGATTCCGTCTGTCTGTCCGAACTATAATTCTGTCCATTTGTGTGTAACACGATTCTGTATGTCCGTCTGGATCATAACTCTGTCCGTCAGTTTGACTTATGATTTTGCCCGTTATATTACTGTGACTCTAGTTCGGACTATGTTTATATCTGTTACGTTGCTGCTTTACATACTCGGTACATTTTCCGTACTGACCCCCGTTCTTCGGGGGCTGCGCTACATGCCCGCAGGTACAGACGCACCAGGTGAGACGCCGCCAGCGTAGGTTTCCGACTCTGCTATCTGAAGAGCTCCTTTGACCCGGAGCATATCTTTGGTATATATTTTCTGTCGTCTGTGTATTCCGTATGTATGTATATTCCGGGTACGGCGGGGCCCTGTCCCGTCATATGATTCTGTATGTCTATAGAGGCCTGTAGATAGATGTGTGGGTTACGGGTTCCGTCTGTATGTTAGCCTTATCGGCTTATCTGTAAATGTCTGTGTGTTCAGGTATATGTATATATATGTATGTTACGCGCACGCCGTATTTGTATCGGCCTACTTCTGTACTTCTGTTTAAAAAAAAAAAAAAAAAAAAAAAAAAAATCTGTATGGTTCGAATTCGATCAGGTAGGTACGTATGGGTACCCAGTTAGGGTACTAGTCGCGGCCCACGGGGTTTGGGTCGTGACAAAAGTGGTATCAGAGCGGTTAGTCCTCGGTATGTCTACAGGCCGTGTCTAGTAGAGTTCTGGTTATCGATGTGTTGTGCACCACATCTATAAACAGGAAGCTACAGGGCATTTAGGATGTTACCCTTCTTTGGATTCTTAGATCGTGCGATAGAACTGTATTAGTAGGATGATCCTCTCCTAACGATCTGCTATGTTTCAGCGATGCCTCCGAGGAAGGCAACAGCCGCCCAGAAGGGCAAGGCGAGGATTGAAGCAGGAGAGAATAGCCAGGCCCCGAGGGTTACCAGGGCCAGTGTACAGCCTGCACTCGAGGATGTGCCCCCGTCGTCTGGGTCTGTTACACCCCCCTCGCGAGAGGATATCAGAGCAGCAGGAGCTGCTAATCGGGAGACGGCTCCACCGCAAGCTCCTGAGGTTCCAGCGCCCGAGCCTCCAGCTCCACAGGCAGGGGCGGAGGGTGGGGCCATGCGAGATGCGGTTCAGCTATTGACCACATTAATGGCGGAGCAGGTTCGCAGGCATGGATTTGGGGGTGGTCGTGCGGACAGGTATGAGAGCTCCAGGGCTCGCGAGTTTTTGACATGTAGTCCTCCAGAATTCTCCGGGACAAAATCTGAGGAGGACCCCCAGGAGTTCATTAGAAAGATGGAGAGCACACTGCGATTGATTAAGGCTTCGCCGATTGAGTCTGTGGAGTTGGCTTCGTATCGATTGTATGAGGTGGCAGCAAATTGGTATGAGTCTTGGCAGCTCTCCAGGGGTGCCGATGCGCCAGCAGCAGTATGGGCCGAATTTACTAAGGCCATTCTTGACCATTTTCTACCACCAGAGCTACGAAGAGCTAGGGTTGATCGGTTCTTGAATTTGAGACAGAATGGTAGAAGTGTTCGCGAGTACAGCCTAGAGTTCGACTCACTGGCTAGGTATGCACCAACCATAGTAGCTGAGATGGCCGACCGGGTGCACAGGTATGTGATGGGACTGGACTCTTATCTTATTGATGGTTGTTTGGCTGTGGCTGCTCAGCCAGGGATGCATGTAGCCCGGGTACAGGCACACGCCCAGGGCATGGAGGACCGACGTAGGGAACGTCGGCCTGATAGGAGTTACGACAGGGGCCGGCCTAAGAGGGCCAGATCGGCTGGGTATTCAGAGGGGTTCCAGGGCGAGCCTTCCCAGCGGCAGGGTAACAGGTACTCGTCCCAGCCAGCCTACAGTACGCCCCCACAGTTCGCAGGACAGAGCTCCAGAGGTCCCGGACAGTCGAGGCCACCCATACCCCCGTGTTCTTACTGTGGGAGACCCCACCCGGGGGAGTGTTATCGCGCTACGGGCGCTTGTTATTTTTGTGGGAGCCCAGACCATCGAGTCAGAGAGTGCCCACTTAAGGGCAGTTCGGGTTCAGCCCGGCCTGCTGGGTCCGTTGCAGGCTCATCTTCTCCTTCAGCAGCCATGCGCCCTGCGGGGCGAGGAGCACCAGCACCAGCACCAGCGCCAGCGGGTCGTGGCAGAGGACGAGGTGCAGCTTCTGGTTACAGCGGTCCTTCGAACCGCGTGTTTGCTTTAACCGGCCGGCAGGATCCAGGAGCGTCTTCGAGTGCACGCCCAGGTACGCCAGCCAATCCTTTTTGAGAAATGTATGTATGGATAATTTTGTATTTTGTTGAATCACGTGATCTCATACTTCTGGGTATTAGAAATAGTAAGATAAATGTTAATTTGGTAGATACCGAGATTCAGAAAGGCAATATGGTAATGGTATGACTTAGCCGGGGGTGGGACCCACTACCAAAATTTTTCCGAAAATCTGCGAAGACCCCGATTTACTCTAAAATTTCGTGACAAAGGTCGTGAGGGGCAATCGGCGATATTATATTAGCCCTAACGCGTCAAAATGCATGAAAGTTTCGGAGTTAAGCGTGCTCAAGCCAGAGCAATTCTGGGATGGGTGACCCCCTGGGAAGTAATGCAAAGTTTTGCACAAGTGCAGGTATGACTGATATAAATGAAAATTTAAAGGAAAAGAGAATGTATGGAGTAATTAGCGCCTTTACAGACACCACATAGTCCGACGCGGATTAAATGGGCAAAAAGCAAAGGGTGCGATACCACTCGGAAAATTTAGCGAATCTGGATAACAGTCAGCAACGACCCGAATGTTATCAGGGGATAGAAAACGCCCAATTACATCATAAGTTAGTCTGGTATGGCGATGGTTGTAAAAGGAAAGAGTGTATGGATAGTAGGGAAGAAGAGAGATAAAAAGGGCAAATAAGAAGAATCTTTGAAAAAGTCAATAAGCGACACCCAAGACGATTTGTATGATTGATTCTGAATACGTTCCTGTCTGACATATCTCTGTACAATTAACTCCGATTACGACTCTGTCTGACACACCTCTGTATGTCTGACTCTGGATATAAATCCGTCTGGTGTGCCTCTGTACGCCTAATTTTGATCACACATCTGTCTGATACATCTTCGCATGTCTGATTCTAAGTACGACTCTGTATGATACATTTCTGTAAGTCTGATTCTGATTTCAAATCCGTCTGATATGCTTCTACGCGTTCGGTTCCAGTCCTGAACCTGTTGGTAAGAAGTGTCTGGTATGAAGTGGGATTATATTGATGTGGTAGAAATCTCCGGAGGGTAACAAGAAATGATACGGACTATGACGTCTGGAAAGCGTTTGTCAGTTACAAGAATATAGCTTATGGTTCGGCGATTGCGTGGGGTGCAAGAAGATATATTATGAAGGCATCTGAATCAATGATGAAAAATTTTCACCCCATAATGATGGTAAAGAAGCCAAGTCGGAAAGTCGGTGAAGGACAACCACAAAGAGGACCCTCCCGAAGTAGTATGACACCCCATAAGGTCAATTTAACATTCGAGGACGAATGTTTCTAAAGGGGGGGAGGATGTTACATCCGACATTTTTGTTTATTCGAAAAATTCAAGGTGGGTTGACTTGTGATGAATAAGGCCACAATTGGACCTTACTTTGTATGCATGTGTAGGTTATGAATTTAATGGTGTGGAATTACGAAAGGTGGCCAAGGGAATTTTGGAAATTTGCTCCATAAATTACCATCTTTAGACAACAATTTTGGGCTCAAAAATGATAGGAAAAAAATTAGGCCCAAATGGGATGGCCCAACCGGCCATACCATGATCCAAGCCCATGGATTAATTTTCCATGTGGCATTATATATCCATCATTATCCTTAGAAGTTTCAAGAAAAAAAAAATACAAAGCAAGAAAGAAGGAACAAAAGGAGAGGGTTTCGGGTGAGAGGAGAAAGAAAAGGAAAAGAAAGAAAAATTTTTGGAGCCAATTCTTGGGTTTAAAAAGTTCCTCTCTTGAGAGATTATTACTAAGCACAAGATTATCTACAAGTTGATGTAAAGATTTTGGCAAGAAAACAACTTCAACCCCAAGTGAAGAACTTGAAGAAAGGTAAGGATTCCATGCTTTTGTTGTGTTAAAAATGATATAGGTATGTTGTAGTATGTGTGAATGAAGGAAAAACATGGAAATTTTGTATGTTGAAAAAAAATATGGGTGGTAGCCGAATGCATATATATGTATTGCATGATTGTAATGGTTTGAATTCTTGTGTAAGTTAGTTGTAGTATGGTGGAAATTGTATTAGAAAGGAAAGTGGGATGAATTAGTGAGAGTTGGAAAATATAGTATGTTGGCCGTATGGTACTATGTGTAATATGGGATGTGAATTTGATTTTGGTTGTATGTTAATTGTGTTATGGCTTTGTGAAGTAGATTGAAGGATAATGGTTAAGCCAAAACGAAGAATTGTTTGTTAAGTCGTTGTCGAAAAGTATGTTGCGTTAGCCTAATGTCTTGAAATTGTGATTGACGATAACGAACTTGGAATATGAAAATGTGTTTATGAACTTGTATGTTGGAAGTTAGGAAAGATTGGAAAGGTAGTGATTTGATAGGAAGTTGAATGTTTGAGTAACTTATGAATGTTATGTGAATATGGTATGGATGCCTCCGATGTGTGTCGTAATGATTTTGATGGATAATGGATATGAAAATAATAAGTTTGGTTGGAAATGCAAGTTTAAAACGAAAAATAACTCGTTGTGTCGAAAGATGGCTAATAATGCCATAGTGTATGAATTAGTGTTTATTGATGTTTGTTGTTGTTTGGATGTTTTCTCTGGGCTGTTGTGTTGAGGAATTGAGCCGAGCTAAGTCTCGGGGATGTCGTATATACAGAGGAAATGCTGCCGAAATTTCGATAGGCAATTATGTGTAAAGATAGAGTATTGAAAGAATGAAACTAACCCAATGGTAAACTTGACCATTTCCAGATTTTGGACGAAATTTGGATTGACGCCGAGCGAGCATAAGGCGCCATCGAGGTATGTGAAGCACTTCTATACGCTCCTAGGCATGTTCTGGATGTGGTAGGCTCGGCCGCGAGCCCTAGGTCCGACTCCGTTCCCCGGAATTCGAGACGGAAAACCGCTCCAATTCCTTCAATTCAATTGAAACTATTTTATTGCAAATTGCCCTTAAAGTGAGATTTTGTACAAAACTTCCCCAAACGGAGTCGGAACACTTCCGAATGAGTATGGGTGACCTCATAAGGTCAATCATCAGTAATTTACGTATGTAGCCTCGGGTTGGTCCGAGGTGGGCCCACAAGGCCCGATACTTCCGGTACGATTTTTAAAATACTTCTGTTTTGGTCCGATCTTCTCCAAAAACTTCTGAACTATTATTTTGTGAATATTATGGATATTTTTGTGTAATTTATACAATATTATTTCTGAACATCCGAGCATCCCATTCTGATAATCTGTCGTGCCTTCCTAATTAGGATATGAGCGCGTGCTATGCATACTATCTGGATATTCTGATTTTGGCTCGCCGTTTGGCACCCTTCCGATTGATCGAGTCTGTATGTTGAGTCTGTAGGTAGGTGGTTTCTCATTTATCGATTCGTGTCTGTCTCAATGCATTCTTTCACTGCGACCCGGGCCAGGTTCTGTTATCGTGCATATTTTCTCTGCATTGTTCACCGCGTCCCTCGGCGTACGGGCCGGGATCTGTATGTCTGTATGATCTGTGTATGGGGATGGCGGCCAGGATGGCATATGATCCGATTTGATTCTGTCTGTCCACCGCGTCCCGTACTAAGAGGGCCGGGTTCTGTTACCGCGCCCCCAGACAGGGCCGGGATCTGTATGAATATATGCGTGTGCCATCTGTATTTATAAAGCACACGCCTTTGTATGATTTTGTATGACTCTGTGCTACTCTGCATGCATAATTCTGTCCGTCATGCTACTGTCTGTCTGTCCGTCTGTGTTACGACTAATTCTGCATGTCCGTATGGCTTCTGCTTCGGTATGTCCGTATGGATTCAGATTCTGCTCGTCGGTCTGTATTATGATTCCGTCTGTCTGTCCGAACTATAATTCTGTCCATTTGTGTGTAACACGATTCTGTATGTCCGTCTGGATCATAACTCTGTCCGTCAGTTTGACTTATGATTTTGCCCGTTATATTACTGTGACTCTAGTTCGGACTATGTTTATATCTGTTACGTTGCTGCTTTACATACTCGGTACATTTTCCGTACTGACCCCCGTTCTTCGGGGGCTGCGCTACATGCCCGCAGGTACAGACGCACCAGGTGAGACGCCGCCAGCGTAGGTTTCCGACTCTGCTATCTGAAGAGCTCCTTTGACCCGGAGCATATCTTTGGTATATATTTTCTGTCGTCTGTGTATTCCGTATGTATGTATATTCCGGGTACGGCGGGGCCCTGTCCCGTCATATGATTCTGTATGTCTATAGAGGCCTGTAGATAGATGTGTGGGTTACGGGTTCCGTCTGTATGTTAGCCTTATCGGCTTATCTGTAAATGTCTGTGTGTTCAGGTATATGTATATATATGTATGTTACGCGCACGCCGTATTTGTATCGGCCTACTTCTGTACTTCTGTTTAAAAAAAAAAAAAAAAAATCTGTATGGTTCGAATTCGATCAGGTAGGTACGTATGGGTACCCAGTTAGGGTACTAGTCGCGGCCCACGGGGTTTGGGTCGTGACACCTACCCTTAGCACATTTTCATACAACGCTTCCTCATCATCATTATTACCTTTTATAACAACAACATATCCATATCATACTAAGAATCATGACTCAAGTTAGCTTGCTACTCAAAAACATCATGAAAACTATATTTAGACCTCATTTTCTACTTTCTCCCTCTACTCAAGTTGTTCAACAACTAAGCATTCTTGATGTTATGTCCCGTGCTTTCGTATAATTGGAAATCGAGAAATAAACAAGACTTGTGCGTTATAAGGAAATATTTTTGATTTTGGTGAATATGACTATGTTGGTTGTGGGATCATTAATGTTAAGACATCGGGGACGGCCGAGGGTAAATTTGGAATTTCGGAAATTCGTTTCGGGAATTACAAAACGGGACTTTTCATGAATTGGGCCAAGAAAAATACAATACAATTGAGGCCCAAAATTTGTGAGGGTGGCCGGCCTTAGCCATGGCCCAAGCCCATCCTTTTAATGTCATGTGCTATGCACATGACTCTTATATGGATATATATCATCTACACTTAGTAGTTATCAAGAAACAAAGCAAAAAATTCAAGAACACCACAAAAAGGGGGTTCGGCCGAAGCTAAAGGAAAAGAGAAAGAAAAATTTCCAAGCTTTGTTGTTGATCCAAAAATATTAGTTTCTACATAGCTGTGAAGTGCTCAAGACCCTCTTCAACGGGGTATAATTAGTTTGGCACAAGAGCCTCGTTTGCGACAAGTCGGAAATTCAAGAAAAGGTAAGAATTTTGCCCCTCTAATGTTATAGAATTGAGATGAATGTGCTAAGGATTGAGAATAGACGAGAATCCTGTAACCTTGATGTATATAGAAAGCCGTGAGTGTGTGTGTATATTGCATGTTGGCCGTGAGCCCTAGGAAGAAGAAAGTGATGTGAATTGGTCTTGTTTAGTTTGTATAATGTGTCGTTGTGACCTTTGTGTCGTAAATGATTGATTGATGAATTGGATTGGCGTTGGAAAATGATTTCGGAACGTTATCGGAAAGTGTATACCTTTGGTATAATTGTGTATATCATTGTATATCTAGGGTGCTAAAGACTTTAGATGTGATTTATGGTTGATGTTAATGAATTCGGAATGAAACGACGCAAGTTAGAATGTTCGTCGTGACTTTTGGTGTTTTGAATGGAATATGGAAAATAATGAATTTCGGGAACTTTCGTATATGGTTTGGAATGTATTTGGGATGTGATTGAATAATCTTGAATGAGTAAATGAATACAATAATATGGATATAGATTTGGAATTTTGAAGTTTGAATGAAAGATTTCCAACTTGTGTAGTAAGGTAGGCTTTTGAAGTTTGAATATGGTTTATATTGTTTGATAATGTGTGGGCTGTTGTTGTTGATGTATTTTGAGCCGAGCTAAGTCTCGGGGATGTTAGATTTATAGGGGAAATGCTGCCGAAATTTCGGTAGACAAAAATGAAGTTAAAGGCATTTTTAAGCCTAAGAATCTCAATTGGTAACTTTGACCATTTGCAGATTTCAGACGAAACGGGACTTGACTTTTGGGAGAGCGTAAGACGTCTGTAAGGTATGTAAAGCTTCCCACTTCTTCATTTGCCATGTCTTAGTGTGATAGGCGAATATTGGAACTTCCGGAGCATTTCTGCTCCTCGAAACCCGACCCACAGAAAAGTTACTATTCATTCAATTCAATTGAAGCCTAAGGGCTCTATTTTGGCTAGAATGCCACCAATCGTCCGAAACCTAACGAAATGTGGTCGGGTAACTTAGAAATGATTATGTATGACCTTTTGGCCCCTAAATGTTCGTAAATTATGTTCGCCACCTCAATTTGACTCGAGGTGGGCCCGCTAACCCCGAGACACCCTATTTGTCTTATTGGGCTATCTTTGTGAATAAAGCTTGATATGATACTTTCGATTTTGGAACTCCCTCCTATGAGATATGTTTTGAATATTATGATATGCTAAGTTACGTTTTGAGCCATACGCAATATTTTGGAAACGTTTTGCGAAATGAAATTTTGTATCGACTAAGTATTCGATTACTTTGTATTATGAAATGACTTATGGGATTACTCTGTTTTGAAAGACTATTTTGAAGTATGATTTGCATTTGTTTGCTCACGACTCCGCTCGTGCCTTATTATGACTTCGTTCACCGGTTCCCGGGCCGGTTATGATTCGTGCGCCTTACAATAATTCGGCCGTATGCTGTGTTACGGTTCCCGAGGCTTCGCCATAGGGCCGGGTTCCGTTTGGAGTTATGCTGTGATATGGCTCGTGATGCGATACACTCACCTATGTTTGTGTTTGTGTTCGGAGATACGGAGATTTGAAACCTTCTGGTGTTATGCTGTGTGTGGCGCCAGCGTCGGAGTGGCGACCATGTTCTTAAGCGTTTGCATGATTTCGTTTGCATTATGTATACGTATATGATTTTGATATGGATTTTGACATCCCGATTTGTACTCCACTTTGTTATCTGATTTGCTTTCAGTTTTGATCCATATTTCTGTACTCCGTGCTTTACATACTCAGTACATATTTCGTACTGACCCCCTTTCTTCGGGGGCTGCGTTTCATGCCCGCAGGTACAGACATTGGTGATCCTCCACTGTAGGCTTCACTTTCTGCTATTTTGGAGTACTCCTTCTGATCCGGAGTCCACTTTTGGTACAAACTCCTTTTGCTATGTATATGCTCTGTACATTTGACTATTTGGGTACGGCGGGGCCCTATCTCGCCATATGTCTTTGTTCTGAGTTCGTAGAGGCCTGTAGTCATATATGTGGGGCGAGGGTCCTATATATGTTTGTTTGAGTTTGTTTTCTGGTCTTAAAGCGGTCCGTTTGTTTTGATGGCCCTAAATGGCCCTTATGCTTATGTTGCACTTTTGACCGGCGATGTCTATTCCGCCGCTCAGTTTGGATTCGATATGACATTTTGATTTGTGCGACCGCTTAAGACATATTTTGATATAAATTCTGTTGATATGACTTTTATGAATTTTTGGAATATGCTCGGACTTGGTAAATGAGTATGCGGTTTGGTCTGGGTACCCAGGTAGGGTGCCAGTCGCGGCCCACGGGGCTGGGTCGTGACACTTGATAACATGAAATAAGCATGAAAACTAACCTTTTATCTCATAAGAATGAGCTTTGGAGCAAGCTATCAACTTATATGGAAACCTTAGTTTCAATATCCAAGTTATTCTTGAAGTCTACTAACCCTAGTGAGACTTCCAACTCATGAACACCTTAACTCTTGCTATATGATCTTTATTTTCCCTTGGGTTTGAGTGGAAGATGCTTGGAGAAGGTTTTTAGAGCTTTGAAGAGTTTGGAGAAAGTAGGAAATGAAAAAGAAAGTAAGGGTCGTCCATGTATATAAAAAGAAAAATCTGACCCGGCCCGATTATACGGCCAATTATACGGGCCGTATAATTTATACGGTCCATATAATTGGACCGTATAATCTCACCAGGGATCACCCTTCTCTGGAAGTAATTTACGGGCCGTATAATTTATACGGTCCGTACAAATGGCCGTACAAATGGGAATTCCTGAATTTCATTCTCGTCGACTCGTTTGACTTCCAATCCTTGTGGAACCTTTTTGGAACTTATAAAACTCTTTATTAAGCATATAATAGGCCCTATATCAACCTCTCAAGACATTTCTAAACACGCATCGAATCAACTATTGCGAAAACCTTTCCAAACACGTCTTGCATCTCACTTCCATTGACGAACTTAACCTCACCTATTCATATGACCTCAAAATCTTATAGTATGCTCTTAAAACTATTGGATACTCTCCCTAATCTCATAAGAACTTCGTGTTCATCTTAAGCTCACATTAGTGTACTCTCAAGGCAACAAATCCGAAATTTCCGAGATGTAACACACGGCACTCGGTGCCTAACTACATGTGACCGAGCGAACCCATAGGCTGGCTGAATCAACATGTGACATCAAAACATACTAAAATAAGAAAATAAGACTAACACATGTTGATCTACTAAAAATTCTGGCTGAAATATATTAAATGCGGAAATATTGTTTAAGTCTAAAACATCTGAATAAATGCCATCACGGCTAACACATCAAAGTCTGCTAATATCTGACTGACTGAACTATGTCTATGAAGCCTTTAAAGAATACTGAAAAGATAACTGTCCAAAACTAGAAAGACTGAAAGCAGGATAACGCCTCGAAGGAACTGGGGCTCACCAAGCAGCTGATACGAGCAGTCCTAGCTAGCTGAATCGTCAACCTGTATATCGTTGCCAGCATCGCGAGATGCAGGCCCCCAAGCAATAAAAAGAGACATCGACACATTTGAATTGTATTGGTATGTAAAGCAACTGAAAGAAGAAATATAAGTACTGAAACTGAAACTGAACTAAACAGGAAGGCAAGGATCTGAAGTACTCCATGTTCTGAATGAAGAATCACCTGTATAAATATAAATATAAACTGTGTCCTAGGGCCCAAAAATACAGATACAGGTGTTCAACATTAAGTAATTTACAAGTTTGGGACTAAGCTATAGCTGATAGCATGATAACTATTTCTGATTATAGAACTTAAGCCAATAACTAATTATACACTAACTGAGACTCATGTGATGTCAATACACAAGTCTATAATGATTACATACTGATTTCATGATATTCAAAATGATAACCATGAACGAATTATAAAACTATAACTCTAGAAGATAGCAGTTCTACAACTATTCAAGAAACTAGGGCTAAAGTATATTCTGAGTCAAACTACTGATAAGCATGTAGAATGAGGCGTAGGGAGAATTATGATCATTCTCCAACATAAATATTTAGCCTCACATACCTGTATATGCTCCAAAATTTGCAAGAAAGGTCTGAACTTTGAGAAGAATCCCAAAAGCCTAAGTGTTGAACCCTTATATGGGTTTTTTTGAAAACCCTAGGTTAGGAACAATGAATTCTTGCTTAATGTTCATAGATATATGTTAGAATCCATTTGGAATAGGATAGGATTGCTTACCTTAGAGTTCTTAGTGATGGGGGAGGACAACAGGTCGTCCTAGGGTTCAGGAACTTGAAAATAAGAAAATAAAGCTGAGTATGTGTATTTATACTGTTCACTAAAGTGGACGAAGTACGAGCGCCAAGTACGTCCCGAAATTTGAAGTATAAGCCGCACCTTATGGCCTGTACCTGGAATGTCAAATTCCAGTGAGTAGCTAATTTTCCTGGCAAAGTACGGGACAGAAGTGTTACACCTCGGAATTTCGAGTTGTTGTGCGGTGAATAGACTAATGCAAGTTAGCTAGCCTAGGAGTCCGTTTAATGGACTCAGGAAATACAAGGGTTATTGTTCATAATCTATCTGTTTCATTCCTAGACATGGAAGTGAAAAAGTGCCAATATGAAGATCTGCAGTTGAGTCACTATAGAGATACACTTCCTCAGAATGAGAAGTCGCCATTCGAAATCTTTGCAAATGGGGTTCTTAGGTATCAGAACAGGTTATGTGTCCCGGATGTTGCAGGACTATGTCGACAGATTCTGGAAGAAGCCCATTACTCCCGTTATTCCATTCATCCAGGAGCGACAAAGATGTATCATGATCTTAAGTCAATGTATTGGTGGGATGGAATGAATAAGGATATATCAGAGTTTGTAGCTCAATGCCCAAATTGCCAACAAGTGAAAATTGAGCATCAAACGCCAGGAGGATTATTGCAGGCTAAGGAAATTCCAACTTGGAAATGGGAGGTGATCAACATGGATTTTATTGTAGGTTTGCCTCATTCTCGGTGTAGGTATGATTCCATATGGGTAATTGTCAACAGGCTCACGAAGTCAGCTCATTTTCTTCCAGTCAAGACTACACACTCAGCAAAAGATTATGCAAAGTTGTATCTTTAAGAGATAGTGCGACTCCATGGTGTCACAGTCTCCATTATCACAGATAGAGGGGCACAATTTACAGCTAAATTCTGAAAGTCTTTTCAAGAAGGTTTGGAAACTCAAGTGAGACTTAGCACTGCATTTTATCCACAAACTGATGGACAAGCTGAACGCACTATTTAGACCTTGGAAGATATGTTGCGGGCATATGTATTAGACTTCGGAGTTAATTGGGATGAACATTTGCCACTTATTGAATTTTCATATAATAACAGTTACCATCCCAGTATCCAGATAGCCCCATATGAGGCTCTATACGGAAGGAAGTGTAGATCGCCAATTGGGTGGTTTGAAATCGGAGAAACACAATTAATAGGTCCAAAATTGATTCAGCAAGTGTTGGAAAATATCAAGCTTATCAGAGACCAATTGTTGATAGCCTAGAGTCGCCAGAAATCTTATGCGGAAAATCGTCGACGAAACCTGGAATTCCAAGTTAATGATTGGGTATTCCTAAAAGTGTCGCCGATGAAAAGTGTAATGAGATTCGGCAATAAGGGCAAGCTTAGTCCTCGATATATTGGACCTTATAAGGTTATGCGCAAGGTGGGACAAGTAGCTTATGAGCTAGATTTACCTCCAGAAGTTGAATCAGTCCATCCAGTTTTTCATGTGTCGATGCTCCGCAAGTGTGTTGGAGATCTTTCTAGAATCATGTCAGTAGATGACGTTCAAGTTACCGAAAAGTTGTCTTATGAAGAGGTACCCATTGCTATACTAGATAGGCAAGTGCGGAGACTCAGAAACAAAGAGATAGCCTCAGTTAAGTTCTTGTGGAGAAACAATAACAGAGAGGAAATGACCTGGGAAACGGAAGAAGATATGAAGTCCAGATATTCGCATTTGTTTCCACTCCCAGAAGAGGTTAAAGACGAGACGCTATTGGCATAAGGTATGTAATGCTTTCTTTTAATGCTTTTGGTCGTGTGTGGCCATGTTTTTTTGCTGTTGTTGTTGTAGCCCTATGAGGCAATGTTATTTTGGGTTGCTGTGACGGGATGGTAGTGCCATATTATAGGGGAAACTCTGGCAAAATTTTCGTAGAATTCCCGAGAATTTAACATTAGAGGACGAATGTTCTTGGAGGGGGGGGGGGGGGCAAGAGTGTTACACCTCGAAATTTCGGGTTGTTGTGCGGTGAATAGACTAATGCAGGTTAAGGTGTACACGATGTCCCTACAAGTAAGAAGGGATACTTAACTATTCTAATTAAGATTCCAAAGACATTTGAGGCAAGAGAAGAAAGTGGAGTATAAGTCGTGTTTTGGAAAGGTTTCGCAAACTATCGAGTTAAGGATTATTTAGTAATGTCTTAAGGGGAAGTTATAAGGCTCCTTCGATGGTTAATAAAGTATTAAACAAGTGTTAAAAAGGTTCCATAAGGATTAGAGATCAAACGAATCAATGAGAATAATTTCGGGAAGAGGGTGAGTTATACGACCAATTATTCGGTCCGTATAACTTATACGGTCCATATAATGGTCCATATAACAGTCACGTTGAAGGGTCATCACTGGAAAGATTATATGGTCACTTATACGAACCGTATAAAATTATACGGACTGTATAAGTGTCCGTATAATCCATTACGGGCAGCTTTTGTTTTTTATATAAAGATGACCCAAGGTCTTATTTTTCATTTCTCACTTTCTCCACACCTCTTGAAACTTCTAGAATATTCCATACACCTTATTAACACATATCCAAGAGAAATCAAAGATTAAACACCAAGAATTAGTAGAATCAAGTGTGTGGATGCTCACTAGGGTTAATAGAAGTCAAGGATTTCTTTGGAATTGAAGTTGAGGGTTTTCTCAAGTAGAGCATCTTCATCCAAAGATCACTCCTACATAATCAAATGTGAGTTTTACATCTATTACATGTTGTTACATGTATTGAGTGGTTGAAAGACTTGGATTAGAGAAAAAAGTAGAATATGGAGCCTAAATGTGGAAATAATGACATTCTTGAATAGTAACTTGACTTGAATCATAGTTCTTGATATGCCATGAGTATAATCATGTTATGAATGATGCTAATGTCGTTAAAGAAGTATTAGTTGGGAATGAATATGGCTATGGATGACCTTGAAAGGGTGTTTTGAGAAGTGAACAATGTTTAACGTAAAGAAGTTTATTGATTATGATATGATGGGCGTGCTATTGATGTTTGGGAGTTGTTTATTAAATAGAGGAAGTTGTTGAAACAAAGGAAATGCTGCCCAATTTTTGTTAGCTCTTAGTCGTCTTAGCTTAGCCTAAAACATGTTTCTGATGATCTAATGTGATACGAACTCTCTTGAATGTAGAGTTGTGAGCTCTGAAGGAGAGCGTTTAGTTGTTGAGAAGACGCAAAGGTATGTAAGGCTATTCCCTTCTTTCAAAGGCATGGCTTGTATATTATGATTTCTTTTCTATATTTCCATGACCTTCTTACTCCCCAAAAGATGAAAGTTAAATATTCTTAAGAGCTTCCTATGAGATAGAGATGAGATATGTTCTATGATAACGATGATGATAATGATGTTATCATGAGCTTGACAATCCTATCTTTATGATTTCATTGATGTATTTCTTGTTGTTGTCTCACCTCATGATATTAGTTCTTCCAAGGTGAGGCATAGCGATGATGATTATTTCATAATGTAATCGGAGGCTCCCGACCTTACGTCACTCCGATAGAGTTATAGCTTTTACTTGAGATCACATGCATGCATCATATTATGTATATGTAAGATTACACCGTGCCTAGTTGGCCGGGCAGTCACCACTACGATAGGCGTAGTGGGCAGCTATGATGATGATTACACCGTGCCTATATGGCCGGGCAGACACCACTAGTGGACGACTTGAGATTTTTACCCCGGACGCGGGAGGCCCAGACGCGGGCTAATGATGATCACACCGTACCTATATGGTCAGGCAGTTTATATATATTATACATGATATGATGTTTTCTTTGTTAGCATGCCTAATTCCGCCTTAAGAGGTAATCAGTTACAGGTTATCTCTTTATCTTATGCTCTCTTAATTCTTGATTATGTTATTGTACATGCCTTACATACTTAGTTGGCAATTCATTTACTACAGGAACTGACTGAAGAGTTGGCAATTCAGCTTCTACATCTTGAACCCGAACTAGATGATAAATACATCCTTTCGTGATCATTTTCCTTGCCTTTAGATAGGAAATAAACCTACCTTTTGGTGACGCCGTATTCCCTTTCCATTCTAGAACTGGTTCTCCCGAAAATTAGAAACGAACCATTTTCATTCTACAATCAACATTGGCATAGCAAGAAGCCAACCAATCCATGCCCATAATAACCTCAAAATCCACCATTTCTAACTCATGTAAGTCAATCATGGTACGACGATCACAAATCACAATTACACAATTTCTATATACTCGGCTAGCTACTACTGATTCACCCACAGGTGTAGACACCTCAAAAGGTTTGATCGACTCTGGTTCGACTCTAAATCGACCCACAACATACGGAGTAACATATGACAATGTGTAGCCCAGATCAATCAAAGCATATACATCATGAGAAAATACCGATAATATACATGTGACCACATCAGGAGAAGACTCAAGATCTTAGCGTCCAGCCAAAGCATAAACACGGTGCTGAGGACCGCTAGAACTGGGAACTCTCCCTCTACCTCTACCATGGCCGACTGGTGCATGTGAACCTGGCCCCATAGGGCGCATAAAAGATGCAGATTCGGCTACTGACCCTGAAGGCTGGGTCCTACCTCTACCATGAATCGAAGGGCAATCACGCATAATATGGCCTGGCCGGCCACATAAATAGCAAGCCTCTGAACCCGATCGGCACTGACCCCAATGTAACTTCCCACACTGGGAACATCGTGGTATGGGTGGCCTTGCCAGACCCGAATCACCTCTAAACTGAGACCCCGAAAAACTAGCTCGGCCCGGAACAAGTAGATCTATCAAATCTCTGGCCTAAAAACCGTGGAGGTGCACTGGTCATAGAATAGCCCGAATGCCTAGAAAACTACTGCCTGTGCCCACCTCTGAATTCACTCATCGGACCTGAAGATCTTGGCCTCTTGCTATGTCCCCTATCATGCTCACGTTCACTTCTTTATTGTTGCAGACTTTCTTCTAAGTTCTGAGCATGGGCCTGAATGCGTGCAATATCCATATTGTCCTGAAGGGACGCAGTCAAGCACCTATCCATCAAGGGCGGCCCTAGGCCTTTCACAAATCAGTGCACTCGGTCACCCATATCCGCTACCATGGCTGAAGCATACCTAGCCAAAGAATTGAAGCGGAGACTATACTCTAGAGCACTCATGCTACCTTGCCTCAAATTTAAGAACTTATCGGCTCTAGCTCGCCGAACTTCTGGAGGCATATAATGTCGGAGGAAAGCATCAACAAAATCTTGCCATACCGGGGGTGGTGCATTGGCTCCCCGTGAAGCCATCCAAACCATGTACCAATGGATCGAGACATCCCTCAATCTATATGATGCTAACTCCACCGATTCGGTGTCCGAAGCATGTATCAACCGAAGCGTCCTCAACATACCATCAATAAAGTCCTGAGGGTCCTCATCCGGCTTTGATCCAAAGGATTCCGGAGGGTTCAAGGTAATGAAGTCACGGGCCCTTGCGCTAACAGCCCTATCACCCTGCCCTGTACTTTGCCGCTGAGTCTGGGCAGCAACCAACTGAGTAAGCAAATGTATGACCTCTTTTACATCTTGGCCTGAAGCATCCGGTGGAGGAGCCGGAGGTGCTGGAGCTGGGGCTGAGGCTCCCTCACGCTCCTCTAATATAGGTACTGAACGGGAGGACTGAGATTGAGCCGCTCTTTGGACTCACTTTCCTCTACTACCGGTGGCGGTGCTCTTTCAGCCCGCTTTTCTGCCACTGTTTTGCCCTTTTGGGCTGCCGTAGCCTTTCTCTTTACAGCCATTTCTGAAATACACAACACACGGTTAAGGAACAAGAAGTTCTTATATCTGTTACATCCCGTATTTTTGAACGTCGGATTAATTGTAAGTTGAGGTGGGGCCCACACGTCAAGATTTTTTTTTGGGACATGTGACAAATTATATGAATCACATATGTGAAGTTAAACACAACTCAAGAAGGACCCTTGGGCCAAATCAAAGTGGAAGTCCTCCAAACGAATATTTTTAAGAAAACGTTTTCGGGTGACCTGACTTTGGGGGGCAAAAACGGTATTATAAGTTTGGAATTTGGACAAATACCAAGAAATAGAAGTTGTAGATAATTGAATTATCTTTCCAACCATAGGTCGTGGGTTCCCAGGTGACGTCGGGACAAGGAGATATGGACGTTTTAATGCAGAAAGGTTAGTGGGCTAGGCCCAATCCGAGCCCAACCGGGTTAGGCCCATTACCCAAGTTTTTATAAGTGAAAATTTCGGCCTTCCTCCTCATTTTAAGACCTGTAACAACCAGAAAATTCTGGAAAGAGAGAGAGAGGAGCTTTGGAGAGAAGAAAAACTAATTTTGACCAAAATCCGAGCCCCGAATCCCGAAGCCCATGAAGGGAAAAGTGTTGTACGCTGCGTTGTCTTCAATTTGAGCTAAAAATCAACCAAGGAGGAGGGTGATAACGTGGTGGCTGAATTCTTAAGGTATGAATAAGGTTCCTTTTCATTGCTAACAAGTTTATTTAAAGTTTTAACGGATTAGAACGGGAAAATAGCGATATAAATTCGTCCGTTGGCATTGTGAATTATGGAATGAGATTTGAAGAGAATTTTGGATGAAAATAAATGTAGTTCACTTGTATAATGTGGAGGAAAAATGGTTTAAGATGGCATGAAAAATTATTGGAAAATGATTAAAGGAACTTATGTGATTTTAATGTAATTTTATGTAAATATGGAAATGAAGTTTTAAATGTGAATGGCTATGTTGGTTGGTGGATTTGGAGGGATGTAAGTCCATATTAGCATGAAAGGTTGGTTGTTAAGTTGTTATGGGAAGTTTTGTGATTTTATGGTAGATTTATGTAATTATGAAAATGGAATTGTTAAGGTATAAATTATGATTATGGTTGATGAAATTGGAAGATGGAAATATGTTATGAATATGTAGGTTGAAGATTTGAAGTTTTGGGTGAATTATGTTTTGGTGGAAAGTTTGTATATTTTGTATATCTTGTGAATATTTCGTAGAAATGATATGAAATATTTCCAAATTATATTGTGATGATCTAGATGATGAATGTGAAACCATTGAGGTTAGTTTGGAAATTGAAGTTGAAATGAAGGTTATGACATTATGTTGGGAAGATAGCTAGTTAAGTTATATTGTGTTTACAGTGATTGTTGTTGTTGTTTATGTTGTTGTTGGGTTGTTGTTGATTGTTTTGGCCGAGTTAAATTCTCGGGGATGCTATATGTATAGGGGAGATGCTGCCCAAATTTCTGTAGGCAATTATGAATAAAGATTGAATACTTAAAGATTGGAAATTGAGAATTGGTAAATGTGACCAATTGCAGATTTTGGGCGAAACGGGAATTGAATTTGGAAAGGCGTAAAGAGCATACAAGGTATGTAAAGCTATCCCGATTATTCTTTTGGCATGTCCTAGGTGTACTAGGATCGGATTCGAGCCTCGGAAAGTATTCTGCTCATCGGAATCCGCATTTGAAAATACCCCTTTTTCATTCAATGGAATTGAACCCTATAAGTATGCTTTATTGAAAGAATTGTGCAAACTTCCGCAAATTGTTTAGAAAATCATGGAATGTCCCCAGAATCTCCGTAGGTGACTTTATAAGCTTAAAATACGTAATTTGAGCCCACCGCTTCGTTTGTCCCGAGGTGGGCCCACTATTTCCGATTTTACCCTTTTAGTGGTTATGACTTGTCTTCGAGCGTTTTTTTTTAAAGAAATGTTTTTAACTACGCTTGTAATTACTAAATAAAACTTGTTTTAAATATTCCATTAAGTCTTGTAAAACTGTTTCGGAACTTGGAAACGAACTTAGAAAGATTATGCTTCTGTAATCCATTATGACATCCGAAATACACTCACTATGATTCTGTCCGATTTCATTATTTCGATTTGTCATCCGATAGGTCTTATTGAGTCTCTGGAAATATATGACATTCGTTTGAATTATTTTGATAAGCCCCATAATGTATTTTGAAACATGAAAATGATTACAAAAAGCTTATTTTGACATATGCTATTGGGATATCCGAAATGCATACACTATGATTACTGCTCCGCTTCTGTCATATGGTTTGTCATCTGAATTATGCTACTGAGTCTCCGTAAATGTGCTATATTTTAATTTGCATTAGTTTCTCACTACTCCATTCGTGGATGCCCCAATGTTTCCCACACTGAGCCCGGGCCAGGATATGTTGTCAAGCGTATTCCTCTGCATTGTTCGCCGTGCCTCGATGTGAGGGGGCAGGTATACATGTACATGGGTTGTGGAGTATGCTGTGCCATGTACACACTCTGATATGATATGATATGATATGATATGGCCATCTGATATGATATGTTATGTTACGGGGTTATCCCCTATTCTGCTCCTTATGTGTGGTGGCACCAGCGTCGGGGGGGTGGCCACGTTCTGTTTGCCGAGTCCCTTGGAAGGGGTCGGATATGATATGGTATATGTTTCTGTACACACTCCTCATGTTTCGAAAATATGCATTTGATACTTCGGATGTTACACTCACTTCTCTGTAAGCTCTGTTTCGGTTATGATCTTGTTCCATAATGGGACCAGGTACGACATATGTTTCCAGCGAATATTATTTATGCTATATGATCAGCATTTTGCTAATCTGGATATTCAGTTCATTTTCTGTATCTTCTGCTTCGATTATGACTTTGTTTACTACGTTCCGTGCTTTACATACTCAGTACATATTTCGTACTGACCCCCTTCCTTCGGGGGCTGCGTTTTCATGCCGCGCAGGTACAAACGACAGGTTTGCTGATCCGCCCGCTTAGGACTTTATTCTGCTATTTTGGAGCGCTCCTTTATCCGGAGCCCATATTTTGGTACAGTCTTCTGCTATCGTATATATGTACATTATTCAGGGGTACGACGGGGCCCTGTCCCGTCTTATGATTCTGTTATGTTCTGTAGAGGTCTGTAGACATACTTGTGTGGGTTCTGTATATGTTTTGGATGATATGATCTGTGACAGCCTTATCGGCTTCCATGTACTATGTCGGTTCATTTATGATAATTACTAACGCCAATTGATTTTTTTTTCATTTAAAAATATTCTGCTGATATGCTAGTTTGGGTTATTGGGTACGTTTGGGTGTCCAGCACGGACACTAGTCGCGGCCTACGGAGTTGGGTCGTGACAAAAGTGGTATCAGAGCAGTTCGTCCTCGGAATGTCTACAGACCGTGTCTAGTAGAGTCTTGTTTATCGGTGTGTTGTGCACCACATCTATAAACAGGAGGCTACAGGGCATTTAGGGTGTTACCTTTCTTTGAATCTTAGATCGTGCGATAGAGCCAGCTGTAGGAAATGAATTCCTTTTTTTATTAACCCTTGATTTCAGCTGGAGGACGGTATCGACGTAAGACAGCGACTGATGATATTGGAAGCTGCACAGTACACAGGTAAGTAATGGTATGAAAGACGTATGCTGGGTAAGGTATTTGAAGTACGATTGAAACACAAGCTGAAGATTAAAAAGAAAAATAAACAGGAAAGTGTAGCAGGTGCCATTTGAGTTGGGCATGTGAGGTAAGCCTCGGCATCTTTGTACTCTTATTTGAAATTGTTAGCCCCGTGTAGCTATGATGCGATATGATATGATATGTATATACGTATATGTGTTGGCCCTGTGAGGCATGGTTGGTATTTCCTGTGTACAGGTTTTGGGATAGTAAGAAATGCAGAGGAACCTCTGCCCAAACTTTTCTAGGAATACGAAGAGGAAAATGAGACATAAATTCTTAACATGTCTTGAAGGTCGATACCGATAGGGTAAATCTATTATGTTGGATTAAAAGTTTAAGAGATACCCTCCATGTCATTTGTAAGAAGCATTATCCTTGTTTGGAAAATTTTATCTCGAGAAAGCATATACGAGTAGCAAGTTCGCAATTTATTTAAATGAACCAGAAATATGTTCCAACCCCATTTTGCTTTAGCACAGCCCATGTGAAGGGCAAAAATATGTGGAAGGGCAAAAATGTCCAACGATCAAGTTTCCTCTAATTGAAAGAATACAAAGTGTATGACAAGCAGTCGGGAATTGAGTGGTTCGCTCACGACTCAAATATAATATATATATATATATATATATACATGGAGGTAAATATTGAAGACGTACAGGGGGCAACACGGTAACTATATAGTCAGAAAAGTAAAAGAATTCTCGCTAGGTCGGGGTGGGACCCGCTACGAGAACGTTTTGAAAAGCTGTCAAGACCCCGACTTGTCTTAAATTACGTGACAAAGGACGTGCAGGGCAATTGGTGTAATTATAACGGCCTTAACGTGCCTAAATGCATTAAAGTTGTAAGGTTAAGCGTGCTAGGGCCAGAGCAATTCTGGGATGGGTGACCCCCTGGGAAGTAAACTAAAATTTTCACAAGTATAGGAATAAGGGACGAATGGGAAATTTGAGGTAACTTAAAGGAAATTAGGATATGCGGAGTGATTAGAAACACTCAAGAAGTCGGGTAGACTAAGACAAGATAAGCTGGTGAGGAAGAAGATAGCGCAATGCAGCTTGGGAATGAGAGTAAGTTTGAATAAGCGTTTGAGAATTGTTTTGTAAGCAAAATGGTAGTAAATGTGTATTTGTACACATGACACCCCATTCATGATTGTACCGACCAACAGGTGGACCTCAGCAGCCAGTGTCGCGAGGTACGAAAGACATTAACCGAACAGAATTTGAGAGACAAAGCGAAAGACATGGTACAGATATTATAAGTAAACTGACACTAGTTCCGTCGCCAGCTAAGGCCGGGACGTTCCAGCACAACGATGTTCGGAAATAGAAAAAAAAAAGGGGCGAGTACGTAAAAGGGGGACAGTAATAGTAACGTTTGGGAAATTTTGAAGGAAAGAAAGAGACCTCTCCGACGTATTATAATACCCCATAAGGCTAGTTGAACATTCGAGGACGAATGTTCTAAAGGGGGGGAGGATGTTACATCCCGTATTTTTGAACGTCGGATTAATTGTAAGTTGAGGTGGGGCCCACACGTCAAGATTTTTTTTGGGACATGTGACAAATTATATGAATCACATATGTGAAGTTAAACACAACTCAAGAAGGACCCTTGGGCCAAATCAAAGTGGAAGTCCTCCAAACGAATATTTTTAAGAAAACGTTTTCGGGTGACCTGACTTTGGGGGGCAAAAACGGTATTATAAGTTTGGAATTTGGACAAATACCAAGAAATAGAAGTTGTAGATAATTGAATTATCTTTCCAACCATAGGTCGTGGGTTCCCAGGTGACGTCGGGACAAGGAGATATGGACGTTTTAATGCAGAAAGGTTAGTGGGCTAGGCCCAATCCGAGCCCAACCGGGTTAGGCCCATTACCCAAGTTTTTATAAGTGAAAATTTCGGCCTTCCTCCTCATTTTAAGACCTGTAACAACCAGAAAATTCTGGAAAGAGAGAGAGAGGAGCTTTGGAGAGAAGAAAAACTAATTTTGACCAAAATCCGAGCCCCGAATCCCGAAGCCCATGAAGGGAAAAGTGTTGTACGCTGCGTTGTCTTCAATTTGAGCTAAAAATCAACCAAGGAGGAGGGTGATAACGTGGTGGCTGAATTCTTAAGGTATGAATAAGGTTCCTTTTCATTGCTAACAAGTTTATTTAAAGTTTTAACGGATTAGAACGGGAAAATAGCGATATAAATTCGTCCGTTGGCATTGTGAATTATGGAATGAGATTTGAAGAGAATTTTGGATGAAAATAAATGTAGTTCACTTGTATAATGTGGAGGAAAAATGGTTTAAGATGGCATGAAAAATTATTGGAAAATGATTAAAGGAACTTATGTGATTTTAATGTAATTTTATGTAAATATGGAAATGAAGTTTTAAATGTGAATGGCTATGTTGGTTGGTGGATTTGGAGGGATGTAAGTCCATATTAGCATGAAAGGTTGGTTGTTAAGTTGTTATGGGAAGTTTTGTGATTTTATGGTAGATTTATGTAATTATGAAAATGGAATTGTTAAGGTATAAATTATGATTATGGTTGATGAAATTGGAAGATGGAAATATGTTATGAATATGTAGGTTGAAGATTTGAAGTTTTGGGTGAATTATGTTTTGGTGGAAAGTTTGTATATTTTGTATATCTTGTGAATATTTCGTAGAAATGATATGAAATATTTCCAAATTATATTGTGATGATCTAGATGATGAATGTGAAACCATTGAGGTTAGTTTGGAAATTGAAGTTGAAATGAAGGTTATGACATTATGTTGGGAAGATAGCTAGTTAAGTTATATTGTGTTTACAGTGATTGTTGTTGTTGTTTATGTTGTTGTTGGGTTGTTGTTGATTGTTTTGGCCGAGTTAAATTCTCGGGGATGCTATATGTATAGGGGAGATGCTGCCCAAATTTCTGTAGGCAATTATGAATAAAGATTGAATACTTAAAGATTGGAAATTGAGAATTGGTAAATGTGACCAATTGCAGATTTTGGGCGAAACGGGAATTGAATTTGGAAAGGCGTAAAGAGCATACAAGGTATGTAAAGCTATCCCGATTATTCTTTTGGCATGTCCTAGGTGTACTAGGATCGGATTCGAGCCTCGGAAAGTATTCTGCTCATCGGAATCCGCATTTGAAAATACCCCTTTTTCATTCAATGGAATTGAACCCTATAAGTATGCTTTATTGAAAGAATTGTGCAAACTTCCGCAAATTGTTTAGAAAATCATGGAATGTCCCCAGAATCTCCGTAGGTGACTTTATAAGCTTAAAATACGTAATTTGAGCCCACCGCTTCGTTTGTCCCGAGGTGGGCCCACTATTTCCGATTTTACCCTTTTAGTGGTTATGACTTGTCTTCGAGCGTTTTTTTTTAAAGAAATGTTTTTAACTACGCTTGTAATTACTAAATAAAACTTGTTTTAAATATTCCATTAAGTCTTGTAAAACTGTTTCGGAACTTGGAAACGAACTTAGAAAGATTATGCTTCTGTAATCCATTATGACATCCGAAATACACTCACTATGATTCTGTCCGATTTCATTATTTCGATTTGTCATCCGATAGGTCTTATTGAGTCTCTGGAAATATATGACATTCGTTTGAATTATTTTGATAAGCCCCATAATGTATTTTGAAACATGAAAATGATTACAAAAAGCTTATTTTGACATATGCTATTGGGATATCCGAAATGCATACACTATGATTACTGCTCCGCTTCTGTCATATGGTTTGTCATCTGAATTATGCTACTGAGTCTCCGTAAATGTGCTATATTTTAATTTGCATTAGTTTCTCACTACTCCATTCGTGGATGCCCCAATGTTTCCCACACTGAGCCCGGGCCAGGATATGTTGTCAAGCGTATTCCTCTGCATTGTTCGCCGTGCCTCGATGTGAGGGGGCAGGTATACATGTACATGGGTTGTGGAGTATGCTGTGCCATGTACACACTCTGATATGATATGATATGATATGATATGGCCATCTGATATGATATGTTATGTTACGGGGTTATCCCCTATTCTGCTCCTTATGTGTGGTGGCACCAGCGTCGGGGGGGTGGCCACGTTCTGTTTGCCGAGTCCCTTGGAAGGGGTCGGATATGATATGGTATATGTTTCTGTACACACTCCTCATGTTTCGAAAATATGCATTTGATACTTCGGATGTTACACTCACTTCTCTGTAAGCTCTGTTTCGGTTATGATCTTGTTCCATAATGGGACCAGGTACGACATATGTTTCCAGCGAATATTATTTATGCTATATGATCAGCATTTTGCTAATCTGGATATTCAGTTCATTTTCTGTATCTTCTGCTTCGATTATGACTTTGTTTACTACGTTCCGTGCTTTACATACTCAGTACATATTTCGTACTGACCCCCTTCCTTCGGGGGCTGCGTTTTCATGCCGCGCAGGTACAAACGACAGGTTTGCTGATCCGCCCGCTTAGGACTTTATTCTGCTATTTTGGAGCGCTCCTTTATCCGGAGCCCATATTTTGGTACAGTCTTCTGCTATCGTATATATGTACATTATTCAGGGGTACGACGGGGCCCTGTCCCGTCTTATGATTCTGTTATGTTCTGTAGAGGTCTGTAGACATACTTGTGTGGGTTCTGTATATGTTTTGGATGATATGATCTGTGACAGCCTTATCGGCTTCCATGTACTATGTCGGTTCATTTATGATAATTACTAACGCCAATTGATTTTTTTTTCATTTAAAAATATTCTGCTGATATGCTAGTTTGGGTTATTGGGTACGTTTGGGTGTCCAGCACGGACACTAGTCGCGGCCTACGGAGTTGGGTCGTGACAATATCATAGCTCTATCGCACGATTCTTATGAAGAAAGAAGGTCATTTATTCCTAAAATGCCCACAACTTCTTGCTTATAAGTGTGGCGCGCAACATACCCATAACCAAGACTCTACTAGACACGGCTCGTAAACACACCCTAGGACTGAACTGCTCTGATACCACTTTTGTCACGATCCGTCTAGGGGCCGCGACGAGCACCCGGTGCTAGCCCACCCGGGCACCCCTTAGCGTACTTTTACACTTACATCTAGGTGAGCCACATACTTAAACATACGTTTATATTCATCAATCATACTAGTCTCATTGGACAACAATACCTTTATATCATCATTGACATCTATGCCATATCAATGTACATAAGCCGACAAGGCTAAGAAAATGATATACAAAATATAGGCCGACAAGGCCGGATATATCTAACCATATACACATGTCTACGAGCCTCTAAGGAGAGTACGTCATAACATATAGGAGGGACAGGACCCCGCTATGCCCATAATTATGTACACAAAAGAATAAGTACCCAAAAGCTATAGCTCCGAATGAAGTGGAGCTCTGCTATGTAGTCTCTGAGAATGTAGCTATGGATCAAGTCTGTCTCCCTGTGCACCTGCGGGCATGACGCAACGTCAACAAAAAAAAGGACGTCAGTACGAAGAATGTACTGAGTATGTAAAGCATGATCAATATCAATATAGAAGCATAATAAGCAACATAAGAAATAAAATAAGGTGGGAGATAGTGGAATTATAGTCATAAGCACTTACTTGCCTTACATAGGAACTTTCCATTTCGAGTGCGTGATTGTGTACATACATCCGTATCCGTATCCATATTCATATCCGTACTGTCACGACCTAGCTAGGGGCCGCGACGGACACCCGGGGCTAACCACCGAGCACCGCTCGTTCTATTTCTCATCATGCTCATTTAGTGCTCTTCTATCACATTTATACTCAAATCGTAGGAAAGTCATATTTCATATGGAACATAAATACTTATATATATATATATATACATATGCCTCACGACCATCAAAATAATATACATACATAGTAACAATCTCGTGAGACTATCTAACCCACACTGCGTATCTTCGAGCCTCTACTGGAGTGCTAAACACAAGGACGGGACAAGACCCCGTCATGCCCAAAAATATATATACATGAATATACAAAAAAGAATAATCAAGCACCTCCGGAACAAAGGAGTTCTTTCAATCAGCTAGCAGCTACTACGGATCTGGGTCAAGCTCTCCTCCCTGTCTACTTGTGGGCATGAGCACAGCGTCCAAAGAAAACGGACGTCAGTACGAACATTGTACTGAGTATAAGAGGCATAAACAATGAAATAAGACAATGATAGAAAGGAGATATCAATATGAAACATCTGTATCTAACTGTCAAATATAAAAGAAGTAATGCATACTGTCTTACTCATACTCATCGTCATATCATATATGCATAAATGTATAAGATGCCCGCCCATATAGGTACGGTGTGATAGTGTATAAACTGCCCGTCCATATCGAATCGGTGTGATAATCATAACATTAGCCTGCGTCCAGGCTTCCCACGTCCGAGGTATCATCTTATGCCGCCCACTAGTGGTGTTTGCCCATGCCATCTGGCCATGGTGTATACGCTGCCCGCCTTAGCGGTGACTGCCCGACCATATAGGCGCGGTGTTATATCATCATCATACATGCTCATCATAGTATGCTTATCATAATATACTTATCATAATATGTTTATCATAGTACATGCATAGGGCTCAAGAACAACTACACTTTATCGGGGTGACGTAAGGTCGTGATCCCCCGATTTCATTATGGAACATTCTTTGACATTTTGCCTCACCTTGAAGGAACTAACATATAAGGTGAGTGTGAGCAATAAATAACACCATTATCATTATAGGATCATCATATCATACATTTTAAAATCCTTATACTTTAACTCATCACCATCATTATAGGGCTCATAACATGTCTCTTATCTTATATAGCTATTCATAGACGTAGGCTTTTAGCTTTCTGGAATATAGGAACTCATGAAGAGGAAAGAGAGTCATGCTATAGGATTCATGCCATTAGAAATAAAGGACTAGCCTCACATACCTTTGTCGTTTACTAATCTATCGCTTGCTTGTTCTCCTTTAGTGCGTACGTTCTACCTTCAAGAGAATTTGTATCGACATTAGCTAGCGAATATAAAAACAGCTTACTAACGCTAGAGAAAATTGGACAGCATTTCCTTCGTTTATACAAATTTTCCCATATTCTATATCAACTCCCTAACGTTCATAACAACATTCTCAATATGATAGACAACACTCATCGTTCGTTTATAATATCCGTATTTCATAAATTGTCTTCAATTTCTCTATAATCATGGTAATGGTTCATCATTGCATTTTTCTCACATAGGATACTTATTCCATGTTCTAAATGTCATTCATAACATTTTCATAATCACAGATTATCAATGATCATGACTCAATTCAAACCTTTACTCAACAGTGCTACTATTCACACTTTCATGACCTATTTCTTACATCCTTCCATAATCCAAGTGTTTCAACTCTTCCATACCCTAAATAACATGTAAATGCCATAAAACTTACCTTAGATGTTGTAGGAACAAGCCTTGAGTGGTATTACTCTTCTTGCACCAAAACCCTAGTTTGCTTCTCTTGAAATTTCTTAACTTGGATGAACTTTGATGAATTTCATACACTTGATTCACTTGGATTCTCGATATTGATCTTTGATTTCCTTTGTTTTCTTGTAGATGAAGAGTGGAGAATATTCTAGAGGTTTCTAGAGAGAAGTAACGTGGAAATGAAATGAATTAATGAGCTTGGGTCTCCTTTTTAATGACTTAAAATCTGATCCGAAATGAACAGTAGTTGAAGTGCACAGTGGTCGTAAACCTAGTTTACGGTCCGTATTTCGGTTTACGGTCCGTATTTCAAGTCGTATTTAACCATTTAAGTCTTTGGCAGAAAGTTGAAGTTTTGTAGGTTGAAATACGACATGGCATTTTACGGCCCGTAAACTACTTTACAGTCTGTATTTCATTTTACGATCGACTGGTCCGAAGTGCAAATCTGCAACTTTCACGTCTTCAGAACCTATAGTTAGTCATCGTGGAGCATAACCTATCTCTTATTGCAATTGCCTTTGGAATCTTACTAAGGATCGTCAAACGTCGTTCCCTTCTTATTAAAACATCGTATACTCGTATTCTTCGTTAGTCTATTCACTGTACGTTCACGGGGAAATTTCTGAGGTGTAACACGTACTCATTTACATTTCCTTATTCACATTCATCTCATGTACATTGTCTTATTCGTAATCGTATCATATTCGTATTCATACTCATATCTATATCATATACCTACCTATAGCATATACATTTTCATGACATACACATATCATTTACATAGCATACCCGACCACGAAGGATCGGTGTTTCACGTACCCGACCATAGCTAGGCTCGGTGATCATACATACCTGGCCAATCAAGGCTCAGTGTTACACATACCTGGCCCTACCAAGGCTCAGGGTTACACATACCTGGCCCTACCAAGGCTCAGTGTTGTCCGTACCCAACTGCAGTGGTGCGCGCGCGTTACATAAACATACATACATATTCTACCCGGCCTTATAAGCTCGGGGTTCCATAATAGTCATACATAGACACATATAAATAATAGCTCATAAGCATCTTTTCTATTATCATCATTATTATCATCGTCATCGTTATCGTCATCGCTATTACCATTATGGTCGTCATCAATATCATTATCACTATTATCGTCATTCATTACATCTATCCTTATAGGATTACTCGTCATATGAGGAACTTAGTACAATCGTAATACATATCGAGGACCATGAGCTCAATAGCTCGAAAGATAGAATCATTTGAAGGATATCATAATCTTATAGAAGGTTTAGATGATTGGCCAAAGAACCATGCCTTATGAAAGAAGGGTTAGCCTTACATACCTTTCCGTTCAACTATTTACCACTTGCACGTTCTCCTCCGAAGCTCACGTTTCTACCTTCATTAAAGTCATACTATCATTAGAATCGATAGCTAGCATACACGACTAAAATTAGAGAAAATCGGAAAGCATCTCCTTTATTTATACGACATTCCTCCATATCGTATATCAACTCCCAAACGTCAATAATACATTCACAATATCATAACAATAGTCCTTATTCATCCACATTATCTATATTTCTCAATTCACTTTCAATCACCCATATCCATGGTCATAACACACGACTACGTTCATTCACATAAATTGTCTATCCCGTGTTCTCTACATCATTTATAACCTATTTATATCACAACACATCAAGAATCATGACTCAATTCAAACTATTACTCAAAATGGCACTATTCCATATTCATGACCCATTTTTCTATACCCATCTACATTCCAAGTATTTCAACTCTCAAATACCTTAAACAACATAGAAATACCATAAATCTTACCTTAGATGTTGTAGGAACAAGCGTTGGATGGTAATACTTCACTTGAGCAAAAACCCTAGTTCATCTCCAATGAGATTTCTTGACTTGAATGATCTTTAATGGGTTTTCTTGCACTTGATTCACTTAGTTTATGTTGTTGATCACTAATACTTCTTGAATTATTATGGAATAAATGTAGAGAGATGTTTTAGAGAGAAGGGGTGTGATATATGAATGAAATGATATAAATCTTGAATCCCTTATTTAATGAACAAAATTGTCCCCGACCATATATACAGACCAACATACGGTCCGTACATTATATACTGCCAGTATGTTTGGCCGTATGTTTGGTCCAGAAAGGTATGACATTCTGGGCTGATTATACGGTCCCAACATACGGACCGTATAATTTATACGGCCAGTATGTTTGGCCGTATAATCCCAGTGATTCCGAAGCTCGTTTCGTCGACTCGTTTGATCTCCAATCCTTATGGAACCTTCTTAGCACTTGTTCAACACCTCAATACCACTCTAAGGGACGTTATCACTCTTTTCCAAGACATCATTAAATCCTCATTAACTCGTTACTCGCAATCCCTCTCCGATACCTATCGTATGCCTTGCCTTCTCTTGGCCAACTTTCTTCCCCCATCTCTAACATCTTTGAAATCTTATCTAGAGTCATCGAATGTCGTTTCTTACTTATTGAAATACCGTATGCTCGTACACTTCACTAGTCTATTCACTTGTGCGTCAACGGAAAATTTTTCGAGGTGTAACACAGGAACTTGAAAATAAGAAAATAAATCTGAGTCTGCGTATTTATACTGTTCACTGATGCGGACGAAGTACAGGAACCAAGTACGTCCCGTGCTTTGAAGTACGGGCCGCACCTTATGGCCCGTACCTGGAATGTTAAATTCTAACGAGTAGCTAATTTTCCTGGCGAAGTACGGGACAGAAGTATGTCCCGTCCTTCCAAGTGCGTCCCACACTTGGATCCCGTACTTTGAAGTATGGCCCGTACTTTACCTGCAAATTCCAATTTCCAGCTCCAACACTTCTGTCTGATTTTTTCTAAGTCTAGAATCATGGTCAAAGCTTAAGTTAAAGGTCTAAGGTGTTACAGTACTTAGGGGACATCATAACTAAAGTAAAAGAAAAGCTTATTCATTTTACGAAGGACTTGCAACACATTCAGGATGAAGGTGCTACCAATTGTATGGCAAAAAATGACAATCATTTTATACAAAAGATCACACTCATTTTTGCTATAGAACTCTTTCTTCTTCTCCTTCTTCCTCTGCATGCAACTTTTTTTTTTTTTTTATAATTCTTGTTCATATTCATTTTATGTGTCTGATTCTGAAGTTTGCCATTTGAGCTTTGTCGGTCCTCACTGCTCTCCTATCTTCTCTTGGAATTTCCTGCATTGAATTAAACAAGTTAGCTATCAGGCTATGATGTGAATTACTTCCAAATTTAGCCAATATATCAGCTACTGTGCTTGCTTCCCAGAAATAGCGTTGGATTTTGATGTTTCTCTTATTAATGATTCTCTTCATATGCTCCATCTCCTGCAAGAATTCCCAAGTGTAATGACCCGTTTAGTCATTATTGCATTTTTGACCCTTTTGACCTTTACCCGAGCTTGTTTAGCTCACTTTTGACATGAGGGGACCGTTGACACTGTTACACCCCTCGTGTTCGTAGTGGTAGAACCTATGGTTTCCTAGTCGGGTATGCCCTTCAAATAGAGACCCGAGCTCGAGTTTGGAGGTAGAAAATGTATTACCCTGTGTACAAGGGTACCAGCAAATATTCCTGGCAATTTATAGAGTTAAAAGTTGATCGAATCGAATCAATGCGATTTGAACTGAATCAGAAAAATCTGCAGAACACCAGTCATCGTCGACGGGTCGTCAACATGCTTGACGGGCCGTGGATGTGCGGCATCGACAGGATCCCGCGGCCTTGCATCTGCAGGCGCAGGTCGACGGAGCAAGTCGACGGGCCGTCGACCCGCTCGTCGAACCGGACGCTGTAGCCTTTTTGGCTTCTAAGTTTAAATAGCTGGTCAACGACCCTATTTCATATTTTCTTCCTTCCAAAAATCAGAAAACCCTAATATATTCTCTCCCAATATTTTCCGTCATATTAGTGAAGATTTGACAACACCCGGACCCCGTAATCCCGAGATGGTGAAGAGGAAGGTTGCTTCTAGGGTTTCTTCAAGGTTGTAAAGTTGGGGAGTTGAATTTGGAGTGAATCTTGGTTTCTTGACCCCTCAAGGTATGTACATGATTTCTACCCTTATATTTAAGTTGAGTATCAAGAGTTTTAGTGATTCTAAGTAAAGAGGGGATAGTGGTGGAAGTGGTAAGTGGATGAAAGACAAGATAGTGACTTAGGGATTTTTTAAGAGTTGATTGGGAATGGATTTGAATATATTTTTGATATATATATATATATATATATATATGTTGTCATTGTTGATGTGAGTATTGTAGTTGATGTGGGATCGAATGAAAAGTTGGAGAGTTGTAAGCTTACAAGGAAATTATTGTCTATAGTTCATTGAGCTTTATACGCATTTGAGGATGGCTAGTAAGCGAAGCAAATAGACTAATTAAGCCATGTGCTATCTTAATTGTAGACTTACAAGTTCAAGAGGTAGAAGTTGGGCGATTGCGTGTACTTCAAGGTATGATAAGACTAACCTTTCCTTCTTTTGGCATGATCCCATGATATGATCCAACAAGCGAGTAAGCGAGATTCCATATTACTCAATTCTTAGAAGTATTAGGAGTTCTTCAGTCTTTGATGTCTATGTACCCCATTTATGAGTGATCCTTCTGTTCGTGGGTCTAATCTTACGTAGCCAGTTCTTTTCATACAGTTAATTCATTATATATTTATGTACATTGAGTCATTACTAGAAGGCATTATATACGCATTACTACTATGATGATGATATTGATTATGGCCACAGAGGAGCCAACATGATATGACGAGATGCCATAGAGGCTTACATGTGTTATATACGCACATACATCAAGCATTATATACACACACATATCAAGCGTTATATACGCACACATATAGATGCACGACCATCATTGATAGGTATGAGCATGCATATTATGTGCCCGTAGAGGCATTGTCAGTTACGCAGACTTATGCAGATTTAGGCAGATACTAGTTCATACAAGTACATGCAGTCAGTCATTTCAGTTTATGAGTTCAGATTATCCATGATTCTCATGTATATATATGTTGTTGTTCTTATGCCTTACATACTCGGTACATTATCCGTACTGACTCCCTGTTGCTCGGGGGGCTGCGTTCATGCCCGCAAGTACAGGGAGACAGACAAGTGGTCCAGCTCAGTAGGACCTCTAGACCTAGCAGTGGTCTGTACGCTCCATTCGATCCAGAGCTACAGTCAGTTTTGGTATGCCCCTTTTGAGATGTGCATGCATATGGGTATGACGGGGCCCTGTTCCGTCCTTTCTACAGCTTTTATTCCAGTAGAGGTCTGTAGACAGTTGTATGCAGCAGTCAGACGATGCATCCTTGTCGGCTTCTATTCTTTTGTGTACAGTTTATGTAGCAGCCTAGCTGGCTTGCACTGTTTTTCCGCATGTTGTGTATGTGTATATTGATTGTACAGAGTTCTGATGTTTCCTTCTTATGAGATTAGTTTATGCCATTTATGGGCCTTGATGTTCAGTATGTCTCAGATAAGTATTTAAGGGTGTTTGGTCGCTAGAGGTCAGACTCCCATCACGGCTCATCAGTTTGAGTCGTGACAGACACGCTTCCCGAGGTGTTTGGGGTTGATTTGGATGACTTTTTGGGAAAATTAGGCTTTAAGCGAAAAAGAGTTGACTTTTGGATAAATAGACTTTTTTTGAAAATCCGTTGATTTTGAGAGGTCTGGATGGTCATTTAGAACTTGTATGCATATCTAGTTTGGTTCCCAATGCACTTGGGTGCATTTTGGGACTTGGGTTAGGAAGTTGGAATTAAGGTATCGGGAGTTGACTCGGTCAACGGGGCCCCTGATGAAGATTCTAAGACCACGAGCGCGTTTGTAGCACATTTTTATAGGGGGTAGCATATATGGCAAGTGAGCAAGTCTTACCGAGCAATAATTAGATTTCGGGTGCAAGTAATGAAATTTGAGTATGTGACCTGGTGGCGGCACCAGAACCGCTATAGCAGTGCCGCTGTTGCGGCAGAAGGGCAACTATAGTGGCAAGTTGATTTGTTAAGGGACCACTGTGACGGTCTGAGTTACCGTCATAGAGGGACCGTCGAAGAAGCGGTGAGTTAGAGGCCTTTTATTGTGTTAAAAGCCTTAGACACTAAGTCATTTTCCCATATTTAGTTCTTGAGGCTTTTTAGCATGGGTTAGCCTGATATTGATAGGTATTAGCTATTGTAAATTGAGTCTTCCATTTCCAAGGCTTAATTTGTGAATTTAAGGTTAGGGTTTATACCCAAACTTGGGGATTTTGCCTAGAATCTGAATTTAGTAAATTGTTGATTATTCTAGCTTGCTTGATGGGAATTGATCACCTAAAGCTTTAATTTCTTGTTGGAACCTTTAGATTCCTAACTTCACTCTTTTAGTTTATAAACCCTATTCCATAGGTTGGGGATTTGGGTCTTGAATAGAAGTAGGGTTGTTTGATGTTCTTCTTGATTCTAAATTCTTGATTCGAATATGCCTAGACTTTCTTTATCTCAAGGCTCAAAGGAAAGAGAAGTCTAAGGAGTGTTTGTTGGTGATATTGCTGTTCAGCCTTCCAGGTAGGTTACGATTTACCCTATGTTGAGACTTCGTTTAGCAAACCATATATTTAGGCGATATTATCAGAGAAAGCATGTAAACCTTTGGGTATAAAGTTGGGTTGGATATTGTATTAGGTTGGGCCCTGTTGTGTGATTGGGGTTAGCCACCCCGTTGTGTTGTGACTTATCTTGTTCTATTTTTGTGGGCTTGATGCCACATGGAGGTTGTAGATATTGGAGACTATTGATATACCTTGATCATGATATTGTAGTATCTTACTTGTTGACGTTTGATAAGAGGATAGTATTCTATTATGGCTTATTGTGTAGCCTTTCCATGATATTATTGGTGTGCCCATGCGTGGTACTTGTGATATTGATATTGATAACACACGGTCAGGAAAAAGGAAATCCTTATAACATGGCTATATCGCACGATATAAGATGAGAAAGAAAGGTCAATCATTCCTAAATGCCTCGAAGCCTTCTATTTATAAATGTGGCACGCTTCAGACCCATAAACAAGACTTTACTGGACACGGCTCGTAGACAAATCCTAGGACAAACTGCTCTGATATCGCTTTTGTCACGACCCAACCAGAGGGCCATGACTGGCACCCGGAGCTACCTACCAAGCACCTCGTGACTTACATCTCATAATCTTATCTAGGTGGACCACAAAGACAACTCATAAATATCATAATCTGTAAGGGCATGAGTCCAAGAGATAAATGCACATCTATTCATTCGCCATCAAACTATGCCCATATATATATACACACACACAAGCCGACAAGGCTGCCAAAATGATATGACCAAATGTGGATCGAAAAGGTCACAGAACATCTAACTATACACATCTATCTACGAGCCTTTACATGGAGTGCATAACATCATAAAGGCGGGACAGGACCCCGCCATGCCCATATATGTACACAAAAGAATAATACCAAGTGGGGATACCTGGACCTCATATCTTCTTCAGCTTCCCAAGTCATTTCTTCATTATTACTGTTTCTCTGGAGAACTTTAACTGAAACTACATCTTTAGTCCTCAATCTCCAAACCTGCCTATCTAGGATAGCAATAGGGGCCTCTTCGTACGTCAATTGCTCGGTAACCTGAACATCATCTATGGGTACAACTTGGGAAGGATCTCTAATACCCTTGCGAAACATTGACACATGGAAAACCGAATGGACTGACTCCAAGTCTGAAGGTAGATCTAACTCATAGGCCACTTGGCCCACTCTGTGTACAATCCTGTAAGGTCCAATGTACCGAGGACTAAGCTTAACCTTCTTACCAAATCTCATAATGCCTTTCACAAGCGATATCTTAAAAAATACCCAGTCATCAACTTGAAACTCTAAGTTTCGTCGGCGGTTATCTGCATAAGACTTCTGACGACTCTGGGTTCTCAATAATCTATCCTGAATAAGCTTGACCTTCTCCACTGGTTGCTGGATCAAATCTGGCCCTCTAACTTAGTCTCCCCCACTTCGAACCATCCAATTGGTGATCTACACTTCTGCCCATATGAAGTCTCGTACGGGGCCATCTGGATACTGGAATGATAGCTATTATTATATGCAAACTCAATAAGCGGCAAGTGGTTATCCCAATTACCTCCAAAGTCTAGCACACATGCCCGCAATATATCCTCGAGGGTCTGAATGGTACGCTCAGCCTGTCCATCAGTCTGGGGATGAAAAACTGTGCTAAGAATCACCTTAGTCCCCAAACCCTTCTGGAAGGACTTCCAGTAGTTAGCTGTAAACTGCGTACCCCTATCAGAAATGATGGATATTGGCACACCATGAAGTCGGACTATCTCCTTAATGTACAACTTTGCATAATCCTCGGCTGAGTACGTAGTCTTGACAGGCAGAAAATGAGCTGATTTTGTAAGTCTATCCACAATTACCCATATGGAATCATACTTACACTGAGAACGAGGCAAGCCTGTAATGAAATCCATATTAATTACTTCCCATTTCCAAGTCGGAATCTCAATAGCTTGCAATAATCCACATGGCTTTTGATGCTCGATCTTTATCTGTTGACCGTTAGGACATTGGGCTACAAACTCTGCCATGTCTTTCTTCATTCCGTCCCACCAATAAACTTCCTTAATATCATGGTACATCTTTGTTGTTCCTGGATGAATAGAATAACGGCAACAATGAGCCTCCCCCAAAATATAGCAATGTAATCTTGCAACATCAGGAACACATAGTCTGCCTCGGTATCTTGCAACATCAGGAACAAATGTTGACTTCTTCTTCTGAGGGGATCTCTATACTGAACTAACATGGGATCCTCATACTGGCTCTCTTTCACCTCACCTACCAAAGACGAGACAGCTGAATCCTGAATATTAACTTTCGTATCGCCCGAGTGCAATAATCGAACTCCTAGGTTAGCTAACTCATGAAGCTCACGAGCTAGCTCCCTTTTCTCTGGCTGGACATCACATAAGCTACCCATGGATCTACGGCTAAGGGCATCGCTACTACGTTTGCCTTTCCAGGATGATACAAAATGCTAACATCATAATCTTTCAATAGCTCCAACCATCGCCTTTGACGCAAATTTAACTCCTTCTGCTTGAAAATATATTGGAGACTCTTGTGGTCTATATAGATATCAACATGAACGCCATACAAATAGTGCCTCCACATCTTTAATGCATGAATCCCCGTAGCCAATTCTAGATCATGGGTTAGGTAGTTCTGCTCATGTTTCCACAACTGTCTTGAAGAATAAGCTATAACCTTGCCATGCTACATCAACACACAGCCTAGTCCAACACCTGAAGCATCGCAATAAATGACATAGCCCTCTGATCCTTCCGGAAGTGTCAGAATCGGGGCTGAAGTCAATCTATTCTTCAACTCCTGAAAACTGTGCTCAAAAGTATCCGTCCATTGAAACTTAGATGATTTCTGAGTCTGCTTCGTCAGTGGTGCAAAGATAGAAGAAAAACCTTTCACAAATCTTCTGTAATAACCTGCCAAGCCCCGAAAACTACGAACTTCCATAGGTGTTGTAGGTCTCAGCCAAGTCTTCATAGCTTCAATCTTCTGGGTATCCACCCGAATACCAGCAGCTGAAATAATATGCCCTAGAAAAGTCACTGAATTCCACCAAAACTCACATTTAGAAAATTTCGCCTACAATTTCCGAGCCTGAAGAACTCTACGGATAGTACGTAAATGACCTGCATGCTCTCTCTCAGATCGAGAGTATACCAGAATATCATCAATAAACACGATCACAAACAAATCTAATAAAGACCTGGATACACTGTGCATTAAATCCATAAATACCGCCGGTCCATTAGTCAACCCGAATGACATTACTCGAAACTTGAAATGACCATATCTAGTTCTGAAGGCCGTCTTTGGAATGCCCTTTTCTTAAACTCTCACCTGGTGGTACCCTGATCTCAAATCGATCTTTGAGAACCTTTTAGCACCCTGCAACTGATCAAATAAGTCATCAATTCTTGGAAGTGGATATTTGTTCTTTATCGTTACCTTATTCAACTGTCTGTAATCGATACACATTTGCAAGGAGCCATCTTTCTTCCTCACAAATAACACTGGTGCTCCCCACGGCTACGTACTAGGCCTGATACAACCTTTCTCATGTAAATCCTTCAACTGCTCCTTCAACTTCCTTAATTCTGCAGGTGCCATTCTATAAAGAGGAATAGATATTAGCTTAGTGTCTGGTAACACATCAATGGCAAAATCAATCTTCCGTTCTGGTGGAAGACCTAGAAGCTCGTCCGAAAATACATCCGGAAACTCATTAACTACTGGGACAGACTGAAGAGTCGGCGACTTTTCTTCTGTATCTTGAACCCGGACTAAATGATAAATACAACCTTTAGCAATCATCTTCCTTGAGATAGGAAATAAACCTACCTCTCGGAGACGCTGTATTAGCCTTCCACTCTAAAACTGATCCTCCCAAAAACTGAAACTGAACCATCTTCGTCTTACAATCAATGTTAGCATAACAAGAAGCCAACCAATCCATATCCATAATAACATCAAAATCTACCATATCTAACTCAATCGAATCTGCCATAATACGACTGTTACACCTTGGAAATTTCCCCCGCTAGCGTACAGTGATTAGGCCAATGAAGGGTATGACGTATATGGTGTTTTGACGAGGGACAACGTCCTTTAGACTGGTATTGAGGTGCTAAATAATTGTTAAGAAGGTTCCATAAGAATCGGAGATCAAACGAAATGACGAGAATAAGACTCAGTGAACTGATGGGTTATACGATCGATTATACGGACCGTATAACATTATACGGCCATATAATGGACCGTAAAAGAGTCACAGAATGAGGCAGAATGAGGTTGCTGAAGGGATGATTTTACGGTCAATTATACGGACCGTATAAAATTATACGGCCCGTATAATGTACCGTCAAGTTGACACAGGAAAAGGGTAGTCATTGGAGCAGTTTTACGGTCGATTATACGGACCGTATAAATTTATACGGACCATATAATAGACCGTATAATGATGTCGGGACAGATTTCAACTTTTAAATAAGGACCCAAATTCATTTTATTTTATTTCATCCTCTCTCTCCACGACCCAACATCTCTCTAGAACCTTCTAAAACTCTTCCAATACAAGAATACAAGTGAAAATCAAGATCAACCAAACCAAGTTCATGAAAACAAGAGTGTGAAACCCAAGTAAAGTTCATCCTCCTCAAAGAAAACCAAAAGAGGTGAGATAGGGTTTTGTTGCTAGAGGAGAAACTCTACTCAAGACTTGTTCAACCATCATCCAAGGTATGTTTCATGACCATTTTATGTTGTTTAAGGTATTGGAAGGTTAAGATACCCGAATTGTAGAAGAACATAGCAAATGGGTCATTCAAGAGTGAATAGTGTCATGAGTGAGTGGTAGTTGAATTGAATCATGAATGTTAGTGTGTTGTGAGTATGAATATGTTACAAATGACATGAAGACCATGAGATAAGTGTGATACATGGGAAAATCTGATAGCGAACCCAAAACCATAAATGTGGGGAAAAATGAAGAGAAATGGTGGATCATGGCCATTATATATGAATGATAATTATGATTTGCTATATTGTGATTGTTATTGTGGGTGATTGGGAGTTGATATGGAATATGGGAAAAGTAGTATAAACAAAGGAAGTGCTGCCCGATTTTCTCTAGAAATAATAAGTGCGTTCTTATAGTTGGTTAACTAACGATCGTACGAATCCTCTTTTTGAAGGTAGAGGAGTGACATTGAAGGAGAATAAGCAGACGCTAAATTGCTTAAATGACAAAGGTATGTGAGGCTTAACTCTTCTTTCAAAAGACATGAATCCTTCAAGCTTTCCACAGATCCTTCTATAAGATGAAGCTTAAGAGTCATTCTATATATTAAATCCCCTATGAGCATGATAGTGATGCTAATGATGCTATTATTGTTAACACTCGCCTTACGTTTTCTTCCCTTCAAGGCGAGGCATGATACTCATAAATGTCCATAATACAATCGGGGGTTCACGACCTTACGTCACCCCGACATAGTATGGTTGTCTTAAAGCCTAATGAATGCTCTTAATGCTATTGCATGTTATGACAATAAGATGATAAGTAATGCTAACTTGTAACACTATGGGATACATGGAACACTAAGAAATGATAACATGATGCTATGGTTTGAGATGTATAATGATGACGTGTTATGATTGATGTTGTGATGATATGATTCCACCACGCCTATATGGCCGGGCATGTCACCGCTAATGCGGGCTGCGTATGATTCCACCGCGCCTATATGGCCGGGCATGTCACCGCTAATGCAGGCTGCGATGTTTACACCGAGCCGAGAGGGCCGGGCATGATCACCACTAGTGGGCGGCATATGAGGGTTACCCGGACGCGGGTAACGATACAGATTATGATGTGATGAGGTATATGATGACGTACGTGATGATGTATGGGATGTGATAACATGGGTACTATGATTGTGAAAAATGTGAAATATGATAGTAATACGATTGCCTATGACATGTGTGCAGGATATATCTTTGTCCCATGACTCATGATTTTTCTGTTATGTTTGTTTATTTCATTTTTGCCTTACATACTCAGTACAATATTCGTACTGACGTTCCTTTTCTATGGACGCTGTGTTCATGCCCACAGGTAGACAGGGAGGAGATCTTCCTCCGGATTCTTAGAAGCTGCTAGCTGGTTGGAAGCCCTCCATTGTCCCTGAGGTGCCTATGATGATTCTTTTGTGTACAGTTGTAGATGTCATCTCTTAGAGGCTTGTAGATACTCGTCGTGGGTCGTGTGGTTTCATGGCATGGTCATTATGTATATATAGATATGTGTATTATTTTGCTAGCCTAAGGGCTCGTATGTATAAAAGCATTTCGTTTCTAAATAAAAAATGGATTTTATTATAAATTAAGCATGAATCGGATAAATGATTGCTAAATAAGCTTAATGAGTGATGGCACGAGCGGTGCTCAGTGGTTAGCCCCGGGTACCCGTCACGGCCCCTAGCTGGGTCGTGACAACAAAAATCACAGACTATAACCACACAATTTCTATATACCCGTCTAGCTACCACTGTGTCAGCAATGGGTGTAGACACCTCAAAAGGTTTACTCGACTCAAGTTTCACCCCAATCCGACCTGCAATATAAGGAGTAACATATGAAAATGTAGAACCTAGATCAATCAATGCATATAAATCCTGAGAAGACACTAATAATATACCTGTAACCACATCAGGTCAAGACATGAGATCCTGCCGACCAGCAAATACATAAATGCGGTTCTGAGGACCGCTCGAACTGGACGTTCCCCCTCTACTTCTACCATGGCCTGATGATGTCTGTGAACTTTGCCTCAGAAGGCGTACTGTTACACCTCGGAAAATTTTCCGTTAGTACGCAAGAGAAGGAACTAGTGATGAATATGAGTGCATGATGTCCATGAGCAAGAAACGACGTTTGATGACCTTAGGCGAGATTTCGAAAGTATCCGATGGGAGACGAGAAAGTTGGCTAAGTTAAGATGAGATAAAAGGTGGGCAATGCATGTGCATGGACGAGGATGATTAAAATGAGAAGTCTAAGCAATATGGGAAGTTGCAGAAAATCATTCAGCTCAGTGGTCGTATAGCACAATACGGCCCGTAAAGTGATTTACGGACCGTATAGTGCGATCGTCCCCCAGCTTGTCAAAAATCTCAACCTTCTGTAAGTTGTGAAAATGGTTAAATACGACTTGGAGGACGGCCCGTAAACTAGTTTATGGACCGTAAACCTCGGTCGTAAAGTGCCATGTCCCTTAGCCAAACTTTCTGTTTTTGAAAAGTTTAAAAACGATCGCGGAGGACGGACAGTAAACCACAATACGGTCCGTAAACTGCGATATACGACCACTGTTCATCCCGACAATTTTTCATTAAAGACCAGATTTTGAATTAATAAAAGGGACCAAGGCTTCATTTCATCCCATTTCTCACCCACACAACTCAAGAACACCCTAGAACATTCTTCAAACACTTCATCCATAGAAATTCAAGGAGAATCAAAGGAAACCTAAGACCATCAACACCAAATCCATGCAACAAGAGTATGAAATGCTAGTAAAGGCTATCTACCTCAAGAAATCTCAAGAAAGGTGAAGTAGGGTTTTGGTGCAAAGAAGGTATTACTACTCAAGGCTTATTCAACCATAAACTAAGGTAAGTTTCATGACTTTGGTATGTTGTTTAAGGTGTTGGAAGGCTAAAATGCTTGAGATATAGAAATAACATGGAAAATGGGTTTTTAAAGAATGTGTAGTGTCACAATTGAGTGGTAGTTGGATGGAAATCATGAAAGTTGATATGATATGATTATGAATACATTATAAATGATGTTCAGACTACGAACTAAGTGTGATGTGCGAGAAATGTGACGATTAGCTAAAACCATAAAAATGTGGGGAAATTGGAGGAAAATGGTGGATTTGTGTAAGGTACATAAATGATGAATGTTGCTTGTGATATTATGAGTATTGTTGTAAATGTTTGGGAGTTGAGATAGAACGGGGGAAAAGTGGTAAAAACAAAGGGAACGCCGCCCAATTTTCTCTATAGGTAACGATGCGTTTTCATAATCGATTAACTAACATTAGTCCAAAATTCTCTCGTGAAGGTAACGACGCGATATCAAAAGGGGACAAGTGGACGATAGCTCAGATAAACGACGAAGGTATGTTGAGGCTCGTCTCCTTCTTTCAAAGGCATGAATCTTATGTTACGATTTCATAAACTCTTTCATGATCTCCTTGTTTTCAATAAAGTTATAGTTCTACGATTCCAATGCTTAATTCCTTTCTTGATAACCCGTAAATGTCTTTCAAATACCCGTAACCTTCCAAGCAATAGTTTGCGATTTTGTAAGCTCTTATGACGACAATGATGAAAATATTTTATCACAACGACAATGATGCCGAATAGGAAAGTATTTTTCTATGATGACTACGATGAGAATGATTTCACGCTAAAGGTTCCAAATCATGATTTCAATGATGATATAAGAATGTTGAGCTGTTCTTAATTCCTCAATTTTATTCACAGATAGATGACTATTTTAAGACTCCAAAGTACATGAGCTGACACCTTGCGAGATTTATGATTTAATTCTATGTTCTCCTAATGTCACTCTTCATCGATAGTCCCGCCTTATAATAGTTGTTCCTTCAAGGTGAGACAAAGTTATGACGAGTAGTCCATAATTTATAATCGGGGGTTACCGACCTTACGTCACTCCGATGGAGTTATAGCTTTTCCTTGGGTTCTCCTGCATGCTATGTATATGATATAAGTATATGATATGTATATGTACACAGGGGATATGGGGAAAGGTGAGGCGCTATAGACGCATAGCCACCTGATCAGCTGGCATATCATGATTTCATCCCGGACGCGGGGTGCCCGGACGCGGGGTATATGGGTTATGGATCGGGCCGTACGTTCCTCGGCACTAACATATTATAATTATGGATCGGGCTGTACGTTCCTCGGCACTAACATATTGTAATGATATGAGGATCGGGCTGCACGTTCCGCAGCAAAGTATTAATAAGCATGCATGGATCCGTCTTAAGGGGCAAACAGATATCAGTTATTTTCTTGTTCTACTTTACCTTATTACTCTCACCATATCTATTGATGCATGCCTTACATACTCAGTACAATGTTCATACTGACATCCTTTTCTTTGGATGCTGTGCTCATGCCCACAGGCAGACAGGGAGACGTCGCAGATCCGTAGGAGCCATCCGCAGATTACAGGAGCACTCCATTTTTCCGGAGGTGCTAATTGGTTGCTCTTTTTGTGTACATTGTATATGTCATTTACTAGAGGCTCGTAGATGCTAGGTGTGGGTTATGTGGTTCCACGATATGGATAGTATGTATGTGTATAAGTTTATTGAAACATGTTCTTGTATTAAAGCAGTATATTTTTGTAACGCAAAATCCGATACTTCTTAGAGTTGACAGGAAATTGATGAATGATGGTTAAATAGGTTAAGGGAGTAGTAGTGCGAGCGGTGCTCGGCGGTTAGCCCTGGGTACCCGTCACGGCCCCTAGCTGGGTCGTGACACGTACAAATGATGAACAACCTGCTACTGATCCTGTAGGCTAAACTATACCTCTATGACCTCTCGATAGATAGTCACGCATCATATGGCCTGCCTGACCGCAAGCATAACAAGCATCTGAACCCAAGCGGTATTGTCCCGAATGTAGCTTACCACACTGAGTACATCGTGGTAAAGGTGGACTCATCTGACCTGAATCACCCCTATCCTGAGAACCCTAGGCTCGTGAATTCTGACCTGCGCCTGAATAAATAGGTTAATCAAATCTTTTGCCTACAAATCTCGGAGGTACACTAGCTGCTGAATGGCTGGAATGCCTCGAATACTGCTGCCTCTGACCCCCTTTGAACTCACTAACAGCACCTGAGGATCTAGCTCTCTTACTATAAAAACTATCATGCTCACGCTCAACCCTCCGCTGCTGCTGTCGCTCCTTAAGATTTTGGGCATGGGCCTGAATATGAGAAATGGCCATACCTTCTTGAAGTGAGGCTGTCAAGCAATCATCAATCAAATGTGGTCCCAAACCACTCACAAACCGGTGGACACGATCTCCCATATCAGTTACCATAATTGGAGCATACCTAGCCAATGAGTTAAAATGAAGGCTATACTCCCGAGTACTTATGTTCCCCTGTCTAAGGTTTAGGAACCTATCAGCTATGGCCCGTCAAATCTCTGACGGTAAATAGTATCAAAGGAAAGCATCTACAAACTCTTGCCACACAGGTGAAGGTGCATTAACCGCTATGGAAGACACCCATGTATTATACCAATGAACAACCACATCCTGTAACCTATAAGAGGCCAACTCTACCGACTCAATATCTGAAGCATGCATCACCCGCAATGTCCTCAACATCCCATCTATAAAGTTTTGCGGGTCCTCATCGGGTTTTGATCCAAAGAATTTTGGAGGGTCTAAGTTAATAAAATCATGAACTCTGGAACTAACAACCCTATCACCATGACCCGTACCCTGTCGCTGAGCTTGAGCGGCTACTAACTGGGTTAACAACTGAATAGCCTCTGTCATCTCTTAACTTGGGGCATCTGGTGGAGGAACTGGGTGTGCTAGAGTTGTAACTGAGGCTGCTCTATGCTCTTCTGGAGTGGGCGGAGTATGAGAGGATCGAGATAGTGTCACGGCCCAACCTAGGGCCATGACGAGTGACCGAGCTTAACCTGTCCGATAACTCAACTTATGTTACCTGTTCTCAAATATGGCATTCAATAGGTTTTTTTTTTTTTTTTTTAATTTTTTTTTTAACTAAGTCTGAAAACTGTAAATAGAATACCGAAGTCGACCTGTAACTCAAACATCCCAAAGCGTACTTATATATATACATAACACATGACAAGGCAAGCCAACGAGGTTACCAACACTTTTTGTACAACAAAATAATGGCCGACAAGGCCAAACAGTAACCACGACACCCACGATGTTCGCAGACTACTAAAAGAGTATGACCGTGCATAGGTGATGGGACAGGGCCCCATCGTGCTGGCAATATATACTCAGAATTATACCAGAACGGGAACAGTCTCCGAAGCGAGTGGAGCTGTCTGACTCTCGGCGCTGACTCCTCCTAGGTGGCTGGATTGGTGAACCGCGTCCCTGAACTTGCGGGCATGAAACGCAGCCCCCGAAGAAAGGGGGTCAGTATGGAATATGTACTGAATATGTAAAGCATTACTGAATCATAAACAAGGAAAGATGTAACAGTAAACCAGTTTAAAAGCAACCCGGGAGTAACTTGGAACAACATTTTAATCCGTGCCATGTAGTACCTTACACAAATTCTAGCATACACAATGTGAATATAGTATCACGATAGTCCCTTCGGACGGCCGCTCCCGGCTAATAACACAATAGTCCATTCGGACAGCCACTTTCGGCATGGTAACAATGATGGCCCCTTCGGGCATGCCGCTTCTGGCATAATGATAATGATGGCCCCTTTGGGCATGCCGCTTTCGGCATAATAATGATGATGGTGGCCCCTTCGGGCATGTCAGTTCCGACATAATAATAATAATGGCCCCTTCGGGCATGCCGGTTCCGACATAATAATAATGATGGCCCCTTCAGGCATGCCGGTTCCGACATAATAATAATGATGGCCCCTTCGGGCATGCCAGTCCCGACATAATAGTAATGATGGCCCCTTCGGGCATGCCGATCCCGACATAATAATAATGATGTCAACACAACTTAACCCACGAATATCAATGCAAAGAGATGGTGCTATGGAGTGTAAACACAAATCGTAAATGAAACGAAATAGTAAAATCTCGCTCCCCCGTCGGAGTGGTTTTGGAAATCAACTTTATGTTTCCTTTAGTACAAAACTCATTTTCTCGAAATCATTAATAAACCATAAACACGTTTCAAGTCAATCCGAGTTAGTATAAGAAAGTTAGGAACTTTATTCATTATAGAAACCTCTACGAACATTTCCAAAACAATCCGAGATCGTCTACGAAAGTTAGGGACACTACTACTTACAGAACTCTTTATGCTTTGCTTGTTATTCAATCGTACAATAGGCTCGACTATACTAAGTATACTCATATCAAGAAGTAAATAAGAATCATTAACAAGCTCGGAATCAAGAATAGAGTTACCTCAAGATACGTGTCACAACTTACTTAGCTCTAGGACATGCCAAAAGAAAGAAAGGGTACGCCTTACATACCTTGTCTGCTTCCTAAGCTAGTTCGAACTTAAGTCTCGTCTTTCGTAAGATCTACAACAATGTCAAAAGATATCAAACATTAGCTATGGACACTTAAGAGTCCAATCCTAAACTAACACTTTGTTTACAGAAATTTCGGCAGCACCTCCCCTGTGAATACAACCAACCCCGAGAATCCAACTCGGCCAAATCATCAACAACAATACCAACAACCATATTTCCAACTTCAACAATTAATTCAAAACGCATTCTAACATCGGTAAACATTTCTACGCAATTCAACGGCACTTCACTTATGTTCAAATTAACCACAATAGCACAATCTAAAATCTTCCAACTTACCAAGAATAACAACAACACATTCCTTCCTTCCAAATTCATAAACTACACCAACAATTCACACACTAACAACATTATTTTCCATAAATACAAGAAGTGGTTTTAAGATCACATTAGCTTCTAAAACAACTCTCCAACACTTACAACTTCAACTAGAATTATTAAACTTTCATTTTCATCATAGATTCCATTACAACAACAACCAAAATACTAAATAAAATTGATTCATTCTCTTCTACACCACACAATAACCACACGGTCACAACACTACATATACACCGCCAAGCACCAACACACCATATTTCATAAATTTCATTCATTTCTACATACTACAACATACACAACCATTCATAACATATAAAAAGAAGATTAAACCTTACCTTTTTCCCTTAACGTCTCACTTGGCTAGGGTTGTGAATTTGCAACAAGAAGTGATTTGATTGCTCCAACAACTATCTCACGTTAAAGAGGACCTTCCAATTGGTTGGATTGCTAGAAGAAAATATTTTTTGATCAAGGTTTTCAAGGGGTCAATTTTGGTTAGCTATGGCCGAATGGCCTTCTTCTTTTTCCTCTCCAAGTTTCTTGAAATTTCTAAGTGATGAAGATGAGAAATATGACTAATTAGTCTTATAATATACACATGCCTAATTCATCCATGTGGGCCTTGGCCCACATCAACTTGGACGGCCACAAGGCCCTCTTATTTCAAGACTATGTTTTTTTTTTTGTAATTCATGAAAAATTATTTTCCTAATTCCAAATTTGCCCTTAGCCTTCCTTAATATTCCATACTAATAATACTTACAAGCAACTTGTGCATTAAGACAAAACCGGAAAATAGCCTTATCGTAGTTAGCTCGGAATATCCCAATGTACAAAATACGGGATATAACAGATAGAACCTCGTTCTGGGACTCACCCTCCTCTACATCTGTAAGCGGTACCTGTCCAGTTCTCCTACCTGCCACTGGCTTGCCCTTCTGGGCTGCTGTAGCTTTTCTGTTCACAAGTATCGCTGAAATCATAACACACGGTCAGGAAAAAGGAAATCCTTATAACATGGCTATATCGCACGATCTAAGATGAGAAAGAAAGGTCAATCATTCCTAAATGCCCCGAAGCCTTCTGTTTATAAATGTGGCACGCTTCACACCCATAAACAAGACTCTTCTGGACACGGCTCGTTGACGAATCCCAGGACGAACTGCTCTGATACCACTTTTGTCACGACCCAACCAGAGGGCCATGACTGGCACCCGGAGCTACCTACCAAGCACCTCGTGACTTACATCTCATAATCATATCTAGGTGGACCATAAAGATAACTCATAAATATCATAATCTGTAAGGGCATGAGTCTAAGAGATAAATGCACATCTATTCATTCGCCATCAATCTGTGCCCATATATATATACACACACAAGCCAACAAGACTGCCAAAATGACATGACCAAATGTGGATCGAAAAGGTCATAAAACATCTAAATATACATATCTGTCTACGAGCCTTTACATGGAGTGCATAACATCATAAAGGCGGGACAGGACCCCACCATGCCCATATATGTACACAAAAGTATAATACCAGCTGAACCGCAGCTCCAGAACAAATGAAGTGCTCCTGTACAATCGCTAATGAAGCAGCCTAGGGGTCTGGTCTGTCTTCCTGTCTACCTGCGGGCTTGAACGCAGCATCGACAAATAAAATGACGTCAGTACGAATAATGTACCGAGTATGTAAGGCATGAGTAACAAAATAATGAAAGTATGAAGATAACACAAGATGAAGAGATCAATCTGTACCTCTGAATGCCGCTTAAGGCGGATGTCATGCAAGCTTAGCTTTAAAAAAATATTTTCATACATACATATATAATACGGTACTCGACCATATATGCTCAGTGTTATCATCATATCATCATCCCGCGTCCGGGGTAATATCATAACCTGCCCCACTGCAGCGGTATGCATGTCTACGTGCCTGCCCAGCCGACTATAGCGCAGCGCGGTGTGAGAAAATACATACATACATACAAACATATATATATATATATATATATATATATATATATATATAAAGCATGCATGAGAGCCTAAATGAAAGTTATAACTCTATCGAAGTTACGTAAGGTCGATAAACCTCCGATTGCTACTATGGAATCATTATCATCGTTAAAATCTCACCTTGAAGGAACAATTACCATAAGATGAGATCAACAACAATGAACAAGATCAATAATCATGAAACAAAGTTCACTAATATCACAAGAATATCAAGAACTATAAGATTTAATATTTCTAGAAATGGAGTCATCATGGAGAACATTTGTATATATGTTCGTATCGAAGTGATCATGTCATAAGAAGGAAAGGGTTAGCCTTTACATACCTTTTCGTCTCCTTAACTACTTAACATTTTTCCCTCCAAGCTCACATATCTACATTCAAGAGGATTCATGCTGGAGTTAAGTCTTGAAAATACTCATAGGTTCAAACTAGACTAATTAGTGAGCCAGCAGAATTTGGACAGCATTTTCCTATTTTATCTATTTTTGCCAAATTCCCAAACAACTCCCAAATGAAAATAACATATCAACAATACCATAATCAAAATATTTCATTCAAGCTAAACTTAAATTAATCCAAAATTCCCTTTCAAATTCACTCATAGCCATCAACTTCAATTTAATACCTTGTGACTTCTCCACTATGATTCTTTTCCTTTCCAAGACTTCTTAAACCTATAAATCAACTCAATCATATGAAATAAGATGAAGAAAATACCTTTTACCAGAAGAACTTCACTTCTTCTAAGACCAAATTCACCATAATCTCAAATAAAAGCAAGAACAATCATCTTCCATGAGTTATCTTGGGGTTTTAGAGTTTGTTAGCTTGGGGTTTTGGAGTTTGATTTTATCTTTTGATGGTGTGGAAGGTTTTGGAATGATATAGAAACTTCAAGAACACTCTAATAATATGATGAGAGAACTTTGGAAAGTGGATATGAAAAATGGGATCTTTTAGAGTTTAAAAAGGGCTTAAAACCGCCCCACCGCTTCATGTTGCGGGAGATGCGGCCCAGCAAGTTGGACTTGCGGCCGCATACTCCCTACACAACATGGGGGTGGTGATGGGCAGTAAGTTCAGCCAAAATGGCAAGTTTTTGGCCAGTATACTGCACAACAAACTCAGTATGCGGCCGCAAACTGCCCACAAACTCCAATTTTTGCAAAAATCTTTTTTATTCGTTTGACCTCTAATCCTTATGATACCTTCTTGACGATTATGTAAACCTTTATTAACCATCTAAGGATCCCTATAACTCTCTCTTAAGCTAATGCTACACAATGTATAGCACAAATGATGCAAAATCTTCCCAAAAACATGACACCAATTTTAACCTTCAACGAATTTGCTTCCGCCGATTCATTTAACTCCGAAACCTTAAGGTACATACTGAAAATTGTTAGATACCTTCCTTAAATTATTAAGGGCTTCATGTCCACTTTGGGCTTGCATTAGTTTACTTATAAAGCAACAATGCGAAGTTTCCAAGGTGTAACAAGAGTGACGCGAGGACCGATGTCCGCTGGTTATTACGAAATCTAGGTTGCGTGTAGCGATTACAAAGGTTGTTTCTAAACTCGCGAGGTAGCAGTTGCCAAGGATGTTTCCGGAACTGTGAGGTTCATGGACTTCAAGGGTCACCTAGGGGTTGTGCTGCCAAAATGTGATGTTCTATGTGTATCGGTGCACATGTGTATCAGTGATTATGCACGGTAGTGATTGCCAAGGTTTTAGCCAAAATCATGAGGTTTTGGTACAAGGACTTCACGGTCCCTACTGGGTAGTGCTACCGAGATGTGATATCCATCATCGGAGTACATGTGTACACTGCATATGCATTGGATTCACACTTCATATATTATTGCATTGCATTGGATCATTTGGCTTCCTGTGATATTCCTGTGATGCTTGTGATGCCTTGTGATACCTTGTGATACACGAATTCGATGTTGATTATACTGAGACTTGGTACAGTTAGGCGTAGATACTATAACATAGGCGATGACTTTTTGTGATATCATTGTGATGTACTGGTTGGGAGTGCTTATACTGAGACTTGGCATAGTTGGGTTTAGATGTTATACCATAGGTGATGACTTGTCCTTGGATTTTGGCTCGTGTTTGACTTATACCTTGTTGATTTACCTGTTTATCTTACTTTATTGACTTTATATGTGTTAGCTAAACTTAGTCGGCCTATGATACCTACCAGTACTTGTTGTTTGTACTGACCTACACTTTCTGCATTCTTTTATGAATGCAGAGTTCCAGGTAAGATCGACTTCTACTCCTCGTGACTAATATTCGAGGATGGATAATTCAAGTCTTATAAGGTGAGCACGAGGATGTCCGTCGCCTTGGAGATTCTTCTTTTATAAGTCTTACTTCATCTTCTGAGACATATTCAGACTATTGATGTATTTTATCACTTTCAGACTTGTTAAGGCTCTTGTATGGTTAGACCAGACTCTGGGCGGATTTGATGTATTTCCTTACTTCCACATATTTCTATATCAGTATCGTCAGACTTTTATTATTTTGATCTCTTACGCTTGTTTATTGTTTATTCATGATTTTACGATTGTTAGGATAAGGGTTCGCCTACCGAGGTGGGAAAGGTAGGTGCCCGCGTGACTTAACTAAATTGGATCGTGCCAAGTTGGTATCAGAGCCCTAGGTTACCTAGTCTATAATACAAGAGAGTGTCTAGTCGAGTCTTGTAGATCGGTACGATGAGCTCTGTATCTATCCGCGAGAGGCTATAGGACATTTAGGAAACTTCACTTTCTTTTATTCTTTCGTGCTACCTTATTCAAATTGGTATCTAGTCGATTCTAATTGGTATTTTAACTTTCTTATCTTGATCACCTATGGAAGGTGGAAACTCATCCTAACTTCTTATGCGAATGGTTGATCTATGCCGTGTCATGGTATGGCACGAGATGTGTTTTTCTGATTTGGACATGTGATCTAGTTCAGTATCTAGTTATGGCCTAAGGATTCGATTGTGTGGAGTCGCGATTAGACTCAGTTGTTGTGTGGATTCGCAATTAAACTCGGTTATTGTGTGGAGTCGTGATTAGGTTCTTTTATGGTGGGGGTTCGTGAGAAATGGGAAGGATAATTCAGAGGGTTCATGATCTCCATGTTTAGTTTGGGTTGCTTGGAAGTGACAAGCACATTGATAGCTTAACAATAGTGGGTTGCTCGGTGATATGATCAGTTGACTTTAGCTTCGTCAAGGCTTTATAATGGTGTATGTGACACTGGTGAACCAATGATGGGTCGATTATTCAGCAACGGTAGAGTATTAGACTTCCATAGGTTAGAACAAGTGTAAGTTCGGTGATGGCCATCGAATGTGGGCAAATGTATTGTGATCGCGGGTAATAAAGAAAAGAAGTTGACAATAAGGACATGAAGGAAGCTTTTGTGGAAAGTGTGTAGCGAGGTAAGACTTCTTAGAATATCTTGGATATGAGTACTTTTCGTGAGATTGGGAAGGGAAAAATTGGTATTTGACATGGTTGTCAGGATAAGGTTGCGACTGGTGCTGAAAGTTATTCTTGATATAAGCTCGTTAATGTTAAGGATTGCTCGATTATTAAGTGAATGCTATGGGCACGTCGTTTTATCGGTAAATTGACTGGGTTGTAGACTTCTGAGGAGTTAGTAATCGACTGATGGAAATGACTTCAAATATGGGCGTATGCGATGAGTTAATGACTTGAGGGGTTACTGGTTGTTTTACTTAGATTCGAGGAGAAATATTGATATCGTTTTGTGGTTGGTTTGGTTTAAATGGATGATTATTTTTGATGATCGAAGGGATTTAAGTGGTTGTGGGTTGATAGTGATAAACGTGATTTAAAATGACCCATGGGTAGTTTAGTCGGGTTTGGATTGCAGGGATGTTATACCATGACGTACAATAAGGGGTGTGACCATTGAGGTTGATTGGTGTCTTCGAGGTTAAGGACAGAAAGGAAATCGTTGAAGCAAGAGTTAGTGATGTGAAAGCTTGGTTGTGATTGGACAGTGTAGAGTTAGCCATAAGATCCAATGTTAAATGGTAATACTTTACTTTACTTCACTTTGGTTATACTATTTTAGCCGTAAGAACCAGTGTTAAATGTTAATGAAGCTAACCCAACAAATAATACAAGATTCTAACGCCAAGAACTCCTTAAGGAGAAAACTCATTAATCTAGCTAGTTTGTTCCCAACATATTCAAGCATATTCGACATTAATCTTACTATTTAAGAAGATTCTAGGAATCAAAAATGATTTAGAACTTAACTCAAGAACCCATTTGAAGACCCATTAGATTCTATGGATTCCAGATTATGCTAGATGATTAAGAGGTTAATGAAACCATAATAAGGTAGGAATGTTACCTTAGGGAAGAAATCACTTGAAAACTCTCCAATTCGCCTCCACAAAGCTCTCAAGTCGGAATAGAAATAATGACTAGGGTTTTGGGGTTTTAACTTATAAAAATTGCTCGTCGACTGCTCCAGCGGTACCGCTCCAGTGGTTGTGCAGACCGCTACAACAGTTAAGGCCAGGAACTCAACTTACCATTGCAGTGGCAACCACAGCACTACAATGGTCCTGGTGCCGCTACAGCGGACACCAGACACTAGAAAATTTTCCCAAGTTTCACAATTTCATTCTGAAATCCGACAATCCTCCCCCGAGGCCCGAAACACACAAACCAGATACGCAAACATACATAAAAACACACTACGAACTCACCCGTGGCCTCAGATTTCCTAACAGAGGTTTTGTTGACCAAGTCAACTGTAAGTCAAATGGGTTTCGCTTAAAGTCACATTCCTAAAGGGTGTTCCAAGACTCAAAACAACGCCTAGGAAGCCATGGAAATTATCTTCTCAAGCCCAAATAGTTCTAACAAGGCTTAGGAACGGGTTAATGAGGGCGAAAGCGGAATAATCACGGTAACAACAAAACGGGTCGTTACACCTGAAAACACTTATAGTATTGTTGTGAGCTAAGTCTTTGACTAGCACCCTTAAGATTAGAGTATCGTGAAATGGCATTACCATTGTGACACATAGCTGGGCATGATCTTATTTTTTAACGTAAGTCGATCGACGATCCTTCTACTCCCTTCGGGTTTCTTCTACATGCGAGGCATATTCCTTATGTAGACTATCTCATTATGCCATCCTAACTGAATTGAGGTTCTTTATATCTCATGCTAACCCTTTCAGTTTTAAGATATACCTCTGGACTTAGTAACTATTTACGCATCTCCTCCTTAGCACACATGCTTACATCTTATACTTGCGAATTCTTCTCCTTTGTTGGGATCCAATTAATTTCCCTTATCTTCTATAATTCCTTTGTACTCTACAATACTAACGACTCATGTTTTTTTTTCCGGCTCACTTCTGAGCAAATCTTCCTTACTGGGAAAAACTAAATTACTTACATGAACGGGTTGCTACTGTATTCATAACTGGCATACTCTGTCTTAACGACTTAACGTTGCTCACACTGTAAATCTTAGGGAAACCTTTTCGACCACTCTGAAGGCTATTCTTCTGTAGTTTGCTCTCTTACGGCTTAGCTAATTTGTTCCTCCACTAATGACTATACTCCGAATTTAACTTAAGTCCTTGGTTTCTAACACACATTCGGATGTATTCGAATTGTCACCACTTAAGATTTTCATCTGACTAAGAAATCAAATCGTACCCCTACTAGTTCTGCTGAAATTTCTAGTGCATTGTATCTACTCAAAACTTTTTTCTGTTAACCACATGCTAGCTTCATATTTTGTTATTCTGCTCTGAATACTAAAGTGAAGTATAAGGTTATTTCTAACTCCCTCATCATCCGACGCTATTCTATGGTCGTATACTCTCTTTTCTGAACTATAGACATGGATCACACTTAAGAAACTTTCATCTATCTTATATGAAAAATTGGAACAACTAACCCTAAAATTTCTATACACTTCAAAAGCATATCAGACTATACTCATCTGGGATAAAAATGTTACACCTCGGCAAATTTTCCGTTGATGCACAGTGAATAGACTAACAAAAAGCACGAAGTATATGATATTTCAATAAGTAAGGAATGACATTTGATGACCCTAATTAAGATTTCAAAGACATTCGAGGTAAGAGGAGAAAGTTTGCCAAGAGAAGGCAAGGCATACGATATGTATCGGAAAGGATTTTCGAGTAACAAGTTAATGATGCTTTGGAGAAGAGTTATAACATCCCTTAGATTGTTAATGAGGTGATAAGAAAGTGTTAGGAAGGTTCCATAAGGATTGGAGATCAAACGAGTCGAAAAGAATGAGTTCGGAGAAACTGGGCATTATACGGCCCAACATACTGGCTGTATAAAATATACTGGTCGTATGTTTGGCCGTATATTTAGCCCATATTAGCACCCCTCACTGGACCAAAAGTACGACCAAACATACGGTCAGTATAATTTATACGGACCGTATGTTGGTCCGTGAAATCCAAGCGGGACATATTTTGTATTATTAATAAAGGGTCCAAGTTTATTTCATTTCATTTCCCCTTCACTCCCCTTATCTCTAGAACTCTCTAGAACATTTCTCCACTCTTCTTCCACAAGAATTAAAGAGATATTAGTGATCAACTTCATCAAACGAAGTGAATCAAGTGTAAGAAACTTATTAAAGTTCATCCAAGACAAGGAATCCAAGTGAAGGTGAAACTAGGGTTTTGCTCAAGTGAAGTGTTTCCACCCAAGGGTTATTCCTACACCATCTAAGGTAAGTTTTATGGTATTTCCGTGTTGTTTAAGTTATTGAGAAGTTGAAACACTTGGATTGTAGAAGAATATAGAAAATGGGTCATGAATGTGGTAATAGTGTCATTTTTGAGTAATCGCTTGGATTGAGTCATGATTCTTGATGTGTTGTGATTATGGTTATGTTATAAATGATGTTAAGAACGTGAGATAGACATTGTATATGAATGAATGTAATCGTGTGCTATGACCATGGATATGGATGATTGGAAGTGAATTGAGAAGTAAGGATAATGTAGGTGAGTAAAGACTATTATTATGATGTTGTGAATGTTATTATTGATGTTTGGGAGTTGATATATGATATGGAGGAAGTCATATAAATAAAGGAGATGCTGTCCAATTTTCTCAAGCTTTAGTTATGTATGTTAAGCTGTCGATTTTCTAATGATAGTATAACTCTAATGAAGGTAGAAGCGTGAGCATTGAAGGAGAACGTGCAAGTGATAGAATAGTTGAACGGAAAGGTATGTAAGGCTAACCCTTCTTTCATAAGGCATGTTTCTTTGGCCAAGTATCTATTCTTCTATGAGCCTATGATGTCCTCCAAATGATTCTATCTTTAAAAGCTACTAAGCTCATGATTCTCGATATGTTACGATTGTACTAAATTCCTTATATGATGAGTAATACTCTAGGGATAGATGTAATGAACGACGATAGTAATGATGCCAAAGATGCTTATGAACTCCTATGTATATGTGTCTATGTATGATTATTATGTAATACCGAGCTTATATGGCTGGGTATGTTATGTATCGCGCGCGCACCACTGCAGTTGGGTATGGATAACCTTGAGCCTTGGTAGGGCCAGGTATGTATACTCACCGAGCCTTGCCATGGCCGGGTATGTGAAACACCGAACCTTCATGGTCGGGTATGCTATGTACATGTTATGGATATGTATACGATATGAATATAAATATTAAATACGAATATGCTATGAATACGAAAATGGATACGAAATGTAAATTAGTACGGATATGAATACGGATACGGATATGGATGTATGTACACAATCACGCATTAGAAATGGAAAGTCCCAATGAAAAGCAAGTAAGTGTTTATGACGATGATACTACTATCTCCCATCCTATGCTATTTCTTATATTGTTTATTATGCTTTCATAATGATGTTGATCATGCTTTACATACTCAGTACATTCTTCGTACTGACGTCCTTTTGTTTGTGGATGCTGTGTCATGCCCGCAGGTGGCTAGGGAGACAGGCTTGATCCATAGCTTTATTACTCAGGGACTACATAGCGGAGCTCCATTCCATTCGGAGCTACAACTTTTGGTATTTATTCCTTTGTGTACATATTTATGGGCATAGCGGGGTCCTGTCCCGCCTATATGATATGACATACTCTCCTTAGAGGCTCGTACACATGGTACATGGTTAGGTGTATTTGGCCTTGTCGGCCTATATTTTGGATATCATTTTGTTAGCCTCGTCGGCTTATGTACATCCATATGGGCATTGTTATTGATGATGATATATATGCATTGTTGCCCAATGGAATTAGTAAGAATGAAGGATGGAAAGTATGATTTAGCTATGTGGCTCACCTAGATGTAAATGTGAAAGTATGATAAGTGGTGCCCGGGTGGGTTAGCACCGGGTGCCCGTCGCGGCCCTCCGGTTGGGTCGTGACAAATACTTGCTCACATAACTTAAGAGGGAACTGTCACATCTTTTTATCTCATAATAATATTTCCTTTTTATAGTAACTTACTACCGTCGTACTATCTAACTCTGATCTGACTAAATTTAAACAAACTAAAACTATTCCCGAAAATTTAATATCGTCCGCTTATGGTTTTCATTTCATACACCATCTCTTTTATTCACGGGCATAGTTCGTACGAAAATTTTATATGTGGTGATAACTTGGGATGCCTCTATGTCCTGACAACCTGCTAAAGCATACAAGCAGTCCTAATTGTGGCCTGTATTACCAGACTTAGCTGTATTATGACCTAACTGGGCTTGAGAATTAAGAGGGGCTGCTGAAACACACATCAAGGCCTGAACGATACACCCCTTGGTGTCTCCTATCACGCTTGTTGCACATAAGATTCTGAAAACTTCTGTGGCTCACACTGGAACTCTGTTTGTGGCTGAACTGACCTTTCTGATCATATCTATACCTCGGTACTAGTGCACTGGTTGCAAATGGAGTGGGTCATGATGACCTCCTATAGAAAACTGTCTGCCTCTACCTCCCTGAGATCCTCCATGATTTACGTTTCCTGGAGACTTAACTCCTTTGCCATTTTTTCTGTTATTCTTTTCATGTCGTCTCTCGTGCTCCTTTCTCAAGTGTATCGTTATTAGTATACTCCCAAATTAATTAAACTATACCCTTTCTCGGGCGACATACACTGTATTCAACTTTTAATATCGCCTCAAGTCTTATTCGTTACCAGCAAGTACTTCACAATTATACCCCTATGGGTAATCATCCTTAGTTGGACCTTGAATTCCATGCTAGTGGCTTGCACATTCGAAACATACGTAATTCAATAGGAAGAGAAGGTTACTTATTGCTCTAACCTTCATGGCACGATCGAGAGTAGAAAGAAATGAGACAATCCTGAATATCTTGGTGGTCAATTGTTTATATGTGTGGGCGCCACACACATATAAAAGTGACCCCACTAGACACGGCTTCATAGACTCCCTAGGACACTTAAACCTAGTGCTCTGATACCAAGCTTTGTCACGCCCCAAACCATGGCCTAGGCATAACACGACACTCGGTGCCTAACTGCATGTGACCGAGCGAACCCGTAAGCTGGCTGAATCAACATGTGATATCAAAACATGCTAAAATAAGGAAATAAGACAAACACATGCTGATCTACTAAAAAGTCGGGCTCAAATATATAACATGAGGAAATACTGCTTAAGTCTAAAATATCTGAAATCAATGCCAACAAGGCTAACACATCTAAGTTTGCTAATAATGACTGACTAGACTATGTCTATGAATTCTCTACGAATACTGAAAAGATAACTGTCTAAAACTGGAAAGACTGAAGGCAGGATAACGCCCCTGAGGAACTGGGGCTCACCAAACAGATGATACGCGCAGTCCTAGCTAGCTGGATCGTCAACCTGTAAGTCGTTACCTGCATCGCGAGATACAGGCCCCCAACCAATAAAAGGGACATCAGCACATTTGAATTGTACTGGTATGTAAACCAACTGAACGAAGAAATATAAGTACTGAAACTGAAACTGAAACTGAACTAAACAGGAAGGCAAAGATCTGAAGTACTCCCTGTTCTGAATGAAAAATCACCTGTATAACTGTAAATATAAACTGTGGCCTAGGGCCCAAATAAATGTGCACAAAAATGTAGCCTTAGGCCCAAGAAATACATATGCATAAATTGTGGACTAGGGCCAAAAAATACATATACAAGTGTTGAACATTAAACAATTTACAAGACTGAGACTAACTATGGCTGATAACATGATAAGTGTTTCTGATTATGGAACTTAAGAAAATAACTGATTATACACTGAGTGAGACTCATGTGATGTCAATACATAAGTCTATAATGATTACATACTGAGTTCATGATATTCAAAATGATCACCATGAACGAATTATGAAACTATAACCCTAAAAGATAGCAGTTCTACAACTATTCAAGAAACTAGGGATAAATTGTATTCTGAGTCAAATTACTGATAAGCACGTAGAATGAGGCGTAGGGAGAATCATAAATGTTCACTAATGTAGATTGTGTCACGACCCAGACCGATGAGCCATGACTAGTGCCCGAGCTGGACACTCTTATACGAACCTGCTAGACCTAATCAAACTGAAACTAGGGACAATATGTTAATTTGTAAAAGCATACTGTAGACTCATGATGTCATATATCAGAATGAATCTGTCTCCTGGGGAGTCATAGCTAACCAAAACATAACAAAATATGCAAGCCGACAAGGCTGCCACTATATACCGGAATATCCAAAGTGAACTGCATCGTTATAGCTGTCCAAAACATATATATATATATATATATATATATATATATATATATATATATATATATATATATATATAACCCGCACATGTGTACAAACCTCTAAGAGTATAACAGTAAAATATGACGGGTCAGGGCCCCGCCGTACCCCTGAGTATGCATAAGTTATATCAAAAGGGTCTGTATGAAAATGACTCAAACATCGGAACAATGGAGCTCTCTAAGCAGCTGAGCAGAAGTCCTAGGCTGGAGGATCACCAAACTGAGTGTCTGCACCTGCGAGCATGAAACACAACCCCCGAAGAAAGGGGGTCAGTGCGGAAAATGTACTGAATATGTAAAGCATGAAGTACAGTAATGAATATCATGATTGAGTGAAAAGACTACAGGAGACAAGTATGATAATCAAGGATACCAATGCATCTGTACCTTAAGAGATGAGTCATGCATATAGATACTCTGTATACCATACCCGGCCCATTATGGGACTCGGTGAATGAAGTCATATACATACATATATACCCTACCCGACCCTCTAGTGACGGTCTCGGTGAGATGTAAATATATACCGTACCCGGCCCTCTAGTGAGGGACTCGGTGAAATGTAAATATATACCATACTAGCCCTCTAGTGAGGGACTCGGTGAAATATAAATATATACCGTACCTGGCCCTCTAGTGAGGGACTCGGTGAAATGTAAATATATACCGTACCCGGCCCTCTAGTGAGTGACTCGGTGAAATGTAAATATATACCATGCCCAGCCCTCTAGTGAGGGACTCGGTGAAATGTAAATATATACCGTACCCGGCCCTCTAGTGAGGGACTCAGTGAAATGTAAATATACACCATACCCGACCCTCTAGTGAGGGACTCGGTGAAATGTAAATATATATCGTACCCGGCCTTCTAGTGAGGGACTCGGTGAAATGTAAATATATATACAGTACCCAACCCTCTAGTGAGGGACTCGGTGAAATGTAAATATATACCGTACCCGACCCACTAGTGAGGGACTAAGTGAAATGATGCAATGAAAATGGAAAAAGTTATTATCGATGTGAGAACACTTAGTATTAGGGGCAATCATGTACAAAATGAATCATCATTTGAAATTCGAGAGAATAGATAGATTGAACCAACACTTGGGAGACCAAGGACAACTATCATGTCAAGTACTACTGAGAACTAGAGTTCGTTGGAGTCACATGTGTTCGTCGTTTGTTCACTTTACGTAATTCATGCCAAAGAAAGAAGAAGGAATAGCTTTACATACCTTAAAGCTTATCTATTCGCACAACTTCTACTTCCCGAACTCGCAAATCTACAATCAAGGGAATTCATACTATTGTTAGGCTTGCTATCAAGTGCTTATCTTAAGCCTTTAAATTAAATCTTTCCAGAATCTGTCGAAATTTCGGCAGCATCTCCCATGTTTATATCCCTAGCCCGAAATCACAATACCAACAACTAACAACAACAACCACAATATTATCATCAACAACGTTACCATCAATTTCCAAATACTCCATAAGACATCCCATATGATGTTTATTCGATTTTTCAACCAACTACTTCATTATACGACCATTTAATCGCTATATTTCCATAAATAAACCTAAAGCAATATTAAAAGGGATAGATTCATACATTTTTCTTACTAAAACAGCAATATCTTCGGTGTTCGCCTAGAATCCAACCTAAAATCCACCGCAGAACGATACTACAATCACAACCGCGCGCTATCCAAACCTAAACTAATACTCCGTCACCCGAAAATCGCTCAATCCTTGGTATCCTCACACTCTCATCTGTTTTCTGAGTTTTTGGGGAAAATTTGATGAAAAAAAGAGGGTTTTACCCTTTATATAGAGGGTCAAAGTCAGTGGAACCGACTTAATAATTGACCTTCGCGAATGCGAGGTCCTCTCGTGAACCCGATGGTCTGGAATTTCCATGGTCATCGTGAACGCCAGGCCATCTCGCGAACGCGAATGGAAATTCTGCCCAGTTCGCCCAATTTTTCATCTTCCGCCCATTTGACCTGCAATTCTCCCAATATTTCTCATATCAGATCATAAACCCTTATAACCATAAAATAGGTGCATATCACTCCAGTGTTCACAATTAAGAAGTTGACACCTACGAAACTCAACGTCTAAACTACGAGGTGTAACATCCTCATCCCCTTAGAAACATTCGTCCTTGAATGTTATAACTCTCGGGAATTCTATGAAAATTTTGCTAGAGTTTCCCCTGCAATTATACCACTACCATCCTGCACAACAACCCAAAATAATGCCACACGGGGCCACATTTTAAGATATACAATAATATGGACTCACACGACCAATCACAATAGCTATAGATAAATCCAATACCTGGGGGTTACAGTGTCTCAACCTGGGCCTCATGGGACAACGGGAACAAGTGCGGGTACTTAGTCTTCATATCCTCTTCCACCTCCCAAGTCATCTCCTTGACATTATTATTTCTCCAGAGTACTTTAACAGAAGCCACATCCTTAGTTCGTAGCCAACAGACTTGTATATCTAATATAGCCACTGGGATCTCCTCATACGATAATTGCTCAGTCACCTGAATATTATCTACTGCTACAACTCTTGAGGGGTCTCCTATGCATTTACGGAGCATTGATACATGAAAGACTGGATGTACCGCTTCCAAATCAGATAGTAGGTCCAACTCATAGGCAACCTTGCCTACCTTACGAATAATCTGATAAGGCCCAATGTACCTCGGGCTGAGCTTCCCCTTCTTTCTGAATCTCAGCACTCCCTTCATAGGTGAAACCTTCAAGAAAACCCAATCTCTTACATCGAACTCTAGATTGCTGTTACACCTCGATTTTTTTTTTGCGTCGTTTGCATTGTAAGTAAACTAACATAATCTCGGAGAGGTCATGGAACCCTTATAAGGCTAATGAATACTCTTAACAAGTGTTAAGAAAGTATCTAAAGGTTCCGGGATCAAACAAATCGAAGAAAATAAGTTTGTTGAAAATTTGGAAAAAAAAATGAAAGAATTTTGGATCAACTTTGGAGGGGTATATCTCCTAGTATATTAGGAGTTTTAAGATGTTTCAAAAGCCTAAAATTAAGTTCGTCGAGTTTATTTTTCAATGCAATAAACCGCTACTCGATACAACATCGGAGTAGAGAATTATGGAGCAAGTTAGGCTGACAGAGCAAAAACGCGTGCTACAGTAACTGCTACAGTACCGACTTGCTACAGTGACCCCGACCCGAATTTAGAACCTTATAAAAGGGGAAAACCCCATTTTTCCCACCAAAAATCAGATTTTAGAGCTCAGCCACATATAGGGTTATTTTGGTCATAAAAAGTTGAGAGATTTGAGTGATTTTAGTTAATCAAGGCTCGGGTGGTGCAAAGTTGTGCATATAGCATCATTTTGCGGTAGTGTTTGGCTTAAATTCAAGGTGGAGAAGTGAATATATAGCAATATTATCGGGAGAAAGGAATGAATCTATTATTATTAATGTTAATCTTGGTTTATTTACGGAGATAGAACTATCAAATAGCCGTATAATAATTTTGTTGGTGGAAATATGGGATAAACCCCATATGGAATATTTATGGAGAATTTTGGTATTGAGAATATTATGATTGTTGTTGGTATTTTTGTTGTTGTTGGTTGTTGAATTGAGATTTCAGGCTAGGCATATAAACAGGGGAGATTCTGCCCGATTTTCGACAGGATATAGAGTAGTTTAATATGAAAACCTAGCATAAGCATATAACAATGAGTCTAACGATAGTGCGAATCCTCTTGAATGTAGATTTACGAGTACGGACGGATAAGCGTAGATAATAGGAGGCCGCGCAGGTATGTTAAGGGTCGTCCCTTTCTTTCAAAGGCATGATTCCTATGTTATGATTCCATAAATTTTTCCGTAACCTCCTTGTTTTCAAAAGCTAGAAGTTCATGATTCATAAAGTTTCTCATGATGTTAAAGATGAGTATGTTTTTATAATGATAATGACGATGTTGATGACCTTATTTCGAGAAATTCCAAAGCTTATGGATTTGATGCTATTATGAGATTATTTCATGATTTCCTTGACTTTATTCATTGTTGTTGATCTCACCTTATGATAATTGTTCCTTCAAGGTGAGATATAGTGATGATGATTGTTCCAATATAAATCAGAGGTTACCGACCCTACGTCACTCCGATAAAGTAACAACCTTTAATTGGGCTCTTGTGCATGTTAGATGTATTTATATATGACTAATTTGGATACTTACTGAGCCTTAACGGCCGGACAAGACCGTGCCTTAATGGCAGGACAAGTGTCACGACCCAAACCCCGTGGGCCGCGACTGGTACCCTAACTGGGTACCCATACATACCTACCTGATCGAATTCGAACCATACAGATTTTTTTTTTCGTTTCAAAACAGAAGTACGGAAATAGGCCGATACAAATACGGCACGCGCGCAACCATACGTATATATACATATATACCTGAACATACAAACATTTACAAGTAAGCCGATAAGGCTAACATACAGACGAAACCCGTAACCCACACATCTATCTACAGGCCTCTACAGACATACAGAATCATATGGCGGGACAGGGCCCCGCCGTACCCAGAATATACACACATACGGAGTACACAGAAGACAGAAGATATATACCAAAAAGATATGCTCCGAGTCAAGGGAGCTCTTCAGATAGCAGAGTCAGAAACCTACGCTGGCGGCGTATCACCTGGCGCGTCTGTACCTGCGGGCATGTAGCGCAGCCCCCGAAGAACGGGGGTCAGTACGGAAAATGTACCGAGTATGTAAAGCAAAAACGTAACAGATATAAACATAGTCCGAACTAGAGTCACAGAAATATAACGGGCAGAATCATAAGTCAAACTGACGGACAGAGTTATGATCCAGACAGACACATAGAATCGTGTCACACACCAATGAACAGAATTATAGTTCGGGCAGACAGACGGAATCATAATGCGGACAGACGAGCAGAATCTGAATTCATACGGACATACAGAAGCAGAAGCCATACGGACATACAGAAATAGTCGTACCACGGACGGACAGACAGTAGTATGTCGGACAGAATTATGCATGCAGAGTAGCACAGAGTCATACAAAATCATACAGAGGCGTGTGCTTTATAAATACAGATGGCACACGCATATATTCATACAGATCCCGGCCCTGTCTGGGGGCGCGGTAACAGAACCCGGCCCTCTTAGTACGGGACGCGGTGGACAGACAGAATCAAATCAGATCATATGCCATCCTGGCCGCCATCCCCATACACAGATCATACAGACATACAGATCCCGGCCCGTACGCTGAGGGACGCGGTGAACAATGCAGAGAAATATGCACGATAACAGAACCTGGCCCGGGTCGCAGTGAAAGAATGCATTGAGACAGACACGAACCGATAAATGAGAAACCACCTACCTACAGACTCAACATACAGACTCAATCAAACTGAAGGGTGCCAAACGGCGAGCCAAAATCAGAATATCCAGATAGTATGCATAGCACGCGCCTATATCCTAGTTGGGAAGGCACGACAGATTATTACCAGAATGGGATTCTCAGATGTTCAGAGATCATAATGTATAAATTACACAAAAATAGCCATAATATACATAAAATAATAGTTCAGAAGTTTTTGGAGAAAATCGGACCAAAACAGATGTATTTTAAAATCGTACCGGAAGTATCGGGCCTTGTGGGCCCACCTCGGACCAACCCGAGGCTACATACGTAAATTATTGATAGTTGACCTTATGAGGTCACCCATACTCAATCGGAAGTGTTCCGACTCCGTTTGGGGAAATTTTGTGCAAAATCTCACTTTAAGGGCAATTTGTAAGAAAATAGGTTCATTTGAATTGAAGGAATTGGAGCGGTTTTCCGTCTCGAATTCCAGGGAGCGGAGTCGGACTTAAGGCTCGCGGCCGAGCCTACCACATCCAGAACATGCCTAGGAACGTAGAGAAGTGCTTCACATACCTTGATGGCGCCTTATGCTCGCTTGGCGTCAATCCAAATTTCGTCCAAAATCTGGAAATGGTCAAGTTTACCATTTGGTTAGTTCCATTCTTTCAATACTCTAACTTTACACATAATTGCCTACCGAAATTTTGGCAGCATTTCCTCTGTATATACGACATCCCCGAGACTTAGCTCGGCTCAATTTAGCAACACAACAACCCAGAGGAGACATCCAAACAACAACAAACATCAATAAACACTAAATCATACGCTATGGCATTATTAGCCACCTTTCGACACGATGAATCATCTTTCGTTTCAAGCTTACATTTCCAACCAAAACCTATTATTTTCATATCCATTATCCATCAAAATCATTACGACACACATCGGAGGAATCCATAACATGTTCACATAATATTCATAAGATATTCATAAAATTCACAAACATTCAACTTTCCATCAAGTCACTACTTTTCCAATCCCTTCCTAACTTTCAACAACTTAATAACCAATCTTCCATAACAACACAATTAACATGCTAACAAGATTCAATTCACCTTCCAACACCAACACACACCACACGGCCACACCTCAAAATTCTCAACTTTCCTTAATTCATTCAACTTTCATTTCTAATACAATTCCTACCACACTACAACTAGATTTCAACATAGTTTCAAGTCACCATAGACATGCAATATACATATATGCATTTCGGCCACACACCCCAAATTCCAACACACCAAATTTCCATATTTTTCATTCATTCACACATACTACAACATACATACATCATTTTTAACACAACAAAAGCATGAAATCCTTACCTTTCTTCAAGTCCTACACTTGGAAGATGAAATTGTTTTCTTGCCACAATCTTTATATCAACTTGTAGAGAATCTTGTGCTTAGCAATAATCTCTCAAGAGATGAACTTTTTAAACCAAAGAATTGGCTCCAAAAATTTTTCTTTCTTTTCTTTCTTTTTTTTCTCTCCAAACCCGAAATGCTCTCTCTTGCTCTCTACTCTTTCTCTTTGATTTTTTTCTTGAATGTTCTAAAGGATATGGATGATATATATTTAGCACATGGAAATTAATTAATTCCATGGGCCATGGGTTGGTCTTGGCCGAATGGGCCTCTTAAAATTGGGCCTCACTTCACTTATTTTTTTTGAGCCCAAAATGGTTGGTTACATATGGTAATTCATGGAACAAGTTTCCAAAATTCCAATTTTGCCCTTGGCCACCTTTCGTAATTCCACCCCATTGAATTCATAACCTACACATGCATACCAAGTAAGGTCCAATTGTGGCCTTATTCATCACAAGTCAATTTATCTTGAATTTTTTTGAATAAGCGAAAATGTCGGATGTAACATCCTTCCCCCCTTTAAAAACATTCGTCCTCGAATGTTAAATTGACCTTATGGGGCGTCATACTACTTCGGGAGGGTTCCCTTTATAGTCGTCCTTTACTGACTTTCCGACATGGCTTCTTTACCAACATCATGGGGTAATTTTTCACATCACTGATTCAAATGCCTTCGTAATATATTTTCTCGTACCCCACGTAATTGTCGAACCATAAGCTATATTCTTGTAACAGACGAACGCTTTCCAGACGTCATAGTCCATACTATTCCTTGTTACACTCCTGAGATCCCTACCGCATCAATATAATCCCACTTCATACCAGACACTTCTTACCAACAGATTCAGGACTGGAACCGGACGCGTTGAGGCATATCGGACGGATTCGTAATCGGAAGCAGACATCCTAAACTCTGGCGGGTGGATTCATAATCAAAAGAAAAGATACGGAAGTATGTCAGACAGATCTGAGATCAGAGTCAGATGTATAAATAGGTATCGGACGGATTTCGAAATCGGAATCAGGCTTACAGAAATGTATCATACAGAGTCGCACTTAGAATCAGACATGCGGAGATGTATCAGACAGATGCGTGATCACAATTAGACGTACAGAGGCACACCAGACGAATTTATGTCCGGAGTCAGAAATACAGAGGTGTGTCAGACAGATTCGTAATCGGAGTTAATCGTACAGAGATATGTCAGACAGAAACGTATTCGGAGTCAATCATACAAATCGTCTTGGGTGTCGCTTATCGACTCTTTCAAAGATTCTGCTTACTCGCTTTACTTATCTCTCTCTTACCCTACTATCCATACTCTTTTTCCTTTAATAACTATCGTCATACCAGACTAACTTACGATGTAATTGGGCGTTTTCTATCCCCTGACAACATTCGGGTTGTCGCTGACTGTTATCCAGATTCGCTAAATTTTCCGAGTGGTACCACATCGGACTGTGTGGTGTTTGTAAAGGCACTAATTACTCCATACATTCTCTTTCCCTTTAGATTACCCCAAACTTTCATTTATATCAGTCATACCTACACTTGTGCAAAACTTTGCATTACTTCCTAGGGGGTCACCCATCCCAGAATTGCTCTGGCCTGAGCACGCTTAACTCCGAAACTTTAATGCATTTCGACGCGTTAGGGCAGATATAATTTCGTCGATCGCCCCGCACGACCTTTGTCACGTAATTTTAGAGCAAATCGGGGTCTTCGCAAATTTTCGGAAAATTTTTGTAGCGGGTCCCACCCCCGGCTAAGTCGTACCACTACCATGTCGCCTTTCTGAATCTTAAACATTCACTTTCATACACATATACATATGATTACAGGTAACCCACGGATTTAAGTCTTCGTCACACGAATTCCGCCTCCAAATAATCGGTGGAATCTGATAAAATGTCACCGCAAGGTGTTCTTCGGCCACCGACAGAAGGAACTATAGTCTGACAAGTATCGCGGGACCTTTTTGTACTTAATCTACATGTTTACCTCCATATCCCTGGAAAAATTTGGGCAGAGTTTCCTCTATATTTCTTACTATCTGGAACCTGTACACCAGAAATACCAGCCATGCCGCACAGGGCTAACACAGATATACTCACATACATATCATATCATGTCGTATCGCAGCCACACGGGGCTGATAACTTCAAATAAGAATTATAACGCCGTCGACACTTACCACACGTGCCCCACTCAAATGGCATCGGAGGCACTTTCCTGTTTACTTCCATCCAGAATTTCCAAAATCACTCTGACGGTGGGGACATTTAGTCGCCCTTGTCTTGGGTCACTAGATCTCTAATTCCTTTAAATTTCCGTCGTCTTCATAGAACAACGTCTTACAAATATCATACACACATAGGAAGTTCTAAAAACTCATACACTTATGAATAATCAATATCGAGTCTGACCTGGGGAGCTGCCGTGAGAGGTATGTCCACTATCATCCACGTCTGCCTGCTCCCTACCTATGCGGTCTCCATTATCACTCGCATCCGAATCGGAGGGGTATGGACGATCAGACAAATCCCGGCCCACTGGTGACCCAGGCCAAGAACAGGAGAAATCCATAGCACTCTCCGAGGTGGCCGGGCTATCAAGGTTCTCCCTAATAATAAAAGCTGGTGCATACTTGAAAATCTCCTCCTGAGTCATCCCAGAAGAATGCTCCGATGGGCCTGCCTCATGAATATCCTCCTCCTCGGAGGTAAGAAGCTCCGGAGGGGTCATCGCCAAATCCTCCGAGATATCTGTATCGTAGCCATCCTCCACGGGATCCTCTGCTCCAGGGTTCGGAGACTCTGGAGGAGTCGTAGATGGGTCCTCCGACGGATCCGTATCGTAGCTATCCTCCGGGGAATCCTCCGAAGGATCCGTCTCGATCGAGTAACTGGGGCCCTGCCTACTCGGCCCCGGTGACAACCTGGGGGCCTTCTTGGCACCCCCATCCTCATCGTCGGAAGTCGTCCTCTTCATTCGTCACCAACCTACAACCACCTGCAAGGAGAGGGTCAGAAACATTTTCCCGAATACCGACACTTCTGCTCCTTTGGAGCCCCGCTGTAGATACAGCAATTCGTAAGGGAGAATCATACTAATCATACAGCTTTATCGCACGATCTAATAATTAAAAGAAGGGTAACATCCTAAATGCCCTGTAGCTTCCTGTTTATAGATGTGGTGCACAACACATCGATAAACAAGACTCTACTAGACACGGCCTGTAGACATACCGAGGACTAACCGCTCTGATACCACTTTTGTCACGACCCAAACCCCGTGGGCCGCGACTGGTACCCTAACTGGGTACCCATACATACCTACCTGATCGAATTCGAACCATACAGATTTTTTTTTTTCGTTTCAAAACAGAAGTACGGAAATAGGCCGATACAAATACGGCACGCGCGCAACCATACGTACATATACATATATACCTGAACATACAAACATTTACAAGTAAGCCGATAAGGCTAACATACAGACGAAACCCGTAACCCACACATCTATCTACAGGCCTCTACAGACATACAGAATCATATGGCGGGACAGGGCCCCGCCGTACCCAGAATATACACACATACGGAGTACACAGAAGACAGAAGATATATACCAAAAAGATATGCTCCGAGTCAAGGGAGCTCTTCAGATAGCAGAGTCGGAAACCTACGCTGGCGGCGTATCACCTGGCGCGTCTGTACCTGCGGGCATGTAGCGCAGCCCCCGAAGAACGGGGGTCAGTACGGAAAATGTACCGAGTATGTAAAGCAAAAACGTAACAGATATAAACATAGTCCGAACTAGAGTCACAGAAATATAACGGGCAGAATCATAAGTCAAACTGACGGACAGAGTTATGATCCAGACAGACACATAGAATCGTGTCACACACCAATGAACAGAATTATAGTTCGGGCAGACAGACAGAATCATAATGCGGACAGACGAGCAGAATCTGAATTCATACGGACATACAGAAGCAGAAGCCATACGGACATACAGAAATAGTCGTACCACGGACGGACAGACAGTAGTATGTCGGACAGAATTATGCATGCAGAGTAGCACAGAGTCATACAAAATCATACAGAGGCGTGTGCTTTATAAATACAGATGGCACACGCATATATTCATACAGATCCCGGCCCTGTCTGGGGGCGCGGTAACAGAACCCGGCCCTCTTAGTACGGGACGCGGTGGACAGACAGAATCAAATCAGATCATATGCCATCCTGGCCGCCATCCCCATACACAGATCATACAGACATACAGATCCCGGCCCGTACGCCGAGGGACGCGGTGAACAATGCAGAGAAATATGCACGATAACAGAACCTGGCCCGGGTCGCAGTGAAAGAATGCATTGAGACAGACACGAACCGATAAATGAGAAACCACCTACCTACAGACTCAACATACAGACTCAATCAAACTGAAGGGTGCCAAACGGCGAGCCAAAATCAGAATATCCAGATAGTATGCATAGCACGCGTCTATATCCTAGTTGGGAAGGCACGACAGATTATTACCAGAATGAGATTCTCAGATGTTCAGAGATCATAATGTATAAATTACACAAAAATAGCCATAATATACATAAAATAATAGTTCAGAAGTTTTTGGAGAAAATCGGACCAAAACAGATGTATTTTAAAATCGTACCGGAAGTATTGGGCCTTGTGGGCCCACCTCGGACCAACCCGAGGCTACATACGTAAATTATTGATAGTTGACCTTATGAGGTCACCCATACTCAATCGGAAGTGTTCCGACTCCGTTTGGGGAAATTTTGTGCAAAATCTCACTTTAAGGGCAATTTGTAAGAAAATAGGTTCATTTGAATTGAAGGAATTGGAGCGGTTTTCCGTCTCGAATTCCAGGGAGCGGAGTCGGACTTAAGGCTCGCGGCCGAGCCTACCACATCCAGAACATGCCTAGGAACGTAGAGAAGTGCTTCACATACCTTGATGGCGCCTTATGCTCGCTTGGCGTCAATCCAAATTTCGTCCAAAATCTGGAAATGGTCAAGTTTACCATTTGGTTAGTTCCATTCTTTCAATACTCTAACTTTACACATAATTGCCTACCGAAATTTTGGCAGCATTTCCTCTGTATATACGACATCCCCGAGACTTAGCTCGGCTCAATTTAGCAACACAACAACCCAGAGGAGACATCCAAACAACAACAAACATCAATAAACACTAAATCATACGCTATGGCATTATTAGCCACCTTTCGACACGATGAATCATCTTTCGTTTCAAGCTTACATTTCCAACCAAAACCTATTATTTTCATATCCATTATCCATCAAAATCATTACGACACACATCGGAGGAATCCATAACATGTTCACATAATATTCATAAGATATTCATAAAATTCACAAACATTCAACTTTCCATCAAGTCACTACTTTTCCAATCCCTTCCTAACTTTCAACAACTTAATAACCAATCTTCCATAACAACACAATTAACATGCTAACAAGATTCAATTCACCTTCCAACACCAACACACACCACACGGCCACACCTCAAAATTCTCAACTTTCCTTAATTCATTCAACTTTCATTTCTAATACAATTCCTACCACACTACAACTAGATTTCAACATAGTTTCAAGTCACCATAGACATGCAATATACATATATGCATTTCGGCCACACACCCCAAATTCCAACACACCAAATTTCCATATTTTTCATTCATTCACACATACTACAACATACATACATCATTTTTAACACAACAAAAGCATGAAATCCTTACCTTTCTTCAAGTCCTACACTTGGAAGATGAAATTGTTTTCTTGCCACAATCTTTATATCAACTTGTAGAGAATCTTGTGCTTAGCAATAATCTCTCAAGAGATGAACTTTTTAAACCAAAGAATTGGCTCCAAAAATTTTTCTTTCTTTTCTTTCTTTTTTTTCTCTCCAAACCCGAAATGCTCTCTCTTGCTCTCTACTCTTTCTCTTTGATTTTTTTCTTGAATGTTCTAAAGGATATGGATGATATATATTTAGCACATGGAAATTAATTAATTCCATGGGCCATGGGTTGGTCTTGGCCGAATGGGCCTCTTAAAATTGGGCCTCACTTCACTTATTTTTTTTGAGCCCAAAATGGTTGGTTACATATGGTAATTCATGGAACAAGTTTCCAAAATTCCAATTTTGCCCTTGGCCACCTTTCGTAATTCCACCCCATTGAATTCATAACCTACACATGCATACCAAGTAAGGTCCAATTGTGGCCTTATTCATCACAAGTCAATTTATCTTGAATTTTTTTGAATAAGCGAAAATGTCGGATGTAACATCAAGATACTATATATATTTCACCGCGCCTTAATGGCGGACAAGATACTATATATATATAACACTGCGTCTATATGGCCGGACAAGACCGCACCTTAATGGCCGGATAAGACCGTGCCTTAATGGCCGGACAAGATGCTTTATACATATTATCGCTCCTTAACGGCCGGACAAGATATTATATATGTATATATGGAAAAGTCTTTTTTTAAAAAGCTAAGAATGCACGACATCCGCCTTAAAAAGGAATTCAGAGGCACAGGTTGATCTCTTTTATATTACTTTATCTTCATACTTTCATTATGTTATTTTCCATGTTCGCTATCTCTTACTATGTTACTATTCATACCTTACATACTCAGTACACTGTTCGTACTCACGTCCCTTCTTGTGGACACTGCGTTCATGCCCGCAGGTTCAGGTAGTCATTCAGATGAGCCAGACCAGTAGGATATCCTCAGCCATAGTCAGTGCACTCCACTTGATCCGAAGTTCCAGCTTTTGCTATGCTATTTATGAGGTGTACAGATGTGGGTATGATAGGGCCTTGTCCTGTCTTTCTACAGCTAGACTCCATAGAGGTCTGTAGACAGTTGTATATAGTGGGAATACCATGTAGCTTTGTGGTCTCCTATTTTCCGTAGCGCATGTAGTGGCTATGTAGGACTGTGTCATCATCCGTTGCACGTATGCCTATATATACATGTCCACGTGTATAAATTATGAGTTTTTCGAGACAGAGTTTATTGCATGACTTTTGGAGCAGATGCTATCGCTCATATATAAGTTAGAAATAGGCCACCAGGTTATTCAGCATATGGCAAGTACGAGTTTAGGGGTGCTTGGTCAGCAGTGATTGGGTACTCATCACGGTCCATGGGTTTGGGTCGTGACACTTGCGATGCCAGTTATCTGCATAGGATTTCTATCGACTCTGCGCCGCTAGTAACCTTTCTTGAATCACTTTCACTTTGTCGACTGCTTGCTGTATTAAATCTGGGCCTACTAATCGATTCTCTCCAAGCTCAAACCACCCTATAGTGATCTACATCTCCGCCCGTATAAGGCCTCATAAGGAGCCATCTGAATACTGGAATGATAACTGTTATTATATGAAAACTTGATAAGAGGTAAATGATCATCCCAGCTACCTCGAAAGTCAATTACACAAGCCCTCAGCATGTCCTTAAGTGTCTGTATAGTACGCTCCGCTTGCCCATCTGTCTCTGGATGAAATGTAGTACTAAAACTCACCTGAGTACCTAATCCTTCCTGGAAAGATCTCCAGAAGTTGGTTGTGAACTGCGCTCCTCTATCTAAAATAGTGGCTGTAGGAACACCATTGAGTCGTACAATCTCCTTAAGATAGAGCTTCGCATAGTCTTCGGCTGAATAGGTAGTTCTGACAGCCAAGAAGTGGGATGACTTTGTAAGCCTATCAACAATGACCCATATTGAATCATACTTCCGCTGAGTACGGGGCAATCCTATAATAAAATCCATGTTTATTACTTTCCATTTCCAAGTTGGATCTCTATCTCCTGTAATGATCCACCAGGCTTCTGATGCTCGATCTTAATCTATTGACAATTCGGGCACTGAGCAACAAACTCCGCTATGTCCCTTTTCATTCCATTCCACCAATATAAGCATCTGAGGTCATGATACATCTTTGTTGACCCTGGATGAACAGAATAACAGGCATAATGTGCCTCTTCCATAACCTGTCGTCGTAGCCCTGCAACATCAGGTACATATAATCTGTCTCTATACTGTAGCACTCCGTCAGGTGTTGTTACATCTTGGAAAATTTTTTGTTGATGCACAGTGAATAGACTAACGAAGGGCATGAAGTATATGATGTTTCAATAAGTAAGAGATAGCATTTGACGACCCTAATCGAGATTTCAAAGACATTCGAGGCAAGAGAAGAAAGTTTGCCAAGAAAGGCAAGGTATACGTTATGTATCGGAAATGATTTACGAGTAACAAGTTAATGATGATTTAATAATGTCTTGGAGAAGAGTTATAACGTCCCTTATATTGTTAATGAGGTGTTAAACAAGTGTTAAGAAGGGTCCATAAGGATTGAAAATCAAACGAGTCGACGAGAACATATTTCGGAAAGCTGGGCATTATACGGTCCAACATACGGACCGTATAAAATATACTGGTCGTATGTTCTACCCAGAATGGGGACTTTCACTGGACCAAGATACGGTCAGACATACGGTCCATATAAAAGATACAGACCGTATGTTGGTCTGTGAAACTGAGTCGGGACAAATTTTAAAATTAATATAAGGGACGCCAACTTCATTTAATTCACTTCACACCTCAAGAACTCTATAGAAATCTCTCCACACTTCTTCCACAAGAACTCAAGAGAAACTCATGATCAACTTCATCAAACCAAGAGAATCAAGTGTAAGAAACTCACTAGGGTTCATCCAAGGCAAGAAATCCCTTTGGAAGTGAACTAGGGTTTTGGCTCAAGTGAAGTATTTCCACTCAAGGCTCATTCACACACTATCTAAGGTAAGTTTTATGATCATTCCATGTTGTTTAAGGTATTGAGAGGTTGAAAGACTTGGATTGTAGAAGGAGATAGAAAATGGGTCATGAATGTGAGAATAGTGGCATTTTTGAATAGTCGTTTGGATTGAGTCATGATTCTTGATATGTTGTGATTATAATTATGTTATAAATGATGTTAAGAACATGAGATAAACATTATATGCGAATAAACATAGTAGTGTACTATGACCATGATTATGGATGAATTGAAATGAAATTGGAAAATATGGATAATGTAGGTGAATGAAGATTGATGTTTATAATATGATGAATGTTATTATAGACATTTGGGAGTTAATATATGATATGAGGAAAGTTGTATAAACAAAGGAAATGCTGCCCAATTTTCTCTAGCTTTAGTCAAGTATGCTAAACTATCGACTAATGTTAGTACCAACTCTATTGAAGGTAGAAACGTGAACATTGAAGGAGAACGATCAAGCGATAGAATAGCTAAACGAAAAGGTATGTAAGGCTAATCCCTTCCTTCTAAGTCATTACTCCCATGGCATGGATTCTTCTATTTTCCCATGACTTTCTTACATTCCAGCAATTATAAGCCTATGATTATAAGGCGCTTAACATGAGATACAGAAACAAGATATGTCATGAGCATGATAGTGATGATGATGAGTTAAGTCTAAAGATCCTAAAGCTAATGATTCTAACTGTGATCCATTGATGTTGTTTATTGGATACACTCACCTTATGTGCCAATTCCTTCAAGGTGAGGCAGAATGCTTATGAATGCTCCATAATGGAATCGGGGGTTCACGACCTTATGTCACCTCGATAAAGTATAGTTGTCTTTGAGTTTCTATGCATGCATTATGATGAGTACATGATGATGATATTACATCATGCCTATATGGCCGGGCAGACACCGCTAAGGCGGGCAACGTATACACCATGTCTAGATGGCATGGGCAGACACCACTAGTGGGCGGCATGAGATAGTTACCCCGGACGCGGGAGGCCTGAACGCGGGCTAATGATGATCACACCGTACCTGTATGGTCGGGCAGCTTATATAGATATGCATACATGATATGATGATGTTTATGAAGTGAGTTAGCATGCTTTATTTCTATCAAAATTGACAGTCAGTTACAGGTTGTCCTTCACTTGATGTCTCCTTATTTCATTGATGTATTGTTGTTGTTTATGCCTTACATACTCAGTACAATGCTCGTACTGATGTATTTTTCTTTGGACGCTGTGTTCATGCCCACAGGTAGACAGGGAGGTGATCCAGATTCATAAGAGCTATCAGTAGACTTTGAGAGCACTCAATTGTTCCGGATGTGCCATTGCTTATTAATTTGTGTATATATATTTTGGGCACGATGGGGTCCTGTCTCGTCCATATGTCTGGTACTGTAGTAGAGGCTCGTAGATACGTATGTGTGGGTAGTATGGTCTCACGATGTCCTTAATGTATGTATATTATTTTGATAGCCGAAGGGTATATAAAGGTAAATATGTTTCAAGTGAAAATGGTTCTCCTATGATTATAAGCATGAGAATAATGAATGAACACAGGATGAATAATAGAATGAGTGGTGCTCGGTGGTTAGCCCCGGGTACCCGTCATGGCCCATAGTCGGGTCGTGACAGGTGTAAACTCGATCGGGGTCTTTTCCTTTTGAAGAGTTGTATCCCTATACTATGCCAGAACAGGGTCCTCGTACTGATGTCTCTTTACCTCTTCTATGATAGGGGGCTCAACAACTCCTCGAATAGAAACTCTACTATCTCCAGAATTAGCCAAACGGACTCCAAGGCTAGCTAGCTGGTAAATCTCACGAACCATCTCCTTCCTTTCTGGCTGCACATCTGTCAAGCTACTCATAGATTTACGTCTAAGAGCATCTGCTACAACATTTTCTTTCCCTGGATGGTATAGAATATCAACATCATAATCCTTTAGTAACTCTAGCCACCGTCTCTATCGGATATTCAGCTCTTTCTGCTTAAAGATATATTGGAGACTTTTGTGATCTGTATAAATATCAACATGGACACCATATAAATAATGCCTCCATATCTTCAAGGCATGAATAACTGCTGCTAACTCCAGATCATAAGTAGGATAATTCTTCTAGTGCTTTCTGAGTTATCTGGAGGCATAGACTATAACCTTGCCATGTTGCATTAATACACAGCCTAGCCCAACACCTGAGGCATCACAATAAATCACATAGCCATTTGTTCCTTCTGGAAGAGTCAAGACCGGTGCTGAGGTCAGCTTATCCTTCAATGTCTGAAAACTCTGCTCACTTGCATCCGTCCACTGAAACTTAGCTGATTTCTGAGTCAGCATGGTCAATGGAGCTGAAAGAGAATAAAATCCCTCTACTAACCTCCTATAGTAACTTGCCAGACCAAGAAAATACGTACTTCTGATGGCGTCGTAGGCCTTGGCCAATTCTTCATGGCTTCAATCATTTAGGTATCCACCCTAACCCCTTCATCTGAGATAATGTGACCAAGAAAATCCACGGAGTTCAACCAAAACTCACACTTAGAAAACTTCGCAGACAACTTCTGGTGCTGGAGTACCCTAAGTACCGTCCTCAAATGGTCCGCATGCTCCTCTTTTGAACATGAATAAACCAGAATATCATCAATAAATACGATAACGAACGTATCTAGAATGGTTTGAATATCCGGTTCATCAAATCCATAAACACCACTGGAGCATTGGTCATTCCGAAAGACATGACTCAAAACTCATAATGCCCGTATCGGGTCTTGAATGCTATCTTCGGAATATCTGCCTCCTTTACCTGCACCTGATGATAACCTGACCGCAAGTCTATCTTCGAAAAACACCTAGCATCCTGCAACTGGTCAAATAGATCATCAATCCTGCGAAAGGGATACCTGTTCTTTATCGTTACTTTATTCAGCTGCTTATAATTAATACACATCTGCAGCGACCCATCTTTCTTTCTCACAAATAGTACCGGTGCTCCCCAAGGTGATATACTAGGCCTGATGAAGCCTTTTTCTAACAAGTTTCTCAGTTGCTCCTTTAATTCCTTCAGCTCTACATGTGCCATTCTACAAGGAGGAATAGATATAGGCTGAGTATCTAGCAATACATCTATAGTGAACTCTATCTTCCGTTCTGGAGAAAGACCTGGAAGTTCATATAGGAATACATCTGGGAATTCATTAACTACCGGGACTGACTGAAGAGCCGGTACCTCTGCTTTCTTATCATGCACTTGAACCAGATGATAAATATAGCCTTTTCTAACCATCTTCCTTGCCTTCAGGTATGAAATAAACTTACTCCTCGGCAATGCTGTGTTCCCTCTCCACACTATAATCGGCTCTCCTGGAAACTAAAATCGAACTATCTTTTCTCTACAATCAACATTAGCATAACAAGAAGCCAACTAATCCATACCCATAATATGTTACACCTCGAAAATTTCATGTCATTGCGCGGTAAATAGACGCAAGCTTAAGGTGAACATGAGGCCCTTATGATTATAAGAAAGGTATTTGGTGGCCTAAAAGTGCATACGATAAGACTTTGAAGTGATATGAATTAGTGAGACTAAGTTCGTCAAACTAAGGTGAGGTATAAGTTGTGTTTGGGGAAGATTTTGAAACCATCGAGTTAAGAAGTGACTGGTAATGCCTTGGAGAAGATTTATAGGGATATTTAGATTGTCAATGAAGTTTTAAACAAGTGTTAAGAAGGTTCCATAAGGATTGGAGATCAAACGAAACGACGAGATTAACTTCGGAAATATGGAGTTATACGACCACTTATACGGTCCGTATAACTTTTACAGAAAGGGAAAATCCCTGATGGTGGAATACAGCCACTTATATGGACCGTATAAAGTTATACGGACCGTATAAGTATCCATAAGACATGATCGGGACAGCTTTCTCTGGACAGCTTTCTCTTTAAGTATAAATATGTGACCCAAGTTCATATTTTTCATTTCACATCTTCTCCACTTTTCTCAAGACCCCTAGAAGGTTCCATACATTTCATTAACATAAACTCAAGGTGAATCCAAGATCAAACACCAATAATTAGTGGAATCAAGTGCAAGGAGGCTAACAAGGGTTCATGGAAGCTAGGAATTTCCTTGGAATTGAAGTTGGGGTTTTCTCCAAGTGAAGTATTTTCATCCAAAGCCCATTCGTACATAATAAAAGGTGAGTTTTATGATCATTTCATGTTGGTAAGAATATTTAATGGTTAAAAGACTTGGATTGAGGAAGAAAGTAGAATATGGAGTTCAAATATGGGAATAATGGTATTCTTGAATAGTAACTTAACTTGAATCATAGTTCTTGAAATGTTATGAGTATAATATTGTTATAAATGATATAGATGATGTTAAAGAAGTATTATATGAGGATGAATATGGTGTTATATTATAGTTATGGTTATGGATGACCTTGAGAGGGAATTTTGAGAATTTAATAATGTTTAGCTTAACGAAGTTTATTGATTATGATATTGTGGGTGTTGTTGTTGATATTTGGAGTTGTTAAATTATATGGAGAAAGTTGTAGAAACAAAGGAGATGCTGCCCAATTTTCATTAGCTTTAGCTTAAGCTTAAGTATGTTTCCGGTTATCTAACCTTAGTACGAATTCTCTTGAATGTAGAATCGTGAACATTGGAGGGAAGCGTTTAATCGATAAAGTTAGAGAGGCATAAAGGTATGTGAGGCTAGTCCCCTTCCTTCAAAGGCATGATTCTTATTTTGTGACTTCTTTTCTATATTCCCATAATCTTCTTACACTCTAAAAGAGGAAGGTTAAAGATTCTTAAAAGCTTCTTATGAGATAGAGATGAGCTATGTTCCATGATAATGATTATGACAATGATGATGGTATTGATGCTACGATAAGCTCGATATTCTTATTCTTATGATTTCATTGATGTGGCTTCTTGTTAATAGTCTCACCTTATGTTACTAGTTCCTTCAAGGTGAGACACGACGATCATGACTATTCCATAATATCATCGGAGGTTACCGACCTTACGTCACTCTGATAGAGTTGTAGCTTTCACTGGGACTCTCATGCATGCTTAGGTTATTTTTATGTATTATTACACCGTGCCTATATGGCCGGGCAAACACACAACTGCAATGGGCAGCTGATACCCCTAACGCGGGAGGCCTGGATGTGGGCTAATGATGATCACACCGTACCTATATGGTCGGGCACCTTATATATGTATGATATGATATGATTTTTATTATAAAAGTTAACATGCATGACTTCGCCTTAAGAGGCATCCCGTTATAGGTTTGCTCTTAGCTTTATGTTTCTTTATGCCTTTATTATGCTATCGTACATGCCTTACGTACTCAGTACATTGTTTGTACTGACGTCCTTTTCTTTATGGATGCTATGTTCATGCCCACAGGTAGACAGGGCGACGGTGTGAACACTTAGGAGCTTGTAAAACAAGTTTGCTGGAGCACTCCACTACTCCGGACTCGCCATTTCTTGGTATTTTTTTGTGTTCATATTGGGGCATGGCGGGGTCCTGTCCCGACCTTATGATTCTAGTATTCCAGTTAGAGTCTCGTAGATACCTGTATGTGGGTTGTAGATGCCATGTGACCTCTTCATTGTATTTTGTACATCATTTTTGTAGCCTTATGAGCCCATGCTTATATATATGTTTGGGAGATATTTAATGACTGGTTCCTGATAAGTTTGTGATGAGAATGATATATGCAGGCTGAGTATGATAGTCAGCATGATCAGTGGTGCTCGGTAGTTAGCTCCGGGTACCCGTCATGGCCCACGAGTCGGGTCTTGACAAAAGTGGTATCAGAGCAGTCCTGTCCTAGGGTGTGTCTATGAGTCATGTCCAGTAGAGTCTTGTTTATGGGTGTGAAGCACGCCATACTTATAAACGAGAGGCTGCAGGGCATTTAGGAATAATGACCTTTTTGCTTCCTCATAGATCGTGCGATAGAGCTGTGTTATAAGATTTTCTTTTCCTTAATTGTGCGCTATGATTTCAGCGATGCCTGTAAAGAGGAAGGCAATAGCTGCTCAGAAGGGTAAGACTGCGACAAGAAGACGGGTTGAACAGGATCCGCCGGTGCATATAGAGGAGGGTGAGTCCTATAATGAGGCTCCATCTCACACCTCTCACACTCTGCCTGTATTAAAGGAGCATGAAGGGGCCTCAACTCCAGCTCCGACTCCTATGCCTCCAGTTCCTCCACCGGGTGCTTCGGGTTAACTGATGACCTAGGCCATTCAGTTATTGACTCAGTTGGTTGCCGCTCAGGCTCAACAGCAAAGTGCGGGTTCCGGTGATAGAGCCACTAGTGCAAGAGCTCATGATTTTATGAGTTTAAATCCGTCGGAATTCTTCGGGTCAAAGCCGGATAAGGACCTGCAGGGTTTTATAGATGAGATGTTGAGGACGCTGAGGATTATTCATGCTTCCAATACGGAGTCCGTGTAGTTGGCATCTCATAGGCTACGTGATGTAGCAGTTATTTGGTATAATAATTGGATTTCTTCAAGAAAGGAAAATGCACCATCCCCAGTTTGGCAAGAATTCGTAGATGCTTTTATCTACCACTGTTTGCCAGCCGAGGTTCGAAGGGCCCGAGCTGAAAGGTTTCTGAATCTAAAGCAAGGGAATATGAGTGCGGAGAGTATAGTATCCATTTTAATTCATCAGCTAGATATGCTCCTGCTATGATAGTCGATATGGGAGACAGGGTACATAGATTTGTGAGTGGCTTAGGGCCACATTTGTTCAAAGATTGTTCGACAGCTTCACTCTAGGAGGGGATGGATATCTACCGTATTCAGGCCCATGCCCAAAATCTAGAGGAGCAGCAACAGCCGCAAAGGGGTGAGCGTTGGGAAGCTGAGACACTTGAAACATAGAAGAACATAGAAAATGGGTCTTGAATGAGTGAATAGCGTCACAATTGGAAGATGGTTGAATGGAATCATGAAAGTTGATATGCTATGATTATTAATACGTTGAAAATGATGTTTAGACCATGGAATAAGTATTATATACGAGAAAACGCGATAACAAGTTATAACCATAAATGTGAGGAAATTGGAGGAAAATGGTGGATTTTGCTCAACGTGCTTCAATGATGAATGTTGGTTGTAATATTATGAGTGTTGTTACGAATGTTTGGGAGTAGGAATAGAACATGGGAAAAGTAGTAAAAGCAAAGGAAACTCTGACCAATTTTACCTAAGAATAACAATGCGTCCTTATAGTCGATTAACTAACGTTAGTCCAAATTCTCTCGTGAAGGTAACGGCGTGATATCGAAGGAGATCAAGTGAACGATAGATTAGCTAAACGACCAAGGTATGTGAGGCTAGTCCCTTCTTTATAATGGCATGAATCCTATAGCATGAATTCCTTTCCTTTTCAAGAATTCCTATATTCTGGAAAGCTGAAAGCCTACATCCATAAGTGCCCATATAAGATAAAGAGATATGATATGATGATGCCATGTTGATGATGATGTTATTTGTTGCTCACACTCGCCTTATGCATTATTTCCTTCTAGGTGAGGCAGAATGTTGATAATTGCTCCATAACGAAATCGGGGGATCTCGACCTTACGTCACCCCGATAGAGTATAATTGATCTTGAGTCTCATGCATGTATGATGACAAGTATATTTTGATAAGCATATTATTATAAGTATTTTACGATGAGCATGTCATAATTGCATCACACCGGGCCTAGTTGGCCGGGCAGTCACCGCCAAGGCGAGCAGCTATACGGATATACCATGCCCTTCTGGCATGGGCAGACACCACTAGTGGGCGGCATGAGATGGTACCCCGGACGCGGGAGGCCTGGACGCGGGCTATGTTATTGATTATAACAACGTTCCGATAATGACGGGCAGCTTACATATTTTGCATATATGATATGATGATGAGTATGAGTAAGACAACATGTATTATTTCTCTTATGATTGTCAGTCAGATCCAAATGTTTCATATTGATGTTCTCGATATATTATTATTGTCTTTCTTCATTGTTTATGCCTCTCATACTCAGTACAATATTCGTACTGACGTCCGTTTTCTTTGGACGCTGTGTTCATGTCCACAGGTAGACAGGGAGGTGAGCTCGATCCAGATTCTTAGTAGCTGTCAGCTGATTGAGAGTACTCCATCGTTCGGAGGTTCTTATGATCATTCTTTTGGTGCATATGTGTATTTTGGGCACGACGGAGTCCTGTCCCGTCAAGATGCACAGTATGTCAGTAGAGGCTCGTAGATACGCAGTGTGGGTAGTATGGTCTCATATTTCTCAGGACTATGTATATTGTATTTTGATGGCCAAGAGGCACATGTATATAAAAGTATTTATGTTTTCATATGAAATATGATTATTTTCCCATGCTTTGATTATATAAGTAATAAGAGAGCATTAAATGAGCAAGATGAGTGATAGCACGAGCGGTGCTCGGTGGCTAGCCCCGGGTACCCGTCGCGGCCCTATTATACCCCGCATTTTCAGTGCCAGAGCGTGACACGTGCTTCCTCAAACATTGACAATCACGTTGTTACTACATAATTTAAACTCACGTTGATAGTATTATATTTCGTATTTTTTTGTACGTCGGATTATTGGTAAGCGGAGGTGGGGCCCACACATCAAGATTTTTTTGGGAACACGTGACAAGTTATATGAATCACATATGTGAAGTTAAACACAACTCAAGAAGGACCCTTGAGCCAAATCAAAGTGGAAGTCCTCCAAACAAATATTTTTAAGTAACGTTTTCGGGTGATCTCACTTCGAGGGGCAACAACGGTATTATAAGTTTGGAATTTGGAAACATACCAAGCAATAGAAGTTGTAGATAATTGAATTGGATTTCCAACCATAGGTCGTGGGTCCACAGGCGACGTCGGGATAAGGAGATATGGACGTTTTAAGGCAGGAAGGTCAGTGGGCTAGGCCCAATCCAGGCCCAACCGGGTTAGGCCCATGACCCATGTTTATTTAAGTGATATATCAGCCTTTTCTCTTCATTTTTCAGAACAAAACACCAAGAAAATTCTGGAGAAAAATAGAGAAGAGAGCTTAGAGAGAAAAGATCAATTTTGACCAAAATCTGAGCCCCGAATCCCGAAGCCCGTGAAGAGAAAAGTGTTCTATGTTGCGTTGCCTCCAATTTGAGCTAAAAATAAACCAAAAAGAAGGGGGTGGACGTGGTGGCTGCACACTTGAGGTAAGATTAAGGTTCCTTTTCATTGCTAATAAGTTTATTTAGAGTTCTACCGAACTAGAACGGAGAAAATAGTGTGATAAATTCGTTTGTTGGCGTTGTGAATTATGGAATGAGATTTGAAGAGAATTTTGAATGAAAATAAATGTATTCAACTTGTAGAATTTGGAGGATGTCGTTATTGATGTTGTTAGTATTAATTTCGACTGCCTTACGGAAATAAAATTATTAAATAGTTATATCGCAAATTTGGTTGGTTGAGGAATTTAGAAAATAATGTGTGGGCTGTTTTATGGCATACGTTGTTATTGGAAATATTATGATTAATGTTGGTATTGTTGTTGTTGTTGTTGGTTGCTGAATTGAGAATTCGGGCTAGGCATATAAACAGGGGAGATGCTGCCCGATTTTCGGCAGAATATAAAATAGTATGATTTGAAATATGGTACAAATATGCGACGAAAAGGATAACATTAGCATAAATTCCTTTTAAATGTAGACTTACAAGCTTGGACGAATAAGTGTAGCTTATAAGCGGTCGAACAGGTATGTAAGGCTTACCCTTTCTTTCTTTTGGCATGTCCTAGAGCCAAATAAGGTATGATATGTACTCTGGGGATTACTCTATTCTTTGATTCTGAGTTTGTTTACGATTCTTATTCACTTCTTGATATGAGTATATTCCATATGATCGATCTTATGATAGGATTGAACAACGAGATGAGCATGAAGAGTTTTGTTCCTAAAAGAGTTCTGTATGTGTTAATGTCCGAAGTTCTGTTTGAAATATTTCCGTATGGTATTCGAGAGATATTGGTATGACTAATGTCTGGATTTTGATAGCACGTTTGATTATTCCGTTGAGTCTTTGATTTATTTTGATACGTACATATGATTCCAAAAGCTTTATTTGATTCGATCCATAACGATATTCAAAAGGTACCTAATATGATTGTTGCTTTGATTTTCTAAAAATAGCTTTTGGAACGTTCAAAAAGGTTTCTGTAGTAAAATGTCCATAACTTTCGTTAAAGATCTCGGATTTGCTTTGAAATGTTCGTAAAAGTTCTGTGGTAAAAATGTCTGTAACTTTCATATACTAACTCCGATTAACTTGAAACGTGTTTATGATCCTTCGAACCTCGGTAAGTGTATGTATCTATCGAGTCTGGATTTGTGTGCATATGGTTTCGCACTACTCTGTTCGTGCAAGTCTCAGTATGTTATTCACTGCGTCCCGGGCCAGGTTCTGTTATCATGCGCCTTCCTCTGCATTGTTCACCGCGTCCCTCTCCCTTGCGGGCCGGGTTATGTTATATGTATATCTATATATGATGATATGGGGATGGCAGCCAGGATGGCACATGATGATTCTGTTCACCGCGTTCCACAATAGAGGGCCGGGATCTGTTATCTGCATATATGGTATATGATTCTGACATGCATTGATAATTCTGTTCACCGCGTCCCTCACTAAAGGGTCGGGTTCTGTTACATGCATATATGATATATGATTTTGGCATATGATAATTCTGTTCACCGCGTCCCTTACCAGAGGGCCGGGATCTGTTATATGATTCTGTTCACCGCGTCCCTCACGAGAGGGCCGGGATCTGTTATATGCACACATACGATATAAGATCCTGATATACATAATCTGTGTCTGGAAAACAAACATTCTGACACTCTGGATCCGTACTTCTTCTGACATATGACTTTGGCATATATGATCTGTGCTTGGGAAACAATCATTCTGATATTCTGGATCTGTACTTTTTCTGACATATGACATCTGCATATACCATTTGTGATTGGAAAATAAGCGCTTTGGTAATCTGGATAATGTACTCACTCTTGTACTGTTCGTTTCGATTATGGTTCTGTTTTCTGTATTTCATGCTTTACATGCTCAGTACGTATTCTGTACTGACCCCCTTTCTTCAGGGGCTGCGTTTCATGCCATGCAGGTACACCCAGATGAGTAAAAGTCAATATAGAAGATGTTCCAGCGGCGTTGGCAAGCTCCACTTGCTCCTGGAGTGCTGCCGAGTCAGAGTATATGTGTTATAATTTCTGATAAATGTTAGAGACCTTGCAGACAGAGTCGTGGGTATTGGAAGTCAGTCTGTAAGCGGCTCCATCAGCCGGTGTGTCATTTTGTGTTATGTTATAAAGTCCATGTGGTTACAGATTTTATTTGATTAAAGAAAGATGAAAAGAATATTCTGAAAGCATTTACTATGAATTTCATTTGTATTTGATTTAAAAGTCCAAAGAGATCATGTGTGTAATAAGAGTCTGCGGGTTCGCTCGGCCCTAACTAAGGGTCGGGTGCCCATCGCACCCTGGTAAGGTTAGGGTGTGACAAAGTGGTATCAGAGCACGTTGTCCTATGGGTTGTCTGCAAAGTCGTGTCCAGCAGAGTCCTGTTTATGGGTGTGAAGCCGGCCACATTTATAAACAGGAGGCTGCAGGGCATCTAGGGATTGTTGACCTTCTTTCTGTCTCAGATCGTGCGATAGAGCCAAGTCATAGGAAATGAGATTCCTTATATGTAAGCCTTACGTACGACGGAAGAAGTTGAGTGATGATATGGAAGTTCATAAAGGTAAGTTGGAACATATTTGTTTTGTTACCCGAAATTGGGAGCCCTGGGTGGCTGGAATATGTCGTACACAAATATATGCCCTGTGAGGCATCGTTGGTATTTTCTGTGTGCAGATTCTGAATAGTAAGAATGGTAAAGAAGATTCTGTTAGAATTTTTCAAAATCAGGCTATTTAGTTAGGTACATCTAACAGGAAAGAAGCGTGGAAAGTAAATATTGTAAATGGACGATAAGTGGGGTGAGTTGTTTCAGAAAGGTTATGGATTTGGCAGGGCGATTAAGGCGCGATCACTACCATCGGGAATCTAGGAATCTGGGACGAAGGTAGTTTTACACGAAAGTGAAAGGTGAATATTGAGGATTGAAAAGGGGTAAAATAGTAATTGTAAAGGAAAGGACGTGTTACAAGGAGGTCTCGGAATCTGTAAGACTTCGACTTGCTCCAGATCATGTAATAAAGGTTATGCGAGGAAGTGGACGCGATTATATCAGCATTAAGGCACTGGATTCCATCGAAGTTTCGAGGTTAAGCGTGCTAAGATGGGAGAAATTTTGGGATGAGTGACCCCCTGGGAAGTGAACTAAAGGTCTTATAAATTGAGACATAAGATTAAAATGAGAAGTTAGAGTAGCCTAAGGGAAATCAGAGTATACGGGATGGTTGGAGACCATAAGAGGTCGCGTAGGACGAGGCAGACTAGATTGGTGAAGAGATAGAAAGTGCATCTCAGCTTTGAAATTAGGATAAGTTTGAATAGCGTTTGAAAATGTTTTGTAGGAGAGATGGTAGAAATTATATATATACCTATATATGAATGCGTATAATATTCTACATGTGATTGTATCAGTGGGCATGTATGCCCCAGCAACCGGTGCTATGGTATATTGAAGGCACCGATCGAATAGGGTAATAAAGCGCGAGTAACAAAGAGAGCAAGAAAGGTGTACAAGCTAAGTTCACAAGGGATAATGGAGAGGATGACAAATCCAAAGGACATTTCGGATGATGACTATTATAACGAAGTGACAACGATTGGTAGTTAGTAATTTTTCGAAGAAAAGAAAGAACGTTGTTCTTATGGTCGAAAAATAAAAGAGGCCGCCGGGTATTAGAAAACAGTTCATGGACCATTAATTACACTTAATATGAGAGTATACGCTATGGAATTATATGAACTATCAACGTGAAGCTATGCCCAATTATAATTGTGAAGGGTCTACGCCGGAGAGCCAACAAGGAATAACGATTGATGAAACGATCGCCAATACAAGGAAATTAAAGACAAGTATACTGGTGTCGAGGGATATAGAAAGAAAAGGAAACAAGCGAAGTACACAAGCCTAAGAAGTAGTCATATTATGAGAAAAAGGAGGATGCATCTCCTACGGATACCTTATACTAAGACAGAACAAGTAAAGTACCTAAAGAAATAAGCTGGAAAGAAAGATGTGGCTATGAGTTGCGAGTTCACCACGTGATAATAAGGCGATAAAGTAAGGATATCACCAATAACAAGTAAAGATATGATTATGATTGTCGTTGAAATCAATTCTGAGTACAACACAAGAATAAAAGACTATGACGCACAAGGGGTCTTAGTTGTACATGAGACTTAGATCCTTGATAAGACAGATGGCGGCTTAAGGGAAATGCAATTACGGTTACCGTAAGTCAATTACGGGAAAGAGAGAAATAACGGAGATGGAAAGAAATGGGGAAGGTGACGCTACCAGTGAATGCTGATTATTGAAGAATGGGATAAATGGTACTACACGGAGGGTACAGACGGTTTGACATACTAGTATTCTAAGTATCCCCATGGGACAGAGTTGTTAATTGGAGCAGAGGTAAACATTGACCCATAATTAACGGTTGAGTTAAGTAAAATACATCCTTTGTTTAGATTGCAACATTGGTTGTACTATTGAATTACGTTACTGCAAGATGAGCATGTTAAGACTTCGCACATAAAGTACTGTAACTATAAATTATGGGAAATGGCATGAATATGATGTAGTTTGAAAAGGGAATTAAGGAAAGGGGTACATGAATTCAAGATCGGATATGAGGTAATGGATTTATGAGAATTATAAGTAAGACTTTAAAAGGGAGGGAAGCAAGTAAGGAAAGTATAAGTGTAGAGATTGGAACGACAAATCCTAAAATGTGACAATTATAGACCCTAAAATAAAAAGTGAGAGTTATACGGAAATGATATAGTTGTTGTCGTTATCCATTTCAGTACGGACATTGAGTGAATCGATGGAAGAAACGTATTGGGCTTAAAATTGAAAAGTAAGGATTGGAGACTGAAGTGCGAATTTGTTTTGGACGGCACCGTAAGGTAAGACTCATACGGAGAAAGCGAGTGAATAGGATGCAAAGATTCAAATGCACTCAGACATGAAAAACATATGTAATTTGAAGTGAGAATTGTTGTAGAAGCGAATTCAATATGATATAAGGGTCAGTCAGCAAAAGAATAGAGTGATTGCAGGGTATCTTTCAAGATTGGACTGAAAATAATTCATCAGGAAGAAAAGGAATTGAACGATGTTCCGGTGAAGGGGACAAACATTAAAAGGATATTGGAATAACTACGATGCTTACTATGGAATGACCACCCAGTAAAGGAAGACTACAAAACAACAAGAGCCGAACAACTAAATGACCAGGTTGTAGGAAAAAGATGATGCAATAATGCATCAATTACGATAGTATTAGAAGAAGGATGATCCGATAATGGATGTACCCGAGAATGGGATTATGGACAGAGTACGAGCTTAGTTTAAACATTCGAGGACGAATGTTCCAAAGGGGGGAAGGATGTTATACCCCGCATTTTCAGAGCCTGAGCGTGACACGTGCTTCCTCAAACATTGACAATCACATTGTTACTACATAATTTAAACTCACGTTGATAGTATTATATTTCGTATTTTTTTGTACGTCGGATTATTCGTAAGCGGAGGTGGGGCCCACTGTTATAGCCCGTATTTTGTACGTTTGGATAATTCAAAGTCGTCGTGGGAAGTTATGGGCGAAACCCTAATTTTAAAAATTATATTAATGCATAAGTTGTTATGACTATTATTAGTATGGAAATATGGTAAGAGGCTAAGGGCAAGAAGAGAAATTCGCAAAATGGCTTATGGAAATATTGCGGAAAGAATAGGGGCAAAACGGGAATTTCACCAAAAGGATCATGAGAATTTAAAAAGGGCCATATTGGCCATGTGACAAAATATATATATATATATATATATATATATATATATATATATATGAAATGAAAAAGAAAAAGAATTAAAAAGGATGACAAATTAGTCTTCTTTTATGGAATTTCAAGAAAACTCTAGAGAGGGGCATGTGCCCCTCACATGCCACTAAAACTATATGTATATATAGGACTAAAGTCTTGAAAAAGAAGACAAATACATCATTTGTGCTCTAGACAATTCAAGAAAGAAAGAGAGGGAGAGAGAGACTTGGAGGCTTCGGCAAGAGGGGCTGGCCGAAGCTTGCCCCTCGATTTTGATCATGAAAAATTCCTTTCTTTTGATTTCTCTACTAATTAGAAGGTTCTCTACAACATGGAAGAGTTGTTGGAATAAGGAAACAATTCATTTGGACCATTCATGACCTTGGCCAAGAAGGAGAATAAGGAGAAAAGGTAAGACTTAATCTTGATTTTCATATGCGATGTGTGACTTGTGGATGTTGTGGAATGTGGAAATGAATGAAGTTTGCAAAAATAAGGTGTTATGTGTGTTTGGTCGTGTATGTGTGTGTTTAGTAACGTGTATGTAACATGGTGTTGGAGTAATGAATCAATGGTATTCAACTCTTTTGTGTGTTGTGGATGGTTCCTATATGTTGTAGGTTGAAGAAATTAAGGAGATAAATGAAAATATGTGTATTGTATGTTGGCCGAAAATATGTATGGTGTTGGATTGAATTGATTAATTAATATTATTTAGTAAATTGAGTGTTGAGTTGTGGATTATGTGATGAAAAGTGAAGGTTGTTGTTGTTGTTGTTGTAGATTTTATGATGATCATGGGAGCTTAATGATTCAAGTAAAAGTGAGGACTGTTATGTGTTGTTTTAGAAGTGAATACGATTTGTACATGGTTTCTTATATTGTGAAAATGATGTTGTTAACGTGTGTATTATGTATGTTGTGAATGGCCGCGTATATGTTTGGTATTGTCCGTGGATATGTCTTGATGTATACGAAAGCTAGACCAATTTTATGTAGGGTATTGGTTGGCGTTGTGATAAATAGGAATGAATGGAGAAAAAAAATATATGAAAATATGCATGTAGTTGTTGTGGCCGAATGATGGGTGAATTGGTAAGTTGAAGTGAATCGATCCTATTTAATATCTCGATTGTTGTGTTGTGAAGTTCATGATGGAAAATGAAATTGAAATCATTTGCGGATTATGAAAGAAATTACTACTATTGGAATACATTCTGAGTTAATTATTGAAGCTGAAATATAATGGCTAGTATTGTTGATCGTTTGGCCGGGTTAAATTCCCGGATTTGTTGTTGATTAAAATTTGCCAAGATAGAATCTTGGGGGTGGTATATTTACAGGGGAGGTGCTGCCGAAATTTCGGCAGAAAATAAATAAGTGTATTTGAGGAATCGAGACAAGTGATTGATAATGAGAGTAATGATGATATGAATTCCTTTGTGTGTAGATTATCGAGTTTGGAAAGTAAGCGCATCTAGTTGGTCGTCGCACAGGTATGTGAGGCTTACTTTTCTTTCTTTTGGCATGCCCTAGAGCCACGTAAGGTATGATATGATATGCTGCCTTGGGGTAACTCTGTTCTGTGATTCTGAGTCTGATTATGATTCTAATTCACTTCTTGACCTGAGTTTGTGATCCTAGTTCATCCCCTGATATAAGTATTTGATATAAGTATTTTGATATAAGTATTTTGGTACAAGTATTCTGATATCCGTATTTTGACATAAGTATTCTGATGTAAGTATTTTGATATAAATATTTTGATATAAGTATTTTGATGTCAGTCCTTGATATAAGTATTTCGATACGAGTATTTTGATATAAGTATTCCGATGTAAGTTTGCTGATATAAGTATTCTGATATGAGTATCCTGATATGAGAATTCCGAAATCAGTATTCTGATATGAGCGTTCTGATATGTTTATTCTGGTTCGAGAACTTCTGTAAGATTTAACGTCCCTAACTTCCGTGTACGATCTCGGATTGCTCTGAAATGTTCGAAGAGGTTTCTGTATCAAGACGTCCATAATTTTCTTATATGTAAGTGTGGTTCCAAAATCTCTATTTGATTTGATTCGTAAGGACATCCGAAGGTGCCTGATATGACTATGACTCTGATTCCCCGAAAAAGGCTTCTGAAACGCTTATAAAGCGTTTTGTACTTCGAACGCACGTAACTTTCTCATACTACGTCGGATTGACCTGAAATCTGTTCCGAGCCCCCAGGTATCGGTAAGTATACTGGTCTGTCGAGTCTTGATTCCTATGCATGTGGTTTCTCACGACTCTGCTCGTGCATGACTCAATGTATCCTTCACTGCGTCCCGGGCCAGGTTCTGTTATGTCCTCTTGTGTCCGCTACGATATGATTCACTGCGTCCCGGGCCAGGTTCTGTTATTGTGCGCATTCCTCTGCATTGTTCACCGCGTCCCTCATAGGCGGGCCGGGCTCTGTTATATGGTTTGATGATATGATGATATGGGGTGGTGGCCAGGATGGCATATGATCTGTCTGTTCACCGCGTCCCGTACTAGAGGGCCGGGCTCTGTTACCGCACCCCTCACTGGAGGGTCGGGTTCTGATATATGCATATATGATACATGAATTTGATATATGATGATTCTGTTTACCGCGTCCCTTATCACAGGGCCGGGTTCTGTTATACGCATATGTGACATACGATTCTGAGTATTTTGTATGTTCTGACATCATCTGAGTATTCTATATGTCCTGCATTCCGTCCGATATACGACATCATCTGTACGTTTTGTATTCCGTCCGATATATGACATCATCTGTACGTTCTGTATTCCGTCCGATATATGACACTATCTGAGTAATTTGTACGTTCTGTATTCCGTCCGATAGATGACATCATCTGAGTAATCTGTACGTTCTGTGTACCGTCCGATATATGACATCATCTGAGTATTCAGTACGTTCTGTACTCCGTCTGACGTATGACCTTATCTGTGCGTTCTGTACGTGCCACACTCCTTCTGACATCTGGTATCGGTATGAGCGATCTGTGTCTGGAAAGTAAGTATGTCGGCATTCTGTATGCTCTATATGATTTTGTTATGCTTTGTATGATTTGCACGGTCTGTAGGATCTGTATTGGTCGGTATGGTCTGTGTCGGTCTGTATGGTCGGTATTGGTCTGTATGAACTGTGTCTGAGAAGCAAGTAATTTGGTAATCTGGATAACATGCGTACTCTTGGTACTGTTTGTTTCGATTATAGTTCTGCTTTCTGTATTCTATGCCTTACATACTCAGTACATATTCCGTACTGACCCTTGTTCCTTGGGGGCTGCGTTTCATGCCGCGCAGGTACTCCCAGACGAGATAAGGACCCTATAAAAGATATTTCAGCAGTGGTGGCGAACTCCATTTGCTCCTGGAGGACTGCCAAGTCAGGGTATGGTATATGCGTTATGGTTTCTGTATGGTATTAGAGACTTTGCAGACAGCGTCGTGGGTATAGTATGTCAGTCTGTAAGCGGCTCCGTCAGCCGATATGTCGGTCTGTGTTATGTATTGAATTTTGTATGACTATAGATTTGTTCGCTTGGAAGCTTCGAGAAAGAACATTTTTGAAAGAAACAAAAAAAAAATTACTATGTATTTTATCTGATTTGATTTAAAAGTTTGACGTAACTTTATGTGAAGCAAGAGTCTTAGGGTTCGCTCGACCCTAAGTAAGGGTCGGGTGCCCATCACACCCTAGTAAGGTCGGGGTGTGACAAAGTGGTATCAGAGCAGGTCGGTCTAAGGGTTGTCGGCAAAGTCGTGCCCGGTAGAGTCTTGTTTATGGGTGTGTAGCGCGCCACACTTATAAACAGGAGGCTACGGGGTATCTAGGGATTGTTGACCTTCTTTCTGTCATTGATCGTGCGATAGAGCCAAGTCATAGGACATGAGATCCCTTGTATGCAAGCCTTACATACTATGGAAGAAGATGGAATAATGATATGGAAAGCCACGGAGGTAAGCTTTGACATGTTCGTTCTGTTATCAGAAACCGGAAGCCCTGTACGACAGTGATTTGGTATGATATGATATGATCCCATATGAAATGACACGACGCGATATGATACGATATGATATGATGCGATATGATATGATATGGTATAACAAGACATGATATGACATAATATGACATGATATGGTCTGATATGAGGTAATATGATATGATACGATGTGAAACGACATATAAAGGCCCTGGCCGGCTGGAACATGTTATATATATGTACGATCCGTGAGATGTTGTTGATATTTGTAGTATGAGAGTGAATTCCGAATAGTAAGGGTTGGAAAAGCGTAAAATGGTAATTGCAAGGATAGAACGGGTTACAGAAATGTCTCGGAATCTGTGAGACCTTGATCTGCTCCGGATCAGGTAATAAAGGTTATAAGGGAAAGTGGACGCGATTATATCGGCCCTAAGGCATCGAAATCCATCAAAGTTTCGAGGTTAAGCGTGCTCAGGCGGGGGCAATTTCATGATGGGTGACCTCCTGGGAAGTTTTCTAAAAAATTTTGTAAAATTCAAATGTGAGCAGCAGGTCATATGTGTAATGTATATGAACATGAATGGTATCTTCTATGTCAGGATATCGACGGAAAATGAAAGGAAAACTTATGATAAGGAATTTTGCTATGTTGTGCACGGAGTTGAAAAGAAGAACTGTTGGCTTATAAGGAGCCCCTTAAAGGGGGGGAGGCCATATTAGGCTTACAAGGAATAGCGATGAACGAAATGAGCGTCACCACATGAAGTAAAAAATGAGTATATCTGTATCGAAGGATATGAGAGAAGGGACTAAAGAAGAGTTGTAGTAAGAATCTAAGAGTGTGACTTTGTTAAGATATGGCCACGAAACAGTAACAGAAACGAGATGACCTGAGAAAGACAAGGATTATATGTCGGCCCAGCAGATTAGAAAAACCCATGACACAGAATAAGGACCCATGTAAGGACAGAGAGACTCGATTATATGAAATGGGCATGGAGGAACGGGCAACTATAAAAGAAACCCCCTCCCGAAGTGCTACGAGTCCCCAAAAGGCCAGTTGAACATTCGAGGACGAATGTTCTAAAGGGGGGGAGGATGTTATAGCCCGTATTTTGTACGTTTGGATAATTCAAAGTCGTCGTGGGAAGTTATGGGCGAAACCCCAATTTTAAAAATTATATTAATGCATAAGTTGTTATGACTATTATTAGTATGGAAATATGGTAAGAGGCTAAGGGCAAGAAGAGAAATTCGCAAAATGGCTTATGGAAATATTGCGGAAAGAATAGGGGCAAAACGGGAATTTCACCAAAAGGTTCATGAGAATTTAAAAAGGGCCATATTGGCCATGTGACAAAAATATATATATATATGAAATGAAAAAGAAAAAGAATTAAAAAGGATGACAAATTAGTCTTCTTTTATGGAATTTCAAGAAAACTCTAGAGAGGGGCATGTGCCCCTCACATGCCACTAAAACTATATGTATATATAGGACTAAAGTCTTGAAAAAGAAGACAAATACATCATTTGTGCTCTAGACAATTCAAGAAAGAAAGAGAGGGAGAGAGAGACTTGGAGGCATCGGCTAGAGGGGCTGGCCGAAGCTTACCCCTCCATTTTGATCATGAAAAATTCCTTTCTTTTGGTTTCTCTACTAATTAGAAGGTTCTCTACAACATGGAAGAGTTGTTGGAATAAGGAAACAATTCATTTGGACCATTCATGACCTTGGCCAAGAAGGAGAATAAGGAGAAAAGGTAAGACTTAATCTTGATTTTCATATGTGATGTGTGACTTGTGGATGTTGTGGAATGTGGAAATGAATGAAGTTTGCAAAAATAAGGTGTTATGTGTGTTTGGCCGTGTATGTGTGTGTTTAGTAACGTGTATGTAACATGGTGTTGGAGTAATGAATCAATGGTATTCAACTCTTTTGTGTGTTGTGGATGGTTCCTATATGTTGTAGGTTGAAGAAATTAAGGAGATAAATGAAAATATGTGTATTGTATGTTGGCCGAAAATATGTATGGTGTTGGATTGAATTGATTAATTAATATTATTTAGTAAATTGAGTGTTGAGTTGTGGATTATGTGATGAAAAGTGAAGGTTGTTGTTGTTGTTGTAGATTTTATGATGATCATGGGAGCTTAATGATTCATGTAAAAGTGAGGATTGTTATGTGTTGTTTTAGAAGTGAATACGATTTCTACATGGTTTCTTATATTGTGAAAATGATGTTGTTAACGTGTGTATTATGTATGTTGTGAATGGCCGCGTATATGTTTGGTATTGTCCGTGGATATGTCTTGATGTATAGGAAAACTAGACCAATTTTATGTAGGGTATTGGTTGGCGTTGTGATAAATAGGAATGAATGGAGAAAAAAAATTTATGAAAATATGCATGTAGTTGTTGTGGCCGAATGATGGGTGAATTGGTAAGTTGAAGTGAATTGATCCTATTTAATATCTCGATTGTTGTGTTGTGAAGTTCATGATGGAAAATGAAATTGAAATCATTTGCGGATTATGAAAGAAATTACTACTATTGGAATACATTCTGAGTTAATTATTGAAGCTGAAATATAATGGCTAGTATTGTTGATCGTTTGGCTGGGTTAAATTCCCGGATTTGTTGTTGATTAAAATTTGCCAAGATAGAATCTTGGGGGTGGTATATTTACAGGGGAGGTGCTGCCGAAATTTCGGCAGAAAATAAATAAGTGTATTTGAGGAATCGAGACAAGTGATTGATAATGAGAGTAATGATGATATGAATTCCTTTGTGTGTAGATTATCGAGTTTGGGAAAGTAAGCGCATCTAGTTGGTCGTCGCACAAGTATGTGAGGCTTACTTTTCTTTCTTTTGGCATGCCCTAGAGCCACGTAAGATATGATATGATATGCTGCCTTGGGGTAACTCTGTTCTGTGATTCTGAGTCTGATTATGATTCTAATTCACTTCTTGACCTGAGTTTGTGATCCTAGTTCATCCCCTGATATAAGTATTTGATATAAGTATTTTGATATAAGTATTCTGGTACAAGTATTCTGATATCCGTATTTTGACATAAGTATTCTGATGTAAGTATTTTGATATAAATATTTTGATATAAGTATTTTGATGTCAGTCCTTGATATAAGTATTTCGATACGAGTATTTTGATATAAGTATTCCGATGTATGTTTGCTGATATAAGCATTCTGATATGAGTATCCTGATATGAGAATTCCGAAATCAGTATTCTGATATGAGCGTTCTGATATGTTTATTTTGGTTCGAGAACTTCTGTAAGATTTAACGTCCCTAACTTCCGTGTACGATCTCGGATTACTCTGAAATGTTCGAAGAGGTTTCTGTATCAAGATGTCCATAATTTTCTTATACGTAAGTGTGGTTCCAAAATCTCTATTTGATGTGATTCGTAAGGACATCCGAAGGTGCCTGATATGACTATGACTCTGATTCCCCGAAAAAGGCTTCTGAAACGCTTATAAAGCGTTCTGTACTTCGAACACACGTAACTTTCTCATACTACGTCGGATTGACCTGAAATCTGTTCCGAGCCCCCAGGTATCGGTAAGTATACTGGTCTGTCGAGTCTTGATTCCTATGCATGTGGTTTCTCACGACTCTGCTCGTGTATGACTCAATGTATCCTTCACTGCGTCCCGGGCCAGGTTCTGTTATGTCCTCGTGTGTCCGCTACGATATGATTCACTGCGTCCCGGGCCAGGTTCTGTTATTGTGCGCATTCCTCTGCATTGTTCACCGCGTCCCTCATAGGCGGGCCGGGCTCTGTTATATGGTTTGATGATATGATGATATGGGGTGGTGGCCAGGATGGCATATGATCTGTCTGTTCACCGCGTCCCGTACTAGAGGGCCGGGCTCTATTACCGCACCCCTCACTGGAGGGTCGGGTTCTGATATATGCATATATGATACATGAATTTGATATATGATGATTCTGTTTACCGCGTCCCTTATCACAGGGCCGGGTTCTGTTATACGCATATGTGACATACGATTCTGAGTATTTTGTATGTTCTGACATCATCTGAGTATTCTGTATGTCCTGCATTCCGTCCGATATACGACATCATCTGTACGTTCTGTATTCCGTCCGATATATGACATCATCTGTACGTTCTGTATTCCGTCCGATATATGACACTATCTGAGTAATCTGTACGTTCTGTATTCCGTCCGATATATGACATCATCTGAGTAATCTGTACGTTCTGTGTACCGTCCGATATATGACATCATCTGAGTATTCAGTACGTTCTGTACTCCGTTTGACGTATGACCTTATCTGTGTGTTCTGTACGTGCCACACTCCTTCTGACATCTGGTATCGGTATGAGCGATCTGTGTCTGGAAAGTAAGTATGTCGGCATTCTGTATGCTCTATATGATTTTGTTATGCTTTGTATGATTTGCACGGTCTGTAGGATCTGTATTGGTCGGTATGGTCTGTGTCGGTCTGTATGGTCGGTATTGGTCTGTATGAACTGTGTCCAAGAAGCAAGTAATTTGGTAATCTGGATAACATGCGTACTCTTGGTACTGTTTGTTTCGATTATAGTTCTGCTTTCTGTATTCTATGCCTTACATACTCAGTACATATTCCGTACTGACCCCTGTTCCTTGGGGGCTGCGTTTCATGCCGCGCAGGTACTCCCAGACGAGATAAGGACCCTATAAAAGATATTTCAGCAGTGGTGGCGAACTCCATTTGCTCCTGGAGGACTTCCAAGTCAGGGTATGGTATATGTGTTATGGTTTCTGTATGGTATTAGAGACTTTGCAGACAGCGTCGTGGGTATAGTATGTCAGTCTGTAACCGGCTCCGTCAGCCGATATGTCGGTCTGTGTTATGTATTGAATTTTGTATGACTATAGATTTGTTCTCTTGGAAGCTTCGAGAAAGAACATTTTTGAAAGAAACAAAAAAAAAATTTACTATGTATTTTATCTGATTTTATTTAAAAGTTTGACGTAACTTTATGTGCAGCAAGAGTCTGAGGGTTCGCTCGGCCCTAAGTAAGGGTCGGGTGCCCATCACACCCTAGTAAGGTCGGGGTGTGACAGCCACACATCGAGTTTTTTTTTGGAACACGTGACAAGTTATATGAATCACATATGTGAAGTTAAACACAACTCAAGAAGGACCCTTGAGCCAAATCAAAGTGGAAGTCCTCCAAACAAATATTTTTAAGTAACGTTTTCGGGTGATCTGACTTCGAGGGGAAAACACGGTATTATAAGTTTGGAATTTGGAAAAATACCAAGAAATAAAAGTTGTAGATAATTGAACTGTCTTTCCAACCATAGGTCGTGGGTCCACAGGAGACGTCGGGATAAGGATATATGGACGTGTTAAGGTAGGAAGGTCAGTGGGCTAGGCCCAATCTGGGCCCAACCGGGTTAGGCCCATGACCCATGTTTATTTAAGTGATATATCAGCCTCTTCTCTTCATTTTTCAGAACAAAACACCCAGAAAATTCTGGAGAAAAAGAGAGAAGAGAGAAGAGAGCTTAGAGAGAAAAGATCAATTTTGACCAAAATCTGAGCCCCGAATCGCGAAGCCCGTGAAGAGAAAAGTGTTCTATGTTGCGTTGCCTCCAATTTGAGCTAAAAATCAACCAAAAAGAAGGGGGTGGACGTGGTGGCTGCACACTTGAGGTAAGATTAAGGTTCCTTTTCATTGCTAATAAGTTTATTTAGAGTTCTACCGAACTAGAACGGAGAAAATAGTGTGATAAATTCGTTTGTTGGCATTGTGAATTATGGAATGAGATTTGAAGAGAATTTTGAATGAAAATAAATGTATTCAACTTGTAGAATGTGGAGGATGTCGTTATTGATGTTGTTAGTATTAATTTCGACTCTCTTACGGAAATAAAATTATTAAATAGTTATATCGCAAATTTGGTTGGTTGAGGAATTTAGAAAATAATGTGTGGGCTGTTTTATGGCATACGTTGGTATTGGAAATATTATGATTAATGTTGGTATTATTGTTGTTGTTGTTGGTTGCTGAATTGAGAATTCGGGCTAGGCATATAAACAGGGGAGATGCTGCCCGATTTTCGGCAGAATATAAAATAGTATGATTTGAAATATGGTACAAATATGCGACGAAAAGGCTAACATTAGCATAAATTCCTTTTAAATGTAGACTTACAAGCTTGGACGAATAAGCATAGCTTATAAGCGGTCGAATAGGTATGTAAGGCTTACCCTTTCTTTCTTTTGGCATGTCCTAGAGCCAAATAAGGTATGATATGTACTCTGGGGATTAATCTATTCTTTGATTCTGAGTTTGTTTACGATTCTTATTCACTTCTTGATATGAGTATATTCCATATGATCGATCTTATTATAGGATTGAACAACGAGATGAGCATGAAGAGTTTTGTTCCTAAAAGATTTCTGTATGTGTTAATGTCCGAAGTTCTGTTTGATATATTTCCGTATGGTATTCGAGAGATATTGGTATGACTAATGTCTGGATTTTGATAGCACGTTTGATTATTCCGTTGAGTCTTTGATTTATTTTGATACGTACATATGGTTCCAAAAGCTTTATTTGATTCGATCCATAACGATATTCAAAAGGTACCTAATATGATTGTTGCTTTGATATTCTAAAAATAGCTTTTGGAACGTTCAAAAAGGTTTCTGTAGTAAAATGTCCATAACTTTCGTAAAAGATCTCGGATTTGCTTTGAAATGTTCGTAAAAGTTCTGTGGTAAAAATGTCTGTAACTTTCATATACTAACTCCGATTAACTTGAAACGTGTTTATGATCCTTCGAACCTCGGTAAGTGTATGTATCTATCGAGTCTGGATTTGTGTGCATATGGTTTCGCACTACTCTGTTCGTGCAAGTCTCAGTATGTTATTCACTGCGTCCCGGGCCAGGTTCTGTTATCATGCGCCTTCCTCTGCATTGTTCACCGCGTCCCTCTCCCTTGCGGGCCAGGTTCTGTTATATGTATATCTGTATATGATGATATGGGGATGGCGGCCAGGATGACACATGATGATTCTGTTCACCGCGTTCCGCAATAGAGGGCCGGGATCTGTTATCTGCACATATGGTATATGATTCTGACATACATTGATAATTCTGTTCACCGCGTCCCTCACTAAAGGGCCGGGTTTTGTTACATGCATATATGATATATGATTTTGGCATATGATAATTCTGTTCACCGCGTCCCTTACCAGAGGGCCGGGATCTGGTATATGATTCTGTTCACCGCGTCCCTCACGAGAGGGTCGTGATCTGTTATATGTACACATACGATATAAGATCCTGATATACATAATCTGTGTCTGGAAAACAAACATTCTGACACTCTGGATCCGTACTTCTTCTGACATATGACTTCGGCATATATGATCTGTGCTTGGGAAACAATCATTCTGATATTCTGGATCTGTACTTTTTCTGACATATGACATCTGCATATACTATTTATGACTCGAAAATAAGCGCTTTGATAATCTGGATAATGTACTCACTCTTGTATTGTTCGTTTCGATTATGGTTCTGTTTTTTTGTATTTGATGCTTTACATGCTCAGTACGTATTCCGTACTGACCCCCTTTCTTCAGGGGCTACGTTTCATGCCGCGCAGGTACACCCATATGAGTAGAAGTCAATATAGAAGATGTTCCAACGGCGTTGGCAAGCTCCACTTGCTCCTGGAGTGCTACCGAGTCAGAGTATATGTGTTATGATTTCTGATAAATGTTAGAGACCTTGCAGACAGAGTCGTGGGTATTGAAAGTCAGTCTGTAAGCGGCTCCATCAGTCGGTGTGTCATTTTGTGTTATGTTATAAAGTCCATGTGGTTACAGATTTTATTTGATTAAAGAAAGATGAAACGAATATTCTGAAAGCATTTACTATGAATTTCATTTGTATTTGATTTAAAAGTCCAAAGAAATCATGTGTGTAATAAGAGTCTGCGGGTTCGCTCGGCCCTAACTAAGGGTCGGGTGCCCGTCGCACCCTGGTAAGGTTAGGGTGTGACAGGCCCCTAGCTGGGTCGTGACACATAAGGTCGTGAACCTCCGATTATATTATGGAGTAATCATCAACGTCATATCTCACCTTGGAGGAACTAACAATTTAAGGTGAGTGTACGCAAGGAGAAGCATCAATGAAAACATACTTAGGATTATTAGCTTCATGGACATCTTTTATTATACTAGGATTTCTCATGCTTATGTTCATCATCATCATTGTTACACCTCGGAAATTTTTTCGTGAACGTACAATGAGTAGACCAACGAAGTGTATGAGTGTGCGATGCTTTACTAATTAGGGAATTACTATTTATGAATTTTGGAAATGAGAAAGTTACAGATTTGCACTTCGACCCAGTTGGTCGTAAAATAGAATATGGCCCGTAAAGTGGTTTACGGACCGTAAACTGCCATCGTCTTTCAAACTTCCGAAAACTTCAACTTTCTGCCAAATGTCGAAATGGTTAAATACGACTCAGAATACGGACCTTAAATCGAAATATGGCCCGTAAACTGTGACCGTAAACCACCATGACTCCAGCAAACCTTTCTATTTCTGATATGCTTAAATAAGGATGTGAAGGACGGACCGTAAACCAGAATACGACCCGTAAACTGGGTTTACGACCACTGTGCACCCGACTACTGTTCATAAAAATAAGATTTTGTGATTAATATAAGGGACCCTTTTCATTCATTTTCATTTTATTTCTCATCTACACAACTCAAGAGAACTCTAGAACATTCCAAACATTTAATCCACAAGAATTTAAGGGAAATTAGTGATCAACTACATGAAATCCATGGAACCAAGGGTGTGAAGCTCATCAAAGTTCATCTACACCAAGAAATTGCAAAGGAAGTGAAATAGGGTTTTTGGCATAAAAGAGTGTTGTTGCTCAAGGCTTGTTCCAACACTACCCAAGGTAAGTTTTATGACTTTTTCATGATGATTGAAGTAATTATACGTTGAAACACTTGGATTATGGGAGAGTGTAGTAAATGGGTCACAAAATGTGAATAGTACCTTAGTTGGATGATAGTTGGATTGAATCATAAATGTTGATGTGTTGTGAGTATAAATATGTTATAAATGACGTTTAGACCATGAAATAAGTATTATGTATGAGAAGATGTGATGATGAGCCAAAACCAAAAAATATGGAGAGATCGGAGAAAAATGGTGGAATGTGGTAGATGTAGATAAATGACGATTGTTGATACGATATTGTGAGTGTTGTTATGAATGCTTGGTAGTTGAAATGAAAAATGGGAAAAGTAGTAGGAACAAAGGAAACGCTGCCCAAATTTCCCTAGAAATAGTACCACGTTCTTATCGTCGATTGACTAACGATGGTATGAATTCTCTCTTGAAGGTAGAGATGTGATATTGAAGGAGAACAAGCAAACGCTAGACCAATTAAACGACAAAGGTATGTGAGGCTTATCTTTTGTTTCAAAAGGCATGAATCCTTCAAGTCTTGTATCATCCTTCTACAAAATGAAGCCTATGAGTCCTTCAATATATTGAATTACATATGAATATGATGGTGATGATAATGAGATAGAGTATAGCGATTCAAGAAATTGTGGCATGATGCTCCTATAACGCTAATGATGTTATCTTTGTTAACACTCTCCTTATGCTCTATTTCCTTCAAGGCGAGGCACGATACTCATAAACGTTCATAACATAATCGGGGGTTCACGACCTTATGTCACCCCGACATAGTGTGGTTCCCCTTAAAGCTTAATGTATGCTCTTAATGCTAATACATGATATGTATAAAAGATGATTAACAATGCTAGTTGTGATACGATGATGATATGTATAAGACGCCGAGAAATGGTAAAATAATGCTATGCTATGAGATGTGTAATAGTGATGTGTTATGATTCATTTTGTGATGATAAGATTCCACCGCGCCTATTTGGCCGGGCATGTCACCGCGAATGCGGGCTGCGTATGATTCCACCGCGCCTATATGGCCGGGCATGTCACCGCTAATGCGGGCTGCTATGTTTACACCGAGCCTAAAGGGCCAGGTATGATCACCACTAGTGGGCGGCGTATGAGGATTACCCGGACGCGGGAAATTATGCGGATTACGATGTGACGATGTACGTGATGAAGTGTGTGATGATGTATGTGATGATGAATGTGATGATATATGGGATATGATAAAGCATATACTATGATGATGTAAAATGTGATATATGTAAAAAGTATGCCGCTTATAACGCTCAAACAGGTTATATCTTTTCTTATGATTCATGATGGTTCTATGACATTGTTCATCTCATTCCTGCCTTACATACTCAGTACAATGCTCGTACTGACGTCCGTTTTCTTTGGACGCTGTGTTCATACCCACAGGTAGACAGGGAGGAGATCTTGCTCTGGACTCTTAGAAGCTGATAGCTGACTGAAAGCACTCCTTTGTTTCGGAGGTGCTTATGATGATTCTTTTGTGTATATTTGTATATGTTATTCCATAGAGGCTCGTAGATACTCAATGTGGGTTATGTGGTTTCACGACGTGGTCAATGTGTAAATGTATTGATATATGTCATTTTGCTGACTTAAGTGCTCATGTGTATAAAAGCATTATGTTTTCAAAAGTTAAAGTGATTACCTTATAAATTGAGCATGAATTTGATAAATGATTGTTGAATAAGTCTAATAAGTGATAGTACGAGCGGTGCTCGGTGGTTAGCTCCGGGTGCCCATCTCGGCCCCTAGCTGGGTCGTGACAGAAGTGGTATCAGAGCAGTTCGTCCTAGCGAATGTAGTAGCCGATGCGCTTAGCCGCCGATCAATGGGAAGTTATGCGAAGTTCCTCCGGAAAAGAAAGAGATGGTTCATGAGATCCGTCAACTAGCTAATCTTGGAGTGCGTGTAATTGATTCGGGTAGTGCAGGGATTGGCATTAACGATCCTACAGTTTCATCTTTGAATATAGAAGTGAAAGAACGACAATATGAAGATCCTCAATTGTGTCATTACAGAGACACATCTCATGGAAAAGAAAAGTCTTCATTTGAAGTTTCTAGGGATGGAATTCTTGGATACTGAAGTAGGTTATGTGTACCGAATGTGGAAGAATTACGCCGACGAATTCTAGAAGAAGCACGTTGTTCCCGGTATTCTATTCACCCAAGTGCAACCAAGATGTATAACAACCTTAAACAACTATATTGGTGGGACAGCATGAAGAGAGATATAGCAGAATTTGTAGCCCAATGTCCAAATTGCCAACAAGTAAAGATTGAACATCAAAAGCTAGGAGGCTTATTGTAAGCGATGGAGATCCCTACTTGGAAATGGGAAGTAATCAACATGGATTTTATTGTGGGGTTACCTCGTTCCCGTGGCAAGTATGATTCTATATGGGTGATCGTGGATAGATTGACGAAAGCAGCCCATTTTCTTCCAGTTAGAACCACGTACTCAGTAGAAGACTATGCAAGGTTGTATCTCAAAGAAATTGTGCGACTCCATGGTATACCATTATCTATTATCACAGATAGAGGAGCACAGTTTACAGCCAAGTTTAAGAAGTCCTCTTAAGAAGGTCTAGGCACTCAAGTGAAGCTTAGCACGGCATTTCATCCGCAGATCGATGGAAAAGCCGAGCGTGTTATTCAGACCTTGGAAGATGCTACGAGCATGTGTGCTGTATTTCGATGGTAGTTGGGACGATCATTTTCCGCTAATCGAATTCGTATACAACAATAGCTATCATTCCAGTATTCAAATGGCTCCATATGAAGCTTTATATGGGAGGAAATGTAGATCCCTAATCGGATGGTTTAAAATAGGAGAAGTACAGCTAGTAGGCCTCGAATTGATTCAGCAAGCGGTGGAAAAAGTTAAGGTGATCCGAGATCGATTGCTGATAGCCCAAAGGCGCCAAAAGTCTTATGCGGACAATCACCGACGAGACTTGGAATTTCAGGTTGATGATTGGGTATTTTTGAAAGTGTCGCCAATGAAAAGGGTGATGAGATTTGGCAAGAAAGGGAAGTTAATTCCTAGATATATTGGACCCTATAAAATTATCCGCAAGGTGGGTCATGTCGCCTATGAATTGGACTTGCCTTCGGAGCTTGAATCAGTCCATCCAGTCATCCACATTTTGACGCTCCTCAAGTGTGTTGGAGATCCCACAAAAATTGTCCCGATAGATGATGTGCAAGTGACAGAAAAGCTAACCTATGAAGAAGCGCCTATTGCTATTCTAGACAGGCAAGTGGAAGACTTCGAAATAAGAAGGTAGCTTCAGTCAAAGTGCTGTGGCGAAAAACGGAGAAGAAATGACTTGGGAAGCGGAAGAGAGTATGAAGTCCAAGTACCTGCATTTATTCCAACCCCCAGAAGAGATTTAAGGTGAGACACTAATACAATGAGGTATGCATGCTTCCTTTCTATTCTTATGGGTCGTATGTGGCCAATTTATGTGCTGTTGTGTTGTGGCCCTGTGAGGCAATGATATTATGGGTTGTTGTGACAGGATGTTAGTGCCATATTACAGGGGAAAATCTGGCGAAATTTTTCTAGAACCCCCGATGACTTAACATTCGAGGACGAATGTTCCAAAAGGGGGGAAGAATGTTACACCTCGGAAATTTCCAAACTCGTACAGTGAATAGACTAACGAAGAATACGAGTATACGATGTTTTAATCAGAAGGGAATGACATTTGACGACCCTAAGTAAGATTTCAAAGGCAATGGGAATAAGAGGTAGGTTATGAGCCCAACGAGTAGTTATAGGTTCTGAAAATGTGAAAAGTTGCAGATTTGCACTTTGTTCTCGTCGATGAAATACAGACCGTAAAGTGGTATACGGCCCGTAAACTTCCCTGTCATCTTTCAACATTCCAAAAATTCAAATTTCTGCCAAAGACTTGAATGGTTAAATACGACTTGAAATACGGACCGTAAACTGAAATACGGCCCGTAAACTGAGTTCGTAAATCACCATGTCCTCAGCCTACCTTTCTGGTTCTGTTATGCTTAAATACACCCATGAAATACGGCCCGTATTCTATAATACGGACCGTAAACCGAGTTTACGACCATTGTGCACTTTCAACTACTGTTCATTTCGAATCAGATTTCAAGTTTTAAATAAGAGACCCAAGTTCATTTATTTCATTTTCATTTTTCATTCTCCACAACTTAAGACTTCTCTAGAAATTCCACATATTTCATATACAAGAACTCATGAGAAATTGATGATCATCTTCATCAAATCAACAAAACCAAGTGTGGGAAGCTCATCAAAGTTCATCCAAGTTATGAAATTTCAAGAGAAGTAAACTAGGGTTTGGTGCAAGAAGAGTAATACCACTCAAGGCTTGTTCCTACAACTTCTAAGGTATGTTTTATGGAATTTACATGTTATTTAGGGTATGGAAGAGTTGAAACATTCGGATTATAGAAGGATGTAAGAAATGGGTCATGAAAGTGTGAATAGTAGCATTGTTGAGTAAAGGTTTGAATTGAGCCATGATCATTGATAATTTGTGATTATAAAAATTGTTATGAATGACATTTACAACATGGAATAAGTATCCTATGTGAGAAAAATGCAACAATGAACCATGGCCATGATTATGGAGAAATTGAAGACAAATTGTGAAATACGGATATTGTAAACGAATGATGAGTGTTATCTATCATATTGAGAATGTTGTTATGAACGTTTGAGAGTTGATATAGAATATAGGAAAAGTAGTATAAACATAGGAAATGCTGCCCAATTTTCCCTAGAAATAGTAGCTCGTTCTTATAGTCGATTAACTAACGTTAATGTGAATTCTCTCTTGAAGGTAGAAACGTGACATTGAAGGAGAACAAGCGAACGATAGACTAATTAAACAAAAAAGGTATGTGAGGCTAGTCCTTTCTTTCTAATGGCATGAATCCTATAGCATGACTCTCTTTCCTCTTCATGAGTTCCTAAATTCAAGAAAGCTAAAAGCGTATGTCTATGAATAGCTATATACGATAAAAGATATATTATGAGCCCTATAATGATGGTAATGAGTTAAAGTATAAAGATTCTAAAATGTATGATATGATGATCCTATAATTATAATGATGTATTTATTGCTCACAATCACCTTATATGTTAGTTCCTTCAAGATGAGGAAGAATGTCAAAGAATGCTCCATAATGAAATCGGGGGATCACGACCTTACGTCACCCCGATAGAGTATAGTTGTCCTTGAGCCTTATGCATGTACTATGGTAAGCATAATATGATGAGCATATTATATTGATCATGTTATGATGATGATATAACACCGCGCCTATATGGTCGGGCAGTCACCGCTAAGGCGAGCAGCGTATACACCATGGCCAGATGGCATGGACAGACACTACTAGTGGGCGGCATGAGATGATACCCCGGATGCGGGAGGCCTGGACGCAGGCTAGTGTTATGATTATCACACTGATCCGATATGGACGGGCAGCTTATACATTTATGCATATATGATATGACGATGAGTATGAGTAAGACAACATGCATTATTTCTTTTATATTTGGCAGTCAGATATAGATGTTTCATATTGATATTTCCTTTATATCATTGTCTTATTTCATTGTTTATGCCTCTCATACTCAGTACAATGTTCGTACTGATGTCCGTTTTCTTTGGACGCTGTGTTCATGCCCACAGGTAGACAGCGAGGAGAGCTTGACCCAAATCCGTAGTGGCTGCTAGCTGATTGAAAGCACTCCTTTGTTCCGGAGGTGCTTGATTATTCTTTTGTGTACATTTGTATATGTATTTGGGGATGACGGGGTCTTATCCCGTCTCTATGTCTAGCACTCCAGTAGAGGCTCGTAGATACGCAGTGTGGGTTAGATGGTCTCACGAGATTGCTACCATGTATATATATTATTTTGATAGCCTAAAGGCTTATGTATATAAAAGTGTTTTGTTTTTGAAATGAAAGATGATTCTCTCATGAGTTAAGCATAAAATTGATAAAAGAGCAGTAAATGACTATGATGAGTAATAGAACGAGCGGTGCTTGGTGGTTAGCCCAGGGTACCCGTCGCGGCCCCTAGCCTGGTCGTGACACGGACGTTCAGAAGAAATTAAACGAGCCAGACTCCCTGTACTAGCTGACATCCGGCTCAATGCATCAGCTAGCACATTCGCCTTACCAGGGTGATACGAAATGGTGATGTCATTGTCCTTCAGCAGTTCCATCAACCTCCGCTGTCTAGAGTTCAGATCTTTCTGGGTGAACACATGCTGCAAACTGTGATACTCTGTGTATACTTCGTAATGGACACCATACAAGTAGTGCCTCCTGATTTTTAATGCAAACACTACCGCTGCCAACTCTAGATCCTGAGTAGGATAGTTCTTCTCATGCACCTTCAACTGCCGAGAAGCATAAGCAATCACTTTATTTTCCTGCACCAAAACAGCACCCAAACCAGAACGTGAAACATGATAATAAATAACAAAATCTTTGCCCTCAACGGGCAATACCAGAATCGGTGCGGTAGTCAACAATGTTTTGAGCTTTTGAAAGCTCTCCTCACACTCGTCGGACCACTGAAATGGTACCCCCTTCTGAGTTAAACGGGTCATATGAGAAGCAATAGCAGCAAACCCTTTCACAAACCGGTGATAGTAGCTAGCTAGACCCATAAAACTACGGATCTCGGTCATTGATGTGGGCCTAGCCCATTCCTTGACTGCCTGAATTTTTTGAGGATCCACCATAATACCCTCCTTCGAAATCGCATGCCCCAAGAAAGACACAGAAGACAACCAAAATTCACATTTGGAGAATTTAGCATACAATTCCTTTTCCCGCAACACTCCAAGAGCAATTCTCAAATGTTTCTCATGCTCTTCCTTACTCCTAGAGTACACCAGGATATCGTCAATGAATATTATAATGATTGAGTCTAGGTAGGGCTTGAACATGCTATTCATCAAATCCATAAAGGCAGCTGGGGAATTTGTAAGCCCAAAAGACATAACCAAGAATTTGTAGTGCCCATACCTGGTCCGTAAAGCAGTTTTTGGAACATCCTTTGCCCGAATCTTCAACTGATGGTACCCTGACCTTAGGTCAATTTTCGAGAACACCGAAGCTCCCTATAACTAATTAAACAAGTCATCATTATGGGGCATGGGATACTTGTTTCGTATAGTTACCTTATTTAGCTGTCGGTAATCAATACACATACGCATAGACCCATCCTTCTTCTTAACAAACAACACAGGAGCACCCCGCGGAGAGGCACTCGGGCGAATAAACCCCTTACCTAGAAGATCTTGCAACTGCTCTTTCAGTTCCCTGAGTTCTGCTGGTGCCATCCTATGAGGTGGAATAGAGATAGGATGAGTCCCTAGTTCTAAGTCAATCCTGAAGTCAATATCACGATCTGGTGGCATACCAGGCAAGTCCGCGGGGAACACATCGGCAAACTTGCGTACCGCGGGGAACACATCGGCAAACTTGCGTACCACTGGAACCAAATCAAGGGATGGAGTATCTACACTAGTATCACGGATATGTGCCAGATAAGCTAAACACCCCTTTTCTACCAGCTTCCTAGCACGAACAAAGGATATTACTTTCTTAGAAAGGGGATTAAGGTTACCCTTCCACTCGAGTCTAGGTGCCCCGGGCATGGCTAGTGTAACAGTCTTAGAGTAGAAATCAAGTATAGCATAATGCGGGGACAACCAACTCATACCCAAAATAACATCGAAATCTACCATGTCTAAAATCATGAAAATCTGCCCAAGTACTATATTCTATAAAAGAAATTGCACACGCAAGGTAGACACTATTCACTACCACAGAATCCCCAACAGGAGTAGACACAAAAATAAGGGTATCAAGAGTATCACACATCATATCCAGACCCACAGAGAAATAGGTAGATACATATGAAAAGGTAGAACCCGGATCAAACAAAACAGAAGTCATACGGTCATAAACGGAGATAGTACCTGTGATAACTGCATCGGAGGCCTCAGCCTTGGGTCCCGGGTCTACCCCCGCGATTACCGTTACCAGTCTGAGCCCCACCCCCACCGGGCTGCTGTCCGCCTCTACCTTCCTGAGAACCGCCTTAGTTAGGCTGGGTACCACCCCTACCCGCGGTGTGGCCGCCCAGCCCTATCGGTGCGCGATCCTTACCCCCTCTATCTGGTGCATATAGAGCTCAGGGAGCCTGATACTGTGTCCCCTGCCCACTCTGTCTAAGTTGGGGAAATATCATTTAATATGCCCTATCTCACCACACTCTAAGCAAGCATGGTCCAGCGTAGGCCGCTGAACAGATGCCGATGAAGCAGTGTTGCCCCCATGGTGACCGGACGCCTAATAATTTGCCCCTGATGGGTCCCCAGATGACAACTGCATCGCGGATTGAAATGAATGCCCTGATTAAACCTGTGAAATCTGACCCCTCGAGAAAGAGTTGCTGAATATCCCACCCTTACGGGCCTTCTTCTCTACATGCTTCGCTTGACTCTCCTGCTTAATAATCTCAAAAGTACGAACATGCTCCACTACCTCCTGAAACGATGCCCCAATGGCTACAAGCTGAAGAGAAGATAACTGAAGCCCAGTGTTCAACCCTCTCACAAATCACCGTATCCTCTCCCCTCAGTGGCCAGCAACTGAATAGCATATCGGGATAGGGAATGGAAACGGGACTCATACACAACAACCGATGAGTTCCGCTGATCAATAGTAGCAAACTCATCCTTCATTCGGTCCCTCAGAGTACGCGGGAAGTACTTGTCCAAAAACACAGAGTAAACCAGTACCCAATTCAACGGAGGAGACCCAGCTGTCCTACACTCCACATAAGCCCTCCACCAAAGCTTGACATCACCTAAGAACTGGAACGTCACAAACTCTACCCCGTACTTATCCAGGGCCCCCATCTTATAGAGTCGCTCATAACAGTCGATGATGAACTCATATGCGTCCTCCGATTCAGTACCATAAAACACAGGAGGCTTCATATTTGTGAAGTTCCAAAACAGATCATGTTCCTTACCAGCCATCACTAGTCCTACAACAGGCCTCGGGAAGGCCTCAAAACCCAGAACTTCATCCAAGCGAGGAGCCACAGCTACCGCGTGCTGAACCCCTGGAGCGTGTGCTCTGTTAGGATCTGGAGCCACTACCCTTGCGGCCCAACTTGCTGCACCCACTGGTATAGCTCCGGTCTGTGCTAACCCGCGTACAGATTTAGCACTTGTGCCATTGCGTCTGGTACACCCTGGGCAGTTGCAGCTCCTGGTGGAACTGGTATTGCTGCTAGCTGTTCTGGTGCGGCTGTAACTCCCACTACCTCGTTAGGGACCACAGGAGGTACGGGGTCAACCACTGGGATGCCACCCCCAGCTTGGGCCACCCCTCTACCAGCTCCTCTGCCTCAGCATCTTCCTCTAGCTGCTGCCGCACGTGTTCTTGCAATCGGTGAGAAAATGAAGGATAGTCAGATACCAATTTTAATCAGTAGATACCAATTGGAATCAAGTAGCACGAAAGAAGAAAGAAAATAGAGTTTTCCTAGTGTCCAGCAGCCTCTCGAAGATAAGTACAGACGTCCCCGTACCGATCTACAAGACTCTGCTAAACATGTCCTGGTACGATGAGATCGACGAACCTAAAGCTCTTATACCAACTTTGTCAGGACCTAACTCGCCATGACCGGCACCCAACTAAATCCTAGTGGGTGAACCAACACACAAGATCTCTATTCATTTACGTCTGATTTTATATTAAACAAGTCAAATGATTATACTCATTCACGCATCAAATAAAATGGGTAAGTCATGCCATAAAATACTTAAACAAGTGCAGAAGTCTAACTATTACAAATTCCCCAATCCGAAAGTCATCGTACAGGACTCTAAACCAAAAACACGTCTAAGAATTGAAATCGGTCTAATAAATATCCATAATATCCAGAATAAGAAAAGACATCATAAGTAGAAGATCTTCGAGCGGCCTGGCATAAGAAGGAGCTCACCCCAAAATCTGTCAGCAATTATCCTCCACGCTAGATGTGAGGACAGGTAGCGGTCTCTATATCAAAATCTGCACTCAAAGAATGCGGCAAGGTAGTATCAGTACAAACACTATGCACCGGTAAGAATCATAGGCCGACTAAGACTAGTATCATGCATATCATATGAATCACTAAAATAAACAAGCCAGTCAATCACACATGAATATCAATACATCACAACACGTCATCCACAGACAAACACAACAGATCACCAAATTGTCAAGAATCACAAACACGTTAACTACAACGGAGATAAAAGTACACTATACCCCCACTTGCTGTACACACATGCTATCTGATGTAATAGCTTAGTAGTCATGACCTGCAGGGACTAATGGTGTCCATGTACCACTCGTTCTGGAACACTCCTCGGACCCAAGCACAACCTCCGCTCCGGAATTAACCTCGGACTAGGGATATAACAATAAACCTCTCATTTTTGGAACTAACCTCGGACCGTGATCCCATAATCAAGGCCACATATGTGCCTTGTCATACCTTTTACAGAACAGTGTTTCTTACCTTCTCAATATTCATATGGACCTCATCATTTCATGTCATAATACCCTCGAGAAGACTATATTAACTTCTCCTCACAATACAACCACTTCAGATTAAATCACACAAGAATAATGGCATGAAGCCTACACGACATTCAATCACAAACAAATAGGAGCTTAACCACACAATATCATGTAATGAGTACTAGACATACTTTATCCTAATGAAACCATAAAGATACATTCAACTAACCAGTCTAACTCAAGTAAACCGTAACCTACCTCAAAGCAGAGCTGGAACAATGCAAGTCACTCGGCTACAACCTTTCCTTTCCTCAAACCCTCAGAACACTCAAAGTCTAGAATTAGAGGGCTCAATGAGTCATAATACTCAATCACAAGTTCCAACGCAAGAATACCCTTCCCTTACCCCATTCCAAAGGTTGGATGATTTTCTAGGTGATAAACAACCTATTTAGACCCATAGTAATCATTAATCATCAATTTATAACAACATTCTATCCATATTCCCATTACAAGCAGTTTTCCATGGCAAAGACACCATTTTTATAGAACCTTAGGTCTCCAATCGCTTAGTTTATGTCTTTAAATGTTCAATTTATGACAAATAGAAACTAACCCACGCATTTAGATGATGACTAAGCGATAATAACCATAACCCATCTAGTTCAGAAGTTTCATTAATATTCTAGGGTTTCTAATTCAATTTCACCATTAAAGACCCATGGGGATGATTACAATAATGAAGGGGAAAGAAATGATAGAATGAAAGCAATGAAACTTACCTCACAAGATTGTCTTGGCCTATCTTGAAAATTCTCTCTAAGTATTTGTTGGGAAGTATGTTGGGGTGTTATGAATGTGAAAATAAAACTAAGGCATTTAAAACCCGGTTACTGCCTCCCGTCGATCACTGGGGCAGTCGCTACGCCGCTGCAACGGTCCCGCTATAGCGGTCCCCAACTTTATCGCTTGACCGCTATGGCGGTCGGTTCACCACTATAGTGATACCGCTATAGCGGTCCACCTTCCGCCATAGTGGCCACCAAAGAAATGGTTGCACGCTGGAAGTGTTCGAGGCACTACTATAGTGGTACCACCACAGAGGTAATCCCACCACTACCACGGTCCAATTTGGGCAGTGAGGTCGGTTTCTGTCCAGTTTTTCTCCCTATCACCCCACATTTCATCCAAGACCTCAAAACACAATACAAAACATGCACACATACAAAAAGATGCCCTACGAATCTACCCGCAGCCTCCGAATTTCCAATGGAGTCCTAAATCCAATAACGACCGAATGGGTCGTTACAGTTCCAGAGCCTCGGGTTTCCAGTATAGGGGTGATTCAAGCCAGATGAGGCCACCCTTACCACGATGTGCGCAGTGTGGTAGGCTACATTTAGGATGGTGCCGCTTGGGTTCAGATGCTTGTTATCCCTGCGGCCAGACAGGCTATATGATGCATGACTGTCCATCGAGAGGCGGTAGAGTTATGGTTCAGCCCATAGGATCAGTAGCAGGTTCTTCATTATCTGTACGCCCTCTGGGGAAAATCTCTCAGACATCAACAAGTCATGGTAGAGGTGGAAGGGGAGCATTTAGTTCCAGCGGTCCTCAGAATCACATCTATGCACTAGCTGAGCGATAGGATCTCGAGTCTTCACCTGATGTGGTTACAAGTATATTATCAGTATCTTCTCACGATATATTTGCATTGATTGATGCATGCTCTACATTTTCATATGTTACTCCTCTTATCGCTGGTCAACTTAGAGTGAAACCTGATTCAATTAAACCTTTTGAAGTTTCTACACCCGTTGGTGACCCGGTGATAGCTAGTCGGGTATATACAAATTGTATGGTTGTAGTCTGTGACCGTGATACCATGGAAGATTTGATTGAACTGAATATGGTAGATTTTGATGTTATTATGGGTATAGATTAGTGGCTTCCTGTTATGCCAATGTTGATTGTAGGATAAAAATGGTTCGTTTCCAGTTCCCAGGAGAACCAGTTCTAGAGTGGAAGGGTAATACAACGTCTCTGAGAGGTAGGTTTATTTCCTATCTTAAGACAAGGAAGATGATTGCTAAGGGGTGTATTTATCATCTAGTTCGGGTTCAGAATACCGAAGCGAAGCCACCAACTCTTTGTCACGACCCAACTAGTGGGCTATGACGGGTACCCTAAACTGACTACCGAGCACCACTCATCATGCTGTCTATCATACTCAACCTAAACATATATCAATCTCAACACCAGACTCATCATGACATAATCTCCAAATATCTCTCAAAACATGGGTGTATACTTAGGCCCATAAGGCTACAAAATGATATACAAATATAGGCTAAAGAAGTCTCATAACATCTATTACCTACACCTAAGTATCTACGAGCCTCTAACCGGAATACTGAAGTCATAAGGATGGGACAGGACCCTGCCATGCCCCAAATATGTACACAAATGAATATAATAATAGGTTGCACCTCCGGAGTAGTGGGGTGCTCCTGTACAACTGCTGAGTAAGCTCCTAAGCGTCTGGACCGTCTCCCTATCTACCTGTGGATATGAACACAGCGTCCATAATGAAAAGGACGTCAGTACGAATAATGTATTGAGTATGTAAGGCATATATGGTTACATAATAAGGAAATATAGAAAGCATAAGAAGAAAAGATAACTGTAACTGCTTGCCTCTTGAGGCGGAATCATGCATGCTCACTTTTACCTTTAAAACCACATCATAACACATATATACAGATATAAGTAAGCTGTCTGAGTCATATGTCATCACTAGCCCGCGTCCGGGATAGTCATCTCACACCACCCACTAGTGGTGCTGCCCGTGCCATATAGACACGGTGTTATTATCATTATCTGTAAGCCACCCATTACACCCAGCGTAGTGGTGCTGCCCGGCCGTATAGGCACTGTGTAATCATATATAAAAATAAGCATACATGTGAGCCCAATCAAAGCTACAATCATATCGGAGTGACATAAGGTCAGGAACCTCCGATTATGTTATGGCACCATCATCATCGTTACGCCTCACCTTGAAAGAACTAATATCATGAGGTGAGGCAACAACAAGGAATAACATCAATGAAATAATAAACATAGGATTATCAAGCTCGTGAAAGCATCATTATCATCATCACTATCATAGAACATATCTCATAAGAAGCTCTTAAAAATCTTTAACTCTCATCTTTTGGAATGTAACAAGGTCATGGGAGTATAAAAAAGAAATCATAATATAGAATTCATGCCTTTGAAAGAAGGGAACTAGCCTTACATACCTTTATGTCTTCTTAATGACTACGAGTTCTCCTTCCAAGCTCACGATTCTACATTCAAGAGAATCCATACAATATTAGCTCCTTGAGAACATGCTTAAATCTAGACTAAAGCGACTAAAAGGCTAGCGAAAATTGGGCACCATTTACTTTGTTCCTACAACTTTCTCCATATAATCAACAACTCCCAAATATCATTAACAACACCCAAGACATCATAATCAATAAACTTCTTCAAGTTAAACATTATTCAATTCTCAACATTCCCTATCAAAATCCTTCATAACCCTAACTATGGCACAATACTGTATCCATCCTCATACGATGCTTGTACAACACCTTTAATACCATTCATAGTAAGATTATTCTCATTACATATCAAGAACTATGATTCAAGTCAAGTTACTATTCCAGAATACGAATATTTCCATATTTGAACCCCATACTCTACTTTATTCCATAATCCAAGTCTTTCAACCACTCAATATTCTTGATGGCATGGAATGAACATAAAACTCACCTTTTATGATATAGGAATGAGATTTGGATGGAAATACTTTAATTGGAGAGAAACCCAACTTCAATCCCAAAGAGATTCTTGGCTTCTAGCAACCCTAATGAACATCCAAACACTTGATTTCCTTGATTACTGGTGTTTGATCTTTGATTCACCTTGAATTTATGTTAGTATGGTTTATGGAATGTTCTAGAGCTCTTGAGAGGTATGGAGAATGAATGACATGACCGTCGAACCCCCTCTTCGCAGAACTGCAGTAAAGTTTCATTTTGACGAACTTTCCTCCCTTTCCTCAAATGTCTTTGGAATCTTAATTAGAACCATTAAGTATCCCTTCTTATTTGTAGGGACATCATATACACCTTAATTTATGTTAGTCTATTCATCGCTCAGCAACCTAAAATTCTGACGTGTAACACTTTTCAATCTGTTCCAGTAGTGAATGAGTTTCCAGATGTGTTTTTGGACAAGCTTCCAGGTCTTCCACCTGAACGGGAGATTGATTTTTCCAACCGAATACTAAGCCAATATTTATTCCTCCTTATAGGATGACACCTGCAGAATTAAGGGAGTTGAAAGAGAAATTAAAGGATTTGCTAGAAAAAGGCTTTATCCGGCCTAGTTCATCGCTGTGGCGAGCACATGTGTTGTTTGTAAGAAAGAAGATGGTTTGCTGCGAATGTGTATCGACTATAGGCAGTTGAATAAGGTGACGATAAAGAACAAGGACCCCCTTCCAAGGATTAAGGATTTATTTGATAGGTTGCAGGGTGCCAAATGGTTCTCAAAGATAGATTTGAGATCAGGGTACCACCAGGTAAGAGTTGGAGAGAAGGACATTCCGAAGACGGCCTTCAGGACCAGATATGGTCATTTCGAGTTTCGGGTAATGTCGTTCGGGTAGATAAATGCACCAGCAGTATTTATGGACTTAATGAACGGTGTATTCAGGCCTTTCCTAGATTTATTTGTGATCGTGTTTATCGGTGATATCTTGGTATATTCTCGAACCGAGGCAGAATATGTAGATCATTTACGTGTTTTCCTTAGAGTTCTTCAGGCTCGGGAGTTATATGCGAAGCTCTCTAAATGTGAGTTCTGGTTGAAATCTATGACTTTTCTAGGGCACATTATTTCAGCTGATGGTATTCGGGTGGATACCCAGAAGATTGAAGCTGTGATGACTTATCTGAGGCCTACAACACCTACTGAAGTTCGTAGTTTTCTGGGTTTGGCACGTTATTACCGAAGATTTGTAGAAGGTTTTTCTTCTATTTCTGTACCTCTGATGAAGCTAACTCAGATATCATCCAAATTTCAATGGACGGATGCTTGTGAGCATAGTTTTCAGGAGCTAAAGAACAGATTGACTTTGGCCCAGTTCTGACACTTTCAGAAGGATTGGAAGGCTATGTCATTTATTGTGATGCCTCAGGCATTGGGTTAGGTTGTGTGTTGATGTAGCACGGTAAAGTTATTTCTTATGCTTCAAGGCAATTGCAGATACATGAGAAAAGCTATCCAACCCATGATCTAGAGTTGGCTGCAGTGATTCATTCACAAAAGATGTGGAGGCATTATTTGTATGGCATTCATGTTGATATTTATACAGACCATTAGAGTCTCCAATAAATTTTCAAGCAGAAGGAGACGATATTAGCATCTTGTATCATCCAGGGAAGGCGAACGTCGTAGCCGATGCCCTTAGTCGTAGATCCATGGATAGCTTATCTGATGTTCAGCCAGAGAAGAGGGAATTAGCTTGTGAGCTTCAGCAGTTAGCTAGCCTAGGAGTTCGATTATTAGACACGGGCAATACGGGAGTTACTATTCAGTATTCAGCCGTTTCATATTTAGTAGTTGAGGTGAAAGAGCGTCAGTATGAGGATCCCATGTTAATTCATTATAGAGATATATCTCCTCGGAAGAGAAAGTCACTATTTGAGATTTCTGTAGATGGAGTTCTCAGATATCGAGGAAGGTTATGTGTTCCTGATGTTGCAGGATTGGGTCGCCAGATTTTGCGGGAAACCTACTGTTCCCGTTATTCTGTTCATCTGGGAGAGACAAATATGTATCATGGTATTAAGTCAATTTATTGGTGGGACGGAATGAAGAAAGATATAGCAGAGTTTGTAGCCTAATGTCCTAATTGTCAACAGGTAAAGATTGAGCATCAGAAGCCCAATGGATTATTGCAAGCCATTGAGATTCTGACTTGGAAATGAGAAGTAATTAATATGGATTTCATTACATTTTTGCCTCCCCGTTCTCAGCATAAGTATGATTCCATATGGGCAATTGTGGATAAACTTACGAAATAAGCTAATTTTCAACCTATCAGAACTACGTACTTGGCTAGAAATTATGCAAAGCTTTATATTAAGGAGATAGTACGACTCCATGGTGTTCCAGTATCCATTATCTCGGATAGAGGATCACAGTTTACAGCTAATTTTTGGAAGTCTTTCCAAAACGGTTTGGGGACTCAAGTGTCATGACCCAAACCGCTGGGCCATGACTAGTGTCTGAATTGGACACTCGGATAGGAACCTGTTAAATACAATCAGACTGATACTAAGGACAATGTGGAAATCTGCAAAAGCATGACGTGAACTCATAATGCCATAGATAATAATGAACCTATCTCATGAGCAGTCACATTTAACCCAACACAACAAAGTATGCAGGCCGGGAAGGCTACCACTATACATGAGAATATCCAAAACGAACTACATCTATATGGCTAACCAGATCATATATACAACCCACATATATCTACAGACCTCTAAGAGTATAGCAGAATCTATATCAAAAGGATCTGTACCAAAATATCTCAAGCTCCGGAACAATGGAGCTCTCCAAGCAGCTGGGCAGAGGTCCTAAGCCGAAGGATCACCAAACTGGGTGTCTGTACCTGCAGGCATGAAACGCAGCCCCCGAAGAAAGGTGGTCAGTGCGGAAAATGTACTGAGTATGTAAAGCATGAAGTACAATAAAGAAGATCATGGCTGAGCAAAAAGTTGACAGGAGACGAGTATGATAATCAAAGATGCCAATGCATCTGTTCCTTATAAGTTGAGTCATGCATACATATATAATATATCGTACCCGGCCCTCTAGTGAGGGACTCGGTGAAATATAATACATACCCGGCCCTCTAGTGAGGGACTCGGTGAAATGTAATACGTACCCGGCCCTCTAGTGAGGGACTCAGTGAAACATATAATATATATACCCAGCCCTCTAGTGAGGGATTCGGTGAACAATGCAATGAAACTGTGCACGATTACGTACCCGGCCCGGGACTCGGTGACTAATATATTAACGGTATGCACGAGTAGAATATCATGAGCAACCATATGCAAACTAAATCATCATCTGAGACTCAATAGAATAATTAGAATAAACCAACACTTGAGAATCAAAGACAATTATCATGTCAAGTACCACTGAGAATTAGAGTTCATTGGAGTCATGTATGTTCGTCGTTCGCTCAATTTATGTAATTCATGCGGAAAAAAAAAGGGTTAACTTTACATACCTTGAAGCTTATCTATTCGCTCAATTTCTACTTCTCGAACTCGCAAGTCTACAATTAGGGAATTCATACTATCGTTAGGCTCGTTACCAAATGCTTATCCTAAGCCTTTAAATTAACTCTTTCTAGGATCTGCCGAAACTTCGGCAGCACTTTCCCTGTTTGTATCCCTAGCCCGAAATCACAATTACCAACAACCAACAATAACAAAAACAACATAACTAACATCAACATACTCCATAAGACACCCCATATGATATTTATCCGATTTTTCAACCAACTACTTCGTTATACGGCTACCTAATCGTTCTATTCCCATAGTAAACCAAGACTAGCATTAATAATAAGAGATTCATACCTTCCTCCAGATAATATTGCTATATATTCACTTTTTACCACCTTGGACTGAGCGAAACGCGTTGTTATACGATTTTGTAATCGCAACTATAGGCTACCTGGACCGGAATTCGGGGATTATACCTGATCCGGGCTAAAATTTGATGTTTAGAACTTGTGGGAGGTTTTTCAGAATTTTGGGGATTTTTTTGGTGTTTTGGATGAAGAAGGGGTGGGGGGGTAAGCCCCCCTTATATAGAGTTCCAGAAACTGCCCCAACCGACCTAACGCGCTGACCTATTTTTTCTGCCTGCGCATTCGTTCATTAAAAAGGTCATAACTTTTAATCCCAATGTCGTGTGAGGGCCCACGACCTACGGTTTGAAATCTCTTTCAATTATCTACAACTTTTATTCTTGGCGTTTTTCCAAATTCCAAACTTATAATAGCGTTTAGGCCCCTCCAAGTCAAATCATCCGAAAACGTTTCCTTAAATCGTCCTTTTAGAGGGCTTATGCCCATATTTGGCTTAAGGGTCCTTCTTAGGACTTGCTCAACTTTCCATATACTACTCATATGTCTTTTATAAAACTCCAGCGTGTGGACCCCACTTAGCCTATAGCAACGAGGGCTTCGCATCAAGTAACGTATGAACTAATTTACACTATACGGTCTCCAAATGTCATATATATATATATATATATATAGTCTTATGTTAAGATCATAAAATCTGCATCCCTGGCCCGAGCCTGAATTTGCTTAGCGCGTTCGCGCCCTGTGGTGGCGCGTTCGCGCTGAGTTGGCCCATGGCCTCCTGCGCGTTTGCGCAGGCTATTTTCCTAGCCTACCATCCCAACTTGCAACGTCCGTATTTCCTTACCCCAATGTCCTATTGAGGGGCTGTTGACGCCTACGAAGCTCAACGTTCAACCACGAGGTGTAACAATTTGTCGCTTATTGAGTTTGCATATAACAATAGTTACCATTCAAGGATCCAGATAGCCCCGTATGAGGCCTTATATTGGCAAAAATGTAGATCACCAATTGGATGGTTCGAAGTAGAGAAGACTAAATTAGTAGGGCCAGATTTGATCCAGCAAGCGGTAGAGGAGGTCAAGCTTATTTAGGATCGATTATTGATAGTTCAGAGTCGTCAGAAGTGTTATGCAGATAATCGCCGACGAGACGTGGAGTTCCAAGTTGATGATTGGGTATTCCTAAAGGTGTCACCTATGAAAGGTGTTATGAGATTTGGTAAGAATGGTAAGTTTAGTCCTCAATATATTGGGCCTTAAAGGATTGTATGCAAAGTAGGCCAGGTGGCGTATGAGTTAGATCTACCTTCAGATTTAGAGTTAGTTCATCTTGTTTTCCATGTATCAATGATTCACAAGTGTATTGGAGATCCTTCTAGAATTGTACCCATAGATGATGTTAAAGTTACCGAGCAATTATCTTTTGAAGAAATTCCCATTGCTTTTCTAGATAGGCAGGTTCAGAGATTGAGGACTAAGGATGTAGCTTTAGTAAAGGTCCTCTGGAGGAATAGGAATAAAGAAGAAATGACTTGGGAAGCTGAAGAAAATATGAGATCCAGGTATCTACACTTGTTTCCCCTTCCAGAGGAGGTTCAGACGGAGACACCATTGTCATCAGGTGCATAATGCTTTCTTTTGTGATTTCTTGGTCGTGTGGGACCATTATTGTTATTGTTGTTATGACCCTATAAGGCATTGTATATTTTGGGTTGTTGTGATAGGATGGTAGTTGTATACATGTGAAACTCTGCCGAAATTTTTGTAACATTCAGGGACGAATGTTCTTAGGGGGGAAAGATGTTACATCTTGGAAAATTTTGCATCGTTTGCATTATGAGTAAACTAACGTAAGTTCAAAGTGGACATGAATCCCTTACAATTTTAAGTAGGGTATCTAATAATTTTAAGTATGTACCTTAAGGTTTTGGAGTTAAATGAATCGGCGGAAGTAAGTTCGTTGAAAGTTAGGATTGGTGTCATGTTTTGGGAAGATTTCGTGTCATTTGAGTTATACATTTCTTACCATTACCTTGAGATGGGGTTATAGGGATTCTTAGATGGTTAATGAATTTTTATACAAGTGCTAAGAAGGTCTCATAAGGATTGGAGGTCAAACGAATCGAAAAGAACGCATCTTCGCGATAATTGGAAATTTAAGGCAGTATGCTGCCGCAAACTATGTTTGAGGTACAGCATACTAGCTGAAAACTCGCCATTTTTGCTGAGCCTACTGCCCAGCACAACCCCCATGTTGTGGAGGGAGTATGCGGCCGCATATTGAGTATGTGGTTCCGCATACTCCTCGCAACACGAGACGGTGGGGCCGTTTTCAGCCCTTTTTAAGTTCCAAAAGACCCAATTTTTCACTTTCATTTTCCACACTTTTCTCCCCACATTATTAAAGACTTCTTGAAGGTTCTCTAACAATTAAAAACCTTCGTCACCATTAAAAGAGAAGATCAAACATCAAAACCCCAAGATAATCCACGGAAGGTGATTATCTTTGTTTCTCCTCAATGTTGTGATGAACTTGATCTTGGAAGAAGTTGAGGGAGGATAAGTTCTTCTATTATAGGATATGTTCTTCATCTTTTTTATATGATTAAGTTGATTTAAAAGGTTTAGCAAGTCTTGGCGAGGAAAGAATCATAGTAGAGGGGCCACAAAGTTCTAAATTGAAGTTGATGGCTATGAGTTTGACTTGAAAAGGGATTTTGGATTAATTTAGGGTTAAATTGAATATAATTCTTTGATTATGGTAGTTTGGATGTTGTTATTTTTTATTGGGATTTGTTTTGGAATTCGGTGGCAGTAGAAAAAATAGGAGAAGTGCTGCCCAAATTCTGCTAGCTCATTAGCTACTCTAGTTTGAACTTATGAGTGTTTTCAAGACTTAAATTTAGTATGAATCCTATTGAATGTATATTTGCAAGATTGGGGGGAGAACGTTAAGTAGTTAAGGAGACGTAAAAGTATGTTAAGGCTAACCCCTTTCTTTCTTAAGGCATGACTCCTTTGTTGTGAACCTACACATGATATCCATAATATCCCTATTCCTAGAAATGCTAGAAGCTTATGATTCTCAAAGTTCTTATGGTATCGTTGATAAATGTTCTCCATGATGCTGATTCCGTTTCTAGAGTTACCAAAGCTTATCGTTCTTGATGTTCTCATTATATTATTGAGCTTGTTGCATGATTATTAATCTTGTGCATTGTTGTTGATCTCATCTTATAATAGTTGTTCCTTCAAGGTGAGATATAGCGATGATGATGATTCCATAATGGCAATCTGAGGTTTACCGACCTTACCTCACTCTGATAGAGTTATAACTTTCATTTGGGCTCTCATGCATGCTTTATATATATGTATGTATTTTCTCACACCGCGTCATGCTATAGTCGGCTGGGAAGGCACGTAGATGTGAACACCACTGCAGTGGGCAGGTTATGTGGTTACCCCGGAAGCGGGATGCCCCGGTCGCGAGATGATGATAACAACACCGAGCCTAAATGGCCGGGCAGGATACTATATATATGTATGTATGAAAATATGTTTTAAAAAAATGCTAAGCAGGCATGACATCCTTCTTAAGAGGCACACAGAGGTATATATTGATCTCTTTCTCTTATGATTTCTTCATGCTTTTGTTATTATGTTATTCCTGCCTTCTATACTAGGTACATTATTCATACTGATGTCCTTTTGTTTATGGACGCTGCGTTCATGCCTGCAGGTAGGCAGGGAGACGGACCTGACCCCTAGGCTGCTTCATCAGTGATTATATAGGAGCTCTCAATTTGTTTCGGAGCTGCGATTCAGCTGGTATTATTCTTTTGTGTATGTATATAGGCATGGCAGAGTCCAGTCCTATTACACCTCGCACTTTCAGAGCTTGAGCATGCCACTTACTTCACCGTATTAATGGAGTATTGGAGACGTCCCATGAAGGTTTGGAAGGTACAAGCCATGGGAAGTACGTAACAATGAAGTAAAGGATGAATTACGATCTCGTAAGTCGTAACCGGGAAGGACAACCTTGGAGCCAAGGGACATGACCATTATCAAGTATTATTAATGATAAATATCATGTATGGAGAGTTTCGGAAGATTCCGGGACCAAGCAAATCAAAGAAAATAAGTTTATCGAAAGTTTGGAAAACAATTAGAAGAATTTTGGATAGAATTTTGGGCCAAATTTGGAGAGGTATATCTCAAGGTATATTAGGAGTTTTAAGGTGTTTCAAAAGCCTAAAATGAAGTTCGGCGAGTCTAGTTTCCAACGCAACAAACCAGTCGTCAAAACGACATCGGAGTAGGGAGTTATGGCCATTTTAAGATAAAGACTCCAAGCTGCCAAATGGCTTCTGCGGGTGCCACTTGAGAAGGTCGGTGGAACCGACTTATGAGGGGTATAAATACCCCCATTAACTCTATTTTTTCAGAATTTTTACATTCTCAATAGTCCTAGAAACTTCCCAACACATCCCTCAAACATATTTAGGCCATCAAATCAATAATTTAACAAGATTACACCAAACTAGTACATCAAAGGTGATTGTTTTTGCTTCTACTTCATGTTGTGGTGAGTTTGGTCTTGAAGAAAGTTGGTGGGGATAATGTTCTACAAGTATAAGGTATGTTATTCATCCTATCTCTTATGTTGAGTTGATTTGAAGGTTTAGCAAGTGTTAAAAGTGAAAATATTTATGGAGGAAATGTCAGAAAGTGTTGTGCTGTAGTTGTTGTGTTCATGGACTGTCTTGAGCATGTTGTGGCCATGTGGATGGGCTGATTTACATGTATAGAGATGGTATCTAATGTTGTTGGTGTGTTGATGAGATTATGCTCCTTGATTGGGAAGAAAGGAAGTGTATATTGTTGTTGTGTGTTTAAAAACATCGTGTGGGATGTTTTATGGAATATTTTGGTATTGATGATGATGTGGTTGATATTGGTATTACTATTGTTATTATTTTGTTGGTATTGTGATTTCGGGCTAGGGATATAAACAGGGGAGATGCTTCCAGAATTTCGGCAGATTTTAAAAGGAATTAATTTGAGGGCTTAAGACAAGCATTTGACGATAAGCCTAACGATAATATGAATTCTCTTGAATATAGATTTACAAGCTCGGGAGGATAAGAGTTAAATAGTTAAAGTTAAGAAAATTAAGACGACCGAAAAGGTATGTTAAGGCTCGTCCCATTCTTTCAAAGGCATGATTCCTTTGGTATGATTCCATAAATGTTTCCATAAACTCCTTGATTTGAAAAGCTAGAAGTTCATAATTCTTAAAGCTTCTTATGATGTTAAAGATGAGAATGATTCTATGATGATTACAATGAAAATGATGATTTTATGTTCAAAGGTCTCAAGTTATGATTTCAACGATGGTATGAAAATGTTGAGCTATTTCATGATTTTCTCGATTTATTTCATTGTTATTGACCTCACCTTATGAATTGTTCCTTCGAGGTGAGATATAGAGCTATTGGTTCTTCCATAACGTGAATCGGAGGTTACCGACCTTACGTTGCTCCGATAAAGTTGTAGCCTTCATACGAGCTTTCATGCATGTTATTTACATTATGTATATGAATATGATATATATGGATCGGGCCGTACGTTTCTCGGTACTAACTTATATGGATCGGGCCGTACGTTCCTCGGCACTAACTTATATGGATCGGGCCGTACGTTCATCAGCACTAACTTATATAGATCGGGCCGTACGTTCCTCGGCACTAACTTATATGGATCGGGTCGTACGTTCCTCGGCACTAACATATGATATTTATGGATCAGGCCGTTCGTTTCGTAGAAAAATTATATACTTTTGGATCGGGTTTTACGTACCACAGCACTAACATTTATGGATCAGGTTGCACGTTCCGCAACACTAATACTTATGTTAGATGTGTATATATGTATATAGGTTCTTGTGTGCATATGATTTTAAGATGTACAGGTTATCCCTCCTATTCCATGTTACCTTTCACATCTTATATGTTATTATTTATGCTTTACATACTAAGTACATTATTCATACTGACCCCCTTTCTTCGAGGGGTTGCGTTTCATGCCCGCAGGTACAAAAACTCAGTTTGGTGATCCGCCAGTCTAGGACTTCTGCTCAGCTGCTTGGAGAGCTCCATTGTTCCGGAGCTTGAGTCATTTTGGTACAGATCCATTTGACATAGACTTTGTTATACTCTTAGAGGTCTGTAGACATGTGTGGGTTGTATATATGGTTTGGTCAGCTATACGGATGTAGTTCGTTTTAGATATTCCCGCATATAGTGGCAGCCTTGTCGGCTTGCATATTTTGTTATTTTTGGTTAACTGTGACTCCTCAAGAGACAGGTTCATTTTGATATATGGCATTATGAGTTTACAGCATGTTTTTGCAAATTTTCCACATTGTCCTAGTATCAGTCTAATTATAGCTAGCAGGTTCGTATACGAGTGTCCAGCTCGGGCACTAGTCATGGCCCATCGATTTGGGTAGTGACATGTCCTATCACCCCCGAACCATGGCCTGGGCATGACACAGCACACAGTGCCTGACTGTCTATAACCTAGCGAACTCATTGCTGCTGAGTCTAACAGTTGTATCATGAAAGCATGCAAGATATAAAATGAACCAAGAGAATATTCTAAATCAAATATAATAGAGGATGCGAAATAAATGTTGTGAGGCAAAACCAACATAACTGACTAAAGACTGTGTCTATGAAACCTCTATGATAAAAATACTTAAGAATAACTAGGTCAGGACAAGACCCTGACATGCCTCAAATACTAATGAACTATCTAATACTTGAAAGCCGGAAATGGACGGGAAGCCCTGAATGAGAGGGGCTCACCAACTAGCTGATGTACTCAAAGTGCTAGAAGCTAAGCGACTGCTGTATCCTCCTGAAAGTCAGACTCTGCACCGTGAAGTGCAGTCCCATACATAAGGACGTTAGTACATTTGAATTGTACAAGTATGATAAGAAACTGAAGCAATGATAAAGGATACATGAATAATAAAGTATAATGAAACAGAAAACTCATATCATGAGTTGATCTGTATAGAAACCACCTATGCAAATATCATGTAACTATGGCCTCGGGCCCAATAAATAATGAGATCTCAAAGCTATTGCCTTAGGCCCAAAATAATTACATATGCATATGAATCATACCTATGGCCTTGGGCCCAATCAAACATGAAGCAACGGGGGTAAAACTAACAACTGACTCTTTATCATGATAGATGACTTAGAATGCATTTTGAGACTCGTAGATTGAATTACAATTCTTTTAGATTAATCTAGGGTCCATAGCATGCATAAAAAAGTATGAACATAATCAAAAAACTGAACTCTAACCCTAAGTTATAAAAATCAAGAACTAAGGCAAAATCATGAACTTGCTGGATCACTCGGAATTATGATTATTGAGGTATGAAGATGATTAAACAATATTCCTTATGTAGATAGTATGCTTAACATACCTGGAATTACTCCCAAACTTGAATAATAATCTGGTCTTGGAAAAGAGTTCCAAGGTTTTACTCTTTATGCTCTCTAATGGGGTTTTCTTGAAAACCCTATGTTAAGAACATAGTTTCATGATTAGATTAAGAGCATATCTGATAGAACTATTTTGGAAGAGCTTGGAATGACTTACCTTGCTGTTTTGGTTTGTTTAGAGAAGAACATTTCGATTCTAGGGCTTGGAATTATGAACAACGAAATAAAATAACTGAAGGCTGGTATTTATAGGTTTTGGTGCGGTTACACCTCGGAAATTTTTTCGTTAATGCGCAGTGAATAGAATAATGAAGGGCACGAAGTATACGATGTTTTGATAAGTAATAAATATCCTTGATTACCCTAATTGAGATTTCAAAGACATTCGAGGTAAGAGAAGAAAGTTTGCTAAGAAAGGCAAGGCATACGTTATGTATCAGAAGAGATTTACGAGTACCGAATTAATGATGACTTAATGATGTTTTGGAGAAGAGTTATATCGTCCCTTAGATTGTTAATGAGGTGCTAAAAAAGTGCTAAGAAGTTTCCATAAGGATTGGAGATCAAACGAGTCGACGAGAGCAAGTTCGAAAAAGCTGGGCATTATATGGCCTAACATACTGGCCGTATAAAATATACTGGCCGTATGTTAGGCCGTATATTGTGCCCAGGATGGAAAGCTCTCTGGACCAAATCTACGTCTAGACATACGGTCCATATAAATTATACGGACCGTATGTTAGTCCATAGAACCAAGTCGGGACAGATTGGGAGTTATTAAAAAAGGGGACCAAGTTCATTACATTTCATTTCATCTTCACTCCCCTTCTCTCAAGAACTCTCTAGAATATTTCTCCATACCTCTCCCATAAGAATTCAAGAGAAATTGATGATCAACTTCATCAAACCAAGAGAACAAGTGTAAGAAACTCATTAAAGCTCATCCAAGACAAGAAATCCAAGTGGAAGTGGAACTAGGGTTTTACTCAAGTGAAGTGTTTCCACCCAAAGTCCATTACTACACCATATAAGGTAAGTTTTATGGTCTTTCCATGTTGTTTAAGGTATTGAGAGGTTGAAAGACTTGGATTGTAGAAGGAGATAGAAAGTGGGTCATGAATGTGAGAATAGTGGCATTTTTGAGTAGTAGATTGGAACGAGTCATGATTCTTGATATGTTGTGATTATAATTATGCTATAATTGACATTATGAACATGGAATAGACATTGTATCTGGGTGAATGTAATAGTGTGCTATGACTATGGATATGGATTATTTGAACTGAATTGGGAAATATGGATAATGTAGGTGAATAAAGACTATTGCTATGATGTTGTGAATGTTATTATAGATGTTTGGGCGTTGATATATGATATGGACGAAGTTGTATAAACAAAGGAGATGCTGCCCAATTTTCTCTAGCTTTAGTCAAGTATGCTAAGCTATCGATTTTCTAATGTTAGTATAAACTCTAATGAAGGTAGAAACGTGAGCATTGAAGGAGAACGTTCAAGCGATAGAATAGCTAAACGAAAAGGTATGTAAGGCTAACCCCACTTTCAATAAGACATGGTTCCTTGGCTATATATCTATTCTTTCATGAGGCTATACTGTCCTCCAAACGATCTTATCTTTCACGACTACTAAAGCTCATGATTCTCGTTATGTTACGATTCTATTAAATTCCTTATATGATGCCAAAGATGCTTATGAGCTCTTATGTATATGTGTCTATGTATGACTATTATGTAATACCGAGCTTATATGGCCGGGTATGATATGTATTGCGCGCACACCACTGCAGTTGGGTACGGATAACCCTGAGCCTTGGTAGGGCTAGGTATGTATAATCACCGGGCCTTGCCATGGCCGGGTATGTGAAACACCGATCCCTCATGGTCGGGTATGCTATGAATACGAATATGAATGCGAATATGGATATGTAAATGTACATAAATACGGATACAAATACGGATACGAATATGGGTATATGGATATGTACATGTGTATGTACAGAAGCACGCATTAGAAATGGAAGGTCCCTATGAAGGGCAAGTAAGTGTTTATGACGATGGTTCTACTACATCCCATCTTATGCTATTTCTTATGTTGTCTTTTATGCTTCTATAATGATGTTGATTATGCTTTACATACTCTGTACATTTTTCGTACTGATGTCCTTTTGTTTGTGGACGCTGCGTCATGCGTGCAGGTAGCCAGGGAGACAGGCTTGATCCATAGCTTTATTACTCTGGGACTACATAGAGGAGCTCCATTTCATTCGGAGCTACAACTTTTGGTATCTATTCTGTTGTGTACATACTTATGGGCATGGCGGGGTCTTGTCCCGCCTATATGATGTGACATACTCTTCTTAGATGCTCGTAGACATGTGTATATGGTTAGATGTCTTTAGCCTTGTCGACTTATATTTTTTATGTCATTTTGATAGCCTTGTCGGCTTATGTATATTGATATGGGCATAGTTGTTGATGATGATATAAATGTATTGTTGCCCAATGACATTAGTATGAATGATGGATAGAAAGTATGACATAGCTATGTGGCTCACCTAGATTAAATGTGAACGTACGATAAAAGGTACCCGGGTGGGTTAGTACCGAGTACCGGTCATGGCCCTCCGATTGGGTCGTGACAAAAGTGGTATCAGAGCAGTTCTATCCTAGGGTGTGTCTACAAGCCGTGTCTAGTAGAGTCTTATTTATGGGTATGTTGCGCACCACACTTATAAACGGGAGGCGGCGGACATTATAGGAATGAATGACCTTTTTTCATAAGATCGTGCGATAGAGCCCTGATATAAGGATTTCTCTTTTGCTTAACTATGTGTTGTGTATTTCAGAGATGCCTGTGAAGAGAAAGGCTACGACAGCCTAAAAGGGCAAGACAGTGGCAGGAAAGCGGGCTGAAAGAGCATCGCCAACGATTGTAGAGGAAAGTGAGTCCCAGAATGCAGCTCAATCTCAGGCCTCCCACTTAGTGCCTATTTCTGAGGAGCATGAGGGAGCCTCGACCCTAGCTCCAGCACCTCCAGCTCCTCTATCGAATGCTTCAGGCCAAGATGTAAAAGAGGCCTTTCATTTTCTTACTCAGTTGGTTGCTGCTCAGACTCAGCGGAAAAGTACATGGCAAGGTGATAGGGCTATTAGTGTAAGGGCCCGTGATTTTATTATCTTGAAACCTCTGAAATTCTTTGGATCAAAGCCGGATAAGGACCCTCAGAATTTCATTGATGGGATGTTGAGGACACTTCGGTTTATACATGCTTCGGGCATCGAGTCGGTGGAGTTAGCATCCTACAGATTGAGGGATGTTGCAGTTCATTGGTACGCAGTTTGGATGGCTACACGGGGAGCCAATGCGCCTCCCCCAGTATGGCAAGAATTTTTAGATGCCTTCCTGCCTCCAGAGGTTCGGCGACCTAGAGCCGATAAGTTCTTGAATTTGAGGCAAGGAAGTATGAGCGCTTTAGAGTATAGTCTCCGATTCAATTCTTTGGCCAGGTATGCTTCGGCCATGGTAGCGGATGTGGGTGACTGAGTGCATTGCTTTGTGAGAGGCCTAGGGCCACATTTGATGGATAGGTGCTTGACTGCGTCCTTTCAGGACAAAATGGATATTTCACGCATTCAAGCCCATGCTCAAAATTTAGAAGAAAGCTAACAACAACAAAGAAGTGAGCCTGAGCATGATAGAGGGTAGAACAAGAGGGATAGATCTTCGGGTCCGATGAATGAGTTTAGAGGCGGGCACAGACAACAGCTTTCTAGGCATTCAGGCCATTCTATGACTAGTGCGCCTCCACGGTTTACAGGCCAGAGATGTAATAGATCTACTCATTCTGGGCCGAGTCAGAGTTTTTTCGGTTCCCAGTTCAGGGGTGATTCGGGTTAGGCAAGGCCACCCATGCCACGATGTTCCTAGTGTGGGAAGTTACATTGAGGCCAGTGCCGATTAGGTTCAGAGGTTTGCTATGCATGTGGTCGGCCATGCCATATTATGCGTGATTGTCCCACGGTTGGTGGTAGAGGTAGGACCCAGCCTTCAGGGTCGGTAGCCGGATCTTCATCATCTATACGGTTCACATGCGCCAGTCGGCCATGGCAGAGGCAGGGGGAGAGTCCCCAGTTCTAGCGGTCCTCAACACCGTATTTATGCTTTGGCTGGACGCCAAGATCTTAAGTCTTCTCCTGATGTTTTCACAGGTTTATTATCAATATTTTCTCATGATGTATATGCTTTGATAGATCCGGGCTCCACATTGTCAAATGTTACTCCATATATTGCGAGTCAGTTTGGAGTAAAACCAGAGTCGATCAAACCTTTTGAGGTGCCTACACCCGTTGGTGAACCGGTAATAGCTAGTCGAGTATATAGACATTGCATAGTTGTGATTTATGACCATCGTACTATGGTTAACTTGCATGAGTTTAAAATGGTGGACTTTGATGTTATCATGGGTATGGATTGGTTGGCTTCTTGCTATGCCAATGTTGATTGTAGAATGAAAATGGTTCATTTCCAGTTTCCGGGAGGACTAGTTTTAGAATGGAAAGGAAATACTGCATCACAAAAAGGTAGATTTATTTCCTATCTTAAGGAAAGGAAAATGATCACAAAAGGTTGTATTTATCATCTAGTTCGGGTCCAAGATGTGAAAGCTGAACCGCCGACTCTTCAGTCAGTCCCCGTGGTGAATGAATTTCTGGATGTATTTCCAGATGAACTTCCAGGCCTTCCTCACGAAAGAGAGATTGACTTTGACATTGATGTGTTGCCAGACACCACGCCTATATCTATTCCACCTTATAGAATGGCTCCCGCAAAGTTGAAAGAGTTGAAGGAGCAGTTGAAGGACTTGCTTGAGAAAGGCTTTATTAGTCCTAGTTCTTCCCCGTGGAGAGCACCCGTGTTGTTTGTCCGAAAGAAAGATAGCTCCTTGTGAATGTGCATTGACTATCGGCAACTGAATAAGGTGACGATTAAGAATAAATATCCTCTTCTGAGGATTGATGACTTATTTGATCAATTATAAGGCACCAAATGGTTTTCAAAGATAGATTTGAGATCCAGATATCATCAAGTGAGAATTAGGGAGAAGGATATCCCTAAGACAGCCTTCAGAACAAGATATGGCCATTTTGAGTTCCGGGTGATGTCATTCGGACTAACTAATGCATCGGCAGTCTTTACGGATTTGATGAACAATGTGTTTAGGCCCTCACTAGATTTATTTGTGATTGTATTCATCGATGATATCCTAGTGTATTCTAGATCAGAGGCAGAATGTTATATCCCGTATTTTTGAACCTCGGAGCATCTGCTGGGGTGGGGCCCACATACCGAGATTTTTTTTGGAACATCTGAAAAGTCATATGAATCACATATGTAAAGTTAAACACAACTCATGAAGTACCTTTGGACCAAATCAAAGTGGAAACCCTCCAAACGAATATTTTTAAGAAAACGTTTTCGGGTGACCTGACTTTGGGGGGCAAAACCTGTATTGTAAGTTTGGAATTTCGAAAATACCTTGAAATAGAAGTTGTAGATAATTGAATTAGCTTTCAATCCATAGGTCGTGGGTTCCCAGGTGACGTCGGTACAAGGAGTTATGAACGTTTTAAGGTCGAAAGGTCAGTGGGCTAGGCCCAACTCGGGACCAACCGAGTTGGCCCAAAAAAATAAAATAAAAATTTAGGCCCAATGTTTAAGGGGTGGCCGGCCAAGTGAGGCCCAACCCATGACTTTAATGAATATTTCCATGTGCTAATTAATTATAAAGGGATCACTATCCCTTAGAAGGTTCAAGAGACTTAGAAGAGAAAGAAGAGCAAAACAAGAGCAAAAAAAAGAAGGCATTTCGGGTTTGGTGTGGAAAATTCACCACCAAAAATCTTGTGTTAAAAATTTGTATTTTGTGGTTTCCTTACTAAGTTGAGTTCCCTCTTCAACTTGGTGTAGTTGGTTTGGAGAAAGGAGGCCTTGGTTCACCAAAGTGATCACAAATTCAAGTAAAGAAGACTAGAGGAAAAGGTAAGAATTTATCCTTTATTCTTGTGTTATGGAGTTTTGTTTGGGTTGTAGTATATAGAAATGTGTTGATTGTATGGAGAAATGGAAGTTTGCAAAGTGGGTGTGTGGTATATATGTGTAGCCATGTGTATTTGTATATTGTATAGCCAAAAATGTATAGAATTCATGTTGTATTCTAGTTGTGAATGTGATGGAATTTATGTTGAGAATGAAAGTGGAATAAATTTGATTGAATGGAGAAAAATAGCATATGGCCGTGTGGTATATTTGACTTGGGAATGAAATGGATTAAGTTCGTTTAGAGTATTGGAGTGTTGTTGTAATGCTTGATATGTAAATGAAGTTAGAATGATATAAGTTTGTATTGAATTGGAATGTAGAAACTTATGTCGTTTTAGTATGGTTTTTCCGACATTAAGGAAATGAAGTTGTTTGGTTGTTAGTTGTGATGACCATTGATGAATTTGGAAGTTGGAAACTTGTTATGAAGTTGTATGCCAAAGATTTGATGTTTTGCATAAGTTATGATTTTGGCGGAAGATTGTATATCATGTATATCGAGTGTATATCTTAAGGAAAACGATATGAAATGTTTCTAGAACTATATGGTGATGATCATGATGGTTGTTGAATATGAAATTATTGATCTTAGTTGAAAGTTGGGTTGAATTGAAGATTATGTCAACTTGTGAGAAAAATGACTAGTTGAAGGATATTTGTGTTTTTAATGTTCATTGTTGATATTGTTGTTGTCGTTTGGGTTGTTGTTGATGATTTATAGCCGAGTTGAATTCTCGGGGTGTCATATGTATAGGGGAAGTGCTGCCGAAATTTCGGTAGCCAAATATGCTTAAAGTTGAAATAATGGCATTAATAATTCACAATTGGTAACCTTGACCAATTGCAGTTTTTCGATGAAACGGGAAGTGAGTTTGGAAAGGCTTAAGGAGCGCGAAAGGTATGTAAAGCAACCCCAATTCTTCCCTTGGCATGCCCCTAGTGTGTTAGGGTCGGATCCGGGCCTCGAAGGACCTCTTGGCCCTCGGAATCTGCAAGACAAAATTTCAGTTTTTCCTTCAGTAGAATTGAACCATTTTGATACGCTTTTTCTGAAATTATGCAATTTTGCTCTAAATTATTCAGAAAGTCATAGAATGTTTGTATAACCTTTTTAGGTGATACTATATGCTTAGAGGGCACAATTTGAGCCCGCCGCCTTGTTTGTCCCAAGGCGGGCCCGCTATTTACGGTTTTGCCCCTAATGTGTTAAAGCTTCCCTTTTAAGCGATTTTTGAAAGAAATGTTTTAATTACCCTACTAATCGCTTAACGAATATTATTTTAAATATTCTGTTAAATATTATAAATTATTTTGACACTCGGAATGACTTCGGGAAAGTTATACTTCTGTAATTTATTATGATATCCGAAATACATTTATTATGATTTCGTCCGACCCCATTGGATTTGTTTGTCTTTGATACGCTTCATCGAGTCTTTGAAAACATTTATTATATTTTTAAATTGCATTAGTCTCTCACTACTCCATTCGTGGATGTCCCAATGTTTCCCACACTGAGCCCGGGCCAGGATATGTTGTCAAGCGTAATTCTCTGCATTGTTCGCCGCGCCCCGATGTGAGGGGGCAGGTATACGCGTACATGGGTCTGTGGAGTATGATGTGCCATGTCCGCCTATTCTGATCTGATCTGTTATGGCCATTATGATATGACATTTTATGATACGGGGCCACGCCCCCTTTTCTGATTCCTCTGTATTGTGGCACCAGTGTCGGGAGGGTGACCACGTTCTGTCTGCCGAGTCCCGTGGCAGGGATCGGATATGATATGACATATGTTTCTGTACACATTCTGTCTGATTTGGAAATATGCATTTGACACTCTGGATTTTGTACCCATTTTCTGTAATCATTATGATTTGACTTCTGTGATTCCGCTTTACATATTCAGTACATATTTCGTACTGACCCCCTTTCTTCGGGGGCTGCTGTTTCATGCCGCGCAGGTACGGACGACAGGTTTGCTGATCCGCACGTTTAGGATCCCATTTCTGCTATTTTGGGGCGCTCTCTTCTACAGAGCCCATCTTTTGGTACAGTCTGTCACTGCTATCTGGATATGTACTTTGTTCAGGGTATGACGGGGCCCTGTCCCGTCTTATGATTATGATATGTTCTGTAGAGGTCTGTGGATACATCTGTGTGGGTTCTGTACATATGTTTGGGATACTTTGTTCTATGAGGGCCTTATCGGCCTATGTGTGCCAAGTCTGTTTTTTTTTTCTGATAAATTCTGTGGCATCCACTAATATTATTATAATATTATTCTGATAATATGCTAATTTGGGTATCGGGTACGTATAGGTGCCCAGCTAGGGCACTGGTCGCGGCCCACGGGGTTGGGTCGTGACAAAAGTGGTATCAGAGCGGTTCGTCCTCGGAATGTCCACAGACCGTGTCTAGTAGAGTCTTGTTTATCGGTGTGTTGTGCACCACACCTATAAACAGGAGGCTACAGGGCATTTAGGATACTACCCTTCTTTCTGTCCTAGATCGTGCGATAGAGCTGTGTTATCAGGATGACCCCTTCCTAACGAGTGGCTATGTTTGCAGATATGCCTCCAAAAAAGGAAACAGCGGCCCAAAAGGCCAAGTCAGCAGCTTTGGGAGAGACTAGCCGGGTCCAGAGGATTACCAGGGCCCAGGCACATATTGCTCCGGGGACTTTGCCCCAGACAGAGGGTTCGTCTACACCGCCACTCGTGGAGGAGATTAGGGCGGCCGCAGCCGCGGATCGGGGGGCGGCTCCACCGCCAGCTCCCGCAGTTCCAGTACCTGAGCCTCCAGCTCCACGGCCAGGCACTGAGGATCAGTCTATGAGGGAGGCAGTCCAGTTGCTGACGAGACTGGTGGCAGGGCAGGTTCAGGGGCATGGACTGGGAGGTGACCGGACAGTCAGGCGTGATAGTTCGAGAGCCCGTGAGTTTTTGACTTGTAACCCTCCAGAGTTCTTCGGGACAAAGCCCGAGGAGGATCCTGAGGAGTTTATCAGGAAGATGCGACGCACTCTAGATTTGATTAATGCTTCCGAGACAGAGTCAGTCGCGTTAGCTTCGTACCGGTTATATGATGTGGCGGCAAACTGGTACGAGTCATGGGGGCTATCCAGGGGGGACGGCGCTCCTCCAGCAGTTTGGGGCGATTTTTCTCAGGCATTTCTTGGACATTTTCTGCCCCCAGAGTTGCGACGAGCCAGATTTTATAGATTCTTATTATTGAGGCAGAAGGGCGGTAGTATCCGGGACTACAGTTTGGAGTTTGATTCCTTGGCCCGATATGCACCTACTGTGGTGGCTACTATGGCGGACCGGATGCACAGATATATTATGGGGCTGGATCGGTATTTTGTTGATAGCTGCTTAGTATTGGCTGCTCAGCCCGGTATGGACATTGCCCGTATCCAGGCCCATGCCCAGGGCATGGAGGATCGGGGCAGAGGAGGACACCAGCCTGACAGGGGCCAGGATCGGAGACAGCCCAAGAGGGCCAGGTCATCTGGAGATTTTCGGGGCAGACAGCCCCAACAGCCGCAGCAGCCTAGCAGATTTTCATCTCAGCCGGCGCAGAGCGCGCCTCCCCAGCCTACAGGTCGCAGGTTCGAGAGCCCAAGGTATTCAGGAGCAGGCCAGAGCTCCAGGGCGTCGGGTTCACGGACAGATAGGGGTTCTGGTCAGATGAGGCCACCCAGGGTTCAGTGTTCTTTTTGTGGCAGATACCATACGGGAGAGTGCTACAGAGCCACCGGTGCATTCTTTTCTTGTGGCCGTCAGGGCCATTCTGTGAGAGATTGCCCGTATAAGGGTAGTTCGGGTGGTGCAGCGCAGCCTACCGGATCAGCCGCTGGGTCTTCATCTTCGTCAGTGGCTATGCGCCCTACGGGGCAGGGTATTTCTGCACCAGCGGGTCGCGGCAGAGGCCGTGGTGGAGCTTCTGGTATTAGCGGTCCTTCGAACCGCATTTATGCTTTGGCCAGCCGCCAGGATCAGGAGGCATCTCCTAATGTCGTTACAGGTACTTTATTGGTCTTCTCTCGGTCTGTGTATGCATTAATTGATCCAGGTTCGAATTTATCATATATTTCACCTCTTGTTGCCGATAAAATTGGTATTATGTCTGAACCTATAGAGCCATTTGAGGTAGCCACACCGATAGGGGACTTTATTGTAGCGAAACAGGTTTATAAAGACTGTTCTGTGATTGTATGTGGCCGTGATACTAAGGCAGATCTGGTAGAGTTAGATATGACTAAATTTGATGTTATTATGGGTATGGACTGGCTAGCTTCCTGTTATGCTAATGTTGACTGCCAGAATAAGGTGGTTCGCTTCCAGTTTCCCGGGGAGCCAGTTTTAGATTGGGCTGGAAATACAGCATCGCCGAAAGGTAAGTTTATTTCATACCTTAAGGCAAAGAAAATGATTAGAAAGGGTTATATCTATCATCTGGTACGGGTGCAAGACTTGGACGCAGAGACGCCGACACTTCAGTCAGTCCCCGTGGTTAATGAGTTTCCAGATGTTTTCCCCGACGAGCTTCCAGGTCTTCCTCCAGAGCGGGAGATAGATTTCTCTATTGATTTACTCCCAGACACTCAGCCTATCTCTATTCCTCCGTATAGAATGGCGCCTGCAGAATTAAAGGAGTTGAAGGAGCAGCTGAAAGATTTGTTGGATAAGGGCTTCATCAGACCTAGTACTTCGCCTTGGGGAGCCCCGGTATTATTTGTGCGTAAGAAGGACGGGTCGCTGCGTATGTGTATTGATTATCGGCAGCTGAATAAGGTAACTATAAAGAATAAATACCCCCTCCCCAGGATTGATGATTTGTTTGATCAGCTGCAGGGCGCTAAGTGTTTTTCGAAGATAGATCTTCGATCCGGTTACCACCAGGTGCGAGTACGAGAGGCCGATATCCCTAAGACAGCTTTCCGGACCCGATATGGGCATTACGAGTTCAGGGTTATGTCTTTTGGGCTTACTAATGCCCCCGCAGTATTCATGGATTTGATGAACCGGGTATTCAGGCCATTCTTGGATATGTTTGTAATTGTATTCATTGATGATATCCTGGTTTATTCCAGGTCTGAGGCGGAGCACGCAGATCATCTGAGATCGGTATTAGGGGTACTCCGGCATCAGAAATTATATGCGAAATTTTCTAAGTGTGAATTCTGGCTGTCTTCAGTGGCTTTCTTGGGGCATGTTATTGCAGCTGATGGTGTCCGGGTGGACACACAGAAGATTGAGGCCGTGAAGAATTGGCCCAGACCTACGACGCCCACAGAGGTACGCAGTTTCCTGGGGTTAGCAGGCTATTACAGGAGATTTGTGGAGAAGTTTGCTTCGATTTCAGCGCCTTTGACAAGGCTGACTCAGAAGGGAGCTAAGTTCCTGTGGTCTGACGCTTGTGAACGGAGCTTCCAGTTGCTGAAGGAGAAGCTGACTACAGCCCCAGTTCTGACTCTTCCAGAGGGACCGGACGGGTATGTTATTTATTGTGACGCTTCTGGCATGGGGTTGGGCTGTGTATTGATGCAGCATGGCAGAGTTATAGCGTATGCTTCCCGGCAGCTCAAGAAGCATGAGAAGAATTATCCTACCCACGATCTGGAGCTCGCAGCGGTAATTCATGCTCTGAAGATATGGAGACACTATTTATATGGCGTTCATGTGGATATCTATACTGATCATAAGAGTCTCCAGTATATTTTCAGGCAGAGAGAGCTTAATTTGCTACAGCGGAGGTGGCTGGAGCTTCTGAAAGATTATGACGTGGATATTCTGTATCATCCGGGTAAGGCTAATGTTGTTGCCGATGCGCTCAGTCGGAAGTCTATGGGCAGTTTGGCCGATTTACAGCCAGACAGGAGAGAGATAGCCCGTGATATTCAGCAGTTGGCTAGTCTCGGGGTTCGTCTGGCCGATTCTGGAGATACACGGATTTCTGTTCGAGGGGTTTCTGAGTCATCTATTAGGGACGATATTAAGCGGCATCAGTTTGAGGATCCTGTCTTAGCTCGGTACAGGGACACAGCCTATGATAAGGAGAGGACTCCGTTCGAGTTTTCACCGGACGACACTATGTTATACAGAGGCAGGTTGTGTGTACCTGATATTGCAGGCCTTCGACAACAGGTTATGAGCGAGGCACATTATGCTCGCTATTCGGTCCATCCTGGGTCTACGAAGATGTACCATGATCTTCGATGCTTATACTGGTGGGACGGTATGAAGCGGGATATTGCAGAGTTCGTCGCCCAGTGTCCTAATTGTCAGCAGGTCAAGATTGAGCATCAGAAGCCGGGTGGACTGTTGCAGGAGATGGAAATCCCGACTTGGAAGTGGGAGGTTATTAATATGGACTTCATTACAGGATTGCCTCGCACTCCACGGAAGTATGATTCCATCTGGGTCGTCGTTGATTGGCTGACGAAATCAGCCCATTTTCTTCCCGTCAGGACTACCTATTCCGCCGAGGATTATGCCAGGCTCTATATTAGAGAGATTGTGAAGCTTCACGGAGTTCCTATATCTATTATTTCTGACAGAGGCGCCCAGTTTACGGTGCATTTCTGGAGGTCGTTTCAGGAGGGTCTAGGGACTCAGGTGAGTCTGAGCACAGCCTTTCATCCTCAGAGCGACGGACAGGCCGAGCGCACTATACAGACGCTGGGGGATATGTTGCGGGCCTGCGTTATTGATTTCAGAGGCAGCTGGGATGATCACTTGCCATTGATTGAGTTTGCATATAATAACAGTTACCATTCCAGCATCCAGATGGCTCCGTACGAGGCTCTATATGGCAGGAAATGCAGATCGCCGATTGGCTGGTTTGATATTGGCGAGTCAGAGTTGATTGGCCCAGATATGGTCCAGCAGGCCGTGGACAAGGTAAAACTTATTCGGGAGCGACTGTTGGCAGCCCAGAGCCGACAGAAGTCATACGCGGATAAACGGCGTCGACCGTTGGAGTTTCAGGTAGGCGATTGGGTATTCCTGAAGGTATCGCCTATGAAAGGCGTGATGCGGTTCGGCAGAAAGGGTAAGCTCAGTCCGCGTTATATTGGGTCTTATCAGATTGTTCGAAAAACTGGAAATGTCGCCTATGAGCTAGATTTGCCATCTGATTTGGAAGCGGTACATCCGGTATTTCATGTCTCTATGCTTCGTAAATGCGTCGGTGACCCTTCCAGAATAGTTCCTGCTGATGATATTCAGGTGACGGAGCAACTATCGTACGAGGAGCAGCCCGTATCTATTTTGGATCGTCAGGTAAGGAGGCTTCGGAATAAAGATGTAGCCTCTGTTAAGGTACTGTGGCGGAACGATAATAGGGAGGAAATGGCATGGGAGGCCGAAGAGGAAATGAAGAAGAAATATCCTCATTTGTTCTCTATACCCACAGGTAACCTTAAATCCCTGCTTTAATTTATTCCAATATCAATCGTGTGTCATATGTGATGTCTGTAAACATGAACTCCCCCAAAGTATTTTCAAACCCTATGAGATTAATTTAACATTCGAGGACGAATGTTCTAAAGGGGGGGAGGATGTTATATCCCGTATTTTTGAACCTCGGAGCATCTGCTGGGGTGGGGCCCACATACCGAGATTTTTTTTGGAACATCTGAAAAGTCATATGAATCACATATGTAAAGTTAAACACAACTCATGAAGTACCTTTGGACCAAATCAAAGTGGAAACCCTCCAAACGAATATTTTTAAGAAAACGTTTTCGGGTGACCTGACTTTGGGGGGCAAAAACTGTATTGTAAGTTTGGAATTTCGAAAATACCTTGAAATAGAAGTTGTAGATAATTGAATTAGCTTTCAATCCATAGGTCGCGGGTTCCCAGGTAATGTCGGTACAAGGAGTTATGAACGTTTTAAGGTCGAAAGGTCAGTGGGCTAGGCCCAACTCGGGACCAACCGAGTTAGCCCAAAAAAATAAAATAAAAATTTAGGCCCAATGTTTAAGGGGTGGCCGGCCAAGTGAGGCCCACCCCATGACTTTAATGAATATTTCCATGTGCTAATTAATTATAAAGGGATCACTATCCCTTAGAAGGTTCAAGAGACTTAGAAGAGAAAGAAGAGCAAAAAAAAGAAGGCATTTCGGGTTTGGTGTGGAAAATTCACCACCAAAAATCTTGTGTTAAAAATTTGTATTTTGTGGTTTCCTTACTAAGTTGAGTTCCCTCTTCAACTTGGTGTAGTTGGTTTGGAGAAAGGAGGCCTTGGTTCACCAAAGTGATCACAAATTCAAGTAAAGAAGACTAGAGGAAAAGGTAAGAATTTATCCTTTATTCTTGTGTTATGGAGTTTTGTTTGGGTTGTAGTATATAGAAATGTGTTGATTGTATGGAGAAATGGAAGTTTGCAAAGTGGGTGTGTGGTATATATGTGTAGCCATGTGTATTTGTATATTGTATAGCCAAAAATGTATAGAATTCATGTTGTATTCTAGTTGTGAATGTGATGGAATTTATGTTGAGAATGAAAGTGGAATAAATTTGATTGAATGGAGAAAAATAGCATATGGCCGTGTGGTATATTTGACTTGGGAATGAAATGGATTAAGTTCGTTTAGAGTATTGGAGTGTTGTTATAATGCTTGATATGTAAATGAAGTTAGAATGATATAAGTTTGTATTGAATTGGAATGTAGAAACTTATGTCGTTTTAGTATGGTTTTTCCGACATTAAGGAAATGAAGTTGTTTGGTTGTTAGTTGTGATGACCATTGATGAATTTGGAAGTTGGAAACTTGTTATGAAGTTGTATGCCAAAGATTTGATGTTTTGCATAAGTTATCATTTTGGCGGAAGATTGTATATCATGTATATCGAGTGTATATCTTAAGGAAAACGATAAGAAATGTTTCTAGAACTATATGGTGATGATCATGATGGTTGTTGAATATGAAATTATTGATCTTAGTTGAAAGTTAGGTTGAATTGAAGATTATGTCAACTTGTGAGAAAAATGACTAGTTGAAGGATATTTGTGTTTTTAATGTTCATTGTTGATATTGTTGTTGTCGTTTGGGTTGTTGTTGATGATTTATAGCCGAGTTGAATTCTCGGGGTGTCATATGTATAGGGGAAGTGCTGCCGAAATTTCGGTAGCCAAATATGCTTAAAGTTGAAATAATGGCATTAATAATTCACAATTGGTAACCTTGACCAATTGCAGTTTTTCGATGAAACGGGAAGTGAGTTTGGAAAGGCTTAAGGAGCGCGAAAGGTATGTAAAGCAACCCCAATTCTTCCCTTGGCATGCCCCTAGTATGTTAGGGTCGGATCCGGGCCTCGAAGGACCTCTTGGCCCTCGGAATCCGCAAGACAAAATTTCAGTTTTTCCTTCAGTAGAATTGAACCATTTTGATACGCTTTTTCTGAAATTATGCAATTTTGCTCTAAATTATTCAGAAAGTCATAGAATGTTTGTATAACCTTTTTAGGTGATACTATATGCTTAGAGGGCACAATTTGAGCCCGCCGCCTTGTTTGTCCCAAGGCGGGCCCGCTATTTACGGTTTTGCCCCTAATGTGTTAAAGCTTCCTTTTTAAGCGATTTTTGAAAGAAATGTTTTAATTACCCTACTAATCGCTTAACGAATATTATTTTAAATATTCTGTTAAATATTATAAATTATTTTGACACTCGGAATGACTTCGGGAAAGTTATACTTCTGTAATTTATTATGATATCCGAAATACATTTATTATGATTCCGTCCAACCCCATTGGATTTGTTTGTCTTTGATACGCTTCATCGAGTCTTTGAAAACATTTATTATATTTTTAAATTGCATTAGTCTCTCACTACTCCATTCGTGGATGTCCCAATGTTTCCCACACTGAGCCCGGGCCAGGATATGTTGTCAAGCGTAATTCTCTGCATTGTTCGCCGCGCCCCGATGTGAGGGGGCAGGTATACACGTACATGGGTCTGTGGAGTATGATGTGCCATGTCCGCCTATTCTGATCTGATCTGTTATGGCCATTCTGATATGACATTTTATGATACGGGGCCACGCCCCCTTTTCTGATTCCTCTGTATTGTGGCACCAGTGTCGGGAGGGTGACCACGTTCTGTCTGCCGAGTCCCGTGGCAGGGATCGGATATGATATGACATATGTTTCTGTACACATTCTGTCTGATTTGGAAATATGCATTTGACACTCTGGATTTTGTACCCATTTTCTGTAATCATTATGATTTGACTTCTGTGATTCCGCTTTACATATTCAGTACATATTTCGTACTGACCCCCTTTCTTCGGGGGCTGCTGTTTCATGCCGCGCAGGTACGGACGACAGGTTTGCTGATCCGCACGTTTAGGATCCCATTTCTGCTATTTTGGGGCGCTCTCTTCTACAGAGCCCATCTTTTGGTACAGTCTGTCACTGCTATCTGGATATGTACTTTGTTCAGGGTATGACGGGGCCCTGTCCCGTCTTATGATTATGATATGTTCTGTAGAGGTCTGTGGATACATCTGTGTGGGTTCTGTACATATGTTTGGGATACTTTGTTCTATGAGGGCCTTATCGGCCTATGTGTGCCAAGTCTGTTTTTTTTTTCTGATAAATTCTGTGGCATCCACTAATATTATTATAATATTATTCTGATAATATGCTAATTTGGGTATCGGGTACGTATAGGTGCCAAGCTAGGGCACTGGTCGCGGCCCACGGGGTTGGGTCGTGACACAGAACATGTGGATCATTTGCGTACTGTCCTTAGAGTTCTTCAAACTCGAGACTTATTTGCCAAATTTTCTAAGTGTGACTTTTGGTTGAACTCAGTGACATTTTTGGGGCACATTGTTTCAGCCGATGGTATTCGGGTGGATAGCCAAAAGATTGAGGCCGTGAAGACTTGGCCAAGGCCCACGATTCCTATGGAGATTCGTAGTTTTCTGGGCTTAGCAGGTTATTACAGGTGATTTGTAGAAGGTTTTCTTCTATTTCTGCACCACTCACAAGCTGACCCAAAAATCAGCAAAGTTTCAATGGACAGATGCTTGTGAACGTAGTTTCCAAGAGCTAAAGGATAGATTAACTTCTACCCCAGTCCTGACACTTCCAGAGGGATTGTGTCACACCCAGATTTTACTAGGGTGTGATGGGCACCCGATCCCATATTCAGAGCCGAGCGAACCCGTTGACTCTTAAATCGAATAAGAATGAAATACATAGTAAGTTTTCAGAATCTTTCTATTCCCCCGTACTCAGATCAAATGGAATCTGTAATCACATGGACTTTATAACATAACATAAGATGACACATCGGCTGGTGGAGCCGTTTACAATACCGACACTCTATACCCACGACTCTGTCTGCAAAGTCTCTAACTTCGAACAAGACATCATAGCACACATACTCTGACTCGGCAGCACTCCAAGAACAAGTGGAGCTTGCCAACTCCGCTGGAACGTCTTCTCTAATAGCTTCAGCTCATCTGGGTGTACCTGCGCGGCATGAAACGCAGCCCCCCGAAGAAAGGGGGTCAGTACGAGTAATGTACTGAGTATGTAAGGCATGAATAGTAACATAGTAAGAGATGTAATTATGAACAACCACAGAATAGACATATAGAGCATATCATGAGATAAAAGGGTAACCTGTACATCTGAGTGCCTCTTAGGGCGGATGCCATGCATGCTTAGCTTTCCTTTGAAAACATTCTTTTTCATATACATAGAAAATAGAACATGTCATAGAGCCGAACAACGTCGGCTCCCCCACATATGTCCCGCGTCCAGCCATCCCGCGTCCGGGATGATAAATTACGCCAACTGACCAGGTGGCAATGCGTCTATAGCGTAACATATCTCCCTTTGCCCCATCTTCCCCATATACATATACATATACATATATATCATATAAGCAGCATGCAGGAGAGCCCAAAGAAAGTCATGTATTTATCGGAGTGACGTAAGGTCGGTAACCTCCGATTACATTATGGAATAACCATGGCCGCTTTGTCTCACCTTGAAGGAACAATTATTATAAGATGAGACGAGCAACGAATAACAGCATACATAAACCGACACCTGAAGGCTCAGAAACAAGTTTCAGGTCAATCCGATTTAGTATAAGAAAGTTATGAGCGTTTGAAGTGTAGAACCTTCTACGAACATTTCAGAAGCTATTTTTGGAAAATCAAAGCAATAATCATATCAAGTACCTTTCAAACATGAAATCATACTTATCATAGTTATCATAAAAATATTCTCATCCTCGACATCATCAATGTCGTTGTAAAACATATCCATCGTTATTGTCACTAAAGCTTACAATACCATAAACCTTTGTTTTGGAAAAATACGGACATTTTGGAAAGCATTGACGGGTTATCGGAAAAGAATCATGCCTTGAAATCATAAACATCTAACTTTTGAAAACAAGGAGAATATGGAAGCAATTATGAGATCATAACATCGGAGTCATGCCTTGGAAAGAAAGGGACGAGCCTTAACATTCCTGCTCCACGTCCTATTAGCTACGCTTAATTGTCCAAGCTCGCTATCGCTAGTCTACCTTCAAGAAGATTGACGCAATCATTAGATTCATCACCATATACTTGTCTTAATCTTTCAAGTAAATTCACTCATGATCTGCCGAAATTTCGGCAGCATCTCCCCTGTACATACACCATCCCCGAGAATCTAACTCGGCCCAAATCATCAATCAACAATCCGAGAATTCAACTCGGCCAAACTATCAACAACAATATCATCAATCATACCAACAACATCAACAATCAATTCAAGACACATTCTAACATTAACAACCTTTGTCATACAATTTAACGACATTTCATTTATATTCAATTCAATTCACATAACATTCAAAACGACTCAATCAACACACTACTTCACCCGACACCTTCCAAATTCAACAAGAACAATAACAACCTATTTCCTTCTTTCAAATTCAATCACAACAACCCAACTTACAATCTTCCAAACAAATGTCTCACTTCCAAATTCATGAATTCCACCAACTTTTTACATTAACAACTTCATTCATACAAATATAAGAATTCATGCTAATGTCACATTAACTTCCACAACGACACCACAACGATTACAACTTCATTTCAAGCCATTAAATCCTCATTTTACACCATGGAATCTACAACACAACAATCAAACTACTAAATAAAATCAATTCATTTGTTCTACACAATGCAACTATATTCGGCCAACACCCCCAACATACCAAATTCATGATTTTCATCCATTTCCACACACTAAAACATACACCACCATCCATAACATATGTAAAAGAGGATTGAACACATACCTTTCTCACTCAACTTCTTCGCTTGGCTAAGGTTTCCAACTTACACAACAAATGCTTTGCTTGCTCCAACAATCACTCCATGTTAATTAGGGCCTTCAAATTGGTTGAATTGTTAGAAGAGAATTATTTTTCTTGACCAATTTTTCATGACCTAAGTTCGGCCATACCATGGCCGAATGACTCCTCTCTTCTTTTGTTTTTTCTCTCCTTCAAGCTTTCTTATGTTGTAGAAAATAATGAAATTTCTAGATGATTTTTCTTGCTAACACATATATATACATAGCTCATTCAAATAGTAAGTGGACACATGTCCCTTCTCCATTTTTCTTGAAATTTCTTAAAAATAGTCAAAGAAGACTAATTGGCTTCTTAAGCAAGCTTTGGTCCATATATCTTTATAATTTATAATTAGCCCCCACTTACTAAAATATGGAATGTGCCACACGGCCAACATGGCCCCTCCAAGAACTTTCTCGAATATTTGTGAAATTCCCATTTTGCCCCTGGCATCCGCAATTTTACCATGAGCCATTTTGTGAATTTCCCTTTTTACCCTTAACCTTTCTCAATATTTCCATACTAATAATGTTCATAAATAATATTCATAACCAACTTGTACATTAAAATAATTTTGGAAGATGGTCATTCCCTTAACTTACCATGACTACCTTGAAATATCTGAACGTACAAAATACGGGATATAACATCCTCCCCCCCTTTAGAACAATCATCCTCGAATGTTCCACTGATTTTATGGGGTGTCATAATACTTCGGGAGGGTCCCTTTTATAGTCGTTCTTCTCTTTATGCCCATTCCTTATCTTTTACCCCATTCTTCTTATACTCGAACTCCTGGGTCTTTACACGAGTCCTCATTCCACGTCATGGGTTTGCTTTTCTGGTACTTGAAAATATTGTGATCCCTTTTTCGCCTAATATAATATGGTCTCCCCCCCCCCCCTTTAAGGGGCTCCTTATATGCCAACAGTCCTTTCATGAAGTCTTCGTTTATACCTTATTCCTCATCTCTCTTTCCAGCTCTGTGCATAACATATCGAAACTTCTTATCCCAAGTTTTTCTTTTACTTTCTGTCTATGTTATCCTTTGTCCACATTTCCATACCTTTCCATCCACTATTCGTCCTTTCACTTGCTTAGCTCACTTGCTCGTAATTCCTCTTAGCTACGCGTTTGTGCTGCAGCTGGGCGTCCATATTTTTCGAGCGTCCTACTACTTTTGCCCTCAGCATAGAATCCTTACATTTTACACTCTCATTATCCTCGTTCATCGAATCTTTAATTATATTTAGGATGTTATGACCGGGCGGTCTTCCCCACACGTTCCTTGCATTTCATTCCACTTCCTCCAAGATCAAATCTTTTAGGCCTCGCCTGAATTCTCATTCCATACCATTAATTTCCAAATCAACAATGTCGACCTATTATCCTTATTCTTACCTTGCTGCGTACACGGGTTCCTACCATTTCCTCGTTAAAGTATTCTCTTTACTCCTATGGTTAGAGATTTCCAATTACCCTAGGCCTAAATGCTCTCCTCTTCCTTGGACCATCCCATTAGTATAGGTTCCCTACTTTCATCCTTAACCTTCCTTAGGTTCCTTCCTCCTCGAACATTTTTCTCCTCTTGCCATTTGTGGCATCGACTCTGAAGTTCGTGAAATTTTTACTTTAAAGTCGCAAGTCCGTTCTATTCTTGAGTCATTCTTTCGGCAAAAAGTCCCCCTTCATGTCCGAGGCAACTACATTAATTCAACTGCACATTTTATTCCTTTATATACCTTTCAAGGGCCGGAATCTTCTAACATCGTCACAAGGCTTAATCATTCTTTTCTCTTACCTTACATTCCTTGTCTCAGTCACTATTCCTTTAGCCTCACTTATTGAAATTGGTTCTCGAACCTCATATACTCCTCTTTTGTTCCATATTACCATACTTTACCCTTTTCACGTGCCTACATTTGAATTTTTTATCCAATTAGTCTCGTACTTTGCCGGTAATTTCTCTCGGGAGCTTCACTTACTGAGGTTTCTTACCTTTCACCTCCTTGTTTTCCATCTATTCACTCTCTTTCTTTTCCAAATATAGTTATAATAGAATTTCCGATCTTAACATGTAGTAAAAATAATAGCAGCTTACCTCGTAACACTGGTACCATTTATTTTTGTCGTCCCTCGAACTTCGGTACCCTTGCGTGATCAATGCCTTCCTTACCGTAGCGCCGGTTGCTGGAACTCACATGTCCACCGATACAATCATATGTGGGATATCCTACGCATTCATATATATATATATATATATATATATATATATATATTTATTTATTATCAACTAGCCCACAGAATAGTTCCAAACGCTATTCAAGCCTATCCAAATTTCCAGAGCTGTGACACACTTTCTGTCCTTTCTCCAGTCTAGCCTACCTCGTCTTACGCGACCTCTTAAGGTTTCCAGCCATCCCGTATACTCTAGTTTCCCTTAGGTTACTCTAACTTCTCATTTGTCTCTTATGTCTGGATTTATAGAATTTCTCGCATACTTCCCAGGGGGTCACCCATCCTAAAATTGCTCTCACCTTAGCACGCTTAACCTCGAAACTTTGATGGAATCCGATGCATTATTGCTGATATAATCGCGTCCACTTCCTCGCATGACCTTTATTACATGATCTGGAGCGAGTCGAGGTCTTACAGATCCCGAGACACTCTCGTAACATATCTTTCTCCTTTACAATTACTATTTTACCCCTTTCGACCCTCAACCTTCATCTTTCGCTTACGTGCAAAACTATCTTTCGTCCTGGATTCCCAGATTCCTGATGGTAGTGATCGCACCTTCATCGCCATGCCAAATCCATAACCTTTCTGAAACAACGCATCTCACTTATTGCCTATTTACAGTATTTCCTTTCCACGCTTCTTCCTGTTAGGTGTACCCATGCTGGCAGAACCTCCTTTACCATTCTTATTATTTAAACTCTGTATGCAGCAGATATCGACAAGACCTCATAGAACATACGGCTATATAACACGTTCTAGCTATCCAGAGCTTCCAGTTCCAGGTAACAGAACAAATATATCAGTACTTACCCCTGTGACTTTCCATATCGCCGCTCATCTTCTTCCGTCATACGTAAGGCTTATATAAGGAATCTCATTTCCTATGACTTGGCTCTATCGAACGATCTAAGACAGAAAGAAGGTCAACAATCCCTAGATGCCCCGCAGCCTCCTGTTTATAAATGTGGCCGGCTTCACACCCATAAACAGGACTCTACTGGACACGACTTTGCAGACAACCCCTAGGACGACATGCTCTGATACCACTTTGTCACACCTCGACTTTACTAGGGTGTGATGGGCACCCGACCCCATATTCGGAGCCGAGCGAACCCGCTGACTCTTAAAGCGAATAAGAATGAAATACATAGTAAGTTTTCATAATCTTTCTTTTCCCTCGTACTCAGATCAAATGGAATCTGGAATCACATGGACTTTATAACATAACATAAGATGACACATCGGCTGGTGGAGTCGTTTACAATACCGACACTCTATACCCACGACTCTGTCTGCAAAGTCTCTAACTTCGAACAAGACATCATAGCACACATACTCTGACTCGGCAACACTCCAAGAACAAGTGGAGCTTGCCAACTCCGCTGGAACGTCTTCTCTAATAGATTCAGCTTATCTGGGTGTACTTGCGCGGCATGAAACGCGTCCCCCCGAAGAAAGGGGGTCAGTACGAGCAATGTACTGAGTATGTAAGGCATGAATAGTAACATAGTAAGAGATATAATTATGAACAACAACAGAATAGAGATATAGAGCATATCATGAGATAAAAGGGTAACCTGTACATCTGAGTGCCTCTTAAGGCGGACGACATGCATGCTTAGCTTTCCTTTGAAAACATTTCTTTTTCATATACATAGAAAATAGAACATGTCATAGCGCCGAACAACGTCGGCTCCCCCATATATGTCCCGCGTCCGGTCAGCCCGCGTCCGGGATGATAAATTACGCCAACTGACCAGGTGGCAATGCGTCTATAGCGCAACATATCACCCTTTGCCCCATCTTCCCCATATACATATACATATACATATATATCATATAAGCAGCATGCAGGAGAGCCCAAAGAAAGTTATGTATTTATCGGAGTGACGTAAGGTCGGTAACCTCCGATTACATTATGGAATAACCATGGCCGCTTTGTCTCACCTTGAAGGAACAATTATTATAAGATGAGACGAGCAACGAATAACAGCAACGATATTCCATTTCTATTGCGTATCCATGTACATACATCCATATCCGTATTTATTTACCTTCACATTCATTTTTATAACATATTCGTACTCATATTGATGACATATACACACATATAGGCTATAGCGTGCCCGACCATAAAGGTTTGGTGTTTCATACATACTTGGCCAATCAAGGCTCAAGGTCATACATACCTGGCCCTACCAAGGCATCAGGGTTATCCGTACCTTCTGCAGAAGTGCACACGCATTTCATAATCATATACAGACTCTATACATATTCATATACATATATTCTTACCCGGCGTCATAAGCTCGGGGTCTTATTATAGCCCTTCATAGGCACACATACATATAATAGCTCATAAGCATCTTTAGCATCATTTTATTTTCATCATCATTACTATCATTGTCATTATCGTTACACCTACCCTATAGGCTTACTCGTCATACGAGGAACTTAGTACAGTCGTAGCACATCGAGCATCGGGAGCTTACTAGCTCGGAGAATCAAATCGTTTGAAGGGAATCATAGTCTTATAGGAGATTTAGACGTTTGGCCAAAGAACTATGCCTTATGAAAGAAGGGTTAGCCTTACATACCTTTTCGTTCGACTATATAACACTTGCACGTTCCCTTCCACGCTTGCGTTTATACCTTCATGAAGGTCATACTATCGTTAGAATTGACAACTAGCATAAATGGCTAAAGCTAGGGAAAATCGGACAGCATCTCCTTTATTTATACAACATTCCTCCATATCGTAATTCAATTCCCAAACGTCAACAATACATTTACAATATCATAACAATAGCCTTTAGTCATCTACATTATCCATATTCTCAATTCACTTCCAATTTTCCATATTCAAGACCATAACACACGATTTCGTCTATTCACATAAAATGCCTATTTCATGATCTTAACGTCATTTATAACCCATTCATTTCACAACACAACAACAATCATGATTCAATTCAAACTATTTCTCAAAACGTCACTATTCATCTTTCATGACCCATTTTGCTATACTCTTCTAAAATCCAAGCATTTCAACTTCCAAATACCTTAAACTACATATAAATACCATAAATCTTACCTTAGATGTTGTAGGAACAAGCCTTAGTCGAAATACTCCACTTGAGGAAAAACCCTAGTTTTTCTCCATTTGGATTTCTTGACTTGAATGATCTTTAATGGGTTTGCTTACACTTGATTCACTTATTTGGTGTTGTTGATCACTAAAAACCCTTGAAAACTTGTGGAATATATGTAGAGAGATGTTTTAGAGAGAAGGGGTGTGATGTAGAAGTGAAATGAAATAAGCCTTGGTCCCCTTATTTAATGACTTAAAATTCTGATTTGAAGTACACAGTGGTCGTAAACTTGGTTTACGGTCCGTATTACAGTTTACGGACCATCCTTCGTGGTCGTATTTAATCATAACAGAACCAGAAACTCAGGTTGGGACATGGTGATTTACGATCATGGTTTACGGGCCGTAAACCACTTTACGGTCCGTATTCCAAGTCGTATTTAACCATTGATCATTTGGCAGAAAGTTTGAAGTTTTGGAAGCTACAATACGACATGGCATTTTACGAACCGTATACCACTTTACGGTCCGTATTTCATTTTACGACCACTGGCCAGAATGCAAACTTGCAACTTTTCACATTTCCAAAACCTATAATTATTCATTATGGAGCATAACCTCTCTCTTATTGCGATTGCCTTTGGAATCTTATTTAGGGTCATCAAATGTCATTTCTTACTCATGGAAACATCATACACTCGTGCTCATCACTAGGTCATTCACCCGCGTACCAACAGAAGATTTTGCCGAGGTGTAACATTCTTCCCCCCTTAAGAACATTCGTCCTCGAATGTTAAAGCCTTCGGGAATTCAATAAAAATTTCGCCAGAGTTTCCCCTATAATATGGCACTACCATCCTGCCACAACAACCCATAATATCGATGCCTCACAGGGCCACAACACAATAGCATAAAAATTTGGCCACACACGACCCAAAAAGCATAAAAGGAAAACATGCATACCTTATGATCTCGACGTCTCATCCTGGACTTCTTCCAAGGGCTGAAATAAATGCGGGTATCTAGTTCGCATACTCTCTTCTACTTCCCATGTCATCTCTTCTCGTTTACTGCTTCTCCATAGGACCTTAACCGAGGCCACTTCTTTGTTTCTAAGCCTCCATACTTGCCTATCTAATATGGCAATGGCTACCTCTTCGTAAGATAGCTTTTCTGTCACTTGAACATCATTTACTGGGACGATCCTAGTGGGATCTCCAACACATTTTCGAAGCATCGAGTCATGAAATACTGGATGGACTGACTCCAATTCTAGAGGAAGGTCTAACTGATAGGCCACTTTGCCTATCTTTCGTACAATTTCATATGGCCCAATATACCGGGGACTAAGCTTCCCCTTTTTTCCAAATCTCATTACACCCTTCATAAGCGACACTTTCAAGAATACCCAATCTTTCACTTTGAACTCCAAGTCTCTTCGACGATTATCCGCATAGGACTTTTGAAGACTTTGGGCTGCTAACAACCGATCTTGTATGAGCTTGACTTTCTCTATAGCTTGTTGGACCAGGTCCGGCCCTATCAATTTAGTCTCCCCTATTTCAAACCACCCAATTGGGGATCTACACTTTCGCCCATATAAAGCTTCGTACGGTGCCATTTGAATACTAGAATGATAACTGTTATTGTAAGCAAACTCAATGAGTGGCAAATGGTCATCCCAGTTTCCTCCAAAATCTATCAGGCATGCCCGTAACATATCCTCAAGAGTCTGAATGGTGCGTTCAGCTTGCCCATCGGTCTGCGGATGAAAGGCCGTGCTAAGGCGCACCTGGGTCCCTAGACCCTCTTGGAAAGACTTCCAAAAGGTATCCGTAAACTGAGTCCCTCTATCGGAGATAATAGATACCGGAACGCCATGGAGTCTCACTATCTCTTTAAGGTAAAGCCTTGCATAATCTTCTGCCACATAGGTCGTTCTGACCGGTAAGAAATGAGTTGACTTTGTGAGTCTATCCACAATCACCCATATGGAATCATACTTACGTCGAGAACGAGGTAAGCCTGAAATGAAGTCCATGTTAATCACTTCCCACTTCCAAGTCGGGATTTCTATAGCTTGCAACAATCCACCCCGCTTTTGGTGCTCGATTTTCACCTATTGGCAATTAGGACATTGAGCCACAAATTCCGCTACATCTTTCTTCATCCCATTCCACCAATATATAGACTTGAGATCATGATACATTTTCGTTGCTCCGGGGTGAACAGAATAACGGGAACAAGGAGCCTCTCTCAAAATCTGGTGGCGTAGACCTGCCACATCGGGAACATATAATTTTCCTCGACATCGAAGAACTCTGTCTCCTGAAATATCAAATGATGACTCCTCTTTCTGAGGGAGCATATCCCTGTAATGCATTAGCATGGGATCCTCATATTGTCGCTCCTTCACCTCTGCTACTAGCGACGAGACTGCAGAATTCTGAATAGTAGCTCCGCTGCTACCTGAGTCCACTACTCGAACTCCTAGGCTAGCTAACTGTTGGAGCTCATGGGCCATTTCTCTCTTCTCTGGTCGTACATCACATAGACTTCCTATCGATCTACGGCTAAGAGCATCAGCCACAACATTTGCCTTTCCGAGGTGATACAAAATATCAACATCATAGTCTTTTAGCAATTCTAACCATCGTTGTTGCCGCAGATTTAACTCTTTCTGCTTACAGATATACTGAAGGCTCTTATGATCTGTGTAAATATCCACGTGAACACCATATAAATAATGTCTCCATATCTTTAATGCATGAACCACCGCGACCAATTCTAGATCATGGGTAGGATAATTCTGCTCATGTTTCCGCAATTGCCTTGAAGCATACGCAATCACCTTGCCATGTTGCATCAATACACAACCTAGCCCAACACCTGAAGCATCGCAATAAACGACATATCCTTCCAATCCCTCTGGAAGTGTCAAGACTGGGGCGGAAGTCAATCTACCCTTTAACTCTTGGAAACTACGTTCGCAAGCATCTGTCCATTGAAACCTTGCCGATTTCTGGGTCAACTTTGTGAGCGGTGCCCAATTGGAAGAAAAACCTTCAACGAACCTCCTGTAATAACCTGCTAAGCCCAGAAAACTACGAACCTCCGTAGGAGTTGTGGGCCTTGGCCAAGTCTTCACGGCCTCAATCTTTTGACTATCCACTCGAATCCCGTCGACTACAACAATATGTCCTAAAAATGCCACCGAATTCAACCAAAACTCACATTTGGAAAACTTTGCAAACAACTCTCGAGTTTGAAGGACTCCAAGGACAGTATGCAAATGATCCGCATGTTCTGCCTCGGATCTAGAATACACCAAGATGTCGTCCATAAGCACGATCACAAATAAATCCAAGAAGGGCCTGAACACATTATTCATCAAATCCATAAATACTACTGGCGCGTTCGTTAGCCCAAATGACATTACCCAGAATTCAAAATTACCATATCTTGTTCTGAAGGCTGTTTTAGAGATATCTTTCTCCCTAACTCTCACTTGATGATACCCGGACATCAAATCGATTTTTGAAAACCATTTGGCACCTTGCAATTGATCAAATAAATCATCAATCCTTGGGAGAGGATATTTATTCTTAATCGTCACCTTATTTAATTGCCTATAATCAATGCACATTCTCAAGGAGCCATCTTTCTTTCGGACAAACAATACGGGTGCTCCCCACGGGGATGAACTAGGCCTAATAAAGCCTTTCTCAAGCAAGTCTTTCAATTGCTGTTTCAATTCCTTCAGTTCTGCGGGTGTCATTCTATATGGGGGAATAGATATAGGCTTAGTGCCTGGCAACACATCAATAGCAAAGTCAATCTCCCACTCGGGAGGAAGGCCTGGAAGCTCTTCCGAGAACACATCCGGAAATTCATTTACTACGGGAACCGACTAAAGAGTTGGCGATTCAGCTTCTATATCTTGAACTCGCACTAGATGATAATTACAACCTTTTGTGATCATTTTCCTTGCCTTTAGGTAGGAAATGAACCTACCTTTTGGTGACGCCGTATTCCCTTTCCATTCTAAGACTGGTTCTCCCAGAAATTAGAAACGAACCATTTTCATTCTACAATAAACATTGGTATAGCAAAAATCCAACCAATCCATGCCCATAATGACATCAAAATCTACCATTTCTTGCTCATACGAGTCAATCATGGTACGGAGATCACAAATCACAATCACACAATTTCTATATACTCGGCTAGCTATTACCGATTCACCCACGGGTGTAGACACCTCAAAAGGTTTGATCGACTCCGGCTCGACTCTAAATAGACCAGCAATATATGGAGTAACATATTACAATTTGGAGCCCGGATCAATCAAAGCATATACATCATGAGAGAATACTGATAATATACCTGTGACCACGTCAGGGGAAGACTCAAGATCTTGGCGTCCAGCCAAAGCATAAATACGGTGCTGAGGACCGCTAGAACTGGGAGCTCTACCTCTGCCTCTACCATGGCCGATTGGTGCATGTGAACCTGGCCCCGTAGGGCGTACAGATGCTGAAGATCCGGCTACCGACCCTGATGGCTGGGTCCTACCTCTACTATGTACTGAGGGGCAATCACGCATGATATGGCCTGGTCGGCCACATGAATAGCAAACATCTGAACCTGATCGGCATTGACCCCAATGCGACTTCCCACACTGGGAACATCGTGGCATGGGTGGCCTCGCCTGACCCGAATCACCCCTAAACTGGGACCCTAAAAAACTCGAACTCGGCCCTGAACGGGCAGATCTATCAAATCTCTGGCCTAAAAACCGTGGAGGTGCACTGGTCATAGAATAGCCTGAATGCCTGGGAAACTGCTACCGGTGCCCACCTCTAAACTCGCTCATCGGACCCGAAGATCTAGCCCTCTTGTTATGTCCCCGATCTTGCTCACGTTCACTCCTCTACTGTTGTAAACTTTCTTCTAAGTTCTGAGCGTAGGCCTGAATGCGTGCAATATCCATACGGTCCTGAAGGGACGCAGTCAAACACCTATCCATCAAATGTGGCCTCAGGCCTTTAACAAATCGGTGTACCCGGTCACCCATATCCGCTACCATGGCTGAAGCGTACCTAGCCAAGGAGTTGAAGCGGAGACTGTACTCTAGAGCACTCATGCTACCTTGCCTCAAATTTAAGAATTTATCGGCTCTAGCTCGCCGGACTTCTGGAAGCATATAATGACGGAGAAAAGTATCAACAAACTCTTGCCATACCGGGGGAGGTGAATTGGCTCCCCGTGAAGCCATCCAGACTGTATACCACTGGATCGAGACATATCTCAATCTATATGACGCTAACTCCACCGACTCGGTGTCTGAAGTATGTATCAATTGAAGAATCCTCAACATACCATCAATAAAGTCCTGGGGGTCCTCCTCTGGCTTTCACCCAAAGAATTCCGGAGGGTTTAAAGTAATGAAGTCACGGGCCCTTGCACTAACAGCCCTATCACCCTTCCCTGTACTTTGCCGCTGAGTCTGAGCAGCAACCAACTGTGTAACCAAATGTATGGCTTCTTTTACATCTTGGCCCGAAGCATCTGGTGGAGGAGCTGGGGCTGAAGCTCCCTCACGCTCCTCAGTAATAGGCACTGTCTGGGAGGACTGAGATTGAGCCGCACTCTGGGACTCACTTTCCTCTACTACTGGTGGCGGTGCTCTTTCAGCCCGCTTTTCTGCCACCGTCTTGCCCTTTTGGGCTGCTGTAGTCTTTCTCTTTACAGTCATTCTCTGAAATACACAACACACGATTAAGGAACAAGAATTTCTTACATCATAGCTCTATTGCACGATTCTTATAAAGAAAGAAGGTCATTTATTCCTAAAATGTCCGCAGCTTCCTATTTATAAGTGTGGCGCGCAACACACCCATAACCAAGACTCTACTAGACACGGCTCGTAGACACACCCTAAGACTGAACTGCTCTGATACCACTTTTGTCATGACCCGACTAGGGCCGCGACGAGCACCCGGCGCTACCCCACCCGGATAACCCTTTAACATACTTTCACATAATGTCTAGGTGAGCCATAAATCAAATCAGGCATTCTAGCCATCAATCATACTAGTCCCAATTGGACGACAACATTTCTTATATCATCATAGGCATCTATGCCACATCAATGTACATGGGCCGACAAGGCCAACAAAATGACATACAAAAATATAGGCTGACAAGGACAAACATATCTAACCACATACACATGTCTACGAGCCTCTAAGAAGGTTATAACATATCACATGAGCGGTACAGGACCCCGCTATACCCCTAATTATGTACACAAAAGCATAAGTACCCAAAAGTTATAGCTCCGAATGAAATGGAGCTCCGCTATGTAGTCCCTGAAAATATAGCTATGGATCAAGCCTGTCTCCCGGTGCACTTGTGGACATGACACAGCGTTCACAAACAAAAGGACGTCAGTACGAAGAATGTACTGAGTATGTAAAGCATGATCAATATCAATATGAAAGCTTAAGAGTCAACATATGAAATAGCATAACATGGGAGATAATAATATCATCGTCATAGCACTTGCTTGCTTTCCACAAGGACATTCCATTTCTATTGCGTATCCGTGTACATACATCCATATCCGTATTTATTTACCTTCACATTCATTTTTATAACATATTCGTACTCATATTGATGTCATATACACACACACACACACACACATATATATATATATATATATATATATATATATATATAGCTATAGCATGCCCGACCATAAAGGTTCGGTGTTTCATACATACTTGGCCAACCAAGGCTCAAGGTCATACATACTTGGCCCTACTAAGGCATCAGGGTTATCTGTACCTTCTGCAGAAGTGCGCGCGCATTTCATAATCATATACATACTCTATACATATTCATATACATATATTCTAACCCGGCGTCATAAGCTCGGGGTCTTGTTATAGCCCTTCATTGGCACGCATACATATAATAGCTCATAAGCATCTTTAGCATCATTTTATTTTCATCACCATTACTATCATTGTCATTATCGTTACACCTACCCTATAGGCTTACTCATCATATGAGGAACTTAGTACAATCGTAGCACATCGAGAATCGGGAGCTTACTAGCTCGGAGAATCAAATTGTTTGAAGGGAATCATAGTCTTATAGGAGATTTAGACGTTTGGCCAAAGAACCATGCCTTATGAAAGAAGGGTTAGCCTTACATACCTTTTTGTTCGACTATATAACACTTGCACGTTCCCTTCCACGCTGGCGTTTATACCTTCATGAAGGTCATACTATCGTTAGAATTGACAACTAGCATAAATGGCTAAAGCTAGGGAAAATCGGACATCATCTCCTTTATTCATAAAACATTCCTCCATATTGTAATTCAATTCCCAAACGTCAACAATACATTTACAATATCACAACAATAGCCTTTAGTCATCTACATTATCCATATTCTCAATTCACTTCCAATTTTCCATATTCAAGACCATAACAAACGATTTCGTCCATTCACATACAATGCCTATTTCATGATCTTAACGTCATTTATAACCCATTCATGTCACAACACAAAAACAATCATGATTCAATTCAAACTATTTCTCAAAACGTCACTATTCATCTTTCATGACCCATTTTGTTAGACTCTTCTAAAATCCAAGAATTTCAACTTCCAAATACCTTAAACAACATATAATTACCATAAATCTTACCTTAGATGTTGTAGGAACAAGCCTTAGTCGAAATACTCCACTTGAGCAAAAACCCTAGTTTTTCTCCATTTGGATTTCTTGACTTGAATGATCTTTAATGGGTTTGCTTACACTTGATTCACTTATTGGTGTTGTTGATCACTAAAAACCCTTGAAAACTTGTGGAATATATGTAGAGAGATGTTTTAGAGAGAAGGGGTGTGATGTAGAAGTGAAATGAAATAAGCCTTGGTCCCCTTATTTAATGACTTAAAAATCTGATTTGAAGTACACAGTGGTCGTAAACTTGGTTTACGGTCCATATTCCAGTTTACGGACCGTCCTTCGTGGTCATATTTAATCATAACAGAACCAGAAACTCAGGCTGGGACATGGTGATTTACGATCATGGTTTAAGGGCCGTAAACCAGTTTACGATCAGTATTCCAGGTCGTATTTAACCATTGATCATTTGGCAGAAAGTTTGAAGTTTTGGAAGCCACAATACGACATGGCAGTTTACGGACCGTATACCACTTTACGGTCCGTATTTCTTTTTACGACCACTGGCCAGAATGCAAACTTGCAACTTTTCACATTCCAAAACCTATAATTATTCATTATGGAGCATAACCTCTTTCTTATTGCGATTGCCTTTGGAATCTTATTTAGGGTCATCAAATGTCGTTTCTTACTCATGGAATCATCATACACTCGTGCTCATCACTAGGTCATTCACCTGCGTACCAACGGAAGATTTTCCCGAGGTGTAACAACTATGATGTTGATATCCTATATCACCCCGGAAAGGCAAATGTTGTGGCTGATGCTCTTAGCCATAGATCTGTGGGAAGTTTGTGTGATGTTCGGCCAGAAAAGAGAGAAATGGCTCGTGAGCTCCAGCAGTTAGCTAGCCTAGGAGTTCGAATAGTGGACTCAGGTAGCATGGGAGCTACCATTCAGAATTCGGCAGTCTCATCGCTAGTAGTGGAAGTGAAGGAGCGACAATACGAAGATCCGGTGCTAATTCATTACAGAGATACACTCCCTCATAAGGAGAAGTCATCATTTGAGATCACAGGAGACAGAGTTCTCTGATGCAGAGGCAGATTATGTGTTCCTGATGTGGCAGGATTACACCACCAAATATTGAGAGAAACCCATTGGTCCCGTTATTCTGTCCACCCTGGAGCAACGAAAATGTATCATGATCTTAAATCTATATATTGGTGAAATGGGATGAAGAAGGATATAGCGGAATTTGTAGCTCATTGTCCCAATTGTCAACAGGTAAAGATCAAGCACCACAAGCCGAGTGGATCTTTGCAAGCTATAGAAATTTTAACTTGGAAATAGGAAGTTGTTAATATGGACTTCATTATAGGCTTACCCCATTCTCGACGTAAGTATGACTCTATATAGGTGATTGTGGATAGACTCACGAAGTCAACTCATTTCTTACCACTCAGAACTACATATGTGGCAGAAGATTATGCAAAGCTTTATGTTAAAGAGGTAGTGCGACTTCACGGTGTTCCAGTATCTATTATCTCTGATAGAGGAACTCAGTTTACAGCTAATTTTTGGAGATCCTTCCAAGAGGGTTTTGGGACTCATGTGATCCTTAGCACGACATTTCACCCACAGACTGATGGACAAGCTGAACGTACCATTCAGACTCTCGAGGATATGTTACGGGCATGTATGTTGGATTTGGAGGTAATTGGGATGATCACTTACCACTTATTTAATTTGCTTATAACAATAGTTATCATTCTAGCATCTAAATGGCACTGTATGAGGCTTTATATTGGCGAAAGTGTAGATCCCCAATTGGGTGGTTTGAGCTAGGAGAGACTAAATTTATAGGGCCGGACTTAGTCTAGCAAGCTATAGAGGAAGTCAAGCTTATACAAGATCGGCTACTAGCGACTCAGAGTCGTCAAAAGTCCTATGCGAATGATCGTCAAAGTGACTTAGAGTTCCAAGTGAAAGATTGGGTATTCTTAAAAGTGTCTCCAATGAAGGGCATTATGAGATTTGGAAAAAAGGGGAAGCTTAGCCCTCGGTACATTGGGCCTTATGAGATTGTGCGCAAAGTAGGCGAAGTGACCTACAAATTAGATCTACCTCATGATTTGGAGTCGGTTCACCCAATTTTCCATGTCTCGATGCTTCTTAAATGTGTTGGAGATCCTACTAGGATCGTGCCAGTAAATGATGTTCAAGTGACAGAAAAGTTGACTTTTGAAGAGGTATCCATTGCCATATTAGATAGGCAAGTACGGAGGCTTTGAAACAAAGAAGTGGCCTCAGTTAAGGTTTTGTGGAGAAACAACAACCGAGAATAAATGACATGGGAAGCGGAAGAAAATATGAAGTCCAACTACCCGCACTTATTTCAACCCCCGGAAGACATCCAAGATGAGACATCAAGATCATGAGGTATGTATGTTTTCGTTTTTATGCATTTGGGTCGTGTGTGGCCAAACTCTATTGCTATTATGTTGTTACCCTGTGAGGCATTGCTATTATGGGCTGTTGTGACAGGATGGTAGTACCAAATTACAGGGAAACTCTGGCGAAATTTTTATAGAATCCCCGAGAACCTAACATTCGAGGACGAATGTTCTTAAGGGGGGAAGAATGTTACACCTCGAAACAAATTTCGTTAATGCACAGTGAATAGACTAACGAAGGGCACGAATTATACGATGTTTCAATAAGTAAGAAATATCCTTGATGACCCTAATTGAGATTTCAAAGACATTCGAGGTAAGAGAAGAAAGTTTGCCAAGAAAGGCAAGGTATGCGTTATGTATCAGAAGATATTTACGAGTACCAAATTAATGATGACTTAATGATGTTTTGGAGAAGAGTTATAACATCCCTTAGATTGTTAATGAGGTGCTAAACAAGTGTTAAGAAGATTCCATAAGGATTGGAGATCAAACGAGTCGACGAGAGCGAGTTCGGAAAAGCTGGGCATTATACGGCCCAACATACTGGCCGTATGTTAGGCCATATATTCTGCCGGGGATGGCAGCCTCTCTAGACAAAATCTACAGCCACACATAAGGTCCATATAAATTTTACGGACCGTATGTTGGTCCGTAGAATCGAGTCGGGACAGATTGGGAGTTATTAAAAAAGGGGACCAAGTTCATTTCATCTTCACTCCCCTTCTCTCAAGAACTCTCTAGAATATTTCTCCACACCTCTCCCACAATAATTCAAGAGAAATTGATGATCAACTTCATCAAACCAAGAGAATCACGTGTAAGAAATTCATTAAAGCTCATCCAAGACAAGAAATCCAAGTGGAAGTGGAACTAGGGTTTTACTCAAGTGAAGTGTTTCCACCCAAAGTCAATTCCTGCACCTTCTAAGGTAGGTTTTATGGTCTTTCCATGTTGTTTAAGGTATTCAGAGGTTGAAAGACTTGGATTGTAAAAGGAGATAGAAAATGGGTCATGAATGTGAGAATAGTGGCATTTTTTAGTAGTAGTTTGGAACGAGTCATGATTCTTGATATGTTGTGATTATAATTATGCTATAATTGACATTAAGAATATGGGATAGACATTGTATATGAGTGAATGTAATAGTGTGGTATGACCATGGATATGGATGACTTGAAGTGAATTGGGAAATATGGATAATGTAGGTGAATAAAGACTATTTCTATGATGTTGTGAATGTTATTATAGAATTTTGGGAGTTGATATATGATATGGAGGAAGTTCTATAAACAAAGGAGATGCTACCCAATTTGCTCTAGCTTTAGTCAAGTATGCTAAGCTATCGATTTTCTAATGTTAGTATAAACTCTAATGAAGGTAGAAACGTGAGCATTGAAGGAGAATGTTCAAGCGATTGAATAGCTAAATGAAAAGGTATGTAAGGCTAACCCTTCTTTCAATAAGGCATGTTTCCTTTGCTATATATCTATTCTTTCATGAGGCTATACTGTCCCCCAAATGATCCTATCTTTGAAGACTACTAAAGCTCATGATTCTCGTTATGTAACGATTCTATTAAATTACTTATATGATGAGTGATCCTCTAAGGATACATGTAATGAAACGACGATAGTAATGATGCCAAAGATGCTTATGAGCTCTTATGTATATGTGTCTATGTATGACAATTATGTAATACCGAACTTATATGGTCGGGTATGATATGTATTGCACGCACACCACTGCAGTTGGGTACGGATAACCCTGAGCCTTGGTAGGGCCAGGTATGTATAATCACCGAGCCTTGCCATGGCCGGGTATGTGAAACACCGATCCCTCATGGTCGGGTATGCTATGAATACAAATATGAATACGAATATGAATGCGAATATGGATATGAAATGTACATAAATATGGATACGAATACGGATACAAATAGGGATGTATGGATATGTACATGTGTATGTACACAAGCACGCATTAGAAATGGAAAACCCTTATGAAAGGCAAGTAAGTGTTTATGATGATGGTTCTACTACCTCCCATCTTATGCTATTTCTTATGTTGTCTCTTATGCTTCTATAATGATGTTGATTATGCTTTACATACTCAGTACATTCTTCGTACTGATGTTCTGTTTTTTATGGATGCTGCGTCATGCCCACAGGTGGCCAGGGAGACAGGCTTGATCCATAACTTTATTACTCAGGGACTACGTAGAGGAGCTCCATTTCATTCGGAGCTACAACTTTTGGTATCTATTGTTTTGTGTACATACTTATGGCCATGGTGAGGTCCTGCCTATATGATGTGACATACTCTCCTTAGAGGCTCGTAGACATGTGTATATGGTTAGATGTCTTTAGCCTTGTCGGCTTATATTTTTTTTATCATTTTGATAGCCTTGTCGTCTTATGTATATTGATATGGACATAGTTATTGATGATGATATAAATGTATTGTTGCCCAATGACATTAGTATGAATGATGTATAGAAAATACAATATAGCTATGTGGCTCACCTAGATGTAAATGTGAATGTACGATAAGAGCTGCCCGGGTGGGTTAGTACCGGGTACCCGTCATGGCCTTCCGGTTAGGTCGTTACAGGTGCGTGTTGGGAAATTCGGTACATATACTGAACTACGGTCTGTAGCCCTGGACCGTAATTCAACATATTTCAAACAGAATCACTGTTTATGTTTCCTTCTTAAATATGATCACATTGTTCGGGCCGTATTTCAAAATACTGTCCGTATTTTACAATATAAAATTCCACAAGCCAAATTCCAGAATGCACAGTGATTTTGGGTGTCACTTTTCGTCTTGAAATACGGGTCGTCTACTGAAATACGGTCAGTATTTTGGGGCGTAAATCCCCATCTGACAACTGGAGAGAAATTTTCAATTCCCACATTCTTTAGCTGGTTTTCTAAGTCTGGAATCATAGTCAAAGCTTAGGTTAAAGGTCTGAGGTGTTACAATATCTCCCCCTTGGGATCATTCATCTGCGAATGATGGATTTTGGTTAGAAGGGATTGCTGAGACATGTGCACACTAACTAACATGAGCACATGAAAACTAAACTGAAAGAGTCTAGACTGAATTATCTGTTGAACTAAGTAACTATTAAACTGATTGTCTAACAGGTTGAATACTGATAATGTGGAAACTATAGAAGGAAGGATCTAGGAGGGGAAGTACAATACCTTCACCGGTTTCTACTGATTCTTCAAAGAGATAGGGATATCTGGAATCCATGTCTTCATCGGCTTCCCATGTAGCCTTTTCAACTTTCTGACTTCTCCACAAAACCTTTATTGAGGCTACCACTTTAGTTCTCAACTTGCAAACTTGACGATCAAGGATTTTCACTAGGACTTCCCCATAAGTCAAACTATCATTGACTGCTATGCCATCAATCGGGATAACCAATGAGGGGTCTCCCACACACTTTCTCAACATGGACACATGAAATACTGCGTGTACGACAACCAAGTCTTGCGGCAATTCAAGCTCATACGCTACTCGATCAACTTTTCATAGAATTCTGTATGGTCCAATATAGTGAGGACTAAGTTTCCCCTTCTTACCAAACCTTATGACACACTTCATCGGCGAGACTTTAAGAAATACCTAATCATTAACTTCAATCTCTAAATCTCTCCGTCTCACATCTGTGTAAGACTGCTGGTGACTCTGAGCCGTCTTCAAACGCTCTTGAATTAACTTGACCTTTTCCATAGCCTGGTAGACCAAATTTGATCCCAACAACTCTGCTTCACTAACTTTGAACCAACCAGTCAGTGATCTACACCTTCGCCCATAAAGAGCTTCAAACGGTGCCATCCCAATACTAGCATGGTAACTGTTATTATAAGCAAATTCAATAAGAGGTAGATGATCATCCCAATTACCTTTGAAATGAAGGACACATGCCCTCAACATATCCTCAAGGGTCTGAATGATGCGCTCTGCCAGGCCATCTGTCTGAGGGTGAAAAGTTGTACTAAGGTTAACCTTTGAACCCAATTCTTTCTGAAAGGATTTCCAAAATTTTGCTGTGAACTAAGCACCACAATCTGAAATAATAGACACTGGATTCCCATGAAGTCTGACAATTTCGCGAAGATATAACTTGGCATAGTCCTCCGCTGCATCTATGGCCTTAACTGGTAAGAGGTGTGCTGACTTCGTAAGTCTGTCCACAATCACCCAAATTGAATTATGCCTCCTACATGAACGAGGTAAACCGGCTACGAAATCCATATTTATCATCTCCCACTTCCAAACAGGAATATCAATATTCTAAGACAAGCCACTAGACCTCTGGTGTTCGGCTTTCACTTGCTGACAATTTGGACACTTAACCACAAAATCTGCTATATTCTTCTTCATGTCATTCCACCAATAAATCTCCTTAAGATCGTGATACATCTTTGTGGAACCTCGGTGAATGGAATACCTGGAGTGGTGAGCTTCAGCCATAATTAGCTTTCTGAGCCCATCTACATCTGGAACACATAATTTGCCTTGATATCTCAAGGTTCCGTCATCTCCCCCTTGTTTGAAAGTCTTCGTCTTATGCTTGTGAATCCCCTCTTTCAGCTGCAACAAGTAGGGATCTTTATACTGCTTCCCTTTAACTTCAACGACTAAGGAGGAAAAGGCTCTATTCTGAACAACCACACCGCCATCCTCGGAGTCCAATAGTCAAACCCCAAGACTAGCCAAACAGTGGACTTCCTTGGTCATAATTTTCTTATCTGCATCAACATTAGCTAAACCTCCCATGGAACGCCGACTGAGAGCATCGGCTACAACATTCGCCTTCCCTGGATGATAGAGAATATCCACATCATAGTCCTTAAGCAATTCGGGTTATCTTCTCTACCTAAGATTCAACTCTCTATGCTTGAAAATATATTGCAGGATTTTATGATATGTGAAGATATCAACATGCGCTCTATACAAATAATGACACTATATCTTAAGTGTAAAAATTACAGCTGCCAACATTAGGTCATGAGTCGGATAATTCTTCTCGTGAACCTTGAGCTGATGAGATGCATAAGCTATAACTTTACTATGTTGCATTAAGACACATCCGATACCCACTCCCGAAGCATCACAATAAACTACGAACCCCTCGATCCCTTCCGGCAAGGTCAAAATTAGAGCTGAAGTCAACCTTGTCTTCAACTCCTCGAAACTGCACTCACAAGCATCTGACCACCGAAACTTAGACTTTTTCTGAGTCAATCTAGTCAACGGAGCTGAAATGAAGGAAAATCCCTCTACGAAACGTCTGTAGTAACCAGCCAGACCCAAGAAACTACGAATATCTAAAATAGAGATAGGTCAGGGCTAACTCTTGACAGCCTCAATCATAGTGTTATCAACTCGAATACCCTCTCCGGAAATAACATGGCCTAATAATGCCACGAAATTGAGCCAAAATTCACACTTGAAAAATTTTGCGAATAGCTCACGGTCCTTAAGTGTCTGCAATACTACTCTGAGGTGCTGAGCATGATCTGACTCGCTACGGGAGTATACTAAAATATCGTCGATGAAGACAATCACGAAGAGATCGAGATAGGGCTTAAACACTCTATTCATAAGATCCATGAAGGCGGCTAACACATTTGTCAACTCGAAAGACATGACACAAAACTCATAGTGCCCATATCTGGTCCTGAAAGCTGTCTTAGGAATATCTTTTTCCTTGACCTTAAGCTGACAGTAACCAGATCAGAGGTCTAACTTTGAATAAAACTGTGCACCCTGAAGTTCGTCAAATAAGTCATCTATTCTAGGAAGGAGATATCTGTTCTTGATAGTGACTTTATTGAGCTGGCAATAGTCTGTACACATACGCATGGAACCATCTTTCTTTCGCACAAATAGAACTGGTGCACCCTATGGGGAAACACTGGGAAGGATGAATCCCTTATCTAGGAGGACTTTTAACTGAGCCTTAAGTTCTTTGAGTTCTGCTGGAGCCATTCTATATGGAGGAATAGAGATAGGCTCAGTGCCAGGGAGTAGATAAATTCTGGACTCTATTTCCCTATCAAGAGGGATTACTGGAAGGTCCTCTGGAAAGGCTTCTGAAAACTTACTAACTACTGGAACTGACTGAAGGGTCGGGGTCTGGGTATCTACATCCCTAACCCGGACTAGATGGTATATATAGCCCTTTAGAAATCATTTTTCGGGCTTTCAAATAAGAGATAAACTGACCTCTGGGTGCACTGAGTCACCGGACCAAACTAAGGCTGGCTCATTTGGGAATTTAAATTTGACTATTTTGGTATGACAACAAACTGACGAGTATAGCCAATCCATCCCCATGATCACATCAAAGTCTACCATTTCTAACTCGTGAAGGTCTACTATTGTCAACTTATGGTACACTCTCACTGGACAACCTCTATACACATATCTGGCTAGAACTGCCTCACCAGCAGGGTTAGACACTTCAAAAGGCTTGGACAATGGTTCTAGTTTGATTTCAAACTTTTTAGCAATAAAAGGGGCTACATAAGAAATGGTGGATCCTAGGTCCATAAGTGCAAAAACATCGTAACTGAAAATGGTGATAGTATCGGTGACAACATCGGTACGACCCTCAGCATCCTGTCGAGCACCTAAAGCATACAGGCAGTTTGGACTTCCACTTGCATTCCCTGATATCGCTGGGGCTCTACCTGACTGAGCCTGAGTGTTCTTGTTTGCAACCGAATTGGTGGACTGAGCTATGGTCCCACCTTTACCCTGCTAGCAAGTGGACAATCTCTCAAAAAGTGACCTGATTGGCCACATCCAAAGCAACCATCCATGCCCGAATGGTTTGTCCCTGAATGTCTCTTCGCACAAGTATTACAAACTAGGTGGAAGCCATGACTACTCAAATTTCCTTTAAATTGTGAGCCTGACGCTCGAAAGCTCTTCTCCTCTCTGAACTTAGGAGCTGGAGCACTGGCTGATGAAGGAACGGGTCCAGATGATCTGTTGTTGAAGAATTTTCTGTTCTTTCCACTATTCCCACTAAACTGCCCGGTTGACTTAACCCTCTTGTTAAACTCTTTGTCTTTCTCTTTCTGCACAGCTTCCTCCTCCTTGAGCCTTGTTTCATTTCCCTGCACAAATGCCAATTTCTTGGCGATAGCCATACCTTCATTCTGGGCTGCAACATTCACCCCATCATAAAAGTGAGAATCAAGACCAGTGACAAACCTCTTTACTCTGGACCTCATGTTAGGAAGATGTTCAGTAACATATTTTGCCAGACTCGCAAACTCCAAGTAGTAATCTTGAACAGTCCTCCCATTCTGTTTGAGCTTTAAGAACTGCTCAGCTCTAGCTTCTCGAACCTTAATAGCCATAAAATTGCTCCAGAAAAACCTCTACGAACTCATCCCATGTTCCATCAGAAGCATCATTACCTCCGGATAATTCCCAAGCCTCGTACCATGCATTTACTACTCCTTGTAGCTGGTGAGCTCCAAATGTAATTGCTTTTGTCTTCGTCACAGTCGTCATTCTATATATCTTCTAAACACCATCAATGAAATCTTTAGGGTCCTCTTCCTTCTTTGTCCCCGAGAATACTAGGGGATTCATTCTCAAGAACTCTTTAGCCCTGGAGGATTCTCCATGATTTCTAGAGTTAGACCCGCTTCCTGACGCTGGGCCTAAGTAGCTACTAATTGTGTGAGCATTGCAATAGCACTCCCCACATCCACATTAGTTGTTCCAGTCTATGGAGCCGGAATCTCTGTTGGAGCTGGAGCAGTAGGACTAGTCTCTGGCGTAAGCGTATGATCCGTATTGGCTCGGATAGCCTCACGACGAGGATCGTTGGAAGCTGCCCTTAAACTGTTGGCAGTCTTTCTCTTTGGAGCCATAATCGTCTGAAATTACATAAACGCAAGAATTAGGAAGACATCCTGAAGTTATAGCTCTACTTGCATGATCTAGAATGCAAATAAGTGAGACTTTCTTAATATGTCCTGGTGTTCAGCTGTTTATATGCATACGGCTGTCATACATATAAAAGAGACCCCACTGGACACGGTTTCATAGACGCCCTACGACACTAAACCTGGCGGCTCTTATACCAAGCTTTGTCACGCCTCGAACCATGGCCTGAGCGTGACACGACACTCGGCGCCTGACTTTCTATAACCGAGCGAACCCATTGCTGCTGAGTCTAATAGTTGTATCATGAAAGCATGCAAGATATAAAATGAAACAAGAGAATATTCTAACTTAAATATAATAGAGGATGCGGAAATAAATGCTCTGAGGCAAAACCATCATAACTGACTAGAGACTGTGTCTATGAAACCTCTATCATCAAAATAATGTAAGATTAACTAGGTCAGGACAAGACCCTGACATGCCTCAAATACTAATGAACTAACTAATACTCAAAAGTTGGAAATAGACAGGAAGCCCTGAATGAGAGGGGCTTACCAACTAGCTGGTGTACTCAAAGTGCTGGAAGCTAAGCGACTGATGTACCCTCCTGAAAGTCAGACTCTGCATCGTGAAGTGCAGGCCCATGCATAAGGATGTTTGTACATTTGAATTGTACAAGTATGATAAGCAACTGAAGCAATAATAAGGGATACATGAACAATAAAGGATAATGAAACTGAATACTCATATCATGAGTTGATCTGTATAGAAACCACTTGTGCAAATATCATGTAACTATTGCCTCGCCCCAATAAACAATGAGATCTCAAATCTATAGCCTCAGGCCCAAAATAATTACATTTGCATATGAATCATATGTTACACCTTGGAAAAATTTCCCATTAACGTACAGTGAATAGGCTAGCGAAGGGCATGACGTATACGATGTTTTGATAAGAAAGAAATAGCATTTGATGATCCTAATCGAGATTCAATGGCAATTGACGTAAGGGAAGAAGGTTGTCAAGGGAAGCAAAGGATATGTTGTGTGTCGGGTAAGAATTATGAGCGATGAGTTAATGATGGCATAATGATGTCTTGGAGAAGGATGATAATGTCCCTTATGTTGGTATTGAGGTGTTAAACAAGTGTCAAGAAGGTTCCATAAGGATTGAAGATCAAACGAGTCGACGAGAACGAGTTACGAAGAACTAGGCATTATACGGCCAAACATACTGGCCGTAAAAAACATACGGACCGTATGTCCAGCCGTATGTCTTTCCCAGAATAAGGGTCCTCACTAGACCAGACATACGGCCCGTATAAAATGTACAAACCGTATGTTGGTCCGTATGTTCTAGTCGGGACAAATTTCAAGTTAATATAAGGACCCCTCTCTCTCATTAATTCATTTCATTTCCACTCTCCACACTTCAAGAATTCTCTATAATTCTCTCCACTCTCCATCCACAAGAAACCAAGGGAAAACCATGATCAACTATACCAAATCCACAAAATCAAGTGTAGAAAACCTATCAAAGTTCATCTAAGCCAAGAAACCCCAAAGGAAGTGAGTTAGGGTTTTTGGTGCAAGAAGAGAAGTTCCACTCAAGGATTATTCTCCCATCATCTAAGGTGAGTTTTATGATCATTCCATGTTTTTTAAGGTATTGGAAGGCTAAGAAACTTGAATTGTAGAAAGATATAGAAAATGGGTCATGAATGTGTGAATAGTGTCATTGTGGAGTAGTAGTTTGGGGTGAATTATGAATATTGGTATGTTGTGATTGTAAGTATATTGTGAACGACATTTAGAACATGGAATAAGTATTATATGTGAGAAAATGCAATAATGAACTATAACCATGATTATGGAGAAATTGGAGTGAAATGGTGAAATGTGGGTGATGTAGACGAAGGATGATTATTGTTTGCGATGTTGTGAATGTTGTTATCAATGTTTGGGAGTTGATATAGAATATGGTGAAAGTTTTATAAACAAAGGAAATGCTGCCCAATTTTCTTTAGCTTTAGTAAGCACGTTTAAGTAATCGATTAGCTAATGTTAATGTGAATTCTCTTGAAGGTAGAAATCTGGGCATTGAAGGAGAACAAGCAAGCGATAGATTAGTTAAACGAAAGAGGTATGTGAGGCTAGTCCTTTCTTTCTATGGCATGAATCCTATGGCTTGATTCTTCCTTCTTTTCCATGAGTCCTCTACATCCCGGAAAGCTAAGAGTATGTTCATGAATAGTCATATGAGATAAGAGATACATTACGAGCCCAATAATGATGATGATGAGTGAAGTATAAAGATTCTAGAGTTCATGATATGATGTACCTATAAGTTAATGATGTCGTTTATTATATACACTCACCTTATATACTATTTCCTTCAAGGGGAGGCAGAATGCTTATAAATGCTCCATAATTGAATCGGGGGTTCACGACCTTATGTCACCCCGATAGAGTATAATTATATTAAGTTTCCAGTCATGCATTATGGTAATAGTATGATGAGAATATGATAAGTCTATGATATGTACATGATGCTATCACACCGCGCCTACATGGCCGGGCAGACACTGCTAAGGCGGGCAGCGTATACACCATGTCCAGATGGCATGGGCAGACACCACTAGTGGGCTGTCACGACCCAACCCCATAGGCCGCGACCGGTGCCCTAGGTGGGCACCTATACGTACCCGATACCCAGATTAGCAAATTAACGGAATAATATAATAACATTAGTGAATACTACAGAAATTAACAGAAGGGTAGGCTTGGCACACATAGGCCGAGAAGGCCGTCATAGAACAAAACACCCCAAACATATGTACAGAACCCACACAGATATATCCACAGACCTCTACAGAACATAACACAGTCATAAGACGGGACAGGGCCCCGTCATACCCAGAATACTGTACACATCCAGATAGTAGTGTCAGACTGTACCAAAATATGGGCTCTGAAGAAGAGAGCGCCCCAAAATAGCAGTACTAGGATCCTAGACGTGTGGATCGGCAAACCTGTCGTCTGTACCTGCGCGGCATAAAAACGCAGCCCCCGAAGAAAGGGGGTCAGTACGAAATATGTACTGAATATGTAAAGCAGAAGTACAGAAGTATAAATCATAATAGATTCAGAAAACTGAGCAGAAAAATCCTGAGTGTCATTTGCATATTTTCAAAACAGACAGAGTATGTACAAAATCATATGTCATATCATATCCGGCCCCAGCCATAGGGCTCGGCAGACAGAACGTGGTCACCCTCCCGACATCGGTGCCACAACAGAAAGGAATCAGAAAAAGGGGGCGTGGCCCCGTATCATAAAATGTCATATCAGAATGGCCATAACAAATCAGATCAGAACAGGCGGACATGGCACATCATACTCCACAGACCCATGTACGCGTATACCTGCCCCCTCACCTCGGGGCGCGGCGAACAATGCAGAAGATTACGCTTGACAACATATCCTGGCCCGGGCTCAGTGTGGGAAACGTTGGGACATCCACGAATAGAGTAGTGGGAAACTAATGCAATTTAAAACGTCATAATTATCTTCAAAGACTCGACGAAGCGTATCGAAGACGAACAAATCAAATGGAGTCAGACGGGATCAAAATAACACATTTCGTATGTCAAAATAAATTACGGAAGTATAGCTTCCCCGAAGTCATACCGGGTATCAGAATAATTCCTTGGACTTAATAGAATATTTAAACCACATTCTTTAGACAATTTAAAGGTATTTAACACATTTTCTTTCAAAAATTTGCTTAAAAAGGATTCCTTAACTCATAAGGGCAAAATCGTAATTAGCGGGCCCGCCTCGGGACAAACAAGGCGGCGGGCCCAAATAGTGTTCTTTAACCATATGGAGTCACCTAAAAAGGTTCTACGGACATTCGGCGACGTTTCAAGTAGTTTGAAGTAAAGGTGCCTTATTTCAAGCAAAGGGCACCAAAGATGTTCAATTCTATTGAAGGAAAAATGGAAAATTTCCTTTGCGGATTCCGAGGGCCACGAGGTCCTTCGAGGCCCGGATCCGACCCTAATTCACTAAAGGCATGCCAAGGGAAGTAATAGGGTTGCTTTACATACCTTTCACGCTCCTTAAGCTTCTTCAAACTCGCTTCCCGTTTCGTCGAAAAACTGCAAATGGTCAAGTTTACCATTTGTAAGCCATGGATGCCAAAGTCTTGATTTAATGCACAAATTGGCTACCGAAATTTTGGCAGCACTTCCCCTATACATATAGCACCCCGAGAATTCAACTCGGCTAAAATTTATCAATCAACAACCCAAACAACAACATCAAGGTCATCTATGAACATTACAAGTACAAATATCCTCCAACTAACAATTTTTCTCACAAGTCAACTTAATTATCAATTCAACCCGATTTTCGAATTAACATTATAATCTCACATCCATTATCATTCAAGATCATCACCACATAAATCTAAAGATATCTCCTATCATTCCTCTTAGGATATACACTTGATATACATGATATACACGTTTCCGCCAAAAACATAACTTATGCAAAACATCAAATCTTTGGCATATAATTTCAAAACAAGTTTCCAACTTCCCAAATTCATCAAAGAACATCAAAATTCACAACCAAACACTTCATTTACTTAATGTCGGAAAAATCATACTAAATCGACATAAGTTCCTACCTTCCAATTCAATACAACTTATATCATTCTAACTCCATTCACATTACAAACATCACAATCCCAACACAACTAACACATTAAACAATCTTAATCCATTTTATTCTCAAGCCATATACACCACACGGCCAAGGGCTATTGTTAGCCATTCAATCAAATTTATTCCACTTTCATTCTCAACATGAATTCCATCACATTCACAACTAGAATACAACATAATTTCAACACATTTGTGGCTATACATCCCATATATATATACGGCTACACACTCACACACACACCCACTTTGCAAACTTCCACTTCTTCATACAATAAGCACATTTCTACATACTACAACACAAATAAGGCTCAACAACACAATAACAAGATAGAAATTCTTACCTTTTCTTCAAGTTTCCTTTACTTGGACAAGTGATCACCTTGAGGAATCCAAAGCTCCCCACTCCAAACCAACTACACCAAGATGCAAAGGGACCTTGAATTAGTAGGAATTCAACAAGATTTGAATTTTTGAATCAAGATTTTTGGGGGTTGTTTTTCTTCACCTCACCCGAAACCCTCACTTCTTGCTCTTGATCTCTTTTTTTTTTTTTTTAAGTCTCATAATGGATAGGTTATGAAGACTTGGTCTTCTTATAATTAAATGTCACATGCCTTGCACATGATCACATTATTTTGGGCTTGGGCCAAGGCCTACAATGGCCGGCCAAGCACCCCTCTTTGGGCTTCAATTCAATTAATTTTTTTGAGCCCAATAACTTATGGATCACATTTTGTAATTCCCGAAACTAATTTCCAAAATTCCAAAATTACCCTTAGCCTTGTCCCGCACTTTCATAATTCTATTCTTTCATTCATAACTCGTATGTTCAACGAACTATCAAATTTGGCCTCATATCTCAAGAATCCATTATTTATCGAATTTTTTTTCCAACGTGTGAAAACACGGGATATAACATCCTCCCCCCCTTTAGAACATTCGTCCTCGAATGTAAAATTAATCTTATAGGGTTTGAAAACACTTTGGGGAGTTCATGCTTACAGACAACACATATTACTTACGATTTATATTGAAATGAACTTAAGCAGGGATTCGAGGTTACCTGTGGCCATAGGGAATAGATGAGGGTATTTCTTCTTCATTTCTTCCTCCGACTCCCAGGTCATCTCCTCCCGGTTATCATTCCGCCACAGTACCTTAACGGAGGCCACATATTTATTTCGGAGCCTCCTTACCTGACGATCCAAAATAGATACGGGCTGCTCCTCGTACGCTAACTGCTCCGTCACCTGAATATCCTCAGCAGGGAATACTCTGGAAGGGTCTCCAAAGCATTTACGAAGCATAGAGACGTGGAACACCGGATGCACCGCTTCCAAATCAGATGGCAAAGCTAACTCATAGGCGACATTCCCAACCTTCCGAACAATCTGATACGGCCCAATATAACGCGGACTGAGCTTACCCTTTCTGCCGAACCGCATCACGCCTTTCATAGGCGATACCTTCAGAAATACCCAATCGCCTACCTGAAACTCCAACGGTCGACGCCTTCTATCCGCGTATGACTTCTGTCGACTCTGGGCTGCCAATAGTCGCTCTCGAATAAGGTTCACCTTATCCACAGCCTGCTGGACCATATCTGGGCCGATCAACTCTGTCTCGCCAACATCAAACCAGCCAACCGGCGATCTGCACTTCCTGCCATATAAAGCCTCGTACGGAGCCATCTGGATGCTGGAATGGTAACTATTATTATATGCAAACTCGATCAACGGCAAGTGATCGTCCCAGCTACCCCTGAAATCAATAACGCAAGCCCGTAACATATCCTCCAGCGTCTGTATAGTGCGCTCGGCCTGACCGTCGCTCTGAGGATGAAACGCTGTGCTCAAGCTCACCTGAGTCCCTAGACCCTCCTGAAAAGACCTCCAGAAATGCACCGTAAACTGGGCGCCCCTGTCAGAGATAATAGATAGAGGAACTCCGTGAAGCTTCACAATCTCCCTAATATAGAGCCTGGCATAATCCTCTGCGGAATAAGTAGTCCTGACGGGAAGAAAATGGGCTGATTTCGTCAGCCTATCCACGACGACCCAAATGGAATCATACTTCCGTGGAGTGCGAGGCAAACCCGTAACGAAATCCATATTAATAGCCTCCCACTTCCATGTCGGGATCTCTATCTCCTGTAGCAGTCCTCCCGGCTTCTGGTGCTCAATCTTGACCTGCTGACAATTAGGACACTGAGCGACGAACTCTGCAATGTCCCGCTTCATACCGTCCCACCAGTAAACACATCGAAGGTCATGATACATCTTCGTAGACCCAGGATGGACTGAATAGCGAGCATAATGTGCCTCGCTCATAACCTGCTGTCGAAGGCCTGCAATGTCAGGTACACATAACCTGCCCCTGTATAATAAAGTGCCGTCCGGCGAAAACTCTAACGGGGTCCTCTCCTTATCATAAGCTGTGTCCCTGTACCGAGCTAAGACCGGATCCTCGAACTGATGTCGCCTAATATCGTCTCTGATGGAGGACTCAGAAACCCCTCGAACAGAAATCCGGGTGTCTCCAGAATCGGCCAGACGAATCCCAAGACTGGCCAACTGCTGAATATCCCGGGCTATCTCCCTCCTGTCTGGCTGTAAGTCTGCCAAACTACCCATGGACTTCCGACTGAGCGCATCCGCAACAACATTAGCCTTACCCGGATGATACAAAATATCCACGTCATAATCCTTCAGAAGCTCCAACCACCTCCGCTGCCGCAAATTAAGCTCTCTCTATCTGAAAATATACTGGAGACTCTTATGATCAGTATAAATATCCACATGAACGCCATATAAATAGTGTCTCCATATCTTCAGAGCATGAATCACCGCTGCGAGTTCCAGATCGTGAGTAGGATAATTCTTCTCATGCTTCTTGAGCTGCCGGGAAGCATACGCTATAACTCTGCCGTGCTGCATCAATACACAGCCTAACCCGATGCCAGAAGCGTCACAATAAATAACATACCCGTCCGGTCCCTCGGGTAGTGTCAGAACTGGGGCTGTAGTCAGCTTCTCGTTCAGCAACTGGAAGCTTCGTTCACAAGCATCAGACCACTGGAACTTAGCTCCCTTCTGAGTCAGCCTTGTCAAAGGCGCTGAAATCGAAGCAAACTTCTCCACGAATCTCCTGTAATAACCTGCTAACCCCAAGAAACTGCGTACCTCTGTAGGCGTCGTGGGTCTGGGCCAATTCTTCACGGCCTCGATCTTCTGTGTGTCTACCCGGACACCATCAGCTGCAATAACATGGCCTAAGAAAGCCACTGAGGATAGCCAAAATTCACACTTAGAAAATTTCGCATACAGCTTCTGATGTCGGAGTACCCCTAATACCGATCTGAGATGATCCGCGTGCTCTGCCTCGGACCGAGAATAAACCAGGATGTCGTCAATAAATACAATCACAAACATATCCAAGAACGGCCTGAATACCCGGTTCATCAAATCCATAAATACCGCGGGGGCATTAGTAAGCCCAAAAGACATGACCCTGAACTCATAATGCCCGTATCGGGTCCGGAAAGCTGTCTTAGGAATATCAGCCTCGCGAACTCGTACCTGGTGATAACCAGATCGAAGATCTATCTTCGAGAAGTACTTAGCACTCTGCAGCTGATCAAACAAATCATCAATCCTGGGGAGGGGGTATTTATTCTTTATAGTTACCTTATTCAGCTGCCGATAGTCAATACACATACGCAGCGACCCGTCTTTCTTACGCACAAATAATACCGGAGCTCCCCAAGGCGAAGTACTGGGCCTGATGAAGCCCTTATCTAGCAAATCCTTCAACTGCTCTTTCAACTCCTTCAGTTCTGCCGGCGCCATTCTATACGGAGGAATAGAGATAGGCTGAGTACCTGGGAGTAAATCAATAGAGAAATCTATCTCCCGCTCTGGCGGAAGACCTGGAAGCTCGTCGGGAAAAACATCTGGAAACTCATTAACCACGGGGACTGACTGAAGTGTCGGCGTCTCTGCTGTCAAGTCTTGCACCCGTACCAGATGATAAATATAGCCCTTTATGATCATTTTCTTTGCCTTAAGGTATGAAATAAACTTACCTTTCGGCGATGCTGTATTACCAGCCCATTCTACAACTGGCTCCCCGGGAAACTGGAAACGGACTACCTTATTCTGGCAGTCCACATGAGCGTAACAGGAAGCTAGCCAATCCATACCCATAATAACGTCGAATTCAATCATATCTAGCTCCACCAAATCTGCCTTAGTGTCACGGTCACATACAAGTACAGAACAATTTTTATACACCTGATTCGCTACAATATAGTCTCCGATCGGTGTGGCCACCTCGAATGGCTCTATAGGCTCAGACATAATACCAATTTTACCAGCAACAAGGGGCGAAATATACGATAAAGTCGAACCTGGATCAATTAATGCATACACAGATCGAGAGAAGACCGATAAAGTACCTGTAACGACATTAGGAGATGCTTCCTGATCCTGACGACTGGCCAAAGCATAGATGCGGTTCGAAGGACCGCCAATACCAGAAGCTGCACCACGGCCTCTGCCGCGACCTGCTGGTGCCGGAGTACCCTGCCCCGTGGGGCGCATAGCCACTGATGAAGATGAAGACCCAGCGGCTGATCCGGTAAGCTGCGCTGCACCACCCGCACTGCCCTTATACGGGCAATCTCTCACCGAATGACCCTGACGGCCACAAGAAAAGCATGCCCCGGTGGCTCTGTAGCACTCTCCCGGGTGGTATCTGCCACAGAAAGAACACTGAACTCTGGGTGGCCTCATCTGACCCGAACCCCTATCTGTCCGCGAACCTGAAGCCCTGGAGCTCTGGCCTGCTCCTGAATACCCTGGGCTATCAAATCTGCGACCTGTAGGCTGGGGAGGTGCGCTCTGTGCCGGCTGAGATGAAAATCTACTAGGCTGCTGCGGCTGCTGGGGCTGCTGCGGCTGCCTGCCCCGAAAATCTCCAGAATAACCCGATGATCTGGCCCTCTTGGGCGGTCTCCGGTCCTGGCTCCTGTCGGCCTGCCGCCCCCCTCGGCCCCTATCCTCCATGCCCTGGGCGTGCGCCTGAATACGGGCAATATCCATATCGGGCTGGGCCGCCAATACCAGACAACTATCAATAAAATAGCGATCGAGCCCCATAATATACCTGTGTATCCTGTCCGCCATCGTAGCTACCACAGTAGGCGCATATCGGGCCAAGGAATCAAACTCCAAACTGTAGTCCCGGATACTGCGGCCCCTCTGTCTCAATAACAAAAATCTGTCAGCCCTGGCTCGTCGTAACTCTGGGGGCAGAAAATGTCCAAGAAAGGCCTGAGAAAAGTCACCCCAAACTACTGGGGAAGCGTCGTCCCCCCGGGATAGCTTCCACGACTCATACCAGTTCGCTGCCACGTCATATAACCGGTACGAAGCCAATGCGACTGACTCTGTCTCGGAAGCATTAATCAGCTCTAGAGTGCGCCGCATCTTCCTGATAAACTCCTCGGGATCCTCGTCGGGCTTAGTCCCGTAGAACTCTGGAGGACCACAAGTCAAGAACTCCCGGGCCCTCGAGCTGTCACGCCTATACATCCGGTCGCCTCCCAGTCCGTGGCCCTGGGCCTGTCCTGCCACCAATCTGGTCAATAACTGAATCGCCTCCCTCATGGACTGATCCTCAGTGCCTGGCCGTGGAGCTGGAGGCTCAGGTACTGGAACTGCAGGAGCTGGCGGAGGAGCCGTCCCCCGATCTGCAGCTACGGCTGCCCCAATCTCCTCTACTAGCGGCGGTGTAGACGAACCCTCTGTCTGGGGCAAAGTCTCCGGAGCAATATATGTCTGGGCCCTGGTAGTCCTCTGGACCCGGCTCGTCTCTCCAACGGCCACTGACTTGCCCTTTTGGGCCGCTGTTGCCTTTTTCGGAGGCATATCTGCAAATGTAACCATTCGTTAGGGAGGAGTCATCTTTATAACACAGCTCTAACGCACGATCTAAAACAAAAAGAAGGGTAGTATCCTAATGCCCTGTAGCTTCCCGTTTATAGGTGTGGTGCACAACACACCGATAAACAAGACTCTACTAGACACGGTCTGTGGACATTCCGAGGACGAACCGCTCTGATACCACTTTTGTCACGACCCAACCCCGTAGGCCGCGACCGGTGCCCTAGGTGGGCACCTATACGTACCCGATACCCAGATTAGCAAATTAACGGAATAATATAATAACATTAGTGAATACTACAGAAATTAACAGAAGGGTAGGCTTGGCACACATAGGCCGAGAAGGCCGTCATAGAACAAAACACCCCAAACATATGTACAGAACCCACACAGATATATCCACAGACCTCTACAGAACATAACACAGTCATAAGACGGGACAGGGCCCCGTCATACCCAGAATACTGTACACATCCAGATAGTAGTGTCAGACTGTACCAAAATATGGGCTCTGAAGAAGAGAGCGCCCCAAAATAGCAGTAATAGGATCCTAGACGTGTGGATCGGCAAACCTGTCGTCTGTACCTGCGCGGCATAGAAACGCAGCCCCCGAAGAAAGGGGGTCAGTACGAAATATGTACTGAATATGTAAAGCAGAAGTACAGAAGTATAAATCATAATAGATTCAGAAAACTGAGCAGAAAAATCCTGAGTGTCATTTGCATATTTTCAAAACAGACAGAGTATGTACAAAATCATATGTCATATCATATCCGGCCCCAGCCATAGGGCTCGGCAGACAGAACGTGGTCACCCTCCCGACATCGGTGCCACAACAGATAGGAATCAGAAAAAGGGGGCGTGGCCCCGTATCATAAAATGTCATATCAGAATGGCCATAACAAATCATATCAGAACAGGCGGACATGGCACATCATACTCCACAGACCCATGTACGCGTATACCTGCCCCCTCACCTCGGGGCGCGGCGAACAATGCAGAAGATTACGCTTGACAACATATCCTGGCCCGGGCTCAGTGTGGGAAACGTTGGGACATCCACGAATAGAGTAGTGGGAAACTAATGCAATTTAAAACGTCATAATTATCTTCAAAGACTCGACGAAGCGTATCGAAGACGAACAAATCAAATGGAGTCAGACGGGATCAAAATAACACATTTCGTATGTCAAAATAAATTACGGAAGTATAGCTTCCCCGAAGTCATACCGGGTATCAGAATAATTCCTTGGACTTAATAGAATATTTAAACCACATTCTTTAGACAATTTAAAGGTATTTAACACATTTTCTTTCAAAAATTTGCTTAAAAAGGATTCCTTAACTCATAAGGGCAAAATCGTAATTAGCGGGCCCGCCTCGGGACAAACAAGGCGGCGGGCCCAAATAGTGTTCTTTAACCATATGGAGTCACCTAAAAAGGTTCTACGGACATTCGGCGACGTTTCAAGTAGTTTGAAGTAAAGGTGCCTTATTTCAAGCAAAGGGCACCAAAGATGTTCAATTCTATTGAAGGAAAAATGGAAAATTTCCTTTGCGGATTCCGAGGGCCACGAGGTCCTTCGAGGCCCGGATCCGACCCTAATTCACTAAAGGCATGCCAAGGGAAGTAATAGGGTTGCTTTACATACCTTTCACGCTCCTTAAGCTTCTTCAAACTCGCTTCCCGTTTCGTCGAAAAACTGCAAATGGTCAAGTTTACCATTTGTAAGCCATGGATGCCAAAGTCTTGATTTAATGCACAAATTGGCTACCGAAATTTCGGCAGCACTTCCCCTATACATATAGCACCCCGAGAATTCAACTCGGCTAAAATTTATCAATCAACAACCCAAACAACAACATCAAGGTCATCTATGAACATTACAAGTACAAATATCCTCCAACTAACAATTTTTCTCACAAGTCAACTTAATTATCAATTCAACCCGATTTTCGAATTAACATTATAATCTCACATCCATTATCATTCAAGATCATCACCACATAAATCTAAAGATATCTCCTATCATTCCTCTTAGGATATACACTTGATATACATGATATACACGTTTCCGCCAAAAACATAACTTATGCAAAACATCAAATCTTTGGCATATAATTTCAAAACAAGTTTCCAACTTCCCAAATTCATCAAAGAACATCAAAATTCACAACCAAACACTTCATTTACTTAATGTCGGAAAAATCATACTAAATCGACATAAGTTCCTACCTTCCAATTCAATACAACTTATATCATTCTAACTCCATTCACATTACAAACATCACAATGCCAACACAACTAACACATTAAACAATCTTAATCCATTTTATTCTCAAGCCATATACACCACACGGCCAAGGGCTATTGTTAGCCATTCAATCAAATTTATTCCACTTTCATTCTCAACATGAATTCCATCACATTCACAACTAGAATACAACATAATTTCAACACATTTGTGGCTATACATCCCATATATATATACGGCTACACACTCACACACACACCCACTTTGCAAACTTCCACTTCTTCATACAATAAGCACATTTCTACATACTACAACACAAATAAGGCTCAACAACACAATAACAAGATAGAAATTCTTACCTTTTCTTCAAGTTTCCTTTACTTGGACAAGTGATCACCTTGAGGAATCCAAAGCTCCCCACTCCAAACCAACTACACCAAGATGCAAAGGGACCTTGAATTAGTAGGAATTCAACAAGATTTGAATTTTTGAATCAAGATTTTTGGGGGTTGTTTTTCTTCACCTCACCCGAAACCCTCACTTCTTGCTCTTGATCTCTTTTTTTTTTTTTAAGTCTCATAATGGATAGGTTATGAAGACTTGGTCTTCTTATAATTAAATGTCACATGCCTTGCACATGATCACATTATTTTGGGCTTGGGCCAAGGCCTACAATGGCCGGCCAAGCACCCCTCTTTGGGCTTCAATTCAATTAATTTTTTTGAGCCCAATAACTTATGGATCACATTTTGTAATTCCCGAAACTAATTTCCAAAATTCCAAAATTACCCTTAGCCTTGTCCCGCACTTTCATAATTCTATTCTTTCATTCATAACTCGTATGTTCAACGAACTATCAAATTTGGCCTCATATCTCAAGAATCCATTATTTATCGAATTTTTTTTCCAACGTGTGAAAACACGGGATATAACATGGGCGGCATGAGATGATACCCCGGACGCGGGAGGCCTAGACACAGGCTAATGATTATCACACCATACCTATATGGATGGGCAGCTTATACATTTATGCATACATGATATGATGATGATTATGAAGTAAGCCTGCATACAATATTTCTTTTATAATTGACAGTCAGTTACAGTTGCTCCTCATTTGATGCTTCCTTTCTCACATTGACGTATTATTATTATTTATGCCTCTCATACTCAGTACAATGTTCGTACTGACGTCCATTTTCTTTGGACGCTGTGTTCATGCCTACAGGTAGACAGGGAGGTGAGCTTGATCCAGACTCGTAGGAGCTGTTAGCTGACTTGAGAGCACTCCATTGTTCCGGAGGTGACTTTGATCATTCTTTTGTGTATATATGTATATTTTGGGCACGACGGGGTCTTGTCCCGTCCCTATTTCTAGCACTCTAGTAGAGGCTCGTAGATATGCAGGTGTGGGTAGTATGGTCTCACAATGTTTATATATATGTAAAGTGATTATGTTTCCAAATGAGAAAATGACTTTCGTATGATATGAATATGATAAGAAAGGGAATGAGTGGTGCTCGGTGGTTAGCCCCGGGTACCCGTCACGGCCCCTAGTTGGGTCGTGACAAAAGTGGTATCAGAGCAGTTCGGTCCTAGAAAGTGTCTACGAGCCGTGTCTAGTAGAATCTTGTTTATGGTGTGTTGTGCGCCATACTAATAAACAGGAGGCTACGAGGCATTTAGGAAAAATGATCATCTTTCATCTTAAGAGATCGTGCGATAGAGCTGTGTTATAATATTTTCTCCTCCCTAATAGTGTGCTATGATTTCAGAAATGCCGCCAAAGGGAAAAGCTATAGCCGCCCAAAAGGGCAAGACTACAACGAAAAGACGGGTAGAAAGAGAGCCGCCAAACAATGTAGAAGAGGGAGAGTAACATAATGAGGCCCCATCTAATACTTCCTCCACCCCGCCCAATGCAGAAGAACAAGAAGGAGCTTCAGCTCCAATTCCTCAACCGATTTCTTTGGGTCAACAAGTGACCGAGGCCATTCATCAATTGACACAGTTAGTTGCCGCCCAGGCACAGCGGCAGAATGTTAGTTCAAGTGATCGGGCAGCTAGTACCAAACCCCGTGATTTTATGAGTCTGAATCCTCCGAAGTTTTTTGGGTCAAAGTCGGATGAAGACCCGCAAGGTTTTATTAATGAGATGCTGAGGACATTGAGGATTATTCATGCCTCCGAAACTGAATCTCTGGAGTTGGCATCTTATAGACTCCGAGATGTGGCGGTATTGTCGTACAATAATTGGCTAGCATCAAGAAAAGAAAATGCGCCTCCTCCCGCGTGGCATGAATTTGTAGATGCTTTCATCCGCCACTATTTGCCACCCGAGGTTCGCCGAGCTAGAGCGGATAGGTTCTTAAATCTAAAGCAAGGAAATATGAGTGCCCGAGAATATAGCCTTCAATTTAATTCATTGGCTAGATATGCCCCGACTATGGTGGTCGATATGGGAGATAGGGTACATAGGTTTGTGAGTGGCTTAAGACCACATTTACTTAAGGATTGCTTGACGGCTTCGTTACAAGATGGGATGGATATTTCCCTAATACAAGCCCACGCCTAGAATTTAGAAGGACAACAACCTCCGCAAAGGGGTGATCATGATATCGATAGAAGGCAAAGCAAGAGGGCGAGATCTATGGGGGAAAGCAGTGATTATAGAGGGGGATCAAGGCAGACACATTCTAGACACTCAGTTCAGTCGGTGACTAGTGCACCTCCTCGATTTACGAGTAGGATATTTAATCGCTCCTTTGGTTTAGGACAGAGTCAGAGTTCGAGGACCTCAGATTCTCAGTTCGGGGAGATTATATCCAGAGGAGAACCCCAGTACCGCGATGCAGCCAGTGTGGTAGATTGCATTCGTGACAGTGTCGCCAAGGTTCAGATGCTTGCTATGCCTATGGCCAGGTTGGGCACATAATGCGAGATTTCCCGTCAATGAGTGGTAGAGTTGGGGTTCAGCCCGCGAGATCAGTGGCAGGTTCATCTTCAGTGCGCCCGGTAGGGCAGACTCCCCAGATGTCAGCAGGTCGAGGTAGAGGCAGATGGGGAGCATCTACTTCAGGTGCTACGCAGACCCGTGTGTATGCTTTATCCGGACGACGGGATCTTGAGTCCTCCCTAGATGTGGTTACAGGTACATTATCAGTATTTTCCCATGACGTGTATGCATTGATAGATCCGGGTTATACCTTGTCTTATATTACTCCGTATATTGCTGGTCGTATTGGGGTGAAACCTGAGCTAATCAAACCTTTTGAGGTATCTACTCTGGTTGGTGATTCCGTGATAGCTAGACAAGTGTATAAAAATTGTGTGATTGTGATATGCGACCGCTAGACTAAAGCTGATTTAATTGAGCTGGAAATGTTAGATTTTGATGTGATTATGGGCATGGATTGGTTGGCTTCATGTTATCCTAATGTTGATTGCTGAATGAAAGTGGTTTGATTTTAATTTTTGGGAGAGCCCGTGCTTGAATGGAAGGGTAATACAACCTCTCCAAAGGGTAGGTTTATTTCCTACCTTAAGGCAAGAAAGATGATAACTAAGGGCTACATTTATCACTTAGTCTGAGTACATGACACCGAAGCAAAGTCACCAACTTTTCAATCCCAGATGTATTCCCAGATGAACTTCCGGATGTATTCCCAGATGAACTTCCAGGCCTTCCTCCAGAAAGAGAGATTGATTTCGCCATTGATGTGTTGCCGGACACCAAGCCTATTTCTATTCCCCCTTACCGAATGGCTCCGGCAGAATTGAAAGAGCTAAAGGCACAGTTGAAAGATTTGCTTGAGAAGGGGTTTATTAGACCTAGTTCATCACCGTGGGGAGCACCAGTCTTGTTCGTGAGAAAGAAAGATGGTTCCCTACGAATGTGCATCGATTATAGGCAGTTGAATAAGGTGACAATAAAGAACAAATATCCTCTCCCAAGGATTGATGATTTGTTTGATAAACTACAGGGTGTCAAGTGGTTTTCTAAAATAGACTCATGGTCAGGTTATCATCAAGTAAGAGCTAGAGAAGAAGATATTCCCAAAACAGCTTCCAGAACAAGATATGGCCATTATGAATTCCGAGTGATGTCGTTTGGGTGGACTAATGCTCCGGCAGTGTTCATGAATTTGATGAATAATGTATTTAGGCCCCTCATGGATTTATTTGTGATAGTGTTCATTGACGATATTCTGGTATACTCTAGCACAGAATCAGAACATGCAGATCACTTACGTATTGTTCTTGGAATTCTTCGAACCCGAGAATTGTATGTAAAATTTTCAAAGTGCGAGTTTTTGCTGAATTCTGTGATATTTTTGGGCCATGTTATTTCAGACGATGGTATTCGAGTCGACACTCAGAAAATTGAAGTTGTGAAAACTTGGCCAAGGCCTACGACGCCTACAAAAGTCCGTAGTTTTCTGGGATTGGTAGGGTACTATAGAAGATTCGTAGAGGGATTCTCCTCCATTTCGGCCCCATTGACGAAGCTAACCCAGAAGTCAGTTAAATTTCAATGGAATGATGCTTGTGAACGCAGTTTCCAAGAGTTGAAGGACAGATTAACCTCAGCTCCAGTCTTAACACTTCCAGAAGGGCCAAATGGTTATGTTGTGTACTGTAATGCTTCCAGTGTTGGACTAGGATGTGTGTTAATGCAGCACGGTAGAGTCATTACTTATGCTTCGAGACAGCTGCGGAATATTCATTTCTGCCTTACATACTCGGCACAATATTCGTACTGACGTCCTTTGCTTGGGGGCACTGTATTTCATGCCACACAGGTGCAGATAGATGAGTCGAGGACACTCGCCATAGGATGTTCCCGGGCTATCAGCTGGATTGGTGAACTCAATTTCTATTCGGAGTATTGCCGAGTCGGAGTAAATATATGTGTCATATGTATTATGGGTACGTCGGGGCCCTGTCCCGACCTATGTTACGGTATCTTGGTTCATGTTAGATACTTTGCAGACAGTGTTTTGGGTATGGTGTGTCGAGATGTCGACAGTGTCTATAGCAGTCATGTAGATCTACATATTCATATGTATTCTTCATTAAGAGTTTTACTGAGTTTATGATAAATTGATAAGCATGAAGTGAATGGTTTGTGGGATCTTGTAAGGATAATAGAAAATAAATGAATAGCATGGTGACGCTCGGTCAGGCTGCACAATGGGTGTCGGTCGCGGCTCTTCGATTTGGGTCGTGACAAAAGTGGTATCACAGCAGTTGTCCTAGGGATTGTCTACAAAGTCGTGCCTAGTAGAGTCTTGTTTATGGATGTGTTGCGCACCACATTTATAAACAGGAGGCTGCAGGGCATTTAGGATGGTTACATTCTTTTCTATCCTAGATTGTGCGATAGATCTAAGTCAAAGGATATAATATTTCCAACCCTAACCTTGATTGTTTTGTAGTTGTGAGAGGGCTTCTATGGGAAAGAAGGCTGATAGTCCAAGGGCTTCCAGAGTCAGCCATTCTTATGATACAGACCCACTGGAGAATGTGCTCTCTATCGGGACAGATCCATCGGAAGTCATGTTCACTATAGAGATAGATCCGTCTGAGATCCAGGAAGAACCCATTGGATTGGTAAGGGATAGACAAGTATTGGGAGATGGCCATTTATGCAATCCCAGAGGATGGTATCTGCAGAACGAGGGTCAAATGAGAACAGTGATAAGTCTGGGAGGGTCAATATAATTGGTACATTTATAAACGGTGTGGGTGTCACAAAACATCCTATGGAAGAGCTACCAGATGAAGAACTCCCCTAGCTTCCATTGGACCGAATTATACCCGATCAGAGTTCTCGTGTGGGGCCAAGGAAAGGGTTTCCGTTGTTGGGACTTCAGGATGTCAGTGCTTATATAAGGAAGTAAAGTTTATCATTTAGTCATTTTTTAATATTGTAGGTACGTTATGTAATATGAGTATAAATTGTAGTAGTAAATCCAGATTCACTTATAAGGTGTTAAAGAATAGCAAGACAAGGGGAAAATATGATTTACGAGTACGTAAACCTCCGTGAAGGGAGTTGATTGATGAAATGTTTAGAAAGAAAAAGATGGAATTCTAGAAAGAGTGTTCAAATACAACTTATGAGACGAGCTTTATTACTTTACATTCTTTTATAGTAATCAGCCATGTGTGGTTGAGTTGTATATCATATGTGTTTCTATATATGGCCTTCTAAGGCATAAGATGTGTTTTCTGGGCAGTGTGGGTTTGGGATTGTTATATTTATAGAGGAAACTCTACAGAAATTTCCCGGGAATCTAAGAGAAATTGTGGAAACTTTTAAGTAGGATTATGGCGAGAAGAAAGAAAGGGCCTAGTAGCGAGTGATTAGAGATGAAGTTAGTAGTCAATTGCAGGATAAATGTAACAAGTATGTATTAAGTTGGAAGGAACGTTGATTAGTTCAGGATAGGATAAGAAACATATGAAGTGAAAACGATGTGCTTGGGGTAGATAGAAGTATTATATACCAAGGAGAATTAAAGTGATAAGCATTCCAGAAGAAGCTTACAAGTTAGGAGAATTTGACTAGCCCTGTTATATTTTTGGAAGATGTAATTATGAAATGAACTTGATATATATGTATAGGCATATGCATGTAATATCGATTCAGATTATTAAGCTAGATTTCACTCGATGATTATAGCGGGAAAACTTTTAAGTCACTATGAGCCATCCCTATTGACCTTAGCGATACCTCAAGGTAATAGATCGAAAGGGATATGTTTACTAAAGCTCCTTTCCTGGTAATTGGTTGATCTTATGACTACAGTTGCGTTCTGTGTTATAGTTCAGGTTATTTATCCTGGACCTTGCCCGAATGGTTACATGATAAGAGTTTGTTATTATTGATAAGAAAGAAAGTGAAAGATGCAGAAAGGAAGAGATTCAAACTATGATAATGAAAAATGAGATAAGGTTGATCAACAAAACAAAAGAACGATAGGTGATGAATGTCCATGTGTGATGTGTGTGATAAGAAAAAGAAAAAACGTGTTAAAGGCAGAGAATGAAAGGTAGAAATGAGGCAAATAAAAGGAATGTCTACTTGAGCAGTAACCCGAAGAACAGAGTACAAGAGAGAATCAAACTTTGTGGATATCCCAATACTAAGCGAGAATGTTAATAGATGTTATGAAATGATTGGGGTTTCAAATCGTATTATAAGTAATGTGTGGCTAATTAGATTATGACGAGGGATATGGGATCATTTGTTGAGTAAAGTATCTTATACATAAAGAGTGGCTTTACGCACAACATCTCTCCAAAGGATTCCAAAAGGACCACATATTACCCTGTTATTAATATATTAAGATAGCAGAGGACAATGCTCCTACGACTGTGTGATTTGATCGGAGAAGAGTATGGAATGATTGACGTTGAACCTTAAGTTATAGTTTTACCAAAAGGAAGTCGATGGTATTCTGGAATATGCTTCTGACTATTGTACTATGAACGAAATCATTTGAGCAAAAGGATGAGAAGCGAGACAAAAAAAGTATCAAGGTTTGACCGTAAATGATCGGTGGACTGACTTTACATATATGTCAAGGCAGCAACAAATGGAATCGCATCCCTGGTGAGTTATGCGGCAACATGTGGTAGCCAACGCTTTTAGTTGTAAATCCATGGGTAGTTTATCAGACTTGCAGCCAGAGAAGAGAGAGATGGTTCGTGAAGTTTGTTAGTTAGCTAGCCTTGGAGTTCGATTGTTGGAGTCAGGTGGGGTCACTGTCCAGGATACCACGACGTAATCTTTGGTAGGTGAGGTAAAGGAGCGTCAGTATGAGGATCCTATTTTAGTTCATTACCGAGAAACAACTCCTCAAAAAGAAAAGACACCCTTTGTGATTATAAGAGATGGAGTTCTCAGGTATCGAGTTAGATCATGTGTTCCTAATGTTGCCAGACTTCGTCAGTAGGTTATGGGGGAAACTCATTATTCTCGCTATTATATTCATCCGGCCACGACAAAAATGCATCATGATATTAAAGAAGTATATTGTTAGGATGGTATGAAGAAAGATATAGTGGAGTGTGTCGCTCAATGTCCAAATTGTCAGAAAGTTAAGATAGAGCATTAGAAGCCCAGAGGCTTATTACAAGCCATCGAGATTCCAACGTGGAAATGGGAAGTCATTAGTATGGACTTCATTACGGGTTGGCCTCGTACTCAATATAAGTTCGACTCGATATGGGTTCTAGTCGACAAACTTACGAAGTCAGCCCATTTTCTACCTGTTAGAACTACCTATTCAGTAGAGGATTATGCACAACTCTACATTAAGGAAATTGTACGACTTCATGGTGTGCCTACGTCCTTTATTTCAGACAGAGGAGCCCCGTTCACAGCTGATTCCTGGAGATCTTTACAGAAAGGATTGGGGTTTCAAGTGAGCCTTAGTACGACATTTCACCCCCCAAACATATGGGGAAGCTAAGAGCATTATACAAACACTGGAGGATATGTTACGAGCTTGCTTGATTGATTTTCGAAGTAGCTGGGAAGATCATTTTCCCCTTATCGAGTTGCATGTAAGGTATGTGGTATTTATTCTATTTGGTCATGTAAGGCCATAGTTATTATTGTTTCGTGTAAACCTATGAGGCTTTGTGTTGTTGGGTTGTTGTATGACTGGTTGGTATTAGTTCAATTATAGACGAGGCTCTGTCGAAATTTTTATAAGTCTCTATAGATTAAACATTCGAGGATGAATGTTCCAAGGGGGGAAGAATGTTACTGTCACGACCCGGCTAGGGGGCCGCGACGAGCACCCAGTGCTACCCCACCCGGGCACCCCCTTATCGTACATAACATAACATCTAGGTGAACCATAAGTCAATTCGTGCTTTTCTTATCGTTAATCATATTGATCCCATTAGACGACCATCATCATTTAACATATCATAGGCATCTATGCCACATCATAAGTACAAGGCCGACGTGGCTAACAAAAGATATACAAAACATGGGCTGACATGGCCGAACATCTCTACCCACATGCACATGACTATCGTATGAGCGGGACAGGACCCCGCTATGCCCATAATTATATACACAAAAGAATAAGTACCCAAAAGCTACGGCTCCGAAAGAAATGGACCTCTGCTATGCAATCTCTGAATAAGCAGCTATGGATCAAGTCTGTCTCCCTGTGCACCTGCGGGCATGACGCAGCGTCCACAAACAAAAGGACGTCAGTACGAAGAATGTACTGAGTATGCAAAGCATGATCAACATCAATATAGAAGCATAATAGATATCATATGAAATATCATAGGAGGGGAGACAGTAATATCATCATCATCATGTTGCTTACTTGCATACATCGTCATTCGTATCCCATAATAATAGCCATACCCCTTTGTGTTCATATTCGTATACATACCCTTACTAAGTCTTATCACACTCATATTCATATTATATACATGGTCATATCATATACATAGTATTTACATAGCATACCCAACCTCGTAGGATCGGTGTGTCATACATACTTGGCCAACTAAGGCTCAAGATCATACATACCTGGCCCTACCAAGGCGTCAGGGTTATCCGTACCATCTGCAGAGGTGTGCACGCGTTTCGTAATCGTATACATACTTTATACATAGTCATATACATATAGTCTTACCCGGCATCATAAGCTCGGGGTCTTATCATAGCCCTTCATAGGCATACATATACATAAATCATAGCTCGTAAGCATCTCTAATCTCATTTTACACTCATCATCATTACTATCCTCATCATTATCGTTACATCTACATTATAGACTTACTCGTCATACGAGGAACATAGTATAATCATAGTACATATCAAGGGTCGTGAGCTTATGAGCTCGGAATGTCAAACATGTGAAGACAACATACTCATATAGAGGAATTAGGAATTTGGCCAAGAACCATGCCTTATGAAAGAAGGGTTAGCCTCACATACCTTTCCGTCGAACTATTCTACACTTGCACATTCCCTTCCAATGCTAGCGTTTATACCTTCATTAATATCATAACAATGGCCATTAGTCATTCACATCATCCACATTATCTAGATTTCTCAATTTGCTTCTAATTCTCCCATATTTATGGTCATGACCTCCAACTTCGTCCATTCGTCTAAAGTGTCGAGTTCATGATCTTAGTACCATTTATAATACATTCATATCGTAACACAACAACAGTCATAACTCAATTCAAACTATTTCTCAAGATGTCACTATTCATCATTCATGACCTAGTTGACCACATTTTCTACAATCCATGTATTTTAATTCTCCAATACCTTAAACATCATGTAAAAATCATGAATCTTACCTTAGAAGTTGTAGGAACAAGCTTTGGTTGATAATACTCCTCTTTGAGCAAAACCCTAGTTTTTCTTCATTTGGATTTCTTGACTTGGATGGTCCTTGATGATTCCTTTATCCTTGATTCACTTGTCTTAATGTTATTGATGGCTTATAATCCTTGAAAACTCATATAATAAATGTAGAGAGAAGTTTTAGATAGAAATGGTGTAATGTTGTAATGAAATAAGACAAGTCTTGATCCTCATATTTAATGAATTGAAGAATCTGTGCTGGGTGAACAGTGGTCGTCCATGGAGGTTTACGGTCCGTATTTCAGTTTACGGACCGTCCCTCATGGTCGTCTTTAAGCTTAAGAAGAACCAGAAACTTAAGGCTGCATGCATGGTGATTTACGACCATGGTTTACGGGCCGTAAATCACTTTACGGTCCGTAAACCTGGTCGTATTTAACCATTTCTCAGCTGGGCAGAAAACTGAAGCTTTGCATGGCAGTTTATGACTGCCAGTTTACGGACCGTACTGCACTTTACGGTCCGTATTTTGCAATATACGACCATTGGGCAGTTGCAATTTTGCAACTTCTCATATTTCTTAGACTTCTCATTTTAATCACCCACGTCCATGCACATGCATCACTCACCTTATACCTCATCTTAACTTGGCCAACTCTCTCATCTCACATCGGATACCTTCGAAATCCCGCCTAAGGTCATCAAACGTCGTTTCTTGATCATGGACACCATGCACTCATATTCATCACTAGTTCATTCTCTTGCGTACCAACGGAAAATTTTCCGAGGTGTAACGCCTACTTCTTTCACTTTCCTTAAATCTAAACAATGCAAACCAACATGTCTAGCACACAAGCATATATACATCATTTCCAACCTTATATCCATCACAAAAAAACCACAAAACAGCCCAACACACCCCAATCACTTCATACACAACAACCAAGTGTTATCTTGCACTTTTCCATCCATACAACTTCGCTAGGACTTAGATACACTTCAAATACAAGTAGGAGGAGAAGAATCTTACCTGACATAGCAAGAAAAACATTAGAAAAAAGCTTCCTTTAACTTGAAATAACCATCAACACAACAACACCACCATAATTGTTCTTCTCAAGCTCTACAAGACTTTTTGTGTTGGACTCAGGTGGTTTGGCCTTAGATTTGCTTCAGAACTATGGGGATATGTTTAGAGAGGGTCTTGGATCTGTTCAAATTCAGATATGGTCGAAAATGGTGAATATTAACGAAGCCACCTCTTAAATAGGAAATTGGGGCTTTCCAGCGCCTCAAGTGTGTCCCAAACTGGCTGCCCGTGTAGTCTCACGAAAACTCAAATATCTCTCTACTCTGACATCGTATTGACAAATAGTGTATGTGTTGGAAACTAGACTCGTAGACCTTCAATTTTGTGGGTGGATCACCCATAACTCCAAGTATATTGGGAGAAAATCTCAGTGACATTAGACCCAAATTTCAGTAGAATTATGAACCTAACTCGCGATAACTTTGCTGACTTTTGTTTTACAACTTGCTTGACTTCAAAACTTAACATACGAATATTATATGATTAAAATACCTGAAAACACGACCTCCTTATCATATTAAACACTCCTAGTTTAACCCCGAAAGTGCGGGTTATAACATGCTTGTTTTGTTTAACCTCCAACCTTCCCGATACTTCCTTAACACTTGTTTTAACCCATCATTATCTTTGTAAAGGTCCTCAACCTCTCCGATCATATCAATTCACTTACGACGCATTCTACAATGAAGGTATGAGGTGTAACATCCTTTCGCCCTCAGGTGTCACGACCCAACCCCGTGGGCCGTGACTGGTGCCTGAACTGGGCACCCGTATACCAACCTGTTACATATTACAATCAAACTGAAACTACGACAATATGGAAACTTATAAAGGAACTCCAAAGTTCGTAACGTCGTATATATATATATACTTCCAGATCAACTGTCTCCTGAGGAGTCACAACTAATCATATCATGGAATAATACGCAAGCCGACAAGGCTGCCAACACATATCAATATCATATGCAAGCCGACAAGGCTGCCACTATAGACGAACATCATACCACAGCACATCGTATAGACACAACTGAACAGAACTTATACACAACCCACACATATGTCTACAGACCTCTAAGAGTACGAATAGCGAAATATGATGGGACAGGGCCCCGTCGTTCCCCTAGATAACATATACATATATATATATATATCATAAGATTCAAACCCAAAAGTCTAGACTCCGGAACAACAGATCTCTCCAAGACAGCAGAAAGGTAATCCTAAGCTGGCGGATCACCAAAGCGAGTATCTGCACCTGCGGGCATGAAACGCAGCCCCCCGGAGAAAGGGGGTCAGTACGCAATATGTACTGAGCATGTAAAGCATGAAATACAGTAAACAAGATCATAACTGAAATAAGGAGTACAGAAAATAGGTACTATGTCTAGAATACCAAAACACTTGCCTTTGAAACATAAATCATGCATGTCAATATCATATATCATATATCATATATATATATATACTGTACCCGGCCCTCTAGTGAGGGACTCGGTGAATAAAGTCATCATATGCCCTCCTGGCCGCCATAACATATCATCATATCATCATATATATATATATATATAACGTACCCGGCCCTCTAGTGAGGGACTCGGTGAACAATGCAGTGAAACTGTGCACGATAACATACCCGACTCGGGAATCGGTGAAAGACATATTGAGGCATGCACGAGCAGAGTAGTGAGAAACCATATGCAATTTAAAACATTATCAAGACGCAAACAGAATAAGAAGAAGGGATTGACACCTGAGTATCGATAGCGACAATCATATCAAATATCCCTCGAATGTCATCATAATTTATATCAAAAGAGCCTTAGGAATCATAGACATATGTCAACGTAATATGAAATAGCTTATAGAAGTCAAGGACATTAGCTATCATAGAGTTTCTAGGAATAGGAGTTTATGTATACCGACTACTATCCAATGTATAGGAAACTGAAGAGGAAAGCTCAATCACTTAAGAGTTCTAACATCAAAAAGTGAATAAGAATCATGAATCACACTCAAAACTTATGAATAGAATTACCCCAGAGCTCATATCATTCATCACTTAAATCTAAGACATGCCAAAAGAAGGAAGGGACAGCTTTACATACCTGTTAGCGACTATTCGTAAATCCGTTCGCCTCGCCGCTCTTTAGCCTATTTAATATAAAAGCAACGCTATCGTTAGTACTATACTTTCTAGTTCGTGATTCCACACCTCATCGCTTATAGAACTTATTCTTTAATTCATACTTCCTCGTTTTAGGGTTTTTCATGTATTTTCTTACTTCCGATTTCGTCCAATTCAATTTTAATAATTCCATTACAATACTATTAACACAATTACACCATAAAACAAGAAAATCTTACCTTAATTTTCTCGGAGGAATCTCTACTCTTAATTGCTCCAATTTCGCAATTTCTTCTTCCCCGATTTAATATCCAACGTTGCTATCACCTCCTCGAACTTGTAAATCACTTGGGACTTAACCAAAAATTACAGCAAGAATATTTTTCCTCCACAACCAAGCTGGCCGAGAGCCCTTCATAAGTTGCCATGGCCGTGAATGCCATGGCAATATGTTGCTCTCACTCTTTTCAATTTTTGCTTTGAAATTGTCATGAACATATGACTAACATTAGTCATTCATGTGCTTATCTATGCTGCCCCATTCTAGGACACGTTGCAGCCACTGATCACTGCTCAACCGGTACCACGTGGCAGCCTACTTGGTGCCACGTGGAAGCCCTTTAATATATTTTTTTTTGTTTTTAATTAATCACTAATCCTTTACTTAAAAATTTAATCATAATTAATTAGTTTCTAATCCCCAATAATATTTTTACACTAAATAGAATTTATAAACAATTTATGTTTTAATTAAAAATGAAAGTTAAAGGTTTCTACTTTTTGTCCGAAAATGATTTTGCCCTTAACTTGAGTCGACTTGCTTGCGAATAATTGACGTATAAATATACGGGGTATAACATCCTTCCCCCCTTTAGAACATTCGTCCTCGAATGTTGAACTGATTCTGAATTCCCAATACTTTCTCAAGTGTCCTCTTAGTTAATTATGCCCTTCACATACCTCTCCCGTTTGTCGACTCGCTTTAGTTCAGTACAACACCTTCCAGGTCTTTACATAGTCATTCCGGTAATATCTCCTCTTTTTGTTGCTTTCTGAGGTAATAATTCCACGTCATTGCCTTTACTCTCCGTTTACTTCGCAGTACGTTGTCAGTTGTATTGCGAGCTCTTCCGTTGAAATATTACTTTCTTCCTTGTGCGCATGGTTTCAACTTGATTCCTTCTTCTCCTATAGTAATTCCCTTGAGGTATCGTTTCGTTTATCTTACCTCTCAATCTGTAAATATGATTTTAAGAATGCGCAGATGTCCCTCATCGGTTCATTGGACTTTAATATCCCTGGAGCATCGCATAACTCTGGTAACCTATGAACCATTCGCAGGTTCTACGAGTAAAACGAAATTTCCCAGAGGGTAACATTTTGTACTCCGATATCCTTGCTTTACTCCGCTGTGACTGTCCGTATTCTGAAATCCTCAGCATCATGTGTCACTTTCTGACTTTCTTTTAAAGGTCTTTAACTATCATTTTCTTTTATTTTTTTATCTCGGTCTTTAGGGTTGTCTATCCAATAGCTCTAGAGTTTCCTCATATCATAACTTTATTGTCCTCCAGTAACCAGTAACCCGCTTGTTCTAATTGTCTCGGTTAAATCATTTCGTAATTTCTCTTAACGTAACTGGCAATACTTTAGGCGTATTATCTCATGTCGGTTCTCTATTTTTGACACAAACTCTTCGATTGCCCCTTTATTCAAATTTGCTCTTAGTTCTCCTATCACACATCCTATTGCAATCTTTACACAAGTATGTGTAGGTGCTCAAATCAGCCCAGTAAATACCTTGGCGTTGCCTCGCTAGTCTTTATGCAAACCCTATATTCTTCTCTTATATCTTTCAACTGATATCAAGGCTCAACTATGGCTTTTGCCCTCAGTACTAATTATATCTCCGTAGTTTTGCCTCAGACCATCTTATACCTTTCTTTGATGTATCCGAAATATCGCAGCCACATTGTTGTTACTAAATTCTTACTCTTCTTATCATGTACTCACTTGGCCTCGTTCTTAATATAAAAGTATTCATGGGCTGCATAACTATTCCTGTACAATTTGTACAAAGTGCATTCAATCTTAGTCATAGTCTTTCCTTCTCCTGGTTTATTCTGCTCTACATATCTTATTGTACCATCGCTCACTTGTTGTCTATTTCTCCATACTCCTTCCCCTTCCTCTATCCACCATTTAGTTTTCTCATATCCCACTATAGGAGAGATTTCCTATCTTTTCTCCTTTACTACTTACGTGTCACAATATCATTAGCCAACAACTCTGTTGTCAACATCTTAATCTCTAATCCAGTACAGCCTTGCCATTCCTTAAGTTACTCGTTACCATTCTCTTGTCGTATTCTTCTCTTTTATAAGCATCCACCTTCCGATGTTATATTATCCAAGGTCTTTACCAATAATTCTCAGCACTGTTTCAAATACCATCTTGGCTTCTATCCGTTTATTGCTGGCTTTCAAATCTCACTAACTTGTCTCAGCAAGGGATCTCACTTGAAGTTAAAATATCCACATTAAATGTGTTGCAGTGTTGGTTGTTTTCATCTTACACTTGCATCTCTCTCATCCGCTTCCCCCCTTTAGGGTGTACCCACATCATTATCTATTTATATTCTATTCTATGTCCCCATCTCCCATTTCCAACTTTCAAATTCCTATGATTCTTTTTCCAATACATTTGGTATACTGCGCCACATCCAAGTCTTTTCTTTATCATCTATAACTTAGATTACCCATGTACGAAACCTTAACACCATCACGAGGTGATGAGAACTCTCGATATATAGTACAAAATCTCGTCTGATGGTTGGTACTCGAGTAATATAATTAATGTAGCAATGTGTCCGAGGCCACATTCCATTCATTCCAATCAGTAATTAGCTAGTGCTTATAGTCGTTTCAAATTCTCCATTCGGTACCACTTATATTCTAATGATAAGCGTCCCAAGCTTTCCCATAACACCGGTTTCATCCCAACGGATATCATCTGTTTCTTCTAGTAACTTCACAATACATCAGTTGTTTCACAAATCCGCAATCCTTGTCTTTTAAGGGTTTCACCATTTCCGAGGTGAAGTCACATACTCGTAGTACTCCTTTATGCCTCATGCTCTTTCATCATTGTTGTATACCCAATGCTAACCTCTAACTTACTCAAAATCATATCAAATTCGTTTTAATAGTGGTCTTGTCTCATCACTTTTTCGTCGTACTGCACCCTAAGTTTGTAGCTATATATTTCCCTTTTTTTTTCCTACACTCCTACTCAATTAATTACGTCTGTCTTGAGTGCTTCCTTTAGTATTCCTTTCATTTCCCCAATCTGTGTCCATCTTTTATTTTGTGCACGAGGAATCTCATGCTACTCCTGTATCCTTCAGAAAACACTACTCCCGCATAACCCCTCTCTCATTTTCGTAGTATATTCTGTTCATCCCTACATATTCTTATCATACCTCATTTCTGGCATTCATTCTGTCTCGTTGCTCATCTTCCTTTAGGTTGGTCTTTCACAATTCTGTTGCTTATATTACCCGTTTTCTTAGCTATACACGTCATAACGCATCGCTATACCGTAATCCCACTCGCTTTCTTCTTATATTATTCTTTCAATTAACTATTTCTCTTCATATGCTCGCCTTCACTTTCGTTACCACTTGATCTCTATTCTGAACTTTCCTTATAGGACTTGTAAGTCTTTCTTATTTGTCCTATATTTGCTTTTCCGTTTCACACTGATCACATCATATCCTTTAGTTACTTGCTCGCTAGGCTTTACTCATTTCTTTAACAATCCTTATGGTATTCACATTACATCCTGTTCGTAATCCATCCTATAACGTTACACTTCTTAATCTTATTCACGATTCTTACTATGTTTTAATTGCACTCTGTGGAGTAGGCATGTTTAACCTTTGGTCAATCTTACCCTTAATATCTCACAAGCTGTCTTATCAATACCTTCATAATTTGTCATAACTCTTCCTACCCCGTACTTTTGTCTCAATCATAGTGCTACTCCTTTTAACGGTAAACTCGTCGTAATTTACCCCTACTTATCGGTTCACTCGATACCTCTATAAAATGTTTTGTTAAGAGTTTCCACCTTTTTCTAAATCATCCCTTAGTATCACAAACCCTTCCGAATCATCCTACCATTTCATCAATAACACGTGGAACCCATGATCCATGACAGCTCACAAGTTTGTGTTTTCCTTCCACAAATTCCATCTCCAATTAGTTGATTAGAACTAATAAGCTCAAGTAACACAAGAACACTCCCACTCCAAGGTTACGTCACCATGAAGCGTCCTCCGAAACCGCACAAGAAGAACTAGAATTCGACAAGCACCACGAAACTTCTATTGCTTGATTCATAGAGTTTACCTCCAAATTTGTTCTTGAGTCGCGAACGAATCATTCAGTTCATGAACTACTTGTTGTATGCCTTGTACGTTTCAATAAAAGTGAAACTTAATCGCTGGACGTTTTTACCGTTCAACATGAGCTTTTCTAAGGTAAAATATGGCTAGAAGGTATTCATAGTACATCCTGTTTAAATGAACTGCGAATTTGCTGCTCATATACGCTTCTTCGAAATAAAAAATTTCAAATAACAATGGTGCCTCTTACAGATGACATAGAGGGTATCTCTTAAAGCTTTAATCCAACATAATAAATTTTCCCTATCGGTATCGACTTTCAAGACAAATTATGAACTTATATCTCATTCTCTTCTTTTTCTATTTCCGGAAAAATTTGGGCAGAGTTTCCTCCGTACTCCTTACTATCCCAAAACCTGCACGCAAGAAATACCAACAATACCTCACAGGGCCAACACATATACGTATATACCATATCGTATCATAACCACACAGGGCCCCTAATTTCCAAAAAAAAAATGTATAAAGGTGTCGGGACTTACCTCACATATCACACCTCGAGACGTACCTGGTCCTTTAACGATCTGTCCTGTTATACCTTCATATCTACCTTTTCTTTCCTTCTTCAACTTTACATTTCAATCATATTTCATTATTCTTACTTATTCGACATGCCCCTTTGGCATCATTGCTTACCTGTGTACTGTGTAGCTTCTAATATCATCAGTCACTTTCTTCTGTCGATGTCGTTCTTCAGCTGAAATCAAAGGTTAGTATAAAGAATTTCATTTCCTATGGCTGGGCTATATCGAAGGATCTTAGATATGAAAGAAATGTAACATCCCAAATGTCCTGTAGCTTCCTGTTTATAGATGTGGTGCACAACACATCGATAAACAAGACTCTACTAGACACGGTCTGTAGAGACTCCGAGGACGAACTACTCTGATACCACTTTTCTCACGACCCAACCCCGTGGGCCGTGACTGGTGCCCGAACTTGGCACCCGTATACCAACCTGTTACATATTACAATCAAACTGAAACTACGACAATATGGAAACTTATAAAGGAACTCCAAAGTTCGTAACGTCGTCGTATATATATATATATATATATATATATATATATATATATATATACTTCCAGATCAACTGTCTCCTGAGGAGTCACAACTAATCATATCATGGAATAATACGTAAGCCGACAAGGCTGCCATCACATATCAATATCATATGTAAGCCGACAAGGCTGCCACTATAGACGAACATCATACCACAGCACATCGTATAGACACAGCTAAATAGAACTTATACATAACCCACACATATGTCTACAGACCTCTAAGAGTACGAATAGCGAAATATGACGGGAAAGGGCCCCGTCGTACCCCTGGATAACATATACATATATATATCATAAGATTCAAACCCAAAAGTCAAGACTCCGGAACAACGGAGCTCTCCAAGACAGCAAAAAGGGAATCATAAGCTGGCGGATCACCAAAGCGAGTATCTGCACCTGCGGGCATGAAACGCAGCCCCCCGGAGAAAGGGGGTCAGTACGCAATATGTACTGAGCATGTAAAGCATGAAATACAGTAAACAAGATCATAACTGAAATAAGGAGTACAGAAAATAGGTACTATGTCTAGAATACCAAAACACTTGCCTTTGAAACATAAATCATGCATGTCAATATCATATATCATATATCATATATCATATATATATATACTGTACCCGACCCTCTAGTGAGGGACTCGGTGAATAAAGTCATCATATGCCCTCCTGGCCGCCATAACATATCATCATATCATCATATATATATATATATATATACCGTACCCGGCCCTCTAGTGAGGGACTCGGTGAACAATGCAATGAAACTGTGCACGATAACATACCCGGCCCGGGACTCGGTGAAAGACATATTGAGGCATGCACGAGCAGAGTAGTGAGAAACCATATGCAATTTAAAACATTATCAAGACGCAAACAGAATAAGAAGAAGGGATTGACACCTGAGTATCGATAGCGACAATCATATCAAATATCCCTCGAATGTCATCATAAATTATATCAAAAGAGCCTTAGGAATCATAGACATATGTCAACGTAATATGAAATAGCTTATAGAAGTCAAGGACATTAGCTATCATAGAGTTTCTAGGAATAGGAGTTTATGTATACCGACTACTATCCAATATATAGGAAACTGAAGAGGGAAGCTCAATCACTTAAGAGTTCTAACATCAAGAAGTGAATAAGAATCATGAATCACACTCAAAACGTATGAATAGAATTACCCCAAAGCTCATATCATTCATCACTTAAATCTAAGACATGCCAAAAGAAGGAAGGGACAGCTTTACATACCTGTTAGCGATTATTAGTAAATCCGTTCGCCTCGCCGCTCTTTAGCCTATTTAATATAAAAGCAACGCTATCGTTAGTACTATACTTTCTAGTTCATGATTCCACACCTCATCGCTTATAGAACTTATTCTTTAACTCATACTTCCTCGTTTAAAGGTTTTTCATTATTTAAGGACTTAACGAAAATCGGGCAGCATTTCCCCTATATGTTCTGTTATATCCCGAAATTTCGAACACTCGAAAAATTCGAAATAATTTTGGTCTTAAAGAAATGAGGCCATACTTTGATACTAATCAATATGTATATGTTGTTCAAAAAAAAATATTGGTGTGGAAATACGGAGGAAGGATAAGGGCTAAATTGGAATCTCGAGAATTAGTTTCGGGAATTTCAAAAATATGATCCATAAGTAATTGGGCTAAAAAAAAATATATATGAAAATTTAGGCCCAAAAGAGGGTATGGCCGGCCATGATATGCATGGCCCAAGCCCATGGATCATTATATTCAAGAGATAAATATTGGAAGAGGGGTCAAAGTCTTCATTTTGTGAAGAACTTTCAAGAACACAAAAAAAAAAAATATAGAGAGCAAGAGCCATAGAGGGTTCGGCTATAGTGAGAAAGAAAGAAGAAAAAAAAAATCTTGGAGCCCTAGCCTTTGGTTCAAAATTCCTTTCATCTTGAAATTTGATTAAGTGCAAGACTCTCTTCAACGTGGTGCAATTCGTTTAGCGAGAAAACCGCTTTAGTGGCAAACGGAGATTTTGGAGAAAGGTGAGAATTTCATCCTTTTTGTGTCATGAAAGACTTACATGTATGTTGTAGTATGTGTAAATAAATGAAAAGCATGATAGGGCTGTGTCATAAGTAAAGTCCCTAATCGGTGTGTTGTGCACCACACCTATAAGCAGGAGGCTACGAGACATTTATAGGGTATCATCCTTTCTTTCCTGGTAAAGATCGTGCGGATAGGGCTGTGTCATAAGTAAAGTCCCTAATCTAATTGTCTGTATCATTTCAGTAATGGCTAGGAAGGGTAAAGCTACGGCAGCACAGAAGAGCAAGGCGGTTGCAGATGAGGCAGCCAGCCAAGCCCCCAGACCTACCAGAGCTCAGACTTACACGGGGATACATATTCGGCCCCAGAGTTCTCCTACTTCCCTATCTTCGGAAGGGCCCAGGGGGGTATCTGATCCAGCCCCAGCTCCAGCACCAGTACCGGTGCCTCCAGTTCCTCAGCCGGATGTTCAGAGTCAGGAGATAAGAGAGATGAAGGATGCTATACACTTGTTAACTCAGATACTTGCTGCCCAAGCTGGGCGACAGAATAGGGGCCATGAGTATTCGGATAGGGCCGCTAGTGCCAGGGCCCGAGACTTTCTTGCCTTAAATCCCCCAGAATTCAAGGGCACGGACCCTAATGCTGACCCTCAGGAGTTCATAGATGGCATGAATCGTACTTTAGATATAATGAGGGCATCAGCTACAGAGTATGTTCAGCTAGCTTCCTACAGGTTACAGGGCATAGCAATTAACTGGTTTCAGTCATGGAGGCTATCGAGAGGTAGGGATGCCCCTCCGCAGACTTGGCAGGAATTCTCGGATGCTTTCTTGCGCCATCATATGCCGCCTGAGTTAAGGCGGGCAAGAGTTGATAGGTTCCTTAACCTGCGACAGGATGACATGTCTGTTAGAGAGTACAGTGTGGAGTTTGATTCTTTAGCTAGATATGCCCCTGCTATTGTGCAAAACATGGAAGATAGAGTTCACCGATATGTGATGGGATTAGAGCCGGAGCTGCAGGAGGCTTGTATGGCCATGGCAATGCAGCCGGGTATGGATATAGCTCGTGTTCAGGCCTATGCTCAGGGGTCAGAAGATCGAAAGCGTCAGCGAGAGGCCACCTCAGAGCGGAGTAGTGACCAGTCCAAGAGGGCCAGGTCAGAGCGTCAGAATACAAGTTCCACCAGAGGAAGCAGACCCCAGTACGGCGCACCCTCGCAGTTTCATGGATCCCAGCGGGGTAGGGAGGCCTTCCCTAGGCAGAGACAAAATCCTCCTTATGCATCGGGTTCTTAGCGGCCGGCAGGGTCAGGGCAGGAAGTGATGCTCCCTCCTCGATGCGCGACTTGCGGGAGGCGTCACGTAGGACGATGTCGACTGGGTGTATGCTATACTTGCGGGGACCCGAGCCACTATGCTAGAGACTGCCCGCGGAGTAGTGCCATTCCTGGAAATTCGGTAGCAACATCGTCACCCTCAGTGAGAGCGCCCGAGACAGGACCCCAGACTTCTTCCGGCCGAGGTAGAGGCGGAGGTAGAGTACCTAGTTCCGGTGCGGGGCCACATCGTATTTATGCGCTAGGTGGGAGACCGGCTCCAGAGGCATCGCAGGATGCGCCACCAGGTATATTCTTCTTCAGATATCCTATTGGTAGACTTAATTTATGTACGAGCTGCCTCCTATCACCGTGACATGATGTATTACAACACCAGCTAGAACATGATCCTAGCGGCTAATAGAGTGGGTCGAGGCAAGAGGCTTCGTGAAACCCTTAGTTGAAACCTTAAGGGTGGAAGGGCCCATAGCATAGCAAGAACATAGCTATAGATCTGAACTAGAGAAAGTGGGTAAAAGGCTACCTTTGACGGAATCCTAAGAGGACAAATCCAACATTCGAGGACGAATGTTTTAAAGGAGGGGAGGATGTTATATCCCGAAATTTCGAACACTCGAAAAATTCAAAATAATTTTGGTCTGAAAGAAATGAGGCCATACTTTGATACTAATCAATATGTATATGTTGTTCAAAAAAAAATATTGGTGTGGAAATACGGAGGAAGGCTAAGGGATAAATTGGAATCTCGGGAATTAGTTTCGGGAATTTCAAAAATATGATCCATAAGTAATTGGGCTCAAAAAAAATATATATGTAAATTTAGGCCCAAAAGAGGGTGTGGCCGGCCATGATATGCATGGCCCAAGCCCATGGATCATTATATTCAAGAGATAAATATTGGAAGAGGGGTCAAAGTCTTCATTTTGGGAAGAACTTTCAAGAACACAAAAAAAAAAATATAGAGAGCAAGAGCCATAGAGGGTTCGGCTATAGTGAGAAAGATAGAAGAAGGTAAAAATCTTGGTGCCCTAGCCTTTGGTTCAAAATTCCTTTCATCTTGAACTTTGATTAAGTGCAAGACTCTCTTCAACGTGGTGCAATTCTTTTAGCGAGAAAACCGCTTTAGTGGCAAACGGAGATTTTGGAGAAAGGTGAGAATTTCATCCTTTTTGTGTCATGAAAGACTTACATGTATGTTGTAGTATGTGTAAATAAATGAAAAGCATGAAAATTTTGTGTGTTGTGGATATTTGTGTGTGGCCGTTTATTGCATGGAAAGAGGAGGATTATGAATTTAATTATTAGTATGTTAATTGTGTTGTTGTAGACTTGTGATGGAAATGGATGAATAATGGTTTAAGTTAGCATAAAAAAATTTAGTTGTTGAGTTGTTATCGGAAAGCATGCGATTTTATTATAAATTATGTAATTGAGAAAATGAAGTTGTAAGATGTAAGTGGTGATTGTTGTAGGTGAAATTGGAAGATAAAAAGGTGTGGTGAATATTCATGTTGTGAATTGGAGGTTTTGGGTGGATTATGGTTCGGTGGAACTTTTGCATATTTTGTAAAATAATGTGAAATATTTTGGAATTGTATTCGAATGGTCTTGAATTAGTAAGTAAATAGGAAAACGTTGACGTTAGTTTGAAAGTGTGAAGTTGGAATGGGAATGGTTGCATGATGAAGAAGGAATAACATTTATATTAGAATGTATTTTGTTGTGGTTGTTGATGTTGTTGGCATTGTTGTGTTGTTGTTGTTGATGTTTTTGGCCGAGATGATTCTCGGGGACGTTAAATTTATAGGGGAAATGCTGCCGAAATTTCGGTAGACAACATGAGTTTAAGATTGGAATTCTAAAAGCTTATAACTTACATTTGGTAACTATGACCAATTGTAGACTTTGGACGAAACAGGAGTTGAGTTTGGACGAGCGTAAGAAGCGCAAAAGGTATGTAAAGCTATCCCTTCCCTTCTCTTGGCATGTCCTAGATGTACTAGGTCTTGATTTGAGCCTCGGGGATCATTCCTTTCATAGAAATCCGAGTTTGAATTTTGGTACTATTCATTCAATGAAATTGAACTTTAAAGGGTGCTTTTTGTTGGAAAAATGGTTAAACCTCCATAACTTTCACAAATGTACTCCGATCGCTCCGAGACTTCCACGGAGGACTTCCCAAGGCCTAATGCACGAAATTTTTGTACGTCACCTCGACTTGACCCAAGGTGGGCCCGCAAGTCCCGAGACCTTTTGTATTGCTCCATTTGACTTAGTTCTGTACGGTAACTAAAGGGAACTTTGGGTTAACGTCCCTAGCTTCTGTAGACGGACTCGAATTGTCTGAAGATAGTCATAGAGGTTGCATGGTGAATGATGTCCGTAACGATAATTGAAAGGCATTTAGTTATCACCACTTTGCATGTGCATACGGTTGTTAATCCTTCATGCTGAATTGGATTTATTGAAACTTTGTTGTGGGTTACTAATGATTTCAAAAAGAAATTAGTATTAAAATTTACTAATTGTTGGTCTCAAGCTAAAGGGAATATACAGTCGATTTCAAAACCACTTCGAAGGGGGTGCGGTATTTTATTATTTAGACTTTTCAAAACCACTCCGAAGGGGGTGCGATATTTTATTATCTAGACTTTTCAAAACCACTCCAAAGGGGGTGCGATGGCCTCAGCTCATGTCTGAGCGCGCTATGCCCTCAGCTTATGTCCGAGCGAGCTATGGCCTCGGCTGATCACTGAGTGAGCTATGGCCTCGGTTTACGCCTGAGTGTGCTATGGCCTCAGCTTATGTCTGAGTGTGCTAATTTCAAAACCACTCCGAAAGGGGTGCGAGGTTTTACCACTGCTTTTCATTTATGATCTATTTTACTTTATATATTATATTATTACGCCGGAAGCGGCTGTCCGAAGGGACTATTATATTATTACGCCGGAAGCGGCTGTCCAAAGGGACTATTATATTATTACGCCGGAAGCGGCTGTCCGAAGGGACTATTATATTATTATGCCGGAAGCGGCTGTCCGAAGGGACTATTATATTATTATGCCGGAAGCGGCTGCCCGATGGGGCTATTATTGATATTGAGCCGGAAGCGGCACGCACGTTGTATCGTATTATTTACTTGAAAAGAAGTGTTAGACTACATTGCTTATTTGAATATGTTGGTTGGATTGCGTTATTTACTTAAGGATTATTTGAGACTTTATGTACACATTTCTATTTTTACCAGCGAAGGCTGCAGGTACTGGGTTTGCCATGACTACTTTTTCCCTAAATTATGCGATAGTTATAATGTATTACCGCTTTACATACTCAGTACATATCTCGTACTGACCCCCTTTCTTCGGGGGCTGCGTTTCATGCCACGCAGGTCCAAGGACGCGACCCGGCGATCCAGCTACTTAGGGGAAGTCAGCACTGGGAGTCAGGCAGCTCCACTTGTTCCGGGGGCTGTTCCTATTTTGGTATAAACTTGTATATATGTCTTGCAGGTCATACTCTTTAGAGTCTGCGAACAGCGTGGGTGTCATGGGTACTGTTTGGTTTTGTCGATCGATCCATTGTTGTAAAGTAATGGTGTAAGCCTCTTTGGCTCGCTTAGTCTTACGTCATGTATATGTATGTACATATGTAACACGCCTTGAGACATTTTGAATAACGTGTTGACATCAGTATAGTATTTGAAACTTTCAAAAAAAAAAAAAACGCCATAAATGAGATCATGTATCGTAAGTTGGGACATCGGGCAGGGTAAGCTCGATCGCTTGTCATGGCCCTAGTTGGGTCGTGGCAAAAGTGGTATCAGAGCAGTTCAGTCCTCGGCATGTTCGCAGACGGTGTCTAGTAAAGTCTTGTTTATCGGTGTGTTGTGCACCACACCTATAAGAAGGAGGCTACGAGACATTTATAGGGTGTCATCCTTTCTTTCCTGGTAAAGATCGTGCGGATAGGGCTGTGTCATAAGTAAAGTCCCTAATCCAATTGTCTGTATCATTTCAGTAATGGCTAGGAAGGGTAAAGCTACGGCAGCACAGAAGAGCAAGGCGGTTGCAGATGAGGCAGCCAACCAAGCCCCTAGACCTACCAGAGCTCAGACTTACACGGGGATACATATTCGGCCCCAGCGTTCTCCTACTTCCCTATCTTCGAAAGGGCCCAGGGGGGCATCTGATCCAGCCCCAGCTCCAGCACCAGTACTGGTGCCTCCAGTTCCTCAGCCGGATGTTCAGAGTCAGGAGATAAGAGAGATGAAGGATGCTAAACACTTGTTAACTCAGATACTTGCTGCCCAAGCTGGGCGACAGGATAGGGGCCATGAGTATTCGGATAGGGCCGCTAGTGCCAAGGCCCGAGACTTTCTTGCCTTAAATGTCACGACCCAACCCCGTGGGCCGTGACTAGTACCCGATCTGGGCACCCAAACACATATATCCAATGCTATCTCAACTGTTATCAAACGCATTCAAGTATAAAGCAGAAGCCGTCAAGGCTATATTTCAAATTTAGATAATTTCCAGAAAAATTTTGGCAGAGTTTCCTTTGTTTTACAGACTATCCAAAATAACCCTGCGCACAGAAAATACCAACAAAGGCCACACCGGCCAACAAAGCAACATATAAACATATGCGGACCGGCCGCCGCGGCGAATGGGGTCGCCCTAAACACAACATATACACACATCCGTACAGAAAGACCCTAACCCACAAACATATCTACAGGCCTCTAACAGACTTACAGAGTCATATGACGGGACAGGGCCCCGCCGTACCCGGAGTTGCCATACATACAGAATATACAGAAGACAGAAGGTATATACCAAAAGTACACGCTCCGGACCAAAGGAGCTCTTTAAAATAGCAGTATCTGAGCCCTAGACTGGCGGCGTATCTTCAGGTGCGTCTGTACCTGCGGGCATGTAGCGCAGCCCCCGAAGAACCGGGGGTCAGTACGAAAAATGTACCGAGTATGTAAAGCAGAAACATAACAAACATAATCATAGCATGAACCGGAAGCACAGAAGTATAACGGACAGAACCATAAATCAAACGGACGGACAGAATTATGGTCCAGACGGACGGGCAGAATCACAATCCATACGGACAGGCGGAATCAGAATCCATATCAGACAGACAAAATCAGAATCCAATCAAACAGACAGAATCATAATAGGGCACAGGAACGTGGTCGCCACTCCTGCCTCTGGCGCCACAACATATCATATTTCAGAAGATTTCATATCTTCGAACATCTCCGTCACATAACACATCATATCATAACCACGGTAACCCCGGGGACAGATCACACGCCGGGAAACCGGACACATCATACTTCGTAACATACACACGGTAACCGGGAACGACATATACCACAGTACCCCGGAACCGGACACATCATACTTCGGAATTCATACATGGGACCCGGCCCCCGACAAGGGACTCGGCGGCCCATCCGCACGATATAAACCGGCCCGGGATCCGGTGAAAGGAAGCATTGAGACATCCACGAACAGATTAATGAGAATCCACATACATACAGATCGTTATACCAACTCAATCAAACTGAAGTAGGCCAAATGGCGAGTCAAATCAGGGTATTCGGATAGCGTTCATAATATGCGCCTATATCCTGCTTGGGAAGGCATGACGGATTATTACCAGAATCAGATTTTCAGATGTCAAAGCCATTTTGTAAAATTTATATAAAAAGTAGTCATATCATGATCAGAATAATAGTCCAGATGTTGTCTGAGAAAGTCGGACAGAAACAAAGTAGTTAAAGTTATACAGAAAGTATCGGGCCTTGAGGGCCCACCTCGGGCCAACCCGAGGAGACGTACGTAAATTACAGATAGTAGACCTTATGAGGTCGTCCGTAATCATTTGGAAGTATTCCGACTCCGTTTAGGAAGGTTGCATACTTAAAGCTCACTTTGAAGACAAGTTATAAGGAAAATGATTCAATCTCACTGAAGGAATTGGGGCAGATTTCCATCTCGAATTCCGAGGAACGGAGTCGTATCTAAGGCTCGCGGCCGAGCCTATTATGTTCAAAACATGCCTAAGAATGAAGGGGTAAGCTTTACATACCTCGATTGCGCCTTATGCTCGCTTAGCTTCACTTCCAATTTCGTCCAAAATCTACAAATGGTCATGTTTACCAATTGTCAAATTCAAGCCTTTAAGAATCCAAATTTTATTACTTGCCTAACGAAATTTCGGCAGCATTTCCCCTATACATAAAGCCTCCCCGAGATTCAACTCGGCTCAACACAACCAACAACAACCCAACAACAACATCAACAACATCAACAATTTTCATAATTCACAATATACGCAATTAGTCTACTTTACAACATAATGCAATAATCCTCATTTCGACTTCACACTTCCAAATCAATACCAACATATGCCGTAAAACAGCCCGCACATTATTTTCCAAATTTTCCCAACCAACCAATTCGCGATATAACTATTTAATAATTTCGTAAAGAGGTCAAAATTAACACTAACAACATCAATAACAACATCCTCCACATTCTACAAGTTAAATACATTTGTTTTCATCCAAAATTTTCGTCAAACCCCATTCTACAATTCAGCCATACCAACAAACAAATTTATCACGTTATTTCTTCGTTCTAATCCGTTAAAACTCTAAATAAACTTGTTAACAATAAAAAAAAAAAACCTTATTCATACCTTAAGTGCACAGCCACCACGTCCACCCTCTTATTTTTAGTTGATTTTTAGCTCAAATCGAAGGCAACGCGACGTAGAACACTTTTCTCTTCATGGGCTTCGGGATTCGGGGCTCCGATTTTGGTCAAAAATTGATTTTTTTTCTCTAGGCTCTCCTCTCTCTTTTTCTCTAGAGTTTTCCAGGTTTCTTGATCTGAAAATGAGGGAGAGAAACTGATTTTTTTCTATTAAAAGCGTGGGTAATGGGCCTGACCCGAATTGGAATCGGGTTGGGCCCATTTCACTGCCCAGCTTGACCTTTCGACCTTAAAACGTCCATATCTCCTTGTACCGACGTCGCCTGGGAGCCCACGACCTACCGTTGCAAAGCTATTTCAATTATCTACAACGCTTATTTCTGGGCGTTGTCCCAAATTCCAAACTTATAATGCCGTTTTTGCCCCTCCAAGTCAGGTCATCCGAAAACGTTTTCTTAAATATATTCGTTTGGAGGGCTTCCACTTTGATTTGGCCCCAGGGCCCTTCACGGGTTGTGTTTAACTTTACATATACGATTCATATAACTTTTCACATGTCCCAAAAAAATCTTGATATGTGGGCCCCACCTCAGCTTACAAATAATTCGACGTTCGAAAATGCAGGATATAACATTCTCCCCCCCTTTAGAACATTCGTCCTCGAATGTTCGATTGACCTTAGGGGGTCTCGTGACACTTCGGGGAGGTTCCTTTCTTTCCTTCAAAATTCCTTTCAACGTTACGATTGCCATCAACATCTTTCACCTCTTGTCACACTTCTCGGTTCCTTACAGCGTTATCATAATTTCACGTTATATCAAACAGGTTCATAACTAGAGCCAGACGCACAAAAGCATAGCGGACAGATCCATAATCAGAGACAGATGTACTGCACTATGTCAGACAGATTCGTAGTCGGAGTCAGACGTATAGAATTATATCAGACAGATCCACGATCAGAGTTAGACGTACAGAGATGTACCAAACAGATTCGTAATCAGAATCAAACGTACAGAGGTGCATCAGACAGATTCGTATCCAGAGTCAATCATACAGAGGCATATCAGATAGAAGCGTAATCGGATCTAGAAGTACAGAGGCGTAATAGGCAGAACCTCATCAAAGTCAGAGGTGCAAAAGTATAACAGATAGAGTTTTGATTAAAATCAGATCACTCCTATTAAGGCTCCAGTGATTTACGAAAATTTCCCTTTTGTCGACATTTCATTGTTCACCCTGACAATTATACCACGGATTATCTCGTCGAAATCTGTTCACTCATTCACAAACTTGTTCGTCAGATTGTCGTACAAGTCGGCTTACGTGTCGCTTATCGATTCTTTCGAAAGTTTTGCTTAATCACATCTCTTATCCTTCATCTTTCCTACTAGCCATGCTCATTTTCTTGTTCAGATATCGTCGCACTAGACTAAGTTGTAAGGTAATTGGGGTTTTTCTATTCTTTGACAACATTCGTGTCCTCACCTCCGCTTCGTTTCTCGTATTCGGTTTAGTAAAACCTTTCGTCTATCACAACATCAGTCGCCGGGACTCGGCTCTTGATCCATATGATCACCAATTGAAAATCATACACATATCTATACATTTACTAATATCTTATTTGCGAACGTCTCCGACCGTTATTCAAATTCTCTCAATTTCCCGAGCGGTATTACGCTTCTTCCTTTCGCCCATTTAGTCTGCCTCGGTCTGCGCGACTCCTGTAAGGGCACTAGCCATTCCAAACCTTCTCTTTTCCTTTAGGTTACCCCAAATTTCCATTTATATACCATACTTATACTTGTGAAATATTTTTTTTGTATCCTTCCCAGGGGGTCACCCATCCCAGAATTGCTATAGCCTTAGCACGCTTAACCTCAAAACTTTCATGCGTTCTGATGCGTTAGGGCTAGTATAATTGCGTCGACAGCCCCCGCACGACCTTTGTCACATAATTCAGGGCAGATCGGGGTCTTAATAAATTTTCGGAAAATTCTCAGAGTGGGTCCCACCCCGGGCTAAACCATACAATTACCATATCGCCCTTCCGAATTTTCAATGTCTATCAGGTTAACAATTACCTTGCTCTTATTAATACCCAGAAGAAGAAAATCACGTAATATGATAAAGTATAGACCCATTCATACACATATCCCTCAAGAAAAGATCACTAACATACCTGGGTGTGCGCTTGAAGACGCTCCTGGGTCCTGCCGGCCGGTCAAAGCAAATACGCGGTTCGAAGGACCGCTGTAACCGGAAGCTGCGCCTCGACCTCGGCCACGACTCGCTGGTGCTGGCGCTGGTGCTGGTGCTCCCCGCCCTGTGGGGCGTATGGCTGCCGAAGGAGAAGACGAGCCAGCAACTGACTCGGTAAGCTGGGCTGAACCACCTGGACCACCCTTATACGGACACTCTCTCATCGTATGGCCGTGTTGGCCACAAGAAAGGCAGGCACCAATGGCACGATAACACTCACCAGGGTGACGCCTCTTGCAATAAGGGCACCGAGGTATGGATGGCCCCATCTGACTGAAACTCCTATTTACTTGCGAACTCAAAGCCATGGAGTTCTGTCCCGAGAACTGTGGGGGCGTACTGTATGCTGGCTGGGACGAATACCTGTTACCCTGCCGCTGAGAAAACTCACTCTGAAATCCCCCTGAGTACCCGGCCGATCTGGCTCTCTTAGGCCGGCTCCCGTCATGGCCCCTATCAGGCCGACGTTCCCTACGCCGGTCCTCCATGCCCTGGGCGTGCGCCTGCACCCGGGCAATATGCATCCCTGGCTGAGAAGCCACCGCCAGGCAACCATCAATCAAATAAGGGTCTAGCCCCATCACATACCGGTGCACCCTATCGGCCATCTCGGCTACTATAGCGGGTGCATACCTAGCCAACGAGTCGAACTCTAGGCTATACTCTCGAACACTCCTACCGTTCTGTTTCAGATGCAAGAATCGATCAACCCTGGCTCTCCGTAGCTCTGGAGGTAGAAAATGATCAAGAAAGGCCTTAGTAAACTCGGCCCATACTGCTGGGGCAGCATCGTCACCCCTGGATAGCTGCCAGGACTCATACCAGTTCGCCGCTACCTCATATAACTGATACGAGGCCAATTCAACGGACTCAGTCGGCGACGCCTTAATCAACCGTATCGTGCTCTCCATCTTTCTAATAAACTCCTGGGGGTCCTCTTCGGGTTTTGTCCCAGAGAATTCTGGAGGATTACATGTCAAGAACTCACGAGCCCTGGAGCTTTCGTATCTGTCCGCACGACCACCCCCAAACCCATGCCTGGGAACCTGCTCTGTCATCAGTGTGGTCAATAACTGAACCGCATCTCGCATGGCCCTGTCCTCCGCCCCTGACTGGGGGGCTGGAGGTACAGGTACTGGTGCTGCTGGAGCTGGCGGTGGAGCCACCCCCTGTGCTGCAGCTGTGGCTGCTCCAAATCCCTCCGGTACTGGTGGCGTAACAGAACTAGCCGTCGAAGGCACAACATTTGACTCAATCTGGGCACGAGCCCTAGTAGTCACCTGAGCTCGGCTGGCCTCACCTGCCGCTGTAGACTTGCCCTTCTGGGCGGCTGTTGCCTTCTTCGGAGGCATCGCTGAAAACATAACAAATCGTCAGGAGGGGATCATCCTACTAATACAGTTCTATCGCACGATCTAAGATCCAAAGAAGGGTAACATCCTAGATGTCCTGTAGCCTCCTGTTTATAGATGTGGTGCACAACACACCGATAAACAAGACTCTACTAGACACGGCCTGTAGACATTCCGAGGACTAACCGCTCTGATACCACTTCTGTCACGACCCAACCCCGTGGGTCGTGACTAGTACCCGATCTGGGCACCCAAACACATATATCCAATGCTATCTCAACTGTTATCAAACGCATTCAAGTATAAAGCAGAAGCCGTCAAGGCTATATTTCAAATTTAGATAATTTCCAGAAAAATTTTGGCAGAGTTTCCTTTGTTTTACAGACTATCCAAAATAACCCTGCGCACAGAAAATACCAACAAAGGCCACACCGGCCAACAAAGCAACATATAAACATATGCGGACCGGCCGCCGCGGCGAATGGGGTCGCCCCAAACACAACATATACACACATCCATACAGAAAGACCCTAACCCACAAACATATCTACAGGCCTCTAACAGACTTACAGAGTCATATGACGGGACAGGGCCCCGCCGTACCCGGAGTTGCCATACATACAGAATATACAGAAGACAGAAGGTATATACCAAAAGTACACGCTCCGGACCAAAGGAGCTCTTTAAAATAGCAGTATCTGAGCCCTAGACTGGCGGCGTATCTTCAGGTGCGTCTGTACCTGCGGGCATGTAGCGCAGCCCCCGAAGAACCGGGGGTCAGTACGAAAAATGTACCGAGTATGTAAAGCAGAAACATAACAAACATAATCATAGCATAAACCGGAAGCACAGAAGTATAACGGACAGAACCATAAATCAAATGGACGGACAGAATTATGGTCCAGACGGACGGGCAGAATCACAATCCATACGGACAGGCGGAATCAGAATCCATATCAGATAGACAAAATCAGAATCCAATCAGACAGACAGAATCATAATGTTATATCCCGTATTTTTGAACCTCGGAGCATCTGCTGGGGTGGGGCCCACATACCGAGATTTTTTTTGGAACATCTGAAAAGTCATATGAATCACATATGTAAAGTTAAACACAACTCATGAAGTACCTTTGGACCAAATCAAAGTGGAAACCCTCCAAACGAATATTTTTAAGAAAACGTTTTCGGGTGACCTGACTTTGGGGGGCAAAAACTGTATTGTAAGTTTGGAATTTCGAAAATACCTTGAAATAGAAGTTGTAGATAATTGAATTAGCTTTCCATACATAGGTCGTGGGTTCCCAGGTGACGTCGGTACAAGGAGATATGAATGTTTTAAGGTCGAAAGGTCAGTGGGCTAGGCCCAACTCGGGACCAACCGAGTTGGCCCAAAAAAATGAAAAAAAAAAATCAGGCCCAAGTGAGGAGCCATTCGGCCATGGTCCATAAAAAGGATCCAAGCCCATGGAATTAAGTCATGTGTTCAATGAATAAAAGACCACTTAATCATCCAAATTCCATAGAACTTTCAAGAGAAAGAATAGGAGGAAAAACAAGAGAAAAACAAGAACAAAAAGAGGGCATTTCGGGTTTGGCCATAGAAAAATCTTGCCTCTAAAATTATTTTCTTGTTGAATTCCTACTAAATTAAGTGTCCTCTACAACTTGGTGTAATTGTTTTGGAAGAAGGAGCACTTATTTCTTCAAGTTGACAACTTGTTCAAGTGAAGAAGTTTGTAGAAAAAGGTAAGAATCAATTCCTTTTTCTTATGTTATGAAGGTTTGTTTATGTTGTGGTATGTGGAAATGAGTAGAAATTATGGAAATAAGGAAGTTTGCAAAGTGGGTATGTATATATATATGTAGCCATGGGTGTATATATGTTGTATACATATATGAGTTGAATTTTATGTTGCATTCTAGTTGTGGTTATGATGGAAATTATATTGGGAATGAAAGTTGAATGAATTTTGGTTGAAGTTGGAATGTAGATGATTATGTCACTTTAGAATAATTTTGTGATATTATGGAAATGAAGTTGTTAAGATGTGAATTATGATTATGGTTGATGAATTTGGAAGTTGGAAACTTGTTATGAAGTTGTATGCCAAAGATTTGATGTTTTGCATAAGTTATGATTTTGGCGGAAGATTGTATATCATGTATATCGAGTGTATATCTTAAGGAAAACGATATGAAATGTTTCTAGAACTATATGGTGATGATCATGATGGTTGTTGAATATGAAATTATTGATCTTAGTTGAAAGTTGGGTTGAATTGAAGATTATGTCAACTTGTGAGAAAAATGACTAGTTGAAGGATATTTGTGTTTTTAATGTTCATTGTTGATATTGTTGTTGTCGTTTGGGTTGTTGTTGATGATTTATAGCCGAGTTGAATTCTCGGGGTGTCATATGTATAGGGGAAGTGCTGCCGAAATTTCGGTAGCCAAATATGCTTAAAGTTGAAATAATGGCATTAATAATTCACAATTGGTAAACTTGACCAATTGCAGTTTTTCGACGAAACGGGAAGTGAGTTTGGAAAGGCTTAAGGAGCGCGAAAGGTATGTAAAGCAACCCCAATTCTTCCCTTGGCATGCCCCTAGTGTGTTAGGGTCGGATCCGGGCCTCGAAGGACCTCTTGGCCCTCGGAATCCGCAAGACAAAATTTCAGTTTTTCCTTCAGTAGACTTGAACCATTTTGATACGCTTTTTCTGAAATTATGCAATTTTGCTCTAAATTATTCAGAAAATCATAGAATTTTTGTATAACCTTTTTAGGTGATACTATATGCTTAGAGGGCACAATTTGAGCCCGCCGCCTTGTTTGTCCCAAGGCGGGCCCGCTATTTACGGTTTTGCCCCTAATGTGTTAAAGCTTCCTTTTTAAGCGATTTTTGAAAGAAATGTTTTAATTACCCTACTAATCGCTTAACGAATATTATTTTAAATATTCTGTTAAATATTATAAATTATTTTGACACTCGGAATGACTTCGGGAAAGTTATACTTCTGTAATTTATTATGATATCCGAAATACATTTATTATGATTCCGTCCGACCCCATTGGATTTGTTTGTCTTTGATACGCTTCATCGAGTCTTTGAAAACATTTATTATATTTTTAAATTGCATTAGTCTCTCACTACTCCATTCGTGGATGTCCCAATGTTTCCCACACTGAGCCCGGGCCAGGATATGTTGTCAAGCGTAATTCTCTGCATTGTTCGCCGCGTCCCGATGTGAGGGGGCAGGTATACGCGTACATGGGTCTGTGGAGTATGATGTGCCATGTCCGCCTATTCTGATCTGATCTGTTATGGCCATTTTGATATGACATTATATGATACGGGGCCACGCCCCTTTTTCTGATTCCTCTGTATAGTGGCACCAGCGTCGGGAGGGTGGCCACATTCTGTCTGCCGAGTCCCGTGTCAGGGACCGGATATGATATGATATGACATATGTTTCTGTATGCATTCTGTCTGTTTTGGAAATATGCATTTGACACTCTGGATTCTGTACTCATTTTCTGTAACCATTATGATTTGACTTCTGTGATTCCGCTTTACATATTCAGTACATATTTCGTACTGACCCCCTTTCTTCGGGGGCTGCGTTTTCATGCCGCGCAGGTACTGACGACAGGTTCGCTGATCCACACGTTTAGGATCCTATTTCTGCTATTTGGGGCGCTCTCTTCTACAGAGCCCATCTTTTGGTACAGTCTGTCACTGCTATCTGGATATGTACTTTGTTCAGGGTATGACGGGGCCCTGTCCCGTCTTATGATTATGATATGTTCTGTAGAGGTCTGTGGATACATCTGTGTGGGTTCTGTACATATGTTTGGGATATTCTGTTCTGTGATGGCCTTATCGGCCTATGTGTGCCAAGTCTGCTTTTCTGCTAAATTCTGTAGCGACCACTAATATTATTATTATATTATTATTCTGTTAATATGCTAATTTGGGGTATCGGGTACGTATAGGTGCCCAGCTCGGGCACTGGTCGCGGCCCACGGGGTTGGGTCGTGACAAAAGTGGTATCAGAGCGGTTCGTCCTCGGAATGTCCACAGACCGTGTCTAGTAGAGTCTTGTTTATCGGTCTGTTGTGCACCACACCTATAAACAGGAGGCTACAGGGCATTTAGGATACTACCCTTCTTTCTGTCTTAGATCGTGCGATAGAGCTGTGTTATCAGGATGACCCCTTCCTAACGAGTGGCTACATTTGCAGATATGCCTCCAAAAAAAGCGACAGCGGCCCAAAAGGCCAAGTCAGTTGCCGTAGGAGAGACTAGCCGGGTCCAGAGGACTACCAGGGCCCAGGTATATATTGCTCCGGAGACTTTGCCCCAGACAGAGGGTTCTTCTACACCGCCACTCGTGGAGGAGATTGGGGCAGCCGTAGCTGCAGATCGGGGGACGGCTCCACTGCCAGCTCCCGCAGTTCCAGTACCTGAGCCTCCAGCTCCACGGCCAGGCACTGAGGATCAGTTTATGAGGGAGGCAGTCCAGTTGCTGACGAGACTTGTGGCAGGGCAGGTTCAGGGGCATGGACTGGGAGGTGACCGGGCAGTCAGGCGTGATAGTTCGAGAGCCCGTGAGTTTTTGACTTGTAACCCTCCAGAGTTCTTCGGGACAAAGCCCGAGGAGGATCCTGAGGAGTTTATTAGGAAGACGCGACGCACTCTAGATTTGATTAATGCTTCCGAGACAGAGTCAGTCGCGTTAGCTTCGTACCGGTTATATGATGTGGCGGCAAACTGGTACGAGTCATGGGGGCTATCCAGGGGGGACGGCGCTCCTCCAGCAGTTTGGGGCGATTTTTCTCAGGCATTTCTTGGACACTCTCTGCCCCCAGAGTTGCGACGAGCCAAATCTGATAGATTCTTATTATTGAGGCAGAAGGGCCGCAGTATCCGGGACTACAGTTTGGAGTTTGATTCCTTGGCCCGATATGCACCTACTGTGGTGGCTACTATGGCGGACCGGATGCACAGATATATTATGGGGCTGGATCGGTATTTTGTTGATAGCTGCTTAGTATTGGCTGCTCAGCCCGGTATGGACATTGCCCGTATCCAGGCCCATGCCCAGGGCATGGAAGATCGGGGCAGAGGAGGACACCAGCCTGACAGGGGCCAGGATCGGAGACAACCCAAGAGGGCCAGGTCATCTGGAGATTTTCGGGGCAGACAGCCCCAACAGCCGCAGCAGCCTAGCAGATTCTCATCTCAGCCGGCGCAGAGCGCGCCTCCCCAGTCTGCAGGTCGCAGATTCGATAGCCCAGGGTATTCAGGAGCAGGCCAGAGCTCCAGGGCTTAAGGTTCGCGGACAGATAGGGGTTCTGGTCAGATGAGGCCACCCAGGGTTCAGTGTTCTTTTTGCGGCAGATACCATACGGGAGAGTGCTACAGAGCCACCGGTGCATGATTTTCTTGTGGCCGTCAGGGCCATTCTGTGAGAGATTGCCCGTATAAGGGTAGTTCGGGTGGTGCAGCGCAGCCTACCGGATCAGCCGCTGGGTCTTCATCTTCGTCAGTGGCTATACGCCCTACGGGGCAGGGTATTTCGGCACCAGCGGGTCGCGGCAGAGGCCGTGGTGGAGCTTCTGGTATTAGCGGTCCTTCGAACCGCATTTATGCTTTGGCCAGCCGCCAGGATCAGGAGGCATCTCCTAATGTCATCACAGGTACTTTATTGGTCTTCTCTCGATCTGTGTATGCACTAATTGATCCAGGTTCGACTTTATCATATATTTCACCCCTTGTTGCCGGAAAAATTGGTATTATGTCTGAACCTATAGAGCCATTTGAGGTAGCCACACCGATAGGGGATTTTGTTGTAGCGAAACAGGTTTATAAAGACTGTTCTGTGATCGTTTGTGACCGTGACACTAAGGCAGATCTGGTAGAGTTAGATATGACTGAATTTGATGTTATTATGGGTATGGATTGGCTAGCTTCCTGTTACGCTAATGTTGACAGCCAGAATAAGGTAGTTCGCTTCCAGTTTCCCGGGGAGCCAGTTTTAGATTGGGCTGGAAATACAACATCGCCGAAAGGTAAGTTTATTTCATACCTTAAGGCAAAGAAAATGATTAGAAAGGGTTATATATATCATCTGGTTCGGGTGAAAGACTTGGACGCCGAGACGCCGACACTTCAGTCAGTCCCCGTGATTAATGAGTTTCCAGATGTTTTTCCCGACGAGCTTCCAGGTCTTCCTCCAGAGCGGGAGATAGACTTCTCTATTGACTTACTCCCAGACACTCAGCCTATCTCTATTCCTCCGTATAGAATGGCGCCTGAAGAGTTAAAGGAGTTGAAGGAGCAGCTGAAAGATTTGTTGGATAGGGGCTTCATCAGACCCAGTACTTCGCCTTGGGGAGCCCCGGTATTATTTGTGCGTAAGAAAGACGGGTCGCTGCGTATGTGTATTGATTATTAGCAGCTGAATAAGGTAACTATAAAGAATAAATACCCCCTCCCTAGGATTGATGATTTGTTTGATCAGCTGCAGGGCGCTAAGTGTTTTTCGAAGATAGATCTTCGATCCGGTTACCACCAGGTGCGAGTACGAGAGGCCAATATCCCTAAGACAGCTTTCCGGACCCGATATGGGCATTACGAGTTCAGTGTTATGTCTTTTGGGCTTACTAATGCCCCCGCAGTATTCATGGATTTGATGAACCGGGTATTCAGGCCATTCTTGGATATGTTTGTAATTGTATTCATTGATGATATCCTGGTTTATTCCCGGTCTGAGGCGGAGCACGCAGATCATCTGAGATCGGTATTAGGGGTACTCCGGCATCAGAAATTATATGCGAAATTTTCTAAGTGTGAATTCTGGCTGTCTTCAGTGGCTTTCTTGGGGCATGTTATTGCAGCTGATGGTGTCCGGGTGGACACACAGAAGATTGAGGCCGTGAAGAATTGGCCCAGACCTACGACGCCCACAGAGGTACGCAGTTTCCTGGGGTTAGCAGGCTATTACAGGAGATTTGTGGAGAAGTTTGCTTCGATTTCAGCGCCTTTGACAAGGCTGACTCAGAAGGGAGCTAAGTTCCTGTGGTCAGACGCTTGTGAACGGAGCTTCCAGTTGCTGAAGGAGAAGCTGACTACAGCCCCAGTTCTGACTCTTCCAGAGGGACCAGACGGGTATGTTATTTATTGTGACGCTTCTGGCATGGGGTTGGGCTGTGTATTGATGCAGCATGGCAGAGTTATAGCGTATGCTTCCCGGCAGCTCAAGCAGCATGAGAAGAATTATCCTACCCACGATCTGGAGCTCGCAGCGGTAATTCATGCTCTGAAGATATGGAGACACTATTTATATGGCGTTCATGTGGATATCTATACTGATCATAAGAGTCTCCAGTATATTTTCAGGCAGAGAGAGCTTAATTTGCGACAGCGGAGGTGGCTGGAGCTTCTGAAAGATTATGACGTGGATATTCTGTATCATCCGGGTAAGGCTAATGTTGTTGCCGATGCGCTCAGTCGGAAGTCTATGGGCAGTTTGGCCGATTTACAGCCAGACAGGAGAGAGATAGCCCGTGATATTCAGCAGTTGGCTAGTCTCGGGGTTCGTCTGGCCGATTCTGGAGATACACGGATTTCTGTTCGAGGGGTTTCTGAGTCATCCCTCAGGGACGATATTAAGCGGCGTCAATACGAAGATCCTGTCTTAGCTCAGTACAGGGACACAGCCTATGATAAGGAGAGGACTCCGTTCGAGTTTTCACCGGACGGTACCTTGTTATACAGAGGCAGGTTGTGTGTACCTGATATTGCGGGCCTTCGGCAGCAGGTTATGAGCGAGGCACATTATGCTCGCTATTCGGTCCATCCTGGGTCTACGAAGATGTACCATGATCTCCGATGCTTATACTGGTGGGATGGCATGAAGCGGGATATTGCAGAGTTCGTCGCCCAGTGCCCTAATTGTCAGCAGGTCAAGATTGAGCATCAGAAGCCGGGTGGACTGTTGCAGGAGATGGAAATCCCGACTTGGAAGTGGGAGGTTATTAATATGGACTTCATTACAGGTTTGCCTCGCACTCCACGGAAGTATGATTCCATCTGGGTCGTTGTTGATAGGCTGACGAAATCAGCCCATTTTCTTCCCGTCAAGACTACTTATTCCGCCGAGGATTATGCCAGGATCTATATTAGAGAGATTGTGAAGCTTCACGGAGTTCCTATATCTATTATTTCTGACAGAGGCGCCCAGTTTACGGCGCGTTTCTGGAGGTCGTTTCAGGAGGGTCTAGGGACTCAGGTGAGTCTCAGCACGGCCTTTCATCCTCAGAGCGACGGACAGGCCGAGCGCACTATACAGACGCTGGGGGATATGTTGCGGGCCTGCGTTATTGATTTCAGAGGCAGCTGGGATGATCACTTGCCATTGATTGAGTTTGCATACAATAACAGTTACCATTCCAGCATCCAGATGGCTCCGTACGAGGCTCTATATGGCAGGAAATGCAGATCGCCGATTGGCTGGTTTGATATTGGCGAGTCAGAGTTGATTGGCCCAGATATGGTCCAGCAGGCCGTGGACAAGGTAAAACTTATTCGGGAGCGACTGTTGGCAGCCCAGAGTCGACAGAAGTCATACGCGGATAAACGGCGTCGACCGTTGGAGTTTCAGGTAGGCGATTGGGTATTCCTGAAGGTATCGCCTATGAAAGGCGTGATGCGGTTCGGCAGAAAGGGTAAGCTCAGTCCGCGTTATATTGGGCCTTATCAGATTGTTCGAAAAACTGGAAATGTCGCCTATGAGCTAGATTTGCCATCTGATTTGGAAGCGGTACATCCGGTATTTCTTGTCTCTATGCTTCGTAAATGCGTCGGTGACCCTTCTAGAATATTTCCTGCTGATGATATTCAGGTGACGGAGCAACTATCGTACGAGGAGCAGCCCGTATCTATTTTGGATCGTCAGGTAAGGAGGCTTCGGAATAAAGATGTAGCCTCTGTTAAGGTACTGTGGCGGAACGATAATAGGGAGGAAATGACATGGGAGGCCGAAGAGGAAATGAAGAAGAAATATCCTCATTTGTTCTCTATACCCACAGGTAACCTTAAATCCCTGCTTTAATTTATTCCAATATCAATCGTGTGTCATATGTGATGTCTGTAAACATGAACTCCCCCAAAGTATTTTCAAACCCTATGAGATTAATTTAACATTCGAGGACGAATGTTCTAAAGGGGGGGAGGATGTTATATCCCGTATTTTTGAACCTCGGAGCATCTGCTGGGGTGGGGCCCACATACCGAGATTTTTTTTGGAACATCTGAAAAGTCATATGAATCACATATGTAAAGTTAAACACAACGCATGAAGTACCTTTGGACCAAATCAAAGTGGAAACCCTCCAAACGAATATTTTTAAGAAAACGTTTTCGGGTGACCTGACTTTGGGGGGCAAAAACTGTATTGTAAGTTTGGAATTTCGAAAATACCTTGAAATAGAAGTTGTAGATAATTGAATTAGCTTTCCATCCATAGGTCGTGGGTTCCCAGGTGACGTCGGTACAAGGAGATATGAATGTTTTAAGGTCGAAAGGTCAGTGGGCTAGGCCCAACTCGGGACCAACCGAGTTGGCCCAAAAAAATGAAAAAAAAAAAAATCAGGCCCAAGTGAGGAGCCATTCGGCCATGGTCCATAAAAAGGATCCAAGCCCATGGAATTAAGTCATGTGGTCAATGAATAAAAGACCACTTAATCATCCAAATTCCATAGAACTTTCAAGAGAAAGAATAGGAGGAAAAACAAGAGAAAAACAAGAACAAAAAGAGGGCATTTCGGGTTTGGCCATAGAAAAATCACCCCTCAAAATCTTGCCTCTAAAATTATTTTCTTGTTGAATTCCTACTAAATTAAGTGTCCTCTACAACTTGGTGTAATTGTTTTGGAAGAAGGAGCACTTATTTCTTCAAGTTGACAACTTGTTCAAGTGAAGAAGTTTGTAGAAAAAGGTAAGAATCAATTCCTTTTTCTTATGTTATGAAGGTTTGTTTATGTTGTGGTATGTGGAAATGAGTAGAAATTATGGAAATAAGGAAGTTTGCAAAGTGGGTATGTATATATATATGTAGCCATGGGTGTATATATGTTGTATACATATATGAGTTGAATTTTATGTTGCATTCTAGTTGTGGTTATGATGGAAATTATATTGGGAATGAAAGTTGAATGAATTTTGGTTGAAGTTGGAATGTAGATGATTATGTCACTTTAGAATAATTTTGTGATATTATGGAAATGAAGTTGTTAAGATGTGAATTATGATTATGGTTGATGAATTTGGAAGTTGGAAACTTGTTATGAAGTTGTATGCCAAAGATTTGATGTTTTGCATAAGTTATGATTTTGGCGGAAGATTGTATATCATGTATATCGAGTGTATATCTTAAGGAAAACGATATGAAATGTTTCTAGAACTATATGGTGATGATCATGATGGTTGTTGAATATGAAATTATTGATCTTAGTTGAAAGTTGGGTTGAATTGAAGATTATGTCAACTTGTGAGAAAAATGACTAGTTGAAGGATATTTGTGTTTTTAATGTTCATTGTTGATATTGTTGTTGTCGTTTGGGTTGTTGTTGATGATTTATAGCCGAGTTGAATTCTCGGGGTGTCATATGTATAGGGGAAGTGCTGCCGAAATTTCGGTAGCCAAATATGCTTAAAGTTGAAATAATGGCATTAATAATTCACAATTGGTAAACTTGACCAATTGCAGTTTTTCGACGAAACGGGAAGTGAGTTTGGAAAGGCTTAAGGAGCGCGAAAGGTATGTAAAGCAACCACAATTCTTCCCTTGGCATGCCCCTAGTGTGTTAGGGTCGGATCCGGGCCTCGAAGGACCTCTTGGCCCTAGGAATCCGCAAGACAAAATTTCAGTTTTTCCTTCAGTAGACTTGAACCATTTTGATACGCTTTTTCTGAAATTATGCAATTTTGCTCTAAATTATTCAGAAAATCATAGAATGTTTGTATAACCTTTTTAGGTGATACTATATGCTTAGAGGGCACAATTTGAGCCCGCCGCCTTGTTTGTCCCAAGGCGGGCCCGCTATTTACGGTTTTGCCCCTAATGTGTTAAAGCTTCCTTTTTAAGCGATTTTTGAAAGAAATGTTTTAATTACCCTACTAATCGCTTAACGAATATTATTTTAAATATTCTGTTAAATATTATAAATTATTTTGACACTCGGAATGACTTCGGGAAAGTTATACTTCTGTAATTTATTATGATATCCGAAATACATTTATTATGATTCCGTCCGACCCCATTGGATTTGTTTGTCTTTGATACGCTTCATCGAGTCTTTGAAAACATTTATTATATTTTTAAATTGCATTAGTCTCTCACTACTCCATTCGTGGATGTCCCAATGTTTCCCACACTGAGCCCGGGCCAGGATATGTTGTCAAGCGTAATTCTCTGCATTGTTCGCCGCGTCCCGATGTGAGGGGGCAGGTATACGCGTACATGGGTCTGTGGAGTATGATGTGCCATGTCCGCCTATTCTGATCTGATCTGTTATGGCCATTTTGATATGACATTATATGATACGGGGCCACGCCCCTTTTTCTGATTCCTCTGTATAGTGGCACCAGCGTCGGGAGGGTGGCCACATTCTGTCTGCCGAGTCCCGTGTCAGGGACCGGATATGATATGATATGACATATGTTTCTGTACGCATTCTGTCTGTTTTGGAAATATGCATTTGACACTCTGGATTCTGTACTCATTTTCTGTAACCATTATGATTTGACTTCTGTGATTCCGCTTTACATATTCAGTACATATTTCGTACTGACCCCCTTTCTTCGGGGGCTGCGTTTTCATGCCGCGCAGGTACTGACGACAGGTTCGCTGATCCACACGTTTAGGATCCTATTTCTGCTATTTGGGGCGCTCTCTTCTACAGAGCCCATCTTTTGGTACAGTCTGTCACTGCTATCTGGATATGTACTTTGTTCAGGGTATGACGGGGCCCTGTCCCGTCTTATGATTATGATATGTTCTGTAGAGGTCTGTGGATACATCTGTGTGGGTTCTGTACATATGTTTGGGATATTCTGTTCTGTGATGGCCTTATCGGCCTATGTGTGCCAAGTCTGCTTTTCTGCTAAATTCTGTAGCGACCACTAATATTATTATTATATTATTATTCTGTTAATATGCTAATTTGGGGTATCGGGTACGTATAGGTGCCCAGCTCGGGCACTGGTCGCGGCCCACGGGGTTGGGTCGTGACACATAATAGGGCACAGGAACGTGGTCGCCACTCCTGCCTCTGGCGCCACAACATATCATATTTCAGAAGATTTCATATCTTCGAACATCTCCGTCACATAACACATCATATCATAACCACGGTAACCCCGGGAACAGATCACACGCCGGGAAACCGGACACATCATACTTCGTAACATACACACGGTAACCGGGAACGACATATACCACAGTACCCCGGAACCGGACACATCATACTTCGGAATTCATACATGGGACCCGGCCCCCGACAAGGGACTCGGCGGCCCATCCGCACGATATAAACCGGCCCGGGATCCGGTGAAAGGAAGCATTGAGACATCCACGAACAGATTAATGAGAATCCACATACATACAGATCGTTATACCAACTCAATCAAACTGAAGTAGGCCAAATGGCGAGTCAAATCAGGGTATTCGGATAGTGTTCATAATATGCGCCTATATCCTGCTTGGGAAGGCACGACGGATTATTACCAGAATCAGATTTTCAGATGTCAAAGCCATTTTGTAAAATTTATATAAAAAGTAGTCATATCATGATCAGAATAATAGTCCAGATGTTGTCTGAGAAAGTCGGACAGAAACAAAGTAGTTAAAGTTATACAGAAAGTATCGGGCCTTGAGGGCCCACCTCGGGCCAACCCGAGGAGACGTACGTAAATTACAGATAGTAGACCTTATGAGGTCGTCCGTAATCATTTGGAAGTATTCCGACTCCGTTTAGGAAGGTTGCATACTTAAAGCTCACTTTGAAGACAAGTTATAAGGAAAATGATTCAATCTCACTGAAGGAATTGGGGCAGATTTCCATCTCGAATTCCGAGGAACGGAGTCGTATCTAAGGCTCGCGGCCGAGCCTATTATGTTCAAAACATGCCTAAGAATGAAGGGGTAAGCTTTACATACCTCGATTGCGCCTTATGCTCGCTTAGCTTCACTTCCAATTTCGTCCAAAATCTACAAATGGTCATGTTTACCAATTGTCAAATTCAAGCCTTTAAGAATCCAAATTTTATTACTTGCCTACCGAAATTTCGGCAGCATTTCCCCTATACATATAGCCTCCCCGATATTCAACTCGGCTCAACACAACCAACAACAACCCAACAACAACATCAACAACATCAACAATTTTCATAATTCACAATATACGCAATTAGTCTACTTTACGACATAATGCAATAATCCTCATTTCGACTTCACACTTCCAAATCAATACCAACATATGCCGTAAAACAGCCCGCACATTTTTTTCCAAATTTTCCCAACCAACCAATTCGCGATATAACTATTTAATAATTTCGTAAAGAGGTCAAAATTAACACTAACAACATCAATAACAACATCCTCCACATTCTACAAGTTAAATACATTTGTTTTCATCCAAAATTTTCGTCAAACCCCATTCTACAATTCAGCCATACCAACAAACGAATTTATCATGTTATTTCTTCGTTCTAATCCGTTAAAACTCTAAATAAACTTGTTAACAATAAAACAAAAAAAGCCTTATTCATACCTTAAGTGCACAGCCACCACGTCCACCCTCTTATTTTTAGTTGATTTTTAGCTCAAATCGAAGGCAACGCGACGTAGAACACTTTTCTCTTCATGGGCTTCGGGATTCGGGGCTCCGATTTTGGTCAAAAATTAATTTTTTTTCTCTAGGCTCTCCTCTCTCTTTTTCTCTAGAGTTTTCCAGGTTTCTTGATCTGAAAATGAGGGAGAGAAACTGATTTTTTTCTATTAAAAGCGTGGGTAATGGGCCTGACCCGAATTGGAATCGGGTTGGGCCCATTTCACTGCCCAGCTTGACCTTTCGACCTTAAAACGTCCATATCTCCTTGTACCGACGTCGCCTGGGAGCCCACAACCTACCGTTGCAAAGCTATTTCAATTATCTACAACTTTTATTTCTGGGCGTTGTCCCAAATTCCAAACTTATAATGCCGTTTTTGCCCCTCCAAGTCAGGTCATCCGAAAACGTTTTCTTAAATATATTCGTTTGGAGGGCTTCCACTTTGATTTGGCCCCAGGGCCCTTCACGGGTTGTGTTTAACTTTACATATACGATTCATATAACTTTTCACATGTCCCAAAAAAATCTTGATGTGTGGGCCCCACCTCAGCTTACAAATAATTCGACGTTCGAAAATGCAGGATATAACATTAAATCCCCCAGAATTCAAGGGCACGGACCCTAATGCTGACCCTCAGGTGTTCATAGATGGCATGAATCGTACTTTAGATATAATGAGGGCATCAGCTACAGAGTCTGTTCAGCTAGCTTCCTACAGGTTACAGGGCATAGCAATTAACTGGTTTCAGTCATGGAGGCTATCGAGAGGTAGGGATGCCCCTCCGCAGACTTGGCAGGAATTCTCGGATGCTTTCTTGCGCCATCATATGCCGCCTGAGTTAAGGCGGGCAAGAGTTGATAGGTTCCTTAACCTGCGACAGGATGACATGTCTGTTAGAGAGTACAGTGTGGAGTTTGATTCTTTAGCTAGATATGCCCCTGCTATTGTGCAAAACATGGAAGATAGAGTTCACCGATATGTGATGGGATTAGAGCCGGAGCTGCAGGAGGCTTGTATGGCCGTGGCAATGCAGCCGGGTATGGATATAGCTCGTGTTCAGGCCTATGCTCAGGGGTCAGAAGATCGAAAGCGTCAGCGAGAGGCCACCTCAGAGCGGAGTAGTGACCAGTCCAAGAGGGCCAGGTCAGAGCGTCAGAATACAAGTTCCACCAGAGGAAGCAAACCCCAGTACGGCGCACCCTCGCAGTTTCATGGATCCCAGCGGGGTAGGGAGGCCTTCCCTAGGCAGAGACAAAATCCTTCTTATGCATCGGGTTCTCAGCGGCCGGCAGGGTCAGGGCAGGAAGTGATGCCCCCTCCTCGATGCACGACTTGCGGGAGGCGTCACGTAGGACGATGTCGACTGGGTGTATGCTATACTTGCGGGGACCCGAGCCACTATGCTAGAGACTGCCCGCGGAGTAGTGCCATTCCTGGAAATTCGGTAGCAGCATCGTCACCCTCAGTGAGAGCGCCCGAGACAGGACCCCAGACTTCTTCCGGCCGAGGTAGAGGCGGAGGTAGAGTACCTAGTTCCGGTGCGGGGCCACATCGTATTTATGCGCTAGGTGGGAGACCGGCTCCAGAGGCATCGCAGGATGCGCCACCAGGTATATTCTTCTTCAGATAACCTATTGGTAGACTAAATTTATGTACGAGCTGCCTCCTATCACCGTGACATGATGTATTACAACACCAGCTAGAACATGATCCTAGCGGCTAATAGAGTGGGTCGAGGCAAGAGGCTTCGTGAAACCCTTAGTTGAAACCTTAAGGGTGGAAGGGCCCATAGCATAGCAAGATCATAGCTATAGATCTGAACTAGAGAAAGTGGGTAAAAGGCTACCTTTGACGGAATCCTAAGAGGACAAATCCAACATTCAAGGACGAATGTTTTAAAGGAGGGGAGGATGTTATATCCCGAAATTTCGAACACTCGAAAAATTCAAAATAATTTTGGTCTGAAAGAAATGAGGCCATACTTTGATACTAATCAATATGTATATGTTGTTCAAAAAAAAATATTGGTGTGGAAATACGGAGGAAGGCTAAGGGCTAAACTGGAATCTCGGGAATTAGTTTCGGGAATTTCAAAAATATGATCTATAAGTAATTGGGCTCAAATATATATGAAAATTTAGGCCCGAAAGAGGGTGTGGCCGGCCATGATATGCATGGCCCAAGCCCATGGATCATTATATTCAAGAGATAAATATTGGAAGAGGGGTCAAAGTCTTCATTTTGGGAAGAACTTTCAAGAACACAAAAAAACAAATATAGAGAGCAAGAGCCATAGAGGGTTCGGCTATAGTGAGAAAGAAAGAAGAAAAACAAAATCTTGGAGCCCTAGCCTTTGGTTCAAAATTCCTTTCATCTTGAACTTTGATTAAGTGCAAGACTCTCTTCAACGTGGTGCAATTCTTTTAGCGAGAAAACCGCTTTAGTGGCAAACGGAGATTTTGGAGAAAGGTGAGAATTTCATCCTTTTTGTGTCATGAAAGACTTACATGTATGTTGTAGTATGTGTAAATAAATGAAAAGCATGAAAATTTTGTGTGTTGTGGATATTTGTGTGTGGCCGTTTATTGCATGGAAAGAGGAGGATTATGAATTTAATTATTAGTATGTTAATTGTGTTGTTGTAGACTTGTGATGGAAATGGATGAATAATGGTTTAAGTTAGCATAAAAAAATTTAGTTGTTGAGTTGTTATCGGAAAGCATGCGATTTTATTATAAATTATGTAATTGAGAAAATGAAGTTGTAAGATGTAAGTGGTGATTGTTGTAGGTGAAATTGGAAGATAAAAAGGTGTGGTGAATATTCATGTTGAGAATTGGAGGTTTTGGGTGGATTATGGTTCGGTGGAACTTTTGCATATTTTGTAAAATAATGTGAAATATTTTTGAATTGTATTCGAATGGTCTTGAATTAGTAAATAAATAGGAAAACGTTGACGTTAGTTTGAAGGTGTGAAGTTGGAATGGGAATGGTTGCATGATGAAGAAGGAAGAATATTTATATTATAATGTATTTTGTTGTGGTTGTTGATGTTGTTGGCATTATTGTGTTGTTGTTGTTGATGTTTTTGGCCGAGATGATTCTCGGGGACGTTACATTTATAGGGAAAATGCTGCCGAAATTTCGGTAGACAACATGAGTTTAAGATTGGAATTCTAAAAGCTTATAACTTACATTTGGTAACTATGACCAATTGTAGACTTTGGACGAAACGGGAGTTGAGTTTGGACGAGCGTAAGAAGCGCAAAAGGTATGTAAAGCTATCCCTTCCCTTCTCTTGGCATGTCCTAGATGTACTAGGTCTTGATTTGAGCCTCGGGGATCATTCCTTTCATAGAAATCCGAGTTTGAATTTTGGTACTATTCATTCAATGAAATTGAACTTTAAAGGGTGCTTTTTGTTGGAAAAATGGTTAAACCTCCATAACTTTCACAAATGTACTCCGATCGCTCCGAGACTTCCACGGAGGACTTCCCAAGGCCTAATGCACGAAATTTTTGTACGTCACCTCGACTTGACCCAAGGTGGGCCCGCAAGTCCCGAGACCTTTTGTATTGCTCCATTTGACTTAGTTCTGTACGGTAACTAAAGGGAACTTTGGGTTAACGTCCCTAGCTTCTGTAGACGGACTCGAATTGTCTGAAGATAGTCATAGAGGTTGCATGGTGAATGATGTCCGTAACGATAATTGAAAGGCATTTAGTTATCACCACTTTGCATGTGCATACGGTTGTTAATCCTTCATGCTGAATTGGATTTATTGAAACTTTGTTGTGGGTTACTAATGATTTCAAAAAGAAATTAGTATTAAAATTTACTAATTGTTGGTCTCAAGCTAAAGGGAATATACAGTCGATTTCAAAACCACTCCGAAGGGGGTGCGGTATTTTATTATTTAGACTTTTCAAAACCACTCCGAAGGGGGTGCGATATTTTATTATCTAGACTTTTCAAAACCACTCCAAAGGGGGTGCGATGGCCTCAGCTCATGTCTGAGCGCGCTATGGCCTCAGCTTATGTCCGAGCGAGCTATGGCCTCGGCTGATCACTGAGTGAGCTATGGCCTCGGTTTACGCCTGAGTGTGCTATGGCCTCAGTTTATGTCTGAGTGTGCTAATTTCAAAACCACTCTGAAAGGGGTGCGAGGTTTTACCACTGATTTTCATTTATGATCTATTTTACTTTATATATTATATTATTACGCCGGAAGCGGCTGTCCGAAGGGACTATTATATTATTACGCCGGAAGCGGCTGTCCAAAGGGACTATTATATTATTACGCCGGAAGCGGCTGTCCGAAGGGACTATTATATTATTATGCCGGAAGCGGCTGTCCGAAGGGACTATTATATTATTATGCCGGAAGCGGCTGCCCGATGGGGCTATTATTGATATTGAGCCGGAAGCGGCACCCACGTTGTATCGTATTATTTACTTGAAAAGAAGTGTTAGACTACATTGCTTATTTGAATAAGTTGGTTGGATTGCGTTATTTACTTAAGGATTGTTTGAGACTTTATGTACACATTTCTATTTTTACCAGCGAAGGCTGCAGGTACTGGGTTTGCCATGACTACTTTTTCCCTAAATTATGCGATAGTTATAATGTATTACCGCTTTACATACTCAGTACATATCTCGTACTGACCCCTTTTCTTCGGGGGCTGCGTTTCATGCCACGCAGGTCCAGGGACGCGACCCGGCGATCCAGCTACTTAGGGGAAGTCAGCACTGGGAGTCAGGCAGCTCCACTTGTTCCGGGGGCTGTTCCTATTTTGGTATAAACTTGTATATATGTCTTGCAGGTCATACTCTTTAGAGTCTGCGAACAGCGTGGGTGTCATGGGTACTGTTTCGTTTTGTCGATCGATGCATTGTTGTAAAGTAATGGTGTAAGCCTCTTTGGCTCGCTTAGTCTTACGTCATGTATATGTATGTACATATGTAACACGCCTTGAGACGTTTTGAATAACGTGTTGACATCAGTATAGTATTTGAAACTTTCAAAAAAAAAAAAAAACGCCATAAATGAGATCATGTATCGTAAGTTGGGACATCGGGCAGGGTAAGCTCGATCGCTTGTCATGGCCCTAGTTGGGTCGTGACAAAAGTGGTATCAGAGCAGTTCAGTCCTCGGCATGTTCGCAGACGGTGTCTAGTAGAGTCTTGTTTATCGGTGTGTTGTGCACCACACCTATAAGCAGGAGGCTACGAGACATTTATAGGGTGTCATCCTTTCTTTCCTGGTAAAGATCGTGCGGATAGGGCTGTGTCATAAGTAAAGTCCCTAATCCAATTGTCTGTATCATTTCAGTAATGGCTAGGAAGGGTAAAGCTACGGCAGCACAGAAGAGCAAGGCGGTTGCAGATGAGGCAGCCAGCCAAGCCCCTAGACCTACCAGAGCTCAGACTTACACGGGGATACATATTCGGCCCCAGAGTTCTCCTACTTCCCTATCTTCGGAAGGGCCCAGGGGGGCATCTAATCCAGCCCCAGCTCCAGCACCAGTACTGGTGCCTCCAGTTCCTCAGCCGGATGTTCAGAGTCAGGAGATAAGAGAGATGAAGGATGCTAAACACTTGTTAACTCAGATACTTGCTGCCTAAGCTGGGCGACAGGATAGGGGCCATGAGTATTCGGATAGGGCCGCTAGTGCCAGGGCCCGAGACTTTCTTGCCTTAAATCCCCCAGAATTCAAGGGCACGGACCCTAATGCTGACCCTCAGGAGTTCATAGATGGCATGAATCGTACTTTAGATATAACGAGGGCATCAGCTACAGAGTCTGTTCAGCTAGCTTCCTACAGGTTACAGGGCATAGCAATTAACTGGTTTCAGTCATGGAGGCTATCGAGAGGTAGGGATGCCCCTCCGCAGACTTGGCAGGAATTCTCGGATGCTTTCTTGCGCCATCATATGCCGCCTGAGTTAAGGCGGGCAAGAGTTGATAGGTTCCTTAACCTGCGACAGGATGACATGTCTGTTAGAGAGTACAGTGTGGAGTTTGATTCTTTAGCTAGATATGCCCCTACTATTGTGCAAAACATGGAAGATAGAGTTCACCGATATGTGATGGGATTAGAGCCGGAGCTGCAGGAGGCTTGTATGGCCGTGGCAATGCAGCCGGATATGGATATAGCTCGTGTTCAGGCCTATGCTCAGGGGTCAGAAGATCGAAAGCGTCAGCGAGTGGCCACCTCAGAGCGGAGTAGTGACCAGTCCAAGAGGGCCAGGTCAGAGCGTCAGAATACAAGTTCCACCAGAGGAAGCAGACCCCAGTACGGCGCACCCTCGCAGTTTCATGGATCCCAGCGGGGTAGGGAGGCCTTCCCTAGGCAGAGACAAAATCCTCCTTATGCATCGGGTTCTCAGCGGCCGGCAGGGTCAGGGCAGGAAGTGATGTCCCCTCCTCGATGCACGACTTGCGGGAGGCGTCACGTAGGACGATGTCGACTGGGTGTATGCTATAATTGTGGGTGTCATGGCCCTAGTTGGGTCGTGACATGTTCGCCTAACCCGAATTTCCAATTATTCTCCTGTTGACACAGAAATACCAACAACAACGATATACACAAAATTCCCATAACTCAGCCCAATACAATTCTAAATCCATTTCAACCCACAATTTCACATAATAACAATTTCATGTATTTTCTTACTTCCGATTTCGTCCAATTCAATTTTAATAATTCAATTACAATACTATTAACACAATTACACCATAAAACAAGAAAATCTTACCTTAATTTTCTCGGAGGAATGTCTACTTTTAATTGCTCCAATTTCGCAATTTCTTCTTCCCCGATTTAATATCCAACGTTGCTATCACCTCCTCGAACTTGTAAATCACTTGGGACTTAACAAAAAATTACAACAAGCATATTTTTCCTCCACAACCAAGCTGGCCGAGAGCCCTTGATAAGTTTCCATGGCCGTGAATGCCATGGCAATATGTTGCTCTCTCTCTTTTCAATTTTTGCTTTGAAATTGTCATGAACATATGACTAACATTAGTCATTCATGCGCTTATATATGCTGCCCCATTCTAGGACATGTTGCTGCCACTGATCACTGCTCAACTGGTGCCACTTGGCAGCCTACTTGGTGCCACGTGGCAGCCCTTTAATATTTTTTTTTTTTTTTTGTTTTTGTTTTTAATTAATCACTAATCCTTTATTTAAAAATTTAATCATAATTAATTAGTTCCTAATCCCCAATAATATTTTTACACTAAATAGAATTTATAAACAATTTATGTTTTAATTAAAAATGAAAGTTAAAGGTTTCTACTTTTTGTCCGAAAATGATTCTGCCCTTAACTTGAGTTGACTTGCTTGCGAATAATTGACGTATAAATATACGGGGTATAACATTAGGAACATATGTCCTCGAAGTTAAAGGCGTTATAGAGGAGAAACTAGCTCTTACGAATTTTACAAAAATTTCGACAGAGTCTCCTCTATAAACAGGACTATCCCATACTTGTCAAACAGCAAGAAACATACTATATGCAAGCCACATAAGGCTATAAACTATCAAAAATATCTCATTGGCCTCACATGGAAATCAGTGTCAATGAGAATATCATAAACTGTAACTTACCTTGTATCCAAGTAATTCTTCTCTTGTGAATGTTGTAACGCTTAAATTCGAGATTCCATTATCCCGACTTCAACTATTGCTGCTTGAAGATGTACTGGAGGTTTTTATGATCTATAAGGATGTCAACCTATACGACATATCTTAACTATATGCGTAACCGCTGCCAACTCTAGTCCATAAGTCTATAATTCTTTTCATTCTTCCTCGATTGTCTCTAGGTATAACGATCTTTTTCCCTTATTCATCCTTACATATGTATTACGAACCCATTAACCTATCTCAGCTCTCTCGATCCTGGAACTCTTATATACATAACCTTGAATAATATTCTTGGTTCTGATTCTTTATCTCGTATGCATAGTCGGTGATGAGTTAGTGGCATACTTTCTTATTGGTACATGCAAACTCTAAAGAAATCAACATCATGGGCTGACTCTCTCTATACTTTACCTTAAATCTTTATACTTGGTGCAAATTCTTTTTCGTCATCCCTTAACTGACACTAGAAAGAATTTGCTCGTTCTTACTAGGCTGTGAGCCCATTATCATATATCCATGTAGGACCCTAGGCGCCTTTAAACTGCTCGCATTCATCTTCAGTAACTTTCACTTCCAACTTATTATGATAGTGTCGATTCTGAATGCAACCCTTAAACATCTATCTTGAATTCTAGGCTCAATGACTCTTGCAATTGCTTTATGCTACACTCATATGTCATTGCTTTTGTCTAAAATCGTCCTAAAAATTGCAGTTGTTTACCAAGTTTGTCACCTCGAAGGCTGTCGCTTTCTTCTATTGCACCTCTTTTTTAAGCTTCAAAGAAGTAGGATTTTCATACTATTATTCTTTCCCCTTTACTACTAGAGATGATACTACTATATTTTGAATATCACTTGTTGTCCTTTGAGTTTAACAATCGGACACCAAAACTCGCTAGCTGAAGCAACTCTCTGGCTAATTTTCTCTTTTCGGTTCCTCAACACGCTAAACTGTCCGTAGATCTGTAGCTGAGGATGTGGCTACTCATTAGCTTGCCCAGATGATTTAAGATGCCGACGTCATAACCTTTTAATAATTTGAGCCATCCTCTCAATTCGCTAGTTTCATTTTTTTTCAACTTAAAGATATACAGAAAACTGTATGTAATGTCACCATATTTCTCGAGCGCATATAGCTGCTACTAAATCTAGATTATGGATTGGGTGCTCCGCTTTGTGATTTCTCGGCTGTCTCCAAGTATAAATAATCTCCTTTCCTTGTTCATTCTGACACATGCATCACACATGCACTAACTTACCTCAGTTTTCTCAATCCTGGAACTTCTTGTAAATACATCTGGGAACTCACTAATCAATGGAGCATACTGCAGAGTCGAAGGCTCTGCTTCTACATTTCTAACTCGGACAATATGATAACTACAGCCTTTAATAATCATCTTTGTGGCCTTGAGATAATAAATAAAACTATCTTTAGGCGTCGCTGCATTACCTTTCCACTCTAGGCAGGCTCTCTTTGGAAATGAGACCAATCAATCTTTGTCCAGCACTCAACATTAGCATAACAGGACGCTAACCAATCCATACACATAATGACAACGAAATCGACCATCTCTAACTGTACAAGATACGCTAAGATCTGATGGCTACAAATCACTATTGTACAACCTTGATAAACTCGTCTAACTATAATAGACTCGGCTGCTGGTGTGGACACAAAAAATGGTTTATTCCATGACACAGGTACTATACCAAACTTTCTCGCAACAAACAGAGTGACACATGACAAGGTGGATAAGGGATCTAATAATGCATAGACACTATGTGCTCAAACAGTTAATGTACCGGTTACGACATCTGGTAAAAACCCTAGGTCCTGACGACCTGCAAGAGCATAAATGCGGTTCTAGCTACTGCCTAAACTGGATGCTCCACCTCTACCTCGACCCCTTCTAACGATGATTGTGATCTGGCCCCAGAAGAACACACTGACGAGGATGACCCTGCTACTGAGCCGGTCGGCAGTGCCATACCACCCTTCCCTCTCTGTGGACACTATCTCATTAGGTGAACCGGACGGCCACACAAGTAGCAATCATTCGAACCATACTGACACTGCCTCCAATGTGTCCTGCTACAGTTATCACAATACTGTGATATTGATCTCATCTGCCCTGAACCCCTTTCCTGCTAGGATCCTGATGCTCGGGAGCTCTCATCTGGTCCTGACGGAACATAACGATTGGATCGGTAACCCTGAGACTGAGGTGTCAAGTCTCAATTTTGGTGAATGAAAGAAAAAGGCTTCAAATTTGGGAATTTAACATTCTGATTTTCCAGCGATTTCGCACCTGCGAACCCCTTTTCGTAGGTGCGACCTCGCATCTACGGAGAATTATTCGGAGATGCAGCCACACTTAACACCTCATACCTCTCATCAGTGAACCAAGTCGCGCATAGGCGGGCTCACAGATGCTAACCCAAGTCCACAGATGCAGCACACCAGATACAAGAAAAATCTAAATTTTCACCAAGTTCCACCCGAAACCCAAAACTCATATGAGGCTTCCCAGATACAAACCAAATATGCAACCCACTATAAAATTACGCTACGAACCCATTCGCGCCCTCGGAATTCCCAAAATTGGTCATCTTAACTCGGTCAACACCCAAATCCCAAAAATAAGGTTTCCAACCCAAAGATCTAAACTACCCCGAGTGCCTCAGAAACCGAACCAAACATCATACCTAGTTATAATCGACCTTCCGGACCAAATGGAACCAACAAAAATCTCAAAAAGACTCATTTACCCAAAAGTCAACTATTGGTCAACACTTTTTTACTTTATTCAACTTAAAAGCTTCTAATTCCCTCAAATTCCATCAAGACTCACCCGACTACCTCGAGAACTGTTCTACCCATCCCTACAGTAAAAAATCACTCTAACGGAGCTAAGGGAAGGTTCAGCGGGGTAAAAGGGTCAAAAGGGCCTAAACGGCCAAACGGATCGTTACAGAATGTTGACCCTTTAGTAACCACAACGAACGGCCCGTCCAACACATGTTAATCTACAAGAGATGAAAATAACGCTACTATTAAACTCAAGGAAACAAAAAAGCAATCGACAAGCGACAAGTTCACTATGAGATTAACTAAACAGCATTTCTCCGCTCCTCATCTCCGCTAGCTCTCCTCAACAACAAAAACACATATAAAGCCCCAAATCTACATATCCAACATCTTAACGTAACAAAACATTCCCAAAAATACAACATAACAACACCCAACAACTAGTTTACGTCTTCCTATCGCCATCTCGTAAGTACTTAGCAACTAAACAAATCTAGAGCTTAAACTATCTCATACGCACGAAGAAGAAGGAGAATCTTACCTTAAATGTCAAGAGCTACCCCTTCTACACATTACTTCACTTTGAAGAATGCTCCAATCTAGCATCCAAGCAAAAGAGACAAGCTGGGCAAGCACCAAGGAAATAACGAAATTGATTGAAAATAACGGTGATGATGCTTCCATGAAATGATTTTCACGTTGCAGCTAAGTAAGAAGAAGGTGACAGTGTTCTTTCTCCAAAATATACGTACATATCCTTAAATATGTGTGTATGATATGTTAAAGTAGGGAATGTTGAGAAAAATTTCCATTATGGGCTGTGGGTCCACCACTTAAAATGACCTTCTTTAGGTAAGACTTTATAGAGATACTAGTTGCATGAGGCCCGGGCAAACTCATGATACAAACGTAATAAATTTAATTTAGAAAAATATAATTGATCAAATTTTTTATTGCATAATTAAGTTAATCTAGTGAAACATTAATCATGCATTGTTAGTATGTCTTCATAATTATTAAAGTTTCTTAGTCATAAAATTGAATAAATTTTAAAGAACAAATTATTTATGAAGAAGGAAGTTTGGAAGGAGAATTAGCAAATATAGAGAAACACAAGATTCGATATTCATAAGAAGCAAAAATTTGAAGGTTGAAAACAAATAAAGGGTTTTTTCAATACTGAGGAAAACATCTTTCAAAAAATATTTTCTAGAAAAATAAATTTATTAAAATGAGTAAAATGACTTCTTTAGTGGAAGTAGGAAAATCAAGTTTCACAAGTGGCATGCCACATTCATTGTGTCCTTCCAGCCCTCCAATACACCTCATCTTACCAGTGCCATGTGATGAATACTTAGTCGATTATTTAATGACATATGTGACTGATTGATGATATCAGTGGATTCCGAAGTATGTTTGAACTGAATTAAAAGATGATTGATAATTTATTACGTATTTATACATCACAAGAAAATAGGTAAAAGCACACTTATTTTTCTCAAAAATATTTTTAATGCCAAACACACCCAAATACAAGAATATGACATACTAATTAGTGAGACCTAACAAATGTCATGATTGTGAATGAAACTGTGATTCCAAAGTTGCATAATTTCCAAAACGTATAATAACAAATAATGTACTCCTTTCGTTTCATTTTACTTCGCCCTTGTTGACATATTGACATTTCCCGTAAGAAGATATTTATTAGGGGTTTAATATATTTAATTATTCTTATTTATTATGCTTTGAAAATAGAAGTTTGATCACTATTACTTTATAGAGTTACCTAATGATAAACGTAATAGTGAAAGAAAATAATAAATCTCTCTTGATTTTCTAAAATTGACAAGTAAAAAAGAAAAATTTAATTTTAGTATAAGAGCAAAGTAAAATGAAACGGATGGAGTAAAAGGTACTCCCTCGATTCCTTTTATTTGTATCTTGTTGACTTTTCACCTCTCCTAAAAATTATTTATTAGGAGTAAAACATACTAAATTACCCTTATTAATTTGGCTTTGAAAATTTAAGTTTGATTGCTAATACTTTATATAGTTACTTAATGATAAGAGTAATATAGGAAGAAATTAATTAATTTTTCGTGATTCACTAACATAGAACAGTAAAAAGAAATACTTTTAATATAAGTAAAGATTAAAAAGAAACGAAAAGAGTAATCTAATAAGGGAAAAAAAGATCCACAAAAAATTACTATATCTAAATATAGTCAAATAACAAAGGCCTATGTGGAAGGAATAGTCAAAAGAAATGAATGAGGTCAAAAATGTAGGGAAAAGGCAACGCCACGTGTCACAGTTTCATAGGATCAAAGATTAATTGAGAACTACAAAACTTCATTATTCCCTCTTATATACAGTTACTAGTTCTCGACACATGCGTTGCCCATGTATTTCAAGTCATCTAGGAAATTTTGAGTACTGACATTCACATCTGTAGTTTTCTTATAACATGCATAAAGAACTTAGCCAATGTCTTTCCAATATCAATTGCATACACAATGTAATTAAGCCACAGCCCTTCCATCATTCTTAATTTACTTTGATACTTGGATAAAACGGGGTATGGATTCTTTTATCTTTAAGCGACTATATTTATTTAGCACATTTTGAATATAATGAGATTGACTAAATATATGTTTGTGTGACTAATTTTATTTAGCACTTTTAATTTTGATACCTAATATGATATCAACATTTCCAAAATCCTTTATTCAAATGTGGAAGATAGGAACCTCTTCGTTTCTATCATTGCCTTCATCCTGTTGTCTACAATCAACAAATGCATAAAATAACATAAAATAATCACATATCTAATAAGAATTTGTTGTCTACAATCAACAAATCCATCAAAAAACACAGAATAATCACATATCTTATAAGAATTTTATGAGAGCTGAAGAAATATAAATTTTGAATAAAGTATATAGCTCAGTCCTACAAATTATATTAGATACTAACTAAGTCTGATATTGACTTTCAATCATGATCAAACACCCAGACATTTAGACAATTTCAACTGACTTTTCACAAAACGCATAGAATTACTTTACTTACTACATTCGCCAAATTAAAGCATTGGGATGTTGTAACACACATTTCTCTTAAAAAAGACTCTACATTTATACTCCCTCCGTTTACTTTTTCACTATTTTATATATAGATTTTCACTTTTACTTGTCCACTTTCGCATATCAAGAAAAAAAATTCATATTTTGTCCTTAGCATTAATTACTCATTCCAAATTATTTTCCAAATTCAATGCAATTATAAATCAATTAGTATGGGTATCATGATAAGAATATGCACTTCATTTATTATATCTTAAGAAGTGTGTAAAGTTCGTAGTGGATAAGTAAAAATGAACAGAGAGAGTAGACTGTATTTATTCTTTAAAGCATAAAAAATGATAACAAAACATAAACATCATTTTTTATGATCTTAAAATGGTACACGTTTAGATATGATGCTTACAAATGAAGTATGTCATATTATCTCTTAACTTGAAAGTCAACATGCTCTTTATACAACATATAGTTATATGATAATTTAAGACATATTTTATTAATCGTGAAATAACTAATTGGTTAGGAACACATCAAAGGACGTTATTCCGAGATACAACATGCATTTAAAATCATCAAATTGTGTCATCCAAACATTTATGACAATAAACTTCTAACAGAATTACAAAGGGTAAAAATTTATCAATAAATAGTAAATAAAGTTAAAATAGAACCCGATTTCCATTATTTTCTTCTCCATTCATTGTTTTGATGTTGTGTCTTTGGCCATCTCCCTAATCAGAGAAAGATGGAAAACTTTCAACAACATAACCAGTGTAATCCCACGAGATGGAAAAACTTTCATTTTCCAAACTTATTTCAGCCTTGTATCTCCTCGGGAAGTGATGTGTTTGCCTTTGGCATAATGTAAAACTTGAAAAATCATTTACCAACATGAACCACGTCTCTTTCTATTGAAATTGCAAGGCTTCATCTCTGTAACAACACATGCACCAAAAACTTTTGAAGGGACTGTTCCTTTGTTGCCTCTCTTTCTTGAGCCTACAAACCGATAAAGATGGACAAAATCTTACTCCATAGTTAATTCATATTAATCTCGGCCGATTTATTTTTTATAGAAGACGTGCTTCTCCAATCAGTTTGCGCGTGTAATCTTCAAATTTGTGATCCTTGCCTATGTCCAATCGCAGCAAAGCAAGCACATGAACATAAACCAAAAATTTTAACGAAGACCTGTACAAATTTTTTCTCTTTCTCTGGCCTACAAAACGCTAAAGATGGACAAAATCTTACTGCATAGTTAGTTCACTATTAATCTCGGTTCAATTGCTTTTTTATAGACGACATACTTCTCCAACCAGTTTGCGCGCGAAATCTCCAAATATGTGTGTATACGGTAAAAATCGGGCATATGTTAGAACTGGTAAGATCAGAGATCGAAGGAAAAGAGGGAAGATCATCATCTGGTCCGATTTCTCCATAGCCGAATTGATCGTGGCCGTTGGTCCGTTTGATCGTGGCCGTTGGTCCGTTTGATCATAGCCGTTAGTCCGGGAGATCGTGGCCGTTAGTCCTGGAGATCGTGGTCGTTAGTCCGTTTTGGTCATGGCCGTTGATCCGGGAGATCCGTTACGCGGTTGCCACGCGTCGATAACGTCCTGCCATGCTCAACTGCCAATCGTACGGGTGTCAGACCGTACGGCAAACCTAACCCAACCTAATCCAACTCAGAGCTTTTTCATCATTATTTTATTGTTCATGTTGTATGAAGCCCATAGGGCACTACTATAAATAAGGGGCATTGTCCCCCTCTTAGGGGGTTGGCTCTTTCATATCAAGAACACTTGGGAATAGCAAACTATATATAAGAATCTCTCTAATATCAGATTTCGGTCCATATTTGCTGTGCTTTATCCCTTACGTTTTCTAAATCAAATAACACTCATTTGCTAGTAGATACTTGAGTCTAGAGCAAACCACTGATTATCATTGCTCTCTTCATATCATATTTATATATATATATATATATATATATATATATATCTTTCTCTTATCAAGAAGATTGAGACTTAACCACATATCTTATACCCACTCACAAATTTAATTGATTATCCAAATCCGGGGTAAACAGTTTGGCGCCCACCGTGGGGCTAGGATAATAGTGGTCTTTGATCTTGATCTCTATCTTACCCATCAAAATCAGAAACATCTACTGTTTGTCTCTGAAAAAACGGACCAAATCGCTAACAGTGGGCAATCTGGTCACGTCAACAATAACGAGATCGTGGCCGAAAATGAAGGCAGCGGGCCACGAGGATTGCCAACCCCCACTGACCCTTTAAATACTAATAATTCAATTACTTTGTCCGGGACATAAGTCCGGAAAGAACCGGATATCTCGAATGATAATATTGACTTGCGTTTAATTTTTGAAATGTTGCAGGAACAGAGAGCGGCGATTGCCGAACAGGGAATCGCAATAGCCCAGTTGCAAAACGGAAGAGATAAAACGACCCCGGAAAAGGCGAAGGGTGTTGCTGAACCCAGAAGAGATGAGGCACGAATGGTTGAAAGCAATGGTTCCGGAGCTGGTTCATCCACTGAGGTTCTGAGAATGCTCGAAACGTTGGCGAAGCGGGTGGACTCGACCGAAAAAAGGGTGGAGACATACAACTCTCGGGTGGATCAAATCCCAGGGGCTCCGCCTATTTTTAAAGGGCCAGATTCAAAGAGGTACATCCAAAGGCCTTTTCCTACGAGTGCGGCTCCGAAATTGATCCCGAAGAGGTTCAAAATGCCGGATATCCAAAAATATGACGGCACAACGGACCCTCATGAACACGTGACCTCATACGCCTGTGTTATAAAAGGCAATGATATGGAAGAGGATGAAATCGAATCCGTGTTGCTGAAAAAGTTAGGGGAAACTCTGTCAAAAGGAGCATTGACTTGGTACGATCATCTGCCCGAGCATTCAATCACTTCTTTCGAAATGCTCGCCGATGCCTTCATAAGAGCACACGCCGGAACCAAAAAGGTGCAGGCTCGAAAGGCGGATATTTTCCGTATAGCCCAAAGAGACAAGGAGTTATTGCATGAATTTTTCAACCGGTTCCAAAGGGAGAGAATGGAGCTCCCCCCGGTTCCCGAGGAATGGGCCGCACAAGCTTTCACAAAGGGGCTCAATGTTCGAAGCTCGACGGCTTCGTTCAAATTAAAGGAAAGCTTGCTGGAATACAAGGCTGTGACCTGGGCGGATGTCCATAACCGATACGAGTCAAAAATTCGGATAGAGGATGACCAACTCGAGCTTCCCTTGGGGCCCGTAAAAATGAACAAAAACTCGGAGAGATCACGAAAGAATTACGAATCGGAGGCCGGACCATCGAGGGAAAGGTATCGGCCATACTCTCGAAAACCAAGCTTCAGGTCAGAAAAATCAAGGGATGGCCCGAGTCATTTCTCTGGGCGGGGTGGATAAACGGGACGAGTCCCCGGTTCAGGTATACCACCGAGGAGTCAAACGAGGAGGCCATGGCTGTGAAACTCGATCTCACGGATGAACTTCGCGAAAACGCATTGGTCCGTATTGCAGCCCAGAAGCAGAGAATGGAAAGGTACTACAATCAGAGAGCCAATTTTCGACATTTCTAAGTTAGGGACTTGGTGCTTCGGAAAGTTACCTCGAGCACCAAGAATCCCAATGGAGGAAAACTGGGTCCGAACTGGGAAGGACCTTACAGGATAACCGAGGTAACTGGTAAAGGATCGTACCAGCTGGAGTCCATGGACGGGCAACGGCTGCGTAATAACTGGAATGTGGCTCATCTAAAATGATACTACTGCTGAGGTAAAAATACCCCATGCTTCTCTATTTTTGACCTTTCTTTTTTGCAGGAAGCCGAGTACCAGGCAAAGAAAAGAATCTAAATCTGAAAATACGTGTTGCACTCTTTTCCTTAGTACGGTTTTGTCCCAAAATAGGTTTTCCGACAAGGTTTTTAATGAGGCAACAAGTACAACGTGTTACTTAACAAAGATAAGGACAAACGCCCGGGAACTCGGGGTCACGGCCTACGAGTGGGGGCTTGATAGCGCTCGCCTGATCTTGCAGCTCGGATAAGCACTAGGGGACTTATACCCACATCGAGGTTTACCCCGGTTAATGGAAAATGGAGGAGCTCAACAAATCAAGACCGGACCTTCTGCATCAGGTTTCGGTGTAAGGACCAAACGATCAAAATGAATCGTGTCCCCCCAATATTTGCTATGGCAAAATCAAGACCGGACCTTCTGCATTAGGTTTCAGTGTAAGGACCAAACGATCAAAATGAATCGTGTCCCCCCAATATTTTCTACGGCAAAACCAAAATCGGACCTTCTGCATTCGGTGTCGATGAAAGGACCAAATGATCAGAATGAATCGTGTCCAAATAGTACTAGCTACGGCAAAAGCAGAAGGAAACAAAGTTCTCGTATCTTGTACAAATACTGGCAATACAAACATCATCGAAAGTTCGGATAATGATATCTCGGATGTCTTCTTGTTAAAATACTCTACCCCGATGATTGTCACCGTATTTCGGCATTACTTCATTCGTATACCCTATTCCGGGCACTACGGTCGAAATTCGACAAAGGCAACAAGGTCCTAGTGAACCGAGCCAAAATCATTAACCCCTCAAACGGGGACTGTTACATTGAAATTTAGCTAAGGCTGAGATTCAGGTGTCCGAAAAAAACCGGCCCTAAAAAATAGCCGAAAAATACCGGGCCTAAAAATGTCCATCGTGATTCGGAGACGTCTGAATTCACAAAGCATAAGATAAGTCCCACGGGCAAAAACTCCATCAAATTCCCGGACAAAACATACCGGATGAAGAGAAAAGCCGATATTCAGGCACAACGCGGAATAATGACTCCGAGTCTGCTTGTCCTTAAATCGGACCGACAACTGGGGCGAAGGTCATAACAGATATTCAAGCAAAAAAATAAAGAAAATCAAGAAAAATGCGTGTTCCATTTATACGAAGGTCTTTACACCGGAAACCCCTACAAAGGCAAAAAACAAAAGGCTAAGTACATCCCCTGGTCTATCCGGTATGGCTGGATCCGGAGTGTTCGGACATTGTCCGCTCGGAATCGTGGGAGTCAGTCTCGAGGGCTCTCTTATCTTCTTCCTCGACCCTCTTAGCTTCAAGTATCAGGACCGGAAGATCCGCAAAACCATGCCCAGCTTGCTCAAGGGTGATCCTCCGAGACTTCCGCCGTTCATAATACAAGCGATGAACCAAAGGGGATAAACGGTTAAATCAGCAACAAACTTGAGATGGAAGATGATTAAAGGTGACGAAATGAAGAGAGAATAAAGTGAAGTGAAGAAAATAAAATGGAGGAAGAATGAAACGAAGGCGTGATTCATCCACTTCCCGTTACTCCGATAAAACTACGGTCCGGAAAGTGTGGGGGCTATCTGTAAACGGTAAAAATCGGGCATAAGTTAGAACCGGTAAGACCAGAGATCGAAGGAAAAGAGGGAAGATCATCATCTGGTCCGATTTCTCCATAGCCGAATTGATCATGGTCGTTGGTCCGTTTGATCGTGGTCGTTGGTCCATTTGATCATAGTTGTTAGTCCGTTTGATCATAGCCGTTAGTCCGGGAGATCGTGGCCGTTAGTCCGTTTTGGTCATGGCCGTTAATCCGGGAGATCCGTTACGCGGTTGCCACGCGTCGATAGCGTCCTGCCATGCTCAACTGCCAATCGTACGGGTGTCAGACCGTACGGCCAACCTAACCCAACTTAATCCAACTCAGAGCTTTTTCATCATTATTTTATTGTTCATGTTATATGAAGCCCATAGGGCACTACTATAAATAAAGGGCATTGTCCCCCTTTTAGGGGGTTGACTCTTTCATATCAAGAACACTTGGGAATAGCAAACTATGTATAAGAATCTCTCTCATATCAGATTTCGGTCCATATTTGTTGTGCTTTATCCCTTACGTTTTCTAAATCAAATAACACTCATTTGCTAGTAGATACTCGAGTCTAGAGCAAACCACCGATTATCATTGCTCTCTTCATATCATATTTATATATATATTTTTCTCTTATCAAGAAGATTGAGACTTAACCACATATCTTATACCCACTCACAAATTTAATTGATTATCCAAATCCGGGATAAACAATGTGCTCCTTGTCTCTTTCCAATAGCATCAAAGAAAGCACGGGAACATACACCCAAACTATTAACGAAGGCTTGTACAACTTTTTTCTCTTTCTTGAGCCTATAAAACGATAAAGATGGACAAAATCTTACTCCATAGTTAGTTCACTATTAATCTCGACCCAATTTCTTTTTTATGGGTGACGTGCTTCTTTAACCAGTTTGCGCACGAAATCTTCAAATTTGGGCTCCTTGTCTATGCAAAATCGCATCAAAGAAAGCACGGAAACATACACCCAAATCATTAACGAAGATTTATACAACTTTTTTCTCTTTCTTGAGCCTAAAAAATGATAAAGATGGACAAAATCTTACTCCATAATTAGTTCACCATTAATCTCGGCCAAATTTCTTTTTTATAGAGGACGTGCTTCTACAACCAGTTTGCGCACGAAATTTCCAAATTTGTGCTTCTTTTGTATGCCCAATCACATCAGAAGAAGCATGGGAAAATACACCAAAAATATTAACAAAGAATTGTACAACTCTTTTTGGCATAGGCTTTGGCTCTCTTACAATAATAGGAAAAGTTAATCTCTTATTTAATTTGCAATCTTTGGTTCACAATTGCTGTTAGTTTTATCTCTTATTTAATTTGTAATCTTTGGTTCACAATTGCTGTTAGTTTTCTTTTCGTTGTTCTAATCCATATATGTGCCAAAGAGATTAACGTCAATATTATATAGCATACTGTTCGAAGGGTTGTGTCTGTTAGGAGTAGACGCATGGCTGGATTTTTGCAGGTGCAATTTATTTTTATACGGTAATTAGGTTTTTAAGCTAAGAAGGGTATTAAAGTAATTTAACTTTTCAAATTAGGGGTTCATACTTTTAATATAGTATAGATAGATAATATATAAGTGAGTAGTCACTTATTAACCCTTTTCCATGCTTCCACGTGGAGGGGGTTGCTGCCTCCGCTAAACTTATCCATTAACACAATATGTAAACCACTTTAATCCTTATCCAATAATACAATAATTAATTCCTTATTCTCTCATCGATCAATTATCCATGTAATTAATTCTTGCTCTCAATTCACCCAAATATTAAATTACATTTTAACACACTTCATATGCTCATTATCATAATCATGTGGTATAGCACTAGTCTATAGGCTCTTTGTGCACACACAAAATATTATTTCAACCAGCATCGTCACACTTTTAAGTCCTATATAATTTTGGGACTTCATCTTTTTATACACCGAGCTCTTTATTTGCATACTCGAATATGACCAAAATTCTCTGAGGCTCGGGTCTACTTACATATGTCGAGTGGTTCAAACCATAACCCTAAAACACAAAATATTATACTGATGAAACTTATTCTCTTTGATTGGTTGACCTCTGATCCTTATGACGCTTTCTTAATACTTGTTTTAAGCAATCACTATCCTTATAAATGACTGTAATCCTGCTAGGTTCATATCGGTTTACTTACGAATTCTAATGCAAAAGTACGGGGTGTTACATAAGGGACTTGCAAAAAAACAACACCAGTATCTTAACTGCAAGTTAGTTGTACTTGTGTTAAACATTTCAGGGCACCTAACTCGAGGGGAGTGTTGAAGAAAATGAAGTTTAAAGACAAAAGGGCGGTTCGGTAGTCGCACAGTTTCCCATTATTAGTTAAGTTGGTTAGGGGTTACGTAAGTGAGTTACTCTACCAATTACTTTTCTTGTTATAGCTTACATAGATTAGGTATTCATCTCATTGTGTATATAGATGAATCTCATACGTTACAATTGTACAAGTTAATTCACATAATTCATCATTGAATAAGATTTCACTCTCTCTATTTCTCTTCTCAGTTTACTTCTTCTTCTTCCTTCTTTCTTTCTTCTTAATTATTTCTTGATGAACTCATTAATGGATTTTTGAATCATTTCACATGTGAATACAACTTTCTAGGCTGCCCTTTAAATTTTAGTTTGTTCTCTACAGATAAGTTTGTTGCTTATGAAATTGGTCTTGCAACTATCTGCAATCATTTAATCATATTTTCCTTGTGTTACCATCTGGTTGGGTAGTTCACGTACATAAGGACAGTTGGTGTATGATTGGAGTCTTAAAGAATGCTTTTCTAGTTTTACCGTGACTTGAACCATCTGCTAGTGTTTTACAGTCAAAATATATATTTGTTCTTTTCATTCCCCACTATCAGCCGCCAATCACTTGAAGAAGTTTAAATAGTTCTTACATGCAAGTTATGGACTCTTCTGCATCGTCCATGTTTAAACTTATTAATTTTAAAGAGTTTACATGCACTTCATTTCATTTGAGCATAAAAATGGGAAGAGTAAATGTCAGAAATACCAAAACCAGATGTAAACATCTCTATCCATCAGTTCCTTCAGAATATGCTTTTAGCTCGGATTTGGGTGATGAACACTTAGCCTAGCAGATACACAGCCAACCAAGGCAATGGGAACATATGTGTGCATGAGGCTAGTGGTCTGTATCATATATTCAAGCACCAGTTACTAAGTTGTCTGCATGTAACACTATCTGACGCTTGTTATATTCCTCAACTATCTAAACTATATGAGCCCTCTTTAGAAAAAATCCTTTTTCCAGTGAAATGATATTTCAAAATAGACCAACCGAAAAATAAAAATAAACAATAATCCTGTGGACTTGTTTCAAACACAGACTTGACTAAAGAGCTGAATCTAAAGCTCTTGTAAATGACATATTAATTAACGGAAGAAAAAGTATTACCTGATTCATCATTACTGTTTGTAACAACCCGTTTGGTTGTTATGAGCATTTTCTTCCTTTCCTTGAATTACCCCTAGTTGGACTCAAAACAGTAGCATTTCACGTGAGGGATTTGCGGTTAAGGGTGACCTATAGCCAGCTTGGGAAGAAATTAATCAACTCACGATTTTCCAAATTGATGCTTCGCTTTTGCATTTTGCCCTACCGCTCCAGCGAGCCCGCGTCTGCGGAAATCCTTCCGCGCAGGCGGGAGAACCGATATTTAATGAATTCGCATCTGCGGAATATTTTCCGCCAAGGCGGTATCGCGTGAGCGGGAGGTGGCTCACCATAACAAACCATTTCGTCTTTACCGTGATTTTCAAAAAATTGGCGACATTGACTCCTTGAAACATCCTTAGTCCCTTTACGCTTCTGAAAACCATTAACTTGATCGGACAATCGTGCGAGTTGTGTATAAATATCGAATTTGGGCCATTCCGGCCTAGTGGTACTTCTAAAGCGCTCGTGATGCCACCCCAGCGGTGGCGCAGTAATGGTGTGTACACTGCAAGAGCGGTGTAGTTAGATTCTTCAAGGACCGCCCTAGCGGTGTCTTGGGCGTAGAAACGGTACCGCTGAAGCGGCGTTTTAGACTGCAACAACGGTAACGAGCAGTAATTTTCCCATATTTATGTGACATTTCAGGATTTGACCTCATTTCTCAAAATCCTAAAATGTTCAGTCGCCCTTGGAGCCTTGTGGAGCCTAAAATGATATCTTCTTGGGAAAGGTAATCCTTTTAACTTCCTCCATTCATTTCTTCACATTAGTGATTCTTCTTAAAGTCCCTTATCTAGAAACTACAAAAATGGAGGTCACCAAATTCATGAACTTAGGTGGACAAATGGTTAGCATGTTTTAATATGGATTACATAGATCTAATCTCTCTTGTTGATAAGACTAGCATGATTATTAACTTATATTTCTCTTACCTTCCCTAACTAGTAAGTGGGTTCTTCCATTAATATTGAAATGGATTTTCTCAAGGAAAGAGCTAAAAATGGTAACTTGATCTTGCAATAACTCTTTGTGGTTAGTATTAATAATGGTGTTAAGGAAAGTAACCACTTAGCATTAATTATGATTAGGAAAAGAGTTCATTTAGTAATAAAGGCCTTGAAAATCTAGAGGTAGTCTAAATTCCCAACTTTCTTTATTAATCTGAATCTCTTATACGTGCTCTAATGGTGATTCCTATTCTTGGGTCGCATGATTGTCTCAAGTTCCTTCGTGCGGGTTACGACATGATGAACATATTGAAGATCAACGGATGTTCATGGCACCCGCTCGGCCTCGAGGTAGGTTACGGCTTCCTTTCTTGGTAGACTCCGATTAGACCTACATATTCGTGTATTAGATGAAACGGAGAATGCATGTATAGGATTTCGGAGATTGGGATGGATTCTTAGGATGGTACTGTTATGCGATTTGTGTGTTCGGGCTTGTGGCATGTAGATTCCCTAGGTTCATGTGTTGGTTTCCCGTGAGTATTGGCGGACTTTATGTGACGTGGAAGATTAGTTGTTCGGTACTTAGTTTACTATGGCCCTTTGATGAGGAGTGCCCGTATGATGTGCATAACATGTCCTGTGCTAGTTAACATTGAATCATATTTGATATTGAATCTGATAAAATGTGTCAAGAACGTGAAATGATTCTAGACTGGATCTTTAAGTGGCGACTTTATAAGTAGAAAGTGTATTTGTCATGTATTGATGTCGTTAGGCAGTAAAGGAATGAGGTGATATTGTTATGTGACTTGTCCATGTTAGCTATTGGAGACTATTGATATATCCCGATTATGATATGGTAGTATCTTACTTGTTGATGTTCGATACGAGGATAGCGTTCTATTGTGGCTTATTGTGTAGCCTTGCTCATGATATTGCTAGTGTGCTCATGTGTGGTACTTGTGATATTGATTTGATTATTGACATTGAACTCATACATTGCATACATTCACATCCTTCATGATATACTGTTAATACATTGATGATACTTGAGGAAACACTGTGATGAGCTGGGCTCAGTTGGATGAGAGTGACGTGAGGACCAATATCCTATGGTTGTCCCGGAATCGAGGTTGTGCGTAACGATTGCCGAGGTTTTTGCCGAAATCATAAGGTAGTGGTATCTGAGGTTGTTTCCGGACCCGTGTGGTACATGGACTTCACGGGTCCCCTATGGGTTGTGCTACTGAGACGTGGAGATTTCCATTCGGAGTACATGTGTACACAGCATTGCATTGCATTCACGTTCCATAAATTATTGCATTGCATTGCACTTTGGCTTCTATTGTAATATTCTTGTGATGTATTTGTGATATATGAATTCGGACTGAGTATTTGAGACTTGACACAGTTGGGCTTAGTTTCTATAACCATAGGCCATGATCTTGAACCACTTTTGTTGATTTACGTTGGCTTAGTAGTATATTATGGCTTCCTAAATTTAAGCGAATAACGAATATCAGAAGTACGAGTTGACTTCCCAATTTTAAGAGTGGATGGTGTAATAGTAGTTGATTTGTGATAATTTAGTGGAAAGGTTTATTGTATGTTAGGTGAGATAAAAGAGGGTATAACGTAATTTAGGTCAGCGGATCTCTAGGAGAGAGTGTCACGACCCGACTAGGGGCCATGACGGGTACTCGGGGCTGACCACCAAACACCACTCATACTACTACTCATCATACTCATCCTGCGTTTATTCATTGTCCTCATGCTTCTAATCATAGGGAAAACCATTTTTACTTTGAAACATATTTACCTTTTTATACATAAGCCCTTCGGCTTTCAAAATAGTATACATACAATGAGGAAATTGTGAGACCATAATACCCACACATACGCATCTATGAGCCTCTACTAGAGTACTAGACATCTGGACGGGATAGGACCCCGTCGTGCCAAAAATATATGTACATATACTAATAAACAGTGGCACCTCCGGAATAATAGAGTGCTCTCAAAGTCTACTGATAGCTCTTACGAATCTGGATTACCTCCCTGTCCACCTGTGGGCATGAACACAACGTCCAAAGGAAAAGGACGCCAGTACGAGCATTGTACTGAGTATGTAAGGCATGAATAAAATGAGCATAATAAAGAAGCCCTGAAACATAAGGTGAAGATATAACCTGCTTAACTTTTAAGAGTAAATGCATTTTTAATATATCACATACATCATCATGTCACATATATCATCCTCATTAACCCGCGTCCGGGTACTATCATACGCCACCCACTAGTGGTGTCATGCCCGGCCCTCTAGGCTCGGTGTAGTCATAAGCATCCTGCCTTAGCGGTGACATGCCCGGCCCTATAGGCTTGGTGTAATCATATGCAGCCCGCCTTAGCGGTGACATGCCCGGCCATCTAGGCACGGTGGGGTCGTATCATCATGAACTTATCATAACTCAGCATCATCATACATTTGTCATAGAACATGCATTAGAGCTTAAAGACAATCTATAACTATATCGGGGTGACATAAGGTCGAGAACCCCCGATTATATTATGGGGTGATCATATTCATCATATCTCACCTTGAAGGAACTAACATTGTAAGGTGAGTGTACACAATGAACAACATCAATGGATCCTACTTAGGATCATTAACTTCATGGACATCATATCTTGCTTTGGAATTCTTTAGAATTAAACTCATCATCATCATTATCATACTCGTAACATACCTTTTACCTTTTATCTCATATGAAGCCTTTCATGAACATACACTCATAATTTTCCGGAATGTAAGAAAGTCATGGAAAAATCGGAGAATTCATGCCATGGAGTCATGCCTTAGAAAGACGGGACTAGCCTTACATACCTTTTAATTTAGCTACTCTATCGCTAACGTTCTCCACCAATGTTCTCGTTTCTACCTTCAATAGAGTTTGTACTAACATTAGATAATTGATAGCTTAGCATACTTGACTAAAGCTAGAGAAAATTGGGCAGCATTTCCTTTGTTTATACAACTTTCTCCATATTATATATCAACTTCCAACCATCTATAATAACATTCACAACATCATAAGCAATAATCTTTATTCACCTACATTATCCACATTTCCCAATTTCACTTCAAATCAACCATAACCATAGTCATAGCACACTATTACATTCACTCATATATGATGATTATCTTGTGTCCTTAATGTCATTTATAACATAACTATGATCACAACATATCAAGAATCATGACTCATTCCAAGCTATTACTCAGAAATGCCACTATTCTTATATTCATGACCCATTTTCTATCTCCTTCTACAATTCAAGTCTTTAAACCTCTCAATACTTTAAACAACATGGAATGATCATATAACTTACCTTTGATAGTGTGGGAATGAGCTTTGGGTGGAAACTCTTCACTTGAGCAAAACCCTAGTTCCACTTCCAATTAGATTTCTTGTCTTGGATGAACCCTAGTGAGTTTCTTGCACTTGATTCTCTTGGTTTGATGAAGTTGATCATGAGTTTCTCTTGAATTCTTGTGGAAGAGATGTGGAGAATATTCTAGAGAGTTATTGAGAGAAGGGGAGTGAAAATGAAATGAAATAAAATGAACTTGGGTCCCCTTTTTAATAACTTAAAATCTGTCCCGACTCAGTTTCACGGACCAACATACGGTCCGTATAATTTATATGGACCACATGTGTGGCCGTATCTTTGGTCCAGTGAAAGTCCCCATTCTGGGCAGAATATACGGCCTAACATACGGCCAGTATATTTTATACGGTCCGTATGTTGGACCGTATAATGCCCAGCTTTCCGAAATTCATTCTCGTCAACTCGTTTGATCTCCAATCCTTATGGAACCCTCTTAACACTTGTTTAACACCTCATTAAAAATCTAAGGGACATTATAACTCTTCTTTAAGACATCATTAAGATATCCTTAACTTGGTACTTTGTAAATCCTTTCCGATACACCACGCATACCTCGCCTTTCTTGACGAACTTTCTTCTCTTACCTCGAATGTCTTTGAAATCTCAATTAGAACCATTAAGTACTATTTATTACTTATTGAAACATCGTATACTTCGTGCCCTTTGTTAGTCTATCCACTGTGCATCAACATGAAAATTTTCGAGGTGTAACAGAGAGTTGCGGAGAATCAGAATCCTTGTTGTTGCGACGAGCGGTAGGTAATATGTACTGTTGACTTATGTTTTACCTACCATGCTTATTTGTGAACTCTTTTAGTGATATGTTCTTCTAACCATTGTCGACCTATGATGCTTACCAGTACTAGTGTTGTACTGATACTACTCTTGCTACATCCCGTTTTGGGGTGTAGAGTTTTTCAGGTTATTAATGTTTGAGTTTCCGGAAGATGTACGGTGCCTACCTAAGGCCTCCATCATTTCATTCCGAGATGGAGGTTGAATCTTAAATTTACTATTGTATTCTGATTTAATCTTAGTCGCTCTTGTACTAGTCTAGACCAGGTCATGGGGAAAACTGAGTCAGTGTATTTACTAATTGTTGTAAACACTTCCGCTAACTTACTTGAACATATTGGTTGATTTCCGCTGTTGATTCTAATATTTCTTGAAGTTTAATGAATCTCGCTCTTTACTCACAATGTTTTGTTTGGTTTAGGGTTCGCCTACCGAGGTGGGAATGGTAGGTGCCTGTGCGACCCTAAATTGGGTCGTGACACTTGCGTAAGCGGATATCGCTGAAATAGACCTACCATTTATTTCCCCAATTCGGGATTGGACCTTATTTCAACCCAATATTCTTCTAAGAGCTGGTTGTAGGAAGTAATCGCAGAAGGTTCCAAGGCCATTGGGAGAGGGTAAGATCTATCCCCTATCTCATACTCCCTTCTTGTCTATTATCTTCCATTAGTTATTTCATGCTTAAGTTTTGTATTTGAGGGAGAACTCTTTGGATTAGTAAAAACACTAGGCAGGTAAATTGTTATATCCCGTATTTTATACATTCGGACAATTCGAGACAATTGCGAGAAGTCAAAGGCAAGACTATTTTCCAAAATTATTTTAGTGAACAAGTTTTTTATTAGTATGGAAATATCGAGAAAGGCTAAGGGTAAAAAGGGAAATTCACAAGGTGGCCTATGATAATATTGTGAAAGGCTAGGGGCAAAACGGGAATTTCACAAATGTTCAAGAAAATTCTTGAAGAAGGCCACTTTGGCCGTGTGATATATATATATATATATATATATATATATATATATATATGGAAAAGTGATGATAGAATAAAACAATTAGTCATCTTTAATTAATATTAAAGAAGCTTGGAGAAGGGGGACATGTGTCCACTTATTACTTGAAGGAGGCACCTATATATATATATATATATATATATATATATATATATATATATATATATATATATATATATATATATATATATATATATATATATATATTAGCAAGAGACAATTATCTAGAGATTTCATTTTCTTGCAACATAAGAAGACTTGGAAAAAAAAAAAGAGAAGGAGAAGAGAGGGCCATTCGGCCAAGACTTCAAAAAATTGAGGCCATGGAAATTGATCAAGAAAAATTATTTCTTCTAGCTTTCCTACTAATTTGAAGGTCCTCTTTAACATGAGAAAATTGTTGGAGCAAGAAAACCATTCATTCTTGCAAGTTCATGACCCTAGCCAAGTAAGAAGACAAGTGGAAAAAGGTATGTATTCAATCTTCTTTTCATATGTTATGGATGCTTTGTATATGTTGTAGAGTGAGGAATGAATGAAATTCATGAAATATGTAAGTATAGGGGTGTTGCCGAATGGAGGTGGTGGTGTAGAAGAGATGAATTAATTTTATTTAGTAGTTTGATTGTTGTGTTGTGGATTCCATGATGTAAAATGAAGGTTTGGTGGCTTGAAATGAATTTGAAATTGTTTGTGCATTATTGAAGAAGTTAGTGTGACATTAGTGTGGTTTCTTATATTTGTAAGAATAAATTTGTTAATGTATGAGTTGTTGACATAATTCATGAATTTGGAAGTGAGACATGTGTTGGAAGATTGTAAGTTGGGTTGTTGTGGTTGAATTTGAAAGAAGGAAATAGGTTGTTATTGTTCTTGTTAAATTTGGAAGGTGTCGGGTGAAGTAGTATGTTGAGTGAGTCGTTTTGAATGTTATGTGAATTGAATTGAATATAAATGAAATGTCGTTGAATCGTATGACAAAGGTTGTTAATGTTAGAATGCGTCTTGAATTGATTGTTGATGTTGTTGGCACGATTGTTGGTATTGTTGTTGATAGTTTGGCCGAGTTAAATTCTCGGATTGTTGATTGATGATTTGGGCCGAGTTAGATTCTCGGGGATGGTGTATTTACAGGGGAGATGCTGCCGAAATTTCGGCAGATCATAAGTGAATTTATTTGAAAGACTAAGGCAAGTGTGTGTGACGCTGAATCTAATGATTATGTAAATCTTCTTGAATATAGACTAGCGATAACGAGCTTGGACAATTAAGCGTAGCTAATAGGACGTGGAGCAGGTATGTTAAGGCTCGTCCCTTTCTTTCAAGGCATGATTCCGATGCTATGATTTCATAATTGCTTCCATATTCTCCTTGTTTTCAAAAGTTAGATGTTTATGATTCCAATGCATGATTCGCTTCCCAATAACTCGTAAATGTTTTTCCAAAGTGTCTGTATTCTACCAAAACAGAGGTTTATGATTTTGTAAGATCTTATGACAATAACGATGGATATGTTTTACAATGACTTTGATGATGTCAAGGATGAGAATGTTTCTATATCGACCATGATAAGAATGATTTCATGTTTAAAGGTACTTGGTATGATTATTGCTTTGATTTTCCAAAATATCTTCCGAAACGTTCATAGAAGGTTCTGTACTTCAAACGCTCATAACTTTCTTATACTAAGTCGGATTGATCCGAAACTTGTTTCTGAGCCTTCAAGTGTCGGTTTATGTACGTACCCATCGAGTCTTAAAAATCTGTTCTATGTGCGCATGTATATGAAGCGACGCCTTATGAGATTTATGATCTTATTCTATGTTCTCTTAACGCTGTTATTCGTTGCTAGTCTCATCTTATAATAATTGTTCCGTCAAGGTGAGACAAAGTCATGATGATTATTCCATAATGTAATCGGAGGTTACCGACCTTACGTCACTCCGATGGAGTTATAGATTTTGATTCGGCTCTTATGCATGCTTAAGTTGTGATAATTACACCGTGCCTATACGGCCGGGCAGCACCGCTAAGGCGGGCGGCTTATGGATAGTAACACCGTGTCTACATGGCACGGGCAGCACCACTAGTGGGCGGCGTGAGATGACTACCCCAGACGTGGGCTAATGATGTTATGTGATTCAGACAGTTTGTGTATGCGTGAAAGTAAAAGTGAGCATGCATGATTCTGCCTTAAGAGGCAAGTAGTCACAGTCATACCTAGGGGTGGGCATAAACACCGAAAACCGAAAAACCGAACCGAACCGAATTAATTCGGTTTTTCGGTCTTGGTTTTTCGGTTTTTCGGTACGGTGTTCGGTTCCGGTTCACCGGTTTTTCGGTTTTTCGGTATGGTGTTCGGTTCCGGTTCACCGGTTTTTCGGTTTTTTGGTTTAACCGAACAGTGCTGCTGCTACAGTGCTAATTGCTCATGTCTTTTCCAATTTCCAGTTTTCTCAGTGCTAATTGCTCATGTATTAGACCATTTTTTTTTATACTTTTTTTATGTTTGCTATTAGCACTGTAAACTATTAGCACCATTTTTTCACTAATGCTAATGTTCTAATGACTACTGTGCGTGTTGTAGTTCTAATGACTACTAATGTTCTAATGCTAATGTTCTAGTTCTAGTGCTAACAGTTCTAGTTCTAGTTCTATGTATAGTACCTTTAGGCTTTAACAGAGGGATTGAGCAAGGTTTTTCGGTATAGTACCGTTTGGACTAGCAAGGTGTAACGACATATGTGTTTAAATTATCTAGCTTACATTCGGCAAAATATATATGTTTAAGAATCGGTAAGCATATACATAAAAAAAAAAAAAATAGCTCATTTTTAATTAAAAAGAAAGTCCATATTACAAGCAGAAAATATTCCATTTTAGGCCCATGCAAAAACAAAAAACCGAATTAAAAAACCGAAACCGAACCGAACTTCAAAAAACCGAACCGAACCGAACTAATTCGGTTCGGTGTTCGGTGTCCACTTTCAAAAAATCGAAACCGAAAAAACCGAACCGAAGTTTGAAAAACCGAACCGAAAAACCGAACGCCCACCCCTAGTCATACCTTTTCTTATATTTTCTATATTTCCTTATTATGTTGTTGTTCATGTTCTGTCCAAATTATCATGTTATCATTCATGCCTTACATACTCAGTACATTGCTCGTACTGACCCCCTTTTCTTTGGGGGCTGCGTTTCATGCCGTGCAGGTACACCCAGATGAGTGGAGGCCATTATAGAAGATGTTTCAGCGAAGTTGGCAAGCTCCATTTGCCCCTGGAGAGTTGCCGGGTCAGAGTATTATGCTATGATGTGTTGTTCGAAGTTAGAGACTTTGCAGACAGAGTTGTGGGTATAGTATGTCAGTCTTGTAAGCGGCTTCGCCAGCCGATGTGTCTTTATATGTTATGTTACAGATTTTGTTTGATCTGAGAACGATAAAAAGAATGTTTCTGAAAGCTATGCTATGTATTTCATCCTTATTCGATTTAAAAGTCCAAAAAGATTATGTGTGTACTAAAGGTCAGAGGGTTCGCTCGACCCTAAGTAAGGGTCGGGTGCCTATCACACCCTAGTAAGGTCGGGGTATGACATAAATGGTGTTCTTAAACTGAAATCATAGTTACCTTGGATTAATAACTTATTGTTGTGCTTGGGGAAAACTATTTATCTAACTCCAATCTCTAATACTAAATCAGATTTATCAAATGGGTTAGTGTAGGGTTTCATTAGAAATTGGGTGTCTTGGTAATTAGAGAAATTGGAAGCTCACTTGGGGTTAGATGATTATGAAATGTAGGTTGTTGATCATTGGAGCTTCGAGTAGACTAGTTTTTTGCGAAAAAGTCACGATTTTGCCCTTGTGGGCCCGAGGTTAAAACCAATTAATATGAACTTATTAGCTATTACTCCCTCGGCACGTGACATGATCGGATTGTGAGAGTCAGAAGTTCTTTACTTAAATGAATATTATATTTCTTGAAAAACGAACATTAAGTTTCTTGAAACGAATATTAAGTTTCTTGAAAAATGCTCCACATAATTAGAAACTACATATAAAGTACTATAAGTCACAATAATTAACAATTTAAAATATTTAAAAGGCATACAAATAAATCGTTATCAAAGATTTTCTTGTTTGGCTTTGGAAAAAAGAAAAGTGTGTCACGACTAAATTTAGGATCGCACGGGCACCTACCTGTTACACCTTGAAAATTTCCCCGTGAACGTACAGTGGGCAGGCTAACAAAGAGCATAGCGTATACGATGTTTTAATAAGAAGGGAACGACGTTTGATGACCCTAAATAAGGTTCCAAAGGAAATTGCAATAAGAGATAGGTTATGCTCCATAATGACTAATTATAGGTTCTGAAAATGTGGAAAGTTGCAGATTTGCACTTTGGCCAGTTGAACGTAAAATGAAATATGGACCGTAAAGTGGTATACGGCCCGTAAACTACCATGTCGTATTTCAACTTCCAAAACTTCAACTTTCTGTCAAATGTTCAAATGGTTAAATACGACTTGGAATACGGATCGTAAATTAAAATATGACCCGTAAACTGCGATCGCAAATCACCATGATCCCCAGCATACTTTCTGGTTCTGTTATACTTAAATATGCCCACAGAATATGGACTGTAAACTGAAATACGGCCCGTAAACTGGGTTTACAACCACTGTGCGCTTTCGACGACTGTTCATTTCACATCAGATTTTGGGTTATTAAAAAGGGGACCAAGTTTATTATTTCATTTCCACACTTCACCTCTTCTCTCTAAAACATCTCTCTAAATTTATTTCACAAGAATTCAAGGATTATTAATGATCAACAACATAAACCAAGTGAATCAAGTGTAAGAAAACCATCAAAGATCATTCAAGTCAAGAATTCTCATTGGAGATAAACTAGGGTTTTTGCTCAAGTGGAGTATTATCAACCAAGGCTTGTTCCTACGACATCTAAGGTAAGATTTATGTTATTTCTATGTTGTTTAAGGTATTTGAGAGTTGAAATACTTGGATTATAGAAGGGTATAGAAAAAATGGGTCATGAATGTGGAATAGTGCCATTTTGAGAAATAGTGTGAATTGAGTTATGAGTCTTGAGGTATTGTGATGTAAATATGCTATAAATGATGTTGAGAACATGAGATGAGCAATGTGCGTGAATGGACATAGTCGTGTGTTATAGCCATGGATATGGATAATTGAAAGTAAGTCTAGAAATGTGGATAACGTGGATGAATAATGATTATTGTTATGGTATTGTGAATGTATTATTGACGTTTGGGAATTGATCTACATTATGGAGGAACGTCATATGAATAAAGGAGATGTTGTCCGATTTTTCCTAGTTTTAGTCATATATGCTAGCTATCGATTCTAATGATAGTATGACTTTAATGAAGGTAGAAACGCGATCGTCGAAGGAGAACGTGTAAGTGTAGAATAGTTCAACGGAAAGGTATGTAAGACTAACCCTTCTTTCATAAGGCATGGTTCTTTGGCCAAACGTCTAAATCTTCTATAAGACTATGATATCCTTCAAATGATTTGACCTTCCGAGCTAGTAAGCTCACGATTCTTGATACGCCACGATTGTACTAAGTTCCTCGTATGACGAGTAGGCCTATTGAGGTAGATGAGATGAATGACAATAATAGTGATAATGATATTGATGACGACTATAATGGTAATAATGATGACGATTTTGATAATGATGCTAATAGTAAAGATGCTTATGAGCTATTATGTATATATATCTATATATGACTATTGCGGAACCCCGAGCTTATGAGGCCGGGTAAGATATGTAAATAAGTATGTATATGATTACGTAACGCGCGCACACCTCTGCAGATAGTACGGATAACCCTGATGCCTTGGTAGGGCCAGGTAGATGTAACCCTGAAGCCTTGGTAGGACCAGGTATGAGTATACTTGAGCCTTGGTTGGCCAAGTATGTATGAAACACTGATCCTGCATGGTCGGGTGTGCTATGTAAATGCTATGTATATGATATGATTATGTATATGATATGGATATGAGTATGAATACGAACATGATATGATATGAATGCGAACAAGGGTATGTATACGAATACGAGTACAGATATAGAACAGATACGGATATGGATGTATGTACGTAAATATGCATTAGAAATGGAAAGATCCTATGTAAGGGAAGTAAGTGCCTATGACGATGATATTACCATCTCCCATCTTGTGCTATTCTTCATGTTGTTCATTATGTTTCTATATTGATATTGATCATGCTTTACATACTCAGTACATTCTTCGTACTGACGTCCTTTTGTTTGTGGACACTGCGTCATGCTCGCAGGTGCACATGGAGACAGACTTGATCCGTAGCTACGTTCTTAGAGACTACATAGCATAGCTCCATTTCATTCGGAGCCATAGCTTTTGGGTACTTATTCTTTTGTGTACATAATTATGGGCATAGCGGGGTCCTGTCCCGCTTATGTGATATGACATACTCTCCTTAGAGGCTCGTAGACATGTGTATATGGTTAGATATGTCTGGCCCAGTCGGCCTATATTTTGTATATCATTTTGATAGCCTTGTCGGCTCATGTACATTGATGTGGTATAAATGCCAATGATGATATAAAAGCATTGTCGTCCAATAGGACTAGCCTGAATGAAGAACAGAAATGTATGTTTAATTATGTGGCTCACCTAGATGTAAGTGTAAGTGCAAGCCAAGGGGTGCCCGGGTGGGCTAGTACCGGGCGCTCGTCGCGGCCCCTAGACGGGTCGTGACACTACCCTTCCCTCCTCTGTAGGCGAACCCTCAATCAATACACAATAATCAAGTAAAGACAATTAACAGCGGAAATCAACTGCTTAATAAACTCTAATATGGAAAATATTTACAACCGTTAAATAGATAAAGACTCTCTTCAAGTTCCCATGACCTGGTCTAGACTAGTACAAGAGCGACTAATGACTTCAGATTCCACTACATTCTAAGACTCAACCTCCGTCCCAGAATGAAATGGGAGGAGGCCTTCCAGATAGACACCGCGTATTTGCACATATGCTTCGATCAATCACCTGAAACAATCTACACACAAAAAAAGGTGTAGCAAGTGCAATATCAGTACAACCAGGTGTATTGAGTAAGTATCATAGGCCAACAATGGTTAGCAACACATATCAGTAAAAAGAATTCACAAATAAACATGATAACAACCCAATCAAGCCATATGTCTATCTACCACACATGGTATATCAATACCTTTAAGCATTAATTTCACTCTAATAATTCACCAGTCAATCTCACAACGATCTCGGAACTCATATATCATTAGATCGATCGTTTCAGTCTAGTAGTCAACTCATCATTAAGGCACCCGTTGTCCTACATCACATAGAGACCAAACATATAACTTATCTTATAGACGGTCGATGGGATACCTCAACAAGTTCCACAATGAATCCAAATTCAAGTACACGTCACTGCCTGAGTAAAGCATTTAATCCCAAATGTGCCAAGTCTGAATAAATCAATCTGAATCCAATCATCACAAGTAAACACCAAATCATCTCATACAAGCTATAATGCAATACAATGCAAGATGTATCAATGCAATGGAATGCAATGCAAGATGTATGAATGCAATGCCATGCAAATAAGGTGTACACATGTACTCCGGATGGAAATATCGACGTCTCGGTAGCACAACCCAGCGTGACTCGCGAAGTCTAAGTGACACCCGTCCCGGATCTTTGCCCTGCAGACAGATAGGACCCTGGCTAATTGCTCACACGGGGAGTCTCACCGGCACCATTCTGGGGGACCCGCAGAGTCCATGCAATAACAATGATTTCGGGATAACATCAGAATCGGCCATGCAAAAACAATGTCTAAATGTAACCATCGGACATCGGCCTCTTCACAGTCACTCAAAAAAGTCTATCAAATATACGTTTCACAAATAAACGATTCTGGAATTGAACCTCGGACATCGGCCTTCTCACAATCACTCAAGTAAAAGAGTTTATCAAATATCAGTTTCATATAAACAACGATTCCGGAATGGATCTTCGGACATCGTCGTTTTCACAATCACTCAAGTAAAAGAGTTTATCGAATATCAATTTCACTCAATCAATGATACAGTATCATCACCGGGTATCGGCCATGCATGATAACTATGAGAAATGCGTGCAATGAATATTTCAATCATCAACAATCAAGTTCAATATCACAAGTACTTCGACGGGTACGCCAACAACGTATCACATAACAACACCAATAGTGGGTATGCCAACAATATATCATATCACAATGCCAACAGTGGCTATGCCAATCAACGATACCGGATCATCACCGGGTATCGGCCATGCATCATGAATGAGTGAGAATATATGCAATGCTTGTATCAACATCAACAACCATGTTTAATATCACAAGTACCAACAATGGGGTACGCCAATAATGTATCATATCACAATACCAACAGTGGGTATGCCAATATTATATCATAACACAATACCAACAGTGGGTATGCCAATAATATATCCAAATAAAGATGAATATCAAGGTCTAATCTTTATCAACAACTCATGGCATTAAGCCAACACAATAGAACTGTCAAGCACGACACAACGGGGTGGCTAGTCCCAACACACAACAAGTCAATCAATCGGTATTCATTATTACCACTTTCTTAAATCAACCTATTAGCTTAGAACAAGTAATCTGACCCTACACTCACAATCATTCGTCACATCTCATTTTAGAACCCAATCACAATCGTTGGTGCATTTTATCCTCCCATTTATCAACTAGGTTCACTAATAATGACATAACACAATAATCACATATTACGGGAAATTATCATCATTAGACATGAAAATAGGTTTCACCCATTACCTCCATGTCACATATATCCAACGATATTAAAGAAAACCATATCAAACAACCTAAGGAATCTATAGGCCACAAGCCCGAACACACAAATCACACAACAATACCATCCTAAAATTCCATCCCAAATCTCCAATTCCTATACATGCATTCTCCGTTCCATCTAATACACGAATATATGAAACTAACCGGAGTCTACCGAAGGGAAGCCATAACCTACCTGGCAGCCGAACAGATGTCACGAACCCACACGTTGCCTTGTCTTTTGAAGCGTCTCCAAATAAACAAACTCTATCACATATGAATTCTATGTAAGAAACCATGAATAATGATACCCATATTGGCTACTTTCTATTCGGGTCAAATTTGAACTCTTGATTTAGGAAAAACGGGTCCCAAGGGCAAAATAGAAATTTTATGACCAAAATACCAAATTCCATACCAAACGGTCAAAACCCATTACTTTAATCATACGAATACTCAATTAATTCTTAAAATCATCATTAATGATAAAACCCCCAAATTTGGGACTAAGCATGCTAACTTTAATCCCACAATTTTACCTCTAAAAATGGAAGAAATATGTTTATATAGTTTATAATCATCAAATTCATTCTTAATGAAACTAACCCAACCAATAATACAAGATTTCAAAGCCAAGAACCCATTAGGAAGAAAACCCATAAAAACCTTTCTTTTAATCTTAAGCTTTTTATGGAAAATATGAATCTAGCTAGCTTGTTCCCAACATATTCAAGCATATTCAACATTAATCTTACTATTTAGGAAGATTCTAGGAACCAAAAATGATTTAGAGCTCAACTCAAGAACCGATTTGAAGACCCATTAGATTCTATGGATTCTAGATTATGCTGGATGATTAAGAGAGGTTAATGAAACCATATTAAGGTAGGAATGTTGCCGTAGGGAAGAAATCACTTGAAAACCCTCCAATTCGCCTCCACAAAGCTCTCAATTCGGAATAGAAATAATGACTAGGGTTTTGGGGTATTATGCTCATAAAAATTGCTGGTCGACTGCTCCAGCGGTCACCCTTACCGCTCTGGCAGTATCACCCCAGCGGCTGAGGAGACCGCTACAGCGGTCAAGGCCACAAATCAACTCACCGCTGCAGCAGTAGCCACACTGCTATAGTGGTTCTGCTACAACTGTCCTAGTACCGCTACAGCTGACACCAGATACCAGAAATATTTCCCAAGTCTCACAATTTCATCCCGAAATCCGACATTCACCCAATGCCCGAAACATACAAACCAAATATGTGGATATACATAAAAATACGCTACAAACGCAATCGTGGCCTCAGAATTTCCATCGGAGGCTTCGTTGACTAAGTCAACCCCGATGGTCTAATTATCAACTTTCCAACCCAAGTCCCAAAATGCAACCGGGTGCATTGGGAACCGAACCAAGCCCGCCAATCAGTCACAAACGATCATCCGGACCTCTCAAAATTGATAGATTTCTGAAACATGTCTGTTTACCCAAAAGTTAATCGCCAATCAAACGGTTATCGCTTAAAGCCATATTTTCTAAATGGGTGCTCCAAAACTCCAAACGAAGCCTAGGAAACCATGACTACTATCTTCTCGGGTCAAAAATAGTTCTAACGAGACTCGGGAATAAGTCAACGAGGGAAAAAATAGAATAATCATGGTAACGATAAAACAGGTCGTTACATCAGAAACCAATTAAACAGTCGCTCGTCCTCGAGCGAAGAACTAGAGTAGGACAGCTTACGATAACCAAGAAAATCATATCACAACCAACACGAAGCTCTCTCAACAAGGTACAAACCCAAACAGCAATTCGCTCGCACTCAGCCAAAAGTCCCAATTACCATACCTCTAAAACAAACAACAGATCTCATATACATAAATCAAATAGCACGAACCTTTAGGCATAACTAAATCATAAAACATTCCGAAGTAGTAAGATATTTTGAGCTAGCTAATCCTTTTGTTTCACCCTCTTTCCAAGTCGTTCCTTGAATCACAATTTCTTAGAAGTACATAATACAAATCGAAACCAGGACTTACTCTTCCCAAAAGAGAATCCTAAATTTTCCAGAAAACTCTAAGATATTTTATCGAAACTCCTCTTTCTCGTAGCAAACTTGGTTAGTCTTAAGCTTTCTTAACTCTTCAAATGACTTATCTGGGAACATACCATCGAGTACTGCATACAGCAAGATCTGCTAACATCCAATGATCAGAACGGAGCCTTATCATAATCCTAGAATCTCTCCGAAGCACAACCATTATCATGACAACCCATTGTACTAACCGAAATGCTGACTCTGGTGAAATACCACAAGGACTACTAATAACAAACCTCAAAAATCAGGCGTTCATTATCACATCCATTTAAATGATTTACTTGGAACCCTTAAGTTCTCTTGGAGTTAGAGCCTCGATTTAACCATTTCCCTTCAAATCATAATGACCCACAATGAACGCACCATTTCAGAATATACCACCAACCACACAAAATGATTCCAAAATCCAAAACCCATAACATTCTTACCGCGCATAGCAAACCATAAGTTACCCCTCTCGGCTCTAAAAGCTGAAACTTATCAAAATTGTTCTCATGGTACCGGATAACTAAATCTTGCCAATGCAACCTCAAATTCCTTAATATTACCCAATACGCATGCTGGTACAACCTGAATTTTCTGACACTAAGGACATATGTACTCATAAATCAATCTCTTAACTGTCAACTTTCCATTGTGATACCTCAATAGCCCATAATACTTCCGAAAGCATTCAAAATCTCACAATCCCTGGCGCTAACAGGAATAATCACTTCGAACCCATAATATCCGAATTCATTCCATCAATGTTGTTCATAACATGAAACTCTTAGCACAACCCGATCTCGTCTCGGAATGCTGATAGCCATACTTACCAAGAGTTTCTACAATTCCTTTCTCTTAAACACACACTAACTCATTCACTGGAAAGTCTTGCAAGACTATCCAAAGGGGAACCACACAAGCCACCTCTAATAAATCCAACATGTCAGTTATCTGAAATCTCACTTCTCACTTAGCCACTTGTCACGACTTCTTATCATTTACCCATTCTGTAAATCTACTTTCTTAAAATCACACAACAGTCACAAACTTGTCTATTCCATACTAGACAACAATACCACCATTCAAATAGATTCAAGTAGTCCCAAGGGCGTACCTAATTCTCGCCACCCTCGACAAACACTAACCAATTCTCGAAGCCGCGAAATCAATTTTCGCAAATCATAATTCTTGCACACTACCGAAACAGCCTTGGAGATAGAATAACACCACACACTTTACGCATTAGAGTTGCCTTTCAACGTATCGGAGTCTAAACCGACTAAACTCTAAATCCAACGAAGCACATACGTGGTCTAAAATGACTCACTTTCCCCTACCAAGGTTCCCCTATACCATTCCTTATATTGAATTTCAAATTGACCCATATAACTCGAATAGGTTTAAGCCTCATCTCTGCTTCACTAAATTAGAACGTCTCCAGTGTCGAACCTAAACACACCTAACCATTCAAGTGACTATACCACCACATAATGTATGAGATCAAACATATGAGAACGAGCGTTCGTCGTTTGAAGGAGGACGAAACAAGGATGCACAGATACCACTTAGAATCGCCTAGATACCAATTGGATCAAAGTAGCACGAATAGAAAGAATGAAGGGAGTTTTTCTTAAGATGCCTCATAGCCTCTCGCGGATGGGTACAAATGTCTTCGTACCATTCCACGAGACTTTACTACACATTACTCTTGTACCTAGTAGACCGGCAAACTAAGCTCTAATACCAACTTGTCACGACTAAATTTAGGGTCGCGCGGGAACCTACCGTTCCATCCTCGGTAAGCGAACCCTCAATCAATACAACATAATCAAGTAAAGATAATTAACAGCGGAAATCAATTGCTTAATAAACTCCAATATGGAAAATATTTACAACCGTTAAATAGATAACGACTCTCTTCAAGTTCCCATGACTTGGTCTAGACTAGTACAAGAGCCACTAATGACTTCAGATTCCACTACATTCTTAAGACTCAACATACGTCCCGGAATGAAATGGGAGGAGGCCTTCCAGATAGGCACTGCGAATTTCCACATATGCTTCGATCAATCACTTGAAATAATCTACACCCCAAAAAGGGTGTAGCAAGTGCAATATCAGTACAATCACATGTACTGAGTAAGTATCATAGGCCGACAATGGTTAGCAACACATATCAGTAAAAGAATTCACAAACAAACATGATAACAACAATTTAAGCCATATGTCTATCTACCACACATGGTCTATCAATACCTTTAAGCATTAATTTCACTCTAATAATTCACCAGTCAATCTCACAACGATCTCGGAACTCATATATCATTAAATCGATCGTATAGTCTAGTAGTCAACTCATCATTAAGGCAACCGTTATCCTACATCACATAGAGACCGAACATATAACTAATCTTACCGACGGTCGATGGGATACCTTAACAAGTTCCACAATGAATCCAGATTCAAGTACACGTCATTGCCTGAGTAAAGCATCTAATCCCAAATGTGTCAAGTATGAATAAATCATTCTGAATCCAATCATCACAAGTAAACACCAAATCATCTCATACAAGAAATAATGCAATGCAATGCAAGATGTATCAATGCAATGCAAGATGTGTGAATGCAATGCCATGCAAATGAGATGTACACATGTACTCCGAACGGAAATATTGACGTCTCGGTAGCACAATTCAGCCTGACTCATGAAGTCTAAGTGCCACCAATCCCGGATCTTTGCCCAATAGACAGACGGGACCCTAGCTAATTGCTCACAGGGGGAGTCTCACCAGCACCACTTTGGGGGACCTGCGGAGTCCATGCACTAACAATGATTTCGGGATAACATCAGAATCGGCCATGCAACAACAATGTCCGAATGTAACCATCGGACATCGGCCTCCTCACAGTCACTCAAAAGAGTCTATCAAATATTCGTTTCATAAATCAACGATTCCAGAATTGAACCTCGGACATCGGCCTTTTCACAATCACTCAAGTAAAAGAGTTTATCAAATATCAATTTCATATAAACAACGACTCCGGAATGGATCTTCGGACATCGTTTTTTTCACAATCACTCAAGTAAAAGAGTTTATCGAATATCAATTTGGCTCGATCAATGATACCGTATCATCACCGGGTATCGGCCATGCATGATAACTATGAGAAATACGTGCAATGAATATGTCAATCATCAACAATCAAGTTCAATATCACAAGTACCTCGACGGGTACACGAACAACGTATCACATCACAATGCCAATAGTGGGTATGCCAACAATATATCGTATAACAATGCCAACAGTGGCTATGCCAATCAATGATACCGGATCATCACCGGGTATCGGCAATGCATCATGAATGAGTGAGAATGTATGCAATGCTTGTATCAACATCAACAACCAAGTTTAATAGCACAAGTACCAACAATAGGATACGCCAACAATGTATCATATCACAATACCAACAGTGGGTATGCCAAAAATATATCATAACACAATACCAACAGTGGATGTGCCAATAATATATCCAAATCAAGATGAATATCAGGGTCTAATCTTTATCAACAACTCATGGCATCAAGACAACATAATAGAACTGTCAAGCACAACACAACGGGGTGGCTAGTCCCAACACACAACAGGTCAATCAATCGATATTCATTATTACCACTTCCTTAAATCATCCTATTAGCTTAGAACAAGTAATCCCACCCTACACTCACAATCATTCGTCACATCTCATTTTAGAACCCAATCACAATTGTTGGTGCATTTTATCCTCCCATTTATCAACTAGGTTCACTAATAATGGCATAACACAATAATGACATATTACGGGAAATTCTCAACATTAGACACTAAACTATGTTTCACCCGCTACCTCCATGTCACATATATCCACCGATATTAAAGAAAACCACATCAAACAACATAAGGAATCTATAGGGGAGCCCGAACACACACATCACACAACAATACCATTCTAAGATTCCATCAAAAATCTCCAATTCCTATACATGCATTCTCCATTCCATCTAATACACGAATATATGAAACTAACCGGAGTCTATTGAAAGGGAAATCGTAACCTACCTGGCAGCCAAACTGGTGCCACGAAGCCACACGTTGCCTTGTCTATCGAAGCTTCTCCAAATAACCAAACGCTATCACATATGAATTATATGTAAGTAACCACGAATAATGATACCTATAGTGGCTACTTTCTATTCCGTTCAAATTCCAACCCTTAATTTAGGAAAAGTGGGTCCCAAGGGAAAAACGAGAATTTTATGACCAAAATACTAAATTCAATACCAACAGGTCAAAACCCATTACTTTAATCATAGGAATACTCAATTAATTATTTAAATCATCATTAATGTGAAATCCCCCAAATTTGGGTCTAAGAACCCTAACTTTAATCCCACAATTTTACCTCTAAAAATGGAAGAAATGTGTTTATATAGTTTATAATCCGCAATTTCATGCTTAATGAAGCTAACCCAACCAATAATACAAGATTTCAAAGCCAAGAACCCATTAGGAAGAAAACCCATAAAAACCCTTCTTTTAATCTTAAGCTTTTTATGGAAAATATGAATCTAACTAGCTTGTTCCCAACATATTCAAGCATATTCAACATTAATCTTACTATTTAGGAAGATTCTAGGAACCAAAAATGATTTAGAGCTCAACTCACGAACCCATTTGAAGACCCGTTAGATTCTATGGATTCTAGATTATGCTCGATGATTAAGAGAGATTAATGAAACCATATTAAGGTAGGAATGTTACCTTAGGGAAGAAATCACTTGAAAACCCTCCAATTCGCCTCCACAAAGCTCTCAAGTCAGAATAGAAATAATGGCTAGGGTTTTGGGGTTTTATACTCGTAAAAACTGCTGGTCGACCGCTCCAGTGGTCACCATTACCGCTCCAGCGGTACCGCCCCAGTGGCTGAGCAGACCGCTATAGCTGTCAAGGCCACAAATCAACTCACTGCTGCAGCGGTGCCTCTATAACGGTCCTGGTGCCGCTACAACGGACACCAGATGCTAGAAATATTTCCCAAGTCTCACAATTTCATCCCGAATTCGGACATTCACCCAAGGCTCGAAACATACAAACCAAATATGTGGATATACGTAAAAACGCGCTACGAACGCACTCATGGACTCAGAATTTCCATCGGAGGCTTAATTGACTAAGTCAACCCCGATGGTCTAATTATCAACTTTCCAACCTAAGTCCCAAAATGCAACCGGGTGCATTGGGAAACGAACCAAGGCTCTGATACCAAGCTTGTCATGCCACAAAACCCACCCTAGACGTGACCGGTATCCGACGTCATGAACAACATTGGAAGAACCTAAACGATACAGTAATAACACTTGAATCCGCCAGGTTCAACATTCGCCTCCAACAATTTATAAAATAAAGGTAAACAAATCATGCATATAAGAATTTAATCAGTGGAAGTCTTTAGTTATCTATACTTGTCAAAAGTAACAACGTGCCCAAGAGTTAGTCAATAACTCAACAACTACCCACATATGTATGTTTGGGAGTTTCTATGATAAAGGAATAATAGTCTGACTCATCGGGACGCAGCCCGGAAAACTAATGTAATGAATAAATAAATCAATAGGGTGTCCCACGAACGAATGTGTGGGCTCACCAAATTAGCCGCAACAGCAAGTCCTTCCTAAACACCTGGAGTATCAAGAACCTGCTCTTCTCCGTACCGAACATATCATCAAAAACAACAATAGTATGCTTGAGTACTTCGTACTCAGTGAGTGCCTCAGGGACAACAATTAATTCGAAAATAAAGTAAAATAGTACATAAAGAAATCAGTCCTGAAAATCATGTGAAACCAATGTAAGAGCAGTTAATCAGTTTGTGTATCTCAATAAGAATTATTAAAACGATTATAAGGCCTCTTGTCAAGGTACAACTTCAAATATGCCTTTCAATTGATCATAATTAACGACAACAAGTCCATGAGAAAATAAGAATATCACACATGCTAATACAGGCCCAAGAATCAAGCACATCGAAGGGTGACTGTAGAGGTTCCTTTGTCACAGCGCACCACACCGGATTATGGAACTTGCGGTGGCTATCCTTCCTCCCGAATAGCTAGGCATTAACCGCACTCCGGGTAGCAAACCCGGTAGTGGCCACTCTTCCTCCCGAATGGCTAGGCAATTACCACACTAGGATCCATAGTGGCTACCCTTCCTCCTGAGTAGCTAGACCAAACACAACAACAAAGTTCATAGCATAGAAGCTGATTCACAATTTGTCTCAAGGTATGTCACACCATCAATTAACATTAAGGTTCATTATACCATTTCGTAAAGATTAAGTCATTTCAATCAATGTTTTAAAAAAATATAACCTCTTTACAAAAGATTTCTGTGTCCCAATTCATCAATGAGAATGTCATTACCAACTCTTAACCATCATTATTAAGCATCTCTCATAGAGGAAAACATTCACAATATCATATACCTATATAGGGTTTGTTACAATCTAGGTTTAATATGGGTTTGTCCCCTCACATACATTAACCACTATTTAGACATGAATTAGAGTTCAAGAAACATCAAAAGACTACTTTTCCTTTCATTCATTAAAGAATCTTGAATAAAATTTATACTTCCAACAATAGGTTCAAAAGTGATTTTCATTCAAAATAACTTTTAAAAAAGAGAGACATACAAATCATCCTTATAGTCAAAAATGATTTTTTTTAAAAGAGACATACCTTAATATGTTAAACTTTGTTTAACAATTCACTTTCCTAATGAAGAACACCCAAACCCTAGCTTTAATCACTTTAGGAAGAATTATGCTGCAAACCCTAGGTTTTGATCACAAGAATCATGGTATGAATCATGGGTTTAATGTTAGAATAGATTAGTAATGTTAAGGGAGTTCTTACCTTTGATTTGAAGACTTGGAGGAATGATTTTCGTCCTTAGGGTTTGGAAGGATGAAAAAAAATGGGAAAAAAATAAGACCACACCCATTTTAAACTCAATTTTTCTGCCAGAAACGGTGAAAGTACGGCCAACAAGTACGTCCCGTACATTGAAGTACGTCCTGTGCTTGTAGCCCGAACTTAGGTTGCCAAGACCAGTGAAGAACAGAAGAAGTACGTCCAAAAGGACGTCCCGTACTTTCTGGGCGTACTTTGGGCGAAATCTCCAACTTTTGTGCCCTTCAGTAAAACAGACATAACCTTTTGTACATAGCTTTGCTCGGGCTAGGAGACCTACCGTTGGAAAGCTATTTCAAAGATATACAACTTTTATCCAGGAAGATTTTCCAAATTCGCAACACATTTTCATAAAAATCGCCCAGAAGACAGACCTACCAAAACTTAGGCGAAGTTAAAAGCCCTTAAGAACTTCAATTGTTGGTTTGACTTCAAAACGACCATCTTCCACCCAAATTTGTCAAGAATGGATTCATATAGATATAATATCATGTTAACACTAGATTTTTACACATTCACACCTAACTCGGATTTACGGAATGTTACACCAAGCCCGTCAATCAATCACAAACGATCATCCGGACCTCCCAAAATCAACAGATTTCTGAAAAAGGTCCGTTTATCCAAAAGTCAACCACCGGTCAAACGGTTATCGGTTACAGCCATATTTTCTAAAAGGGAGCTCCAAAACTCCAAACGACGCCTAGGAAATCATGACTACTATCTTCTCGGGTCAAAAATAGTTCTAATGAGACTTGGGAATGAGTCAATGAGGTCAAAAATAGAATAATCACGGTAACGACAAAACGGGTCGTTACAAAGTGTCACATAAATTAGGACACAGGGAGTATATTTTACTATCTCTTGAGTTAGAGATAAAGTTTCAGAGTAAAATTATAGGAGAAATGTTAATTGTATTTGACACTTGTCAATGTTCCTGAGAACTCTATAAAACGCCAACTGAAATAAACATCTCTCCCTTGGTCATCATTAATGTTTGGGATAAAATATTTTGAAGTTAAAAAAATCACTGAACATATAGTACTCGGACCAAACTGGAGGAACATATGCTGTCCACTTTGTTGTACTCCTAAGTTGTCTGCATAGTCTTCTACTATAAATAACTACTACTGCCTAGAGCTAGTAGAGGACCAAAAATATTACTCATAACAAACTAAGAGCTAGGGCAAGCAGAACTCAAAATGATGGTGGAAGATAAGAAACCAAGTCGTCTTAGAGGATGCATAAACACCAGCAGAGGGCCGTGGCTAGTTCACAGAACCAACAAACGCAGCAGTATGGTGACAAAGTTCCGTTATCCTTCTGAAAGAGAGTGGCAGAAAAATAAGCAAAGGGAGCAAAAATGCTGAGCTGTAACACACAAAATCTTTGTTGGACTGCGAGCTCACGGAAATTACAAACATCCGAATCATGCGGACACCAGTGATCTTCTCATGGCTCTTTGTAAGGAAGCTGGTTGGCATGTTGATGAAGATGGCATCATTTACAGGAAAGTGAGACTAAACACCCTACTATGTTTTTTTCTCTTTGTTCATGAATGTTTGCCTAATTTGAAAATGAAAACGTTTTTTTTTTACTTCTCACTTTTTTGGTGTCAATGCAATTTATCACGTTGTTTTACTTTTACCTTTTCCACAAGAGAAATCAAGAACGATAGATTAAACAATTGACTTGTTAACATGGAATATAATGAAGTAACCTTAAAAAAAGTACCAATTCAAGTGAGTGGGTCATGCTCACTAGATTAAAGGAGTTTGAATGAAAACTAGGTACGTGATGTTAATTTGTTCTTTAACCTTCACATTTTTCGGTTTTTCAAACATATCTCTAAGCTTCTGAGTGCATCTTTAACACATGATACAATATAATAAATCAAAACTTTGCTTGGGTTTGACGTATCAAAGGTTCAAGCTTTAAAGAAAATCAATTACTTAATTATATGATGATATTTGTGTTTCCAAACTTTACAGAATCCGGTGAAAGACATGCCAAGATTGATCGATGTAGATTCCGTGCAAGTTTCTATGGAAAATCAATTAAAGATGGAGACTACTATAAATGTGAAGATCAAATTAGAGATGAAGGCTATTGTAAGTGTGATATTAACATGAACATGGCAGAATCTGAGAGAGCTCGGGCACAGGGCCCCCTCACCCCATCTCCTTAAAGTGTCTGGTGAATTTGACTCTATCACTCTTTTTCTAACTGTCTTTGTGGTAACAAAAATAGAATTTTAGGATAAAAGAAATATGGTATAGTTTTAATATGAATATATAGTTTATATATTTAAGGTATATTTTAGAGAAAATGGATAAAAAATTGCTTATTATAGATGTAATATGTCAAAGGATATGCTAATCAGTATCAAATGACTACAAAAGGAGTCAACTTATGATCAATGTGGTCATCTAAGTCAACTAAAGGCATGGTTATAAGAATGTACAAATTAAATGAAGGTGCATTATTATAACATAAATTTGTCATCACTATGTTACGTTCTATAATCTTAAATTCAAGAAATATCAAATCAGTTCTCACCATATCTTAAAAAGGAGGCTAAAAGAACCCAACTATTAATTAAGAAAGGTGAAGATACTAAGACAGGATGAACGATCATCAGTACATCATCTATCACACGAATGGGATCTCAAGCCAGCCTGTGTTCCTAAAACATTTGTCTAATCAACAAAAGAGAGACCAATGTGAAAGAATATAAAAATGATAAAAGAATCTATCACAAATGGTCCACAACACGAGGGATGCAGCAAAAGCTTCGCTTCTAGTACAACAAAAATTGCTAAAAATGCAATATATACAAATTTAGAATCCACGTCTGATTTAATATACTTGATAATATCTCTTGACAGTTTTTTCCAAATGACATCTCAAAGATGCATTGCAAAAGTATAACCAAACAACATAATTAGATGACGAAAAATACAATCCTGTATCAATAGCGATCTATAGTGCAAACTAAAAAAGCCATTATTGTGGAAAGTATATTTAATTAACCTTCTAAACAACATGGTTAGTTTAGCAAGATACATTTTATATAAAATGAAGTGGAAATTTGAGTAATTAAGTGAAACTGATTTAGGTCCTGATAATATAAAATAAACTTTAACTTTCATCTCTTTTTTGTTACCTTATCTTTTCTGTTATTTTTAAACTCAAAAAATAATTGTTAGATAATAATCAAAGGAACATAATGAAATTGATCAGTATGATTTTTTTAGATAATACAAAATAAACTATTATAAAGGTATAGTAAGTTAGAACACTTTTAAAATGGAATCGAGTTAATCATCCTCTGACTTTAATCCTAATGTATAAGCTTCCAATCAATAAAGATTAAAATAGTCTTCACATAAACTCCATACTTTTAGTGCCTACAAAAATATTTGCTACCATGAAAATTTACCTATGGAGAATTTTCATTGTTTTGGATCATAAGAAATTTATCATTATTTTTTATTTGTTTTGAGGAAGGAAAAGATGAAGATACAAAAATAAAAATCACCTCAGCCCGTCAAACTCTTCGTCTCCCAACTCAACTTTTGCAATGCCGAGAAATGAAGCTCCGCCTTCATAGAGATGGATAGTCTAAATTTGAAGAGCGACACCATCTCTCTTGTAAATTAACAATTCTTCACATAAACAGCTGACTCGGTGTTGTTACAAAGTGTTGGTATACAATTTAACAATATCAATAAATGACTTTAACAATATCTTAAAAGACAAAATAACTCAAATCCAACAAATTCAACACACCAATTAACCAGCAAGCAACAACAAACCTTAAATCAATTAATTATAAACAAAAAAAGGAAGAAAGAGACACAAAAAACTAACACTCTAAGAATCTACGATGTTCCAATTGCCAGTAATTCAACATAAAAAAGCCGCCAACAAAAATCAAAGCACATGCCACGATCCAATTTCACTAAGTCTTGTGGACACCTACCTTTCCCACCTCTATAGGTGAACCCTTAACTCAATATTCACAACTTATAGAAAATAGCGGAAGAAAGAAAAATAACATAAGTCTGACAAATATAATATAAATAAGTGCGGAAGTAAAAGAAATCCACCCCAGTATCTGGTCTTGTCCTACAAGAGCATCTAAACTACTTATTACAAGTCTGAATAATAACACATAATAGTCTCAAAATCATGTCTCATAATGGAAAGCAAGACATAATAATAGGAAGAGTCTTCGGGCAGCGAATGTCCTCATGCTCAACCTGAAAGGGGTCGAATAAGTAATCCTCGAATATCAACCACGAGGGGTAGAAGTAGATCTATCCTAGTACTCTGCATTCATAAAAGAATGCAGCAAGTGCAGGTCAGTGCAAACAACAAGTACTGGTAGGTATCAGAGGCCGTCCTCAGTTAGCTAACATATATACAGTAAGTAAATGAAAGATAGGCATGCTCACAATCAAGTACAAGTATAATACAGTTTCATCAATACATAACAAGTCCTCAAGTATCAACTATTCACATCAATATTCAAACCATCAACTACCTACAAGGTTCCATAACCGATCAAGTCTATAGTAAAGTATCTAAACCTGAGTGTTCCCGGTCTCATCATATCCGATCAAGCCTATTGTTAAGGAATCTAATCTCAAGTGTTCCAAGTACTCATCATAACAGGTAAAACATTCAACCAAGTATCCACAACACAATAACAATCCAATCACAATGACGATAACAAGTGCAATGTAATGCAATGATATGAATGACATGTATGCAATGGCCATATATCGATACCGTGTACACACATGCCTCAAGCAAAACATCACATCTCGACGGTCATGACCCATGAGAGACCCGTGAAATCCATATACCATGTCGCTCTGTAACACAGCGCCTAAAGACGACCTTTCCACTCTTCACGCCTGCTGACCATCCTGCATCACACAGCCTAGAATGGTCGTGCAGTCAATATAATACCTCCCAAGTGTTTCCAAGAAACAACTTAAGCCACATCGTCACCCCCTCTCAAATGTGCCTTATATATATATATATATATATATATATATATATATATATATATATATATATGTTTTCAATGTGTGATTTAAGTATGAAGATGACAACGACAAGATCTCATATCAACCTCATATCAATTAGCAACGTGCCCCACACGGACACCTCATAAAATCAATCTCATCTCAATTTTACGCTCTTCGGAAAAGACCTCGGAGGCTACACTCTCTCACTTATCATCATTAGTACCATAAACATGCAATATCAATGTTTCATGCAAATGAGTATGAATACGATGCAATGTAATATCGACAACCAATTCAATCCCAAACAGTACCACACATGGCACACAAGTAATGTAGATAATAAGGCTACACAATAAGCCACAATGGAATCACAATTCTCATCTCAATATCAATGAAGTAAAGTACCGCAATATCATTGCCATGATATTTCACTAATCACCAATATCTGATGGCTCAACGTGGCAACGAGCCAATAAGTAAATAGAACAAGATAAGTCAACCATGCAACGGGGTGGCTAGCCCCTAAATCACACAACAAGACCCAACCTAAGATTATATCCAACCCGACTTCATACCTGAAGGTCGACATGTTTTCTCCAACACAAAATAACTACATATACCTCGGTAACTGAAGTCTAAACAGAAGGTAAGCCGTAACTGTTATACCCCATATTTTTATACGTCAAATGATTCGCAAGCAAATCGACTCAAGTTAAAGGCGGAATTATTTTCGGACATGAAATAGGAACCTTCAATTTTCAATTTTAATTATTACATAAATTGTTTATAAATTTTATTTAGTGTAGAAATATTATTAGAGATTAGGGATTAAATTAATTATGATTATATTATTAAATCAGGATTAATGATTTATAAAAATTAATTAATTTAATTATTAGAAGTGGGCCCCACCCGATTTTTAAAAAAAATATAATAAATCAAATTGGTGAGTCACAAGGGGGAGGAAATGTGTCCATTAAAGGGACACCATATATAAGTTAAGTTTGATGACTAATTAAAGTCATCACTTTCATTTCACAAAAATGAAATCAAAAAAAAAAAAAAAAAAAAAAAGAATAGCCATGGCTGCTGCTCACGGCCAGCCATGGTAATTTTTTTTTTTGTTTGCTTGATTTAATTTCAAGGTGATTTGCAAGTTCAAGGAGGTGATAGCAACTTTGGATATTGAATTGAGGAAGAAGAAATTGTGAAATTGGAGCAATTAAATATAGAAATTCCTCCGAGAAAATTAAGGTAAGATTTTCTTGTTTTATAGTATAATTGTGTTAGTGGTGTTGTAATGGAAGGATTAAAATTGGATTGGATGAAATTGGAAGTAAGAAATTGCATGAAATCGTTGTTATATGAAATTGTGGGTTGAAAAAGATTAAAAAGGGTTGTTGGATTGTTAGAGTTGTTTATGGGCGGAAATTGTAAGGATTCTATATGAATATTGCTATTACTGTCATTGTTGGTATTTCTGTGATAACAGGAGGATAGTTGGAAATGCGGGTTAGGCGAATATATAGGGGAAATGCTGCCCGATTTCCGTTAAGTCCTTAACTAATGAAAACCCTAATAGAGAAAGTATAAGTTAAAGAACGAGTTCTATAAGAGATGGGCTATAGATTTACGAACTTGAAAGTATAGTTACTAACGATAGCGTTACTTTTATATAAAATAGGCTAAAGGGACGACGAAGCGAATGAGAATGCGATTAACCTTCAGCAGGTATGTAAAGTTGTCCCTTCTTTATTTTGGCATGTCTTAGATTTAAGTGATGAATGATATGAGATTTGGGGTAATCCTATTCATAAGTCTTGAGTGTGATTCATGATTCTTATTCACTTCTTGATGTTAGAACTCTTAAGTGACTGAGCTTCCCTCTCCAGTTTCCTATACGTTGAATAATAGTTGACATATATAAGCTCCTATTCCTAGAAACTCTACGATAACTAATGTCTTTGACTTCTATAATCTGTTTCATACTATATTGACATATGTCTATGACTCCTAAGGCTCTTTGGATATTGTTTATGATGACATTCGAGGGATATTTGATATGATTGTCGCTATTGATACTCAGGTTTAAATCCCTTTTTCTCATTCTGTTTGAGTCTTAATAATGTTTTAAGTTGCATATGGTTGCTCACTACTCTGCTCGTGCATACCTCAATATGTCTTTCACAGAGTCCCGGGCCGGGTATGTTATCGTGCACAATTTCACTGCATTGTTCACCGAGTCCCTCACTAGAGGGCCGTAATATGATATATATATATATATATATATATATATATATATATATATATATATATATATATATATATATATGTGTGTGTGTGTGATGGTGTTATGCTGTGTTATGGAGTTATGTTGTGTTATGGCGTTATGCTGTGTTTATGGAGTTATGCTGTGTTATGGAGTTATGCTGTGTTATGGCGCCAAAGACGGGGTGGCGACCATGTTCACTGAGTCCCGTAATGGGCCGGGTATGATATATGATATTGACATGCATGATTTATGTTTCAAAAGGACAAGTGTTTTGGTATTCTGGACATTGTACTTGTTTTCTGTACTCCTTATTTCAGTTATGAACCTTTTTACTATATTTCATGCTTTATATACTCAGTACATATTCCGTACTGACCCCCTTTCTTCAGGGGGCTGCGTTTCATGCCCGTAGGTACAGATAGTCAGTTTGGTGACCCTTCAGCATAGGACTTCTATTCAGCTGTCTTAGAGAGCTCCGTTGTTCCGGAGTCCAGACTTTTGGTTCGGACCTTATAATGTATATGTATATGTTTATCCAGGGGTACGGCGGGGCCTTGTCCCACCATATTTCGCTATCGATACTCTTAGAGGTTTGTAGACATATGTGTGGGTTGTATATATATGTTGTTCGGTTGTGTTAGCATGACTTGCGTTTTGGGAAGTTCCCATTCGTAGTGACAGCCTTGTCGGCTTGCGTATATTCATATTTTGGGATGTTGTATGTAGTGGCAGCCTTGTTGGCTTGCATATGTATAGTTGGGACGTTCCCATACGTTATGACAGTCTTGTCGGCTTGTGTACTATGTTATCTTTTGATGGTTGTGACTCCTCAGGAGACAGGTTGCCTTAATATATGTATGTGATGTCCTGAGATAACGTTATGTTTTCGCAAGTTTCCAGGCTATGTTTAGTTTCAGTTTGATTATGTCTAACAGATATGTATATGAGTGCCCAGCTCGGGCACTAGTCACGGCCTACGGGGTTGGGTCGTGACAAAAGTGGTATTAGAGCAGTTCATCCTCGGAGTGTCTACAGACCGTGTCTAGTAGAGTCTTGTTTATCGGTGTGTTGTGCACCACATCTATAAACAGGAAGCTACAGGACATTTAGGATGTTACCTTTCTTTCATATCTAAGATCATGCGATAGAGCTCAGCCATAGGAAATACAATTCCTTTTACTTACTCTTGATTTTAGCTGAAGAACGGTATCGACAGGAGAAAGTGGCTGATGATATTGGAAGCTACACAGTACACAGGTAAGCAATGGTGCGAAAGAGGCATGTCGGATAAGGTAAGAATGTTGAGATATGATTGAAATGTAAAGTTGAAGAATGAAAGGGAAGGTAGATAGGAAGGTATAGCAGGACAAGTCGTTAAAGGATTAGGTACGTCTCGAGGTGCGATATGTGAGGTATGTTCCGACACCTTTATACCTTTTACTTGAAACTGGGAGCCCTGTGTGGCCATAATACGATATAATATATATATATGTATATATGTTGGCCCTGTGAGGCATTGCTGGTATTTCCTGCGTGCAGGTTTTGGGATAGTAAGAAGTACAGAGGAAACTCTGCCCAAATTTCCCAGAAATAGAAAAAGGAAAGAGTGAGATATAAGTCCATAATATGTCTTGAAAGTCGATACCGATTGGGTAAATTTATTATGTTGGAATAAAGATTTAAGAGATACCCTCCATGTTATCCGTAAGGGGCACCATTCTTACATGGGGAATTTCATTTCGAAAAAGCATATATGAGCAGCAAAGTTTGGAAATCATTTGGACGGACCAGAATACTTTCCAACCACATTTTGCCTTAGAAAAGCTCATGTTGAAGGGTAAAAATGTTACACCTCGGAAGTTTTCCCGTACTGGTATGATGAGTGTATGGTGTTTCACTAAGTCGGGAATGGCTAATTATGAAATCTCGGAAAAATAATAAAGTTGCAGAGAAATTCACTGCCAGTGGTCGTATATGGCACTGTACGGACCGTATAGTGGTTTACGGACCGTATAGTGCACTCGTCCTTCAACCTGCCAAAAATCTCAACTTTCTGGAAATTGTTGAATAGGGTTAAATACGACCCAGTTTACGGCCCGTAAACTGGTTTACGGACCGTAAACTGGTTTATGGACCGTAAACCAGGTCGTAAACTGCCCTGTCCACCAGCCAAACTCTCTGCTTTTGAGAGAATGCTTAAATACGTTCACTGGGACGGACCGTAAATCAAAATACGGTCCGTAAACTGCACTTTACGGTCACTGTTCATCCCGACAGAAATTCATTAAACATATCGTTTGAGTTATTAAAAGGAACGTTTGGCCTTATTTCATTTCATTCTTCATTCATACAACTCAGGAAACCTCTAGAACTTTCGAAACACTCCATCCACAAGAACCCAAGAGAATCAAAGGGGATATCAAGTCCAACAACACAAAATCTATGAAACCAAGTGCAAGAACACATCAAGGCATCATCTAAGTCAAGAAATTCCCAAGAAGGTGGAACTAGGGTTTTGGCTAAGTGAAGAATTTCAACTCAAGGGTTGTTCAACCACTATCCAAGGTAAGTTTCATGATTATTCCGTGTTGTTTGAGGTATTGGAAAGCATAGACACTTGAAATGTAGAAGGACATAGAAATGGGTCATTGTTGAGTGAATAGTGACATAAATGAATGATAGTAGAATTGAACTATGAACATTGAAGTGTCATGAATACAAATACGTTATAAATGATTTTATATCATGAAACAAGCAATTAATGTATGAAAACGCAAGGATAAGCTAGAAGTAGAAATAAGGGGAAAATTTGAGGAAAACGGTGAATTTTGCCAATTGTATGTAAATGACGAATGTTGAGTACGATTTTGACGGTAGAATTATAAATGTTGGGAGTGATATGAAACATGAGAAAAATGGTACGAACGATGGAAGCGTTGTACGACTTTTCCTAGAATTTGCGATACGTTCTTGTAGTTAGTTTATTAATGGTTATACGGATTCTCTTATGAAGGTAACGACGTGATATCAACGAAGCATAAGTGAGCGACATCTTAGCTAAGCGACCAAGGTATGTGAGGCTAGTCTTTCTTTCTAATGGCATGAATCTTTGATGTAACTTCCTATTCCCTTCATGAGCTCTCATTTTCTAAGAAGTTAAAAGCCTACACTTATGAATGTCCATATGAGATAAGTTATACGATATGATGATGCTAGTATAATGATGATGTTAATTATCGCTTACACTCACCTTATGTACTAGTTCCTTCAAGGTGAGGCAGAGTATAAATAGTTGTTCCATAATGGAATCGGGGGATCACGACCTTACGTCACCCCGATAGAGTAAAGTTGATCTTGAGCTTTATGCATGTATTACAATGAGATAAGTATTTTATGATGAGTATATTATTATTATGAGCATTTTATGATAAGCATGACATGAGCATTTCACACCGTGCCTAGTTGGCCGGGCAGTCACCGCCAAGGCGGGCAGCTATACGGATACACCATGATCTTCGGGCATGGGCAGACACCACTAGTGGGCGGCATGAGATGGTACCCCGGATGCGGGAGGCCTGGACGCAGGCTAATATTATTGATTATCACACCGTTCCGACATGGACGGGCAGCTTGCATATGATGCATATATGTTACGAGGATGAGTATGAGTAAGATGGCACGCATGATTTCCTTTATGATTATCAGACAGATGCAGATATTTCATGTTGATGTGCTTACTATATTGTTGATGTTTTCTTTCATTGTTTATGCTTCTCATACTCAGTACAACATTCGTACTGACGTCCTTTCTTCGGACGCTGTGTTCATGCCCACAGGTAGACAGAGAGGAGAGCTTGGCCCAGATCCTCAGTAGCAGTTAGCTGGTTGAAAGCACTCCATTGTCCGGAGGTGCTTAGGATTATCCTTTTGGTATATATATATATATGCATATTTTGGGCACGACGGAGTCTTGTTCCGTCCATGTATATACAGTATGTTAGTAGAGGCTTGTAGATACGCAGTGTGGGTTAGATGGTCTCACAAGACGTTTTCATATGCATGTATATTATTTTGATAGCCGAAAGGCAATTGTATATAAAGTATTTATGTTTGTTTAATTACGATTTTCCTACAACTGGCATGTAAATGGATAAAAGAATATTAGATGGGCAAGATAAGTAGTAGAGTGAGCGGTGCTCGGTAACTAGCTCCAGGTACCCGTCGCGGCCCTAGCTGGGTCGTGACAAAAAACGTCTAGTAATTAAGTTTCACTTTAGTGGGAAAGTACAAAGTATACATCAGGTAGTTTGTGAACTAGATAGTTCGTTCATGACCCAAAAAAAATCTCTGAGGGTAAACTATGTGAATCAAGCACTAGAAGTCCTGTGGTGCTTGTCAGATTCTAGTTTTTCTTCTGGTGGTGGTTGGAGAATGTTTCATGGTGACATTTTATTAGTTCTTAATCAACTAATTGGAGATGGAATTTGTGGAAGGAAAACTCAAACTTGTGGGTTGACTAGGATCATGTATTTCATATGTTGTTGATGAAATGCTAGGATGATTTGGAAAGGGCTTGTGATACTAAGGGATGATTTAGAAAAAGGTGGCAACTCTTAACAAAACATTTTATTGAGGTATCGAATGAACCGGTAACTAGAGATAAATTACGACGAGTTTACAGTTAAAAGGAGTAATAGTATGATTGAGATAAAAGTACGGAGGGGGAAGAGTTATGACAAATTATAAAGGTATTAATAAGACAGTTTGTGAGATACTAAGGGCAAGATCGATCAGAAAGGGTGAAGGGTTAAGTACGCCTAGTCCACAGAGTGTAATTAAAACATAGTAAGAATCGTGAATAAGGTTAAGGGGTGTTACGTTATAAGATGGATTACGAACATGATGTAATGTGAATACCATAAGGATTGTTATAGAAATGAGTAAAGCCTAGCAAGGAAGTAACTAAATGATATGATGTGATCAGTGTGAAATGGAAAAGCAAATATAGAACAAAAAAAAAGGACTTACAAAGTCCTATAGGGAAAGTTCAGAATAGAGATCAAGTGGTAACGAAAGTGAAAGCGAGCACAGGAAGAGAAGGAGTTAATAGAAGGAAGAAGATAAGGAGAAAGCGAGTGGGACTACAGTGTAGCGATGTGTTATGATGTGTATAGCTGAGAAAATGAGTAATATAAGCGATAGAATTGTAAAAGACCGAACTAAAGGAAGATGAGCAACGAGACAGAATGAATGCCAGAAATGACTGGTATGATAAGAACAAATAGGGATGAACAGAATATACTTTGAAAATGAGAAAGGAGTTATGTAGAAGTAGTGTTTTCCGAAGGATACGGGAGTAGCATGAGATTCCTCGTGCACAAAATAAAAGATGGATATAGATTGGAGAAATGATAAGAGAATTCAAAAGGAAACACCTAGGACAGACGTAATTAATTGAGCATGAGTATGGGACAAAAGGAAATATATAGCTACGAACATAAGGTGTAGTACGACGAGAAGGTGGTAAGACAAGACCACTATTAAAATGAATTTGATATGATTTTGAGTAAGTCAGAAGTTAGCGTCGGGTATACAACAAGGGTGAAAGAGCATGAGGCATAAAGGAGCATTGCGTGTATGTGACTTCACCTCGGAAATAATGAAATCCTTAAAGGACAAGGATTGTAGATTTGCGAAACAACTGATGTATTGTGAGGTTATTAGAGGAAATAGGTGATATCCGTTAGGATAAAGATAGTGTTATAAGAAAGCTTGGGACACTTATTATTAGAATATAAGTGCTATTGAATGGAGAATTTGAAACGACTATAAGCATTAGCTAATTACTGATTGGAATGAATGTGGCTTCGGATAAATTGCTACATTAATTACATTGCTCGGGTACCAACCATCAGATAAGATTTTGTACTATATATCGAGAGTTCTCATCGCCTCGTGATTGTGTTGGAGTTTCATACATGGGTAATCTAAATTATAGAAGATATAAAGGAAGACATGGATGTGGTGCAGTATACCAACTGTATTGGAAAAGAATCATATGAATTTGGAAATGGGAAATGGGGACATAAAGTAGAATATAAATAGATAATGATGTAGGTACACCCAAAAGGGGGGAAGCGGATGAGAAAGATGCAAGTGTAAGATGAAAACAACTGACACTACAATACATTTAATGTGAATACTTAAACTTCAAGTGAGATCCCTTGCTGAGACAAGTTAGTGAGATTTGAAGGCCAGTAATAAACGGATAGAAGTCAAGATGGTATTTGAGACAGCGGTGAGAATTATTGGTAAAGATCTTGGATAATATGACAAAAAGGAAGAGAATGGTAACGACTAACTTAAAAGATATTATAAGGGATAGTAAGGCTATACTGGATTAGAAGTTAAGACGTTGGCAACAGAGTTATTGGCCAATGATATTATGACACATAAGTAGCAAAGGAGAAGGGAAAGGAGAGGGGTATGACAAGAAAGGCTACAAACGAGTTTTAGTACGGATATATAAAGCAGAATGAACCAGGAAAAGGGAAGACTCTAACTAAGATTAGATACACTTTATGCAAGTTGTACAAGAATAGTTATGCAACCTACGACTATTTGTGTGCTAAGAATGAGACCAAGTAAGTACTTGATAAGAAGGGTAAGAATTCAGTAACAACAATGCGGTTGCAATATTTTGGGTACATCAAAGAAATGTGTAAGATGGTTTGAGGTAAAACTACAGAGATGAAATTAGTACTGAGGGCAAAAGCCATGGTTGAGCCTTGACATCAATGGAAATGGATAAGAGAAGAATATAGGGTCTGCATAAAGACTAGCGTGGCAACGCTAAGGTATTTTCTGGGCTGATTTGAGCGCCTACACATACTCGTGTAAAGATTGCAATAGGATGTGTGATAGGAGAACTAAGAGCAAATTTGAGTAACGAGGCAATAGAAGAGTTTGAGTCAAAAATAGAGAAACGACATGAGATAATATGCCTAAAGTATTGCCAGTTAGGGTAAAGGAAATTACGAAATGATTTAACCGAGACAATCAGAACAAGCGAGTTACTGGTTACTGGATGACAGTAGAGTCATAATATGAGGGAACCCTAGTGCTATTTGATAGACAACCCTAAAGATCGAGATCAAGAACTAAAAGCAAGTGATAGTTAAAGACCTTTAAGAGAAAGTCAGAAAGTGACACATGATGCTGAGGATTTCAGAATACGGACAGTCACAGCGGAGTAAAGCAAGGATATTGGAGTACAAAAATATTACCCTCTGGGAAATTAAGTTTTACTCGTAGAACCTGTGAAGGGTCTACAAGCACCGGAGGTATGAAATACTCCAAAAATTGTAAAGTCTAATAAATCAATGAGGGATGTCTGCACGTTTACAAGATCTTATTTAAAGATTAGAAAGTAAAGGGAAGTGAACGATGTATCATCTTAAGGGAGTAACTATAGGAAAGGAAAGAGTCGAGTTATAACTAAGTGCACCATGAGTACAAGTCCGAATCAATCAGTGACAATATGCTGACAAGAGAAAGAAAAACACTTCAGCAGAACAACTCAAAATACAACTGACAACTGACTACGAAATAAAGAAGAGAGTAAAGACAATGACGTGGAACTATTACTTCGAGAAACAACAAAAAGAGTAAATATTACAGGAATGACTATGTAGAGATCTGGGATGCGTTATAGTAAATTATAGCGAATCGACAAATGGAAATAGTATGTGAAGGGTGAACACTTGAGAAAGTATTGGGAGTTCAGGACCAGTTTAACATTTGAGGACGAATGTTATAAAGGGGGGAAGGATGTTATACCCCGTATTTTTATACGTCAAATGATTCGCAAGCAAATCGACTCAAGTTAAAGGCGGAATTATTTTCGGACATGAAATAGGAACCTTTAATTTTCAATTTTAATTATTACATAAATTGTTTATAAATTTTATTTAGTGTAGAAATATTATTAGAGATTAGGGATTAAATTAATTATGATTATATTATTAAGTAAGGATTAATGATTTATAAAAATTAATAAATTTAATTATTAGAAGCGGGCCCCACCCGATTTAAAAAAAAAATATATATATAATAAATCAAATTGGTGTGTCACAAGGGTGAGGACACATGTCCATTAAAGGGACACCATATATAAGTTAAGTTTGATGACTAATTAAAGTCATCACTTTCATTTCACAAAAATGAAATAAAAAAAAAAGAGAGAGCATAATTGTTTTTGTTTGCTTGATTTAATTTCAAGGTGATTTGCAAGTTCAAGGAGGTGATAGCAACATTGGATATTGAATTGAGGAAGAAGAAATTGTGAAATTGGAGCAATTAAATATAGAAATTCCTTTGAGAAAATTAAGGTAAGATTTTCTTGTTTTATAGTATAATTGTGTTAATGGTGTTGTAATGGAAGGATTAAAATTGGATTGGATGAAATTGGAAGTAAGAAATTGCATGAAATCATTGTTATACGAAATTGTGGGTTGAAAAGGATTAAAAAGGGTTGTTGGATTGTTAGAGTTGTTTATGGGCGGAAATTGTAAGGATTCTATATGAATATTGCTATTACTGTCATTGTTGGTATTTCTGTGATAACAGGAGGATAATTGGAAATTCGGGTTAGGCGAATATATAGGGGAAATGCTGCCCGATTTTTGTTAAGTCCTTAACTAATGAAAACCCTAATCGAGAAAGTATAAGTTAAAGAATGATTTCTATATGCGATGGGCTATAGATTTACGAACTAGAAAGTATAGTTACTAACGATAGCATTACTTTTATATTAAATAGGCTAAAGGGACGACGAAGCGAATGAGAGTGCGATTAACCTTCAACAGGTATGTAAAGCTCTCCCTTCTTTATTTTGGCATGTCTTAGATTTAAGTGATGAATGATATGAGCTTTGGGGTAATCCTATTCATAAGTCTTGAGTGTGATTCATGATTCTTATTCACTTCTTGATGTTAGAACTCTTCAAGTGATTGAGCTTTCTCCTGTTTCCTATACGTTGGATAATAGTCGACATATATAAGCTCCTATCCCTAGAAACTCTACGATAACTAATGTCTTTGACTTCTATAAGTTGTTTTATACTATATTGACATATGTCTATGACTCCTAAGGCTCTTTGGATATTATTTATGATGACATTCGAGGGATATTTGATATGATTGTCGCTATTAATACTCAGGTGTAAATCCCTTTTTCTCATTCTGTTTGAGTCTTAATAATGTTTTCAAATGCATATGGTTTCTCACTACTCTGCTCGTGTATACCTCAATATGTCTTTCACCGAGTCCCGGGCCGGGTATGTTATCGTGCACAGTTTCACTACATTGTTCACCGAGTCCCTCACTAGAGGGCCGGAATATGATATATATATATATATATATATATATATATATATATATGATGGTGTTATGCTGTGTTATGGAGTTATTGTTACATCCGACATTTTCGCTTATTCGAAAAATTCAAGATAAATGGACTTGTGATGAATAAGGCCACAATTGGACATTTCTTGGTATGAATGTGTAGGTTATGAATACAATGGTGTGGAATTACGAAAGGAGGCCAAGGGAAAAATTGGAATTTTGGAAATTTGTCCCATGAATTTCAATAATTAGCCAACAATTTTGGGCTCAAAAATTAAGTTAAGTGAGGCCCAACTTTAAGGGGCCCAACCGGCCACAACTCACCCAAGCCCATGGATTAATTAAATTCCATGGGAAATTATTTTATATATGGATAAGTATAAAGAAGGTTCAAGATAAGTCAAGAAGACAAAACAAAAAGAAATCAAGAACAAAGAGAGAGAGAGAATTCGGGTGAAAGAAAGAAAAAGAAAGAAAAGAAGGAAAAAATTATTGGAGCCAAATCTTGATTCAAAAATTCTTTTGTTGTGAGATTAGTACTAAGCTCAAAGCCCTCTACAAGTTGATATAGGTATTGTGGCAAGAAAGCAATTTTATCCTCCAAGTGAAGAACTTGAAGAAAGGTAAGGATTTCATGCTTTTGTTATGTTATAAAAGGTATATGTATGTTGTAGTATGTGTGAATGAATGAAAAATATGGAAATTTTGTGTGTTGGAACTAAGTAGGTGTTGGCCATGGGTATGCATGTATATTGCATGGTTTGGTGACTTGAATTCATGTTAGAATCTAGTATGTTATGGTAAAAATTGTATTAGAAATGAAAGTGGGATGAATTAATGGAAGTTGGAGGATATTGCATGTTGGCCGTGTGGTGCTTATGTGAAAGTGGATGGGTTGAATTGATTTAATGCAATACTTGTGTTGTTATGACTTTGTGGAGTAGATGGAAGGATAATGGTTAAGCTAAAACGAAGAATTTGTTGGTTAAGTTGTTGTCGGAAAGTATGTCGCTTTAGCGTGATTTCTTGAAATTATGATTTATGATAATGAACTTGGAATATGAAAATGTGTTTATGAACTTGTATGTTGAAAGTTAGGAAAAGATTGGAAAAGTAGTGACTTAATGGAAAGTTTGAATGTTTGTGTATCTTATGAATATTATGTGAAAATGGTATGGATGCCTCCGGTGTATGTCGTAATGATTTTGATGGATAATGAATATGAAAATAATAAGTTTGGTTTGGAAATGCAAGTTTGAAACGAAAAATGTTTCGTTATGTCGAAAGATGGCTAATGATGCCTTAGTGTAAGTTTTAATGTCCATTGATGTTTTGATGTCATTTCTGGGTTGTTGTGTTGATGAATTGAGCCGAGCTAAGTCTCGGGGATGTCGTATATACAGAGGAAATGCTGCCGAAATTTCGGTAGGCAAGTATGTGTAAAGTTGGAATATTGAGAAGTTTGAAACTAACAAATGGTAAACTTGACCATTTCTAGATTTTGGACGAAATTGAAGTCGACGCCAAGCGAGCGTAAGGCGCTATCGAGGTATGTGAAGCATTTCCCTATGTTCCTAGGCATGTTCTGGATGTGATAGGCTCGGCCGCGAGCCTTAAGTACGACTCCGTTCCCCGGAATTCGAGACGGAAAACCGCTCCAATTCCTTCAATTCAATTGAAGCTATTTTCTTTTAAATTGCCTTTAAAGTGAATTTTTGTACAAAACGTCCCTAAACGGAGTCGGAACACTTCCAAACGACTACGGATGACCTCATAAGGTCTATTATCAATAATCTACGTATGTAGCCTCGAGTTGGTCCGAGGCGGGCCCACAAGGCCCGATACTTTCTGTAAAATTTTAAATACTTCCGTTTTGGTCCGATTTTCTCTAAAAACTTCTGGACTATTATTTTGTGTATGATATGGCTATTTTTGTGCAATTTATACAAAATGATTTCTGAACATCTGAGAATCCGATTCTGATAATAATCTGTCGTGCCTTCCCAACTAGGATATAGGCGCGTATTATGCATGCTATCTGGATATTCTGATTTTGACTCGCCATTTGGCACCCTTCAGGTTGATCGAGTCTTTATGTTGAGTCTGTATGTAAGTAGTTTCTCATTTATCGGTTCGTGTCTGTCTCAATGCATTCTTTCACTGCGACCCGGGCCAGGTTCTGTTATCGTGCATATTTCTCTGCATTGTTCACCGCGTCCCTCGGCGTACGGGCCGGGATCTGTATGTCTGTATGATATTATGATTTGTGTATGGGGATGGCGGCCAGGATGGCATATGATCTGATCTGATTCTGTCTGTCCACCGCGTCCCGTACTAAGAGGGCCGGGTTCTGTTACCGCTCCCCCAGACAGGGCCGGGATCTGTATGAATGTATGCGTGTGCTATCTATATTTATATAAGCACATGCCTCTGTATGACTCTGTACTACTCTGCATGCATAATTCTGTCCGACATACTTCTGTCTGTCCGTCTGAATTATGACTATGTCTGTATGTCCGTATGGATTCTGATTCTGCTCGTCTGTCCGTATTATGATTCCGTCTGTCTGTCCGAACCATAATTCGATTTATTTGTATGGAACACGATTCTGTATGTCTGTCTGGATCATGACTCTGTCCGTCAGTCTGATTTATGGCTCTGTCCGTTATATTTCTGTGACTCAGGTTCGGACTATGCTTATATCTGTTATGTTTCTGCTTTACATACTCGGTACATTTTTCGTACTGACCCCCGTTCTTCGGGGGCTGCGCTACATGCCCGCAGGTACAGACGCGCCAGGTGATACGCCGCCAGCATAGGTTCCTGACTCAGCTGTTTTGAGGAGCTCCTTTGATCCGGAGCGTATATTTTTGGTATATATCTCCTGTCTTCTGTATACTCTGTATGTATGGATATTCTGGGTACGGCGGGGCCCTGTCCCGTCATATGATTTTGTATGTCTGTAGAGGCTTGTAGATAGATGTGTGGGTTACGGGTTTCGTCTGTATGCTAGCCTTATCGGCTTATATGCAAATGTCTGTATGTTCAGGTATATATGTATATATATGTATGTTTGCGCGCGTGCCGTATTTGTATCGACCTACGTTTGTAACTTCTGTTTTTAAAAGAAAAAAAAATCCGTATGATTTGAAATTCGGTCGGGTAGGTATGTACGGGTACCCAGTTAGGGTACCAGTCGCGGCCACGGGGTTGGGTCGTGACAGTTATGCTGTGTTATGGCGTTATGCTGTGTTATGACGCCAAAGACGGGGTGGAGACCATGTTCATCGAGTCCCATAATGGGCCGGGTATGATATATCATATTGACATGCATGATTTATGTTTCAAAAGGACAAGTGTTTTGGTATTCTGGACATTGTACTTGTTTTCTGTACTCCTTTTTTCAGTTATGAACCTTTTTACTATATTTCATGCTTTATATACTCAGTACATATTCCGTACTGACCCCCTTTCTTCGGGGGTCTGCGTTTCATGCTTGTAGGTACAGATAGTCGGTTTGGTGACCCTTCAGCATAGGACTTCTATTCAGCTGTCTTGGAGAGCTCCGTTGTTCCGGAGTCCAGACTTTTGGTTCAGACCTTATAATGTATATGTATATGTTTATCCAGGGGTACGGCGGGGCCCTGTCCCGCCATATTTCGCTATTGATACTCTTAGAGGTCTGTAGACATATGTGTGTTTTGTATATAGATGTTGTTCGGCTGTGTTAGCATGACTTGCATTTTGGGACGTTCCCATTCGTAGTGACAGCCTTGTCGGCTTGCGTATATTCATATTTTGGGATGTTGTATGTAGTGGCAGCCTTGTCGTCTTGCGTATGTATAGTTGGGACGTTCCCATACGTTATGACAGCATTGTCGGCTTGTGTACTATGTTATCTTTTGATGGTTGTGACTCCTCAGGAGACAGGTTGCCTTAATATATGTATGTGATGTCCTGAGATAACGTTATGTTTTCGCAAGTTTCCAGGCTATGTTTAGTTTCAGTTTGATTATGTCTAACAGATATGTATATGAGTGCCTAGCTCGGGCACTAGTCACGGCCTACGGGGTTGGGTCGTGACAGTAACCTACCTAGAAGGCCGAACAACAAACTCGATGTGCCAATCATGTGCCTTGCCCTTTCATTGCGCCTCAAAGTAATAAAATTCTATCCATATCCGAATATGGAATTAGAATCAAGAAGAAACATCATTCAACCCTTACTTCTATTCAAGAACCAAATCTCAACCTATGGAATGGGTTTTATGAACTAGAAAGATGAAATTAGGAATCTATAGGTCCCAACATGAAATTAATGTTCTAGGTGATCAATTCCCATCAATTATAAGCTAGAAGAACTAACAAATCAGTTAAATTCAGATTTTAGGCAAAACCCCCAAATTTGGGTATAAACCCTAACTTTAATTCTCATAAATTGGTCAATAATAATGAAGGAATCATGTTTATATAGATACTACTCATCAATTCCATACTGAATCAAGCTTAATCCACCAACAAATCAAGGTTTTATAATTAACAACTTATTGAAGAAATAAACTCAAAAACCTTTTCTAATTCATCAACAAGTAATGGGTGATTCAAATCTATTAATCATTATCTCAACAACTTTCATGCTTAAGATTGCTAAACCCACAATGATTCTCGCTTTGGAATACTAAAACCCATTTAGAGAAGAAACCATAAAAAGACCTCATTTTATTCTTCAAGTTCTAAAGAATTCTAGCATTTAATGGAGGTTAGCTAGGGTAGATTAGGAGAATTTAATGAAGTAAAAGGGTGGAAACCAATGAGAAGAATCTGCCAAGAAACCTTGAAAAGCTCCAAAATATCCTTAGAACCGAGTATGAGGTTATGAGGCAATTAAGCGTTTTAACTTAAGACTTTATACTCAACTCAGCCCGTCACTCGTTGCAGCAGTCAGTAGTCTGCTACAATGGACCTGCTGCAGCGAGATACTTGCCGCTATAGCAGCCTAAAGGAAATTGTATAACCCACTACAGTTGATCGCCCATTGCTGGAGCAGTACTGCTGCAACGGCACCATCAGACACCAGAAAAATCAACCAAGTTTCACTATTTCCACCCCGAAATCTAACTATCACCCGAGACCTCACATATACAAAACAAATATGCAGACATATATAAAAATGCGCTACGAACGCATTCGTGGCATCAAAATTCTCAACGGAGGTCTCGTTGACCAAGTCACCTCCTAAAACCCCAAATTTAACTTTATGTCAACTATTTTTTTTTTTGCTTTAAGCCAAATTTCAAAAAACCCAACCTATTTCGCAGCTGATGACCTCGAAAATCGTACCACCAGTCCCCGCTGGTCAAATATGGGCGGATATAGCTCGGGAAAGGGTCAACAGGGGCAAACCAGCTGTAACGAACAAACGAATCATTACATCATATATCAATTAAACAATCGCTGGCCCTTAAGCGACAAGGAATAAAACGGGGAAGGATACCTGAGCCCCCAACAACTGGGGATATCTTGAACACATATTAGGCTCCTCCTAATAGGAAGGATACTCATCGCACATAACTGAATCCCAAAGAATGATATAGGAACTATCAGAATTGTACTTTTTCAACCTAGAAACATGGAAAACCATATGAACACCTGACAGGACTGGTGAAAACTAACTCATAAAATACAGGATCAATACAACGAATAGTGACAAACAGGACAATATACCTCGGGCTCACATTACCAGTCACAAGTCTCTAAACTTAGCTCAAGCTCCAATTCTCATATCTCCATATTTGAATTCACCTGGCAACTGATCCTCAAATAAACGAATTGCTTTGCTCGAATTCTCTGATTGATAAAACCGAAACTCTGAACATGATCAATAGGGCCCATAAACACTTTCCCAAACCAACGCAATCCTTCGAAACATGGCCACAAACCATAGCCCATTCTGAACAGGGAAGATATTCTGATTCCGCTAACCTTCCTTCGCACTTTCTAAAGCCGTTTTTTGTACTTTCTTAGAAACACATGAACACACACACAACAAACCTAAAACCATGACTTACTCTCACCAGAAAGAATCCTTGATCTATCTGAGATCTCGATGCAATTCCATCAAAATAGGTCTTACTAACAGCCAACTTGACTAGTTCCAAGCCTTCTTAAACCATCAAATCAAAATACAGGAACCATACCACTGAATATCTCACCGAGCAAAGTCCGTCGGAACCCAACTGATCACTATAAAGACCTCTCGTACAACAGTTCCTCTTAAAATCTGTACTAAGCTCATCATAAACCATTTTTCTATCCAAGTAACAAATCTCAAAAAACATCATCAAATCCGCTAGAAAACCCTAACAAAACTCGATAAATTTGTCATACCTCAAATCTAAGCCGAAGCACATCGAATCCTTAAATATCTTCCTGGAAATATAAACATAGAATATTAAGCGTTAACTCGAACAATGTTGACCCTAAATGAATGCACAACTCTCGAATACCACCAATAGCCATTTGAACTGACTCTGAATTTTCGACACCAATCACAATCCTATCGTACATTTGTGGTGGAAAATTCTAATCCTTTACTCACGCATAGAAAATCTTGTATGTCACCCTCAACTCCACAAGATGAGTCCTATCCAAGTTATCAACTTAGTACCAAAGAGCTGCACCTTATGATTCCAATCTTCATGCCTCTAAACCTTTACCCGACACGTAAATCCGATACAACCCCGAACTTTTTGACGCAAAACCTGAAGCCTCATATAATAATTATTTAACCATTGAACCGCTCATTGTATCACCTCGATATGCCTATAAATTTTTCGAAAGTATCCAATCTTATAACTGCCGTTCTAAATCTCACGTAATTGTCACGACCCGACTCGGGGCCGCGACGAGCACCCGGTGTTAACCCACCCGAGCACCCTCTTAGCTTACTCTTATACTTACATCTAGGTGAGCCACATAATTATACATGCATTTCCATTCATTTGCCAACTAGTCCCATCTGGACAACAACCCATTTATATCATCGTAGGCATTTATGCCACATCAATGTACATGGGCCCACGTGGCCGACAAAATGATATACAAAACATAGGCCAACAAGGCCAAACACATCTACCCACACACACATATATCTACGAGCCTCTAAGAGTATAATATATCACATTAGCGGGACAGGACCCCACTATGCCCATAATTATATACACAAAAGAATGAGTACCCAAAAGATATGGCTCCGAACGAAATGGAGCTCTCTATGTAATCTCCAAATAGGCAGCTATGGATCAAGTCTGTCTCCCTGTGCACCTGCGGGCATGACGCAGCGTCCACAAACAAAAGGACGTCAGTACGAAGAATGTACTGAGTATTTAAAGCGTGATTAACATCAATATAGAAGCATCATAGACAATATATGAAGTGGCACGGGAGGGAAGACAATAATATCATCATCATGGCACTTACCTGCCTTTCATAGGAACTTTCCATTTCTCATGCGTATTTCATAATAGTGCTTGTACCCTACTTGGGCTCATATTCGCATACATGTCCTTATTCGTATTCGTATAAATAGTCTTTTCACATTCATATTCATATTATATACATAGCCATACACTTATATACATACATAGCGTGCCCGACCATAAGGTTCGGTGTTTCATACGTACATAGCCAACCAAGGCTCAATGTTATTTCTACCTGACCCTACCAAGGCTTCAGGGTTATCCGTACCATCTGCAGAGGTGTGCGCGCGTTACGTAATCGTATACATACTTTATACATAATCATATACATATATCCTACCCGGCGTTATAAGCTCGGGGTATCATTATAGCCCTTCATAGGCACATATAAGTATAATAGCCCGTAGGCACCTTTGGCATCATTATTATTATTATTATTATTATTATTATTATTATTATTATTATTATTATTATTATTATTATTATTATTATTATTATTATTATTATTATTATCGTCATCACTATCTTCGTCATTATTGTTACAAGCATATCTTAGGCTTACTCGTCATATGAGGGGCGTAGTACAATCGTAGTACATGTTAAGGATCGTGAGCTTATGAGCTCGGAGTGTCAATCACTTGAATACAACATACTCATATAGAGGAATTAGAAGTTTGGCCAAGAATCATGCCTTATGAATGAAGGGTTAGCCTTACATACCTTTTCGTCGGACTATTCTACACTTGCACGTTTCCTTCCAATGCTAGCGTCTATACCTTCATTAATATCATAACAATGGCCATTAGTCATTCACATCATCCACATTATCTAGATTTCTCAATTTTCTTCTAATTCTCCCGTATTTATCGTCATGACCTCCAACTTCGTCCATTCGTCTAAAGTATCGAGTTCATGATCTTAGTACCATTTATAATATATTCATATCGTAACACAACTACATTCATAATTCAATTCAAACTATTCCTCAAAATGTCACTATTCACCATTCATGACCTAGTTGACCACATTTCCTACAATCCATGTATTTTAATTCTCCAATACCTTAATCATCATGTAAAAATCATGAATCTTACCTTAGAAGTTGTAGGAACAAGCTTTGGTTGATAATACTCCTCTTTGAGCAAAACCCCAGTTTTTCTCCATTTGGATATTTTGACTTGGATGATCCTTGATGATTCCCTTATCCTTGATTCACTTGTCTTAATGTTATTGATGGCTTATAATCCTTGAAAACTCATATAATAAATGTAGAGAGAAGTTTTAGAGAGAAGTGGTGTAATGTTGTAATGAAATAAAACAAGTGTTGGTCCCTTTATTTAATGACTTGTGAAATCTGTGCTGAGATGAACAGTGGTCGTCCATCGTGGTTTACGGCCCGTATTCCACTATACAGCTCGTCCTCCATGGGCGTATTTAACCATTTCCAGAACCAGAAGCTGGGCTGCCTTCATGGTGGTTTACGACCATGGTTTACGGGCCGTAAATCACTTTACGGTCCGTCCACCTGGTCGTGTTTTACCATTTCTTGACTGGGCAGAAAGTTGAAACCTTGCATGGCAGTTTACGACTGCCAGTTTACGGACCGTATTGCAATTTACGGTTCGTATTTTGCGATTTACGACCACAGGGCAGTTGCAATTCTGCAACTTCCCATATTTCTTAGACTTCTCATTTTAATCACCCCCGTCCATGCACATGCATTGCTCACCTTGTATCTCATCTTAACTTAGCCAACTTCCTCATCTCACATCGGATACTTTCGAAATCTCGCCTAAGGTCATCAAACGTCGTTTCTTGCTCATAGACATCGTGCCCTCACATTCATCACTAGTTCATCCACTTGCGTACCAACGGAAAATTTTCCGAGGTGTAACAGTAATTCCTCCCAAGTCCTTACTATCCAAAGTGCACACCCAAGCTATCCAGTCAATATTACTTGCAACATAATACACTACCACGAATATCGTCGCATCTCGAAAATGTAACTCTAGCCTTCCCATAATAGGGATTTCCACAATTCCTTTCCCTTTAAACCACACTAACTCATCCACTGAAGATGTTACGAAATTCTTCAACTGTGAACCACACAAGCCATATCCTTAAGCCTTAACATGTTGGTTACTTGAAACTTGCTTCTCACTAGTCGCTGATCATGAAACCTCACAGAACTTTGTCATATCACATAGTCCATTCCTGTAGATTTCCTTCTTTAAGCATACTCAACAATCACACTCATCTAAAACATACAGGATAACATCACCACTATCTATACTAACCCAAGTAATCCCGAAGATGTATTTCATTCTTACCGACTCTCGATCACTATACCTTTTATCGACTTGTCAATTTACCAATTTCTAATCAATTCACGATCATCGATACCGTAATCAATTGTCACGACCCAGATAGGGGTCGCGACGGGTACCCGGGGCTAACCACCGAGCAGCGCCCGTTCTACTACCCATCATGCTCATTCACTACTCTTTTGTCGATTTTATGCTCAAATTATGGGAAAATCATGTTTCATTTGTAAACATAAATGGTTTCATATACATAAGCCCCTTTAGGCTATCAAAAATAATGTATATACAATTATACCATAGTGACTTTATCCGACCACATGACCCACATTAAGTATCTACGAGCCTCTAAGGAAGTACAAAAAGCATAGACGGGACAGGACCCCGTCCAGCCCAACATATACAAATGTACACAAAAGGATAATCAAGCACCTCCGGAACAAAGGAGTGCTTTCAATCGGCTAACAGCTCCTACGACTCTGGCTCAAGCTCTCCTCCCTGTCTACCTGTGGGCATGAACACAGCGTCCAAAGAAAACAGACGTCAGTACGAATATTGTTCTGAGTATGTAAGGCAAGAATGAAATAGATATAATAGGAGGGTCATGAGCCATAAGAGAAAGATATAACCTGCAAGAGTGTCACAAGTAATTACATTTTGTACATATATCACATTTTACATAATCATGGTGCGTAATTCATCACATCACATATCTCATCACATCACATGTCTCATCATATCGCATTCTCATCACATCACATATCATATCTCATCGTTATCCCACGTCCGGGTAACCATCATATGTCGCCCACTAGTGGTGATCATGCCCGGCCCTCTAGGCTCGGTGTAAACATAGCAGCCCGCATTAGCGGTGACATGCCCGGCCATCTAGGCACGGTGGAATCATAAGCAGCCCGCCTTAGCGGTGACATGCCCGACCATCTAGGCACGGTGGAATCTCTTCGTCACAAAATCAATCATTACCCGTCACTATTACACATTCCATGAACGTATCATATTCTTATCGTAGCTTGGCATATTCACACATAACATAGGCATATTATAAGCTAGGATCATTAATCATCTTATAGACATATCATGACTTAGCATTATTTCACATTTAGCATTAGGAGTATACATTAGACTTTGAAAACAACAATAGCGGGGACTAAGCATGCCTTTTTTGCCAAATCTCATGACACCTTTCATTGGCGACACCTTCAAGAACACCCAATCTTTCACTTAGAACTATAAGTCTCTTCGACGATTATCTGCATAGGATTTCTGACGACTCTGAGCTGTTAATAATCGATCCTGTATAAGCTTGACTTTCTCTATAGCTTGCTGGACCAAGTATGGTACTATCAATTTGGTCTCTCCTACTTCAAACCACCCAATTGGAGATCTACACTTTCGCCCATATAAATTATCGTATAGGGCCATGAGGATGCTAGAATAATAACTATCGATATACGCAAATTCAATAAGTGATAAGTGATCATCCCAACTACCTCCAAAATCCAATACACATGCTCGTAACATATCCTCAAGAGTCTGAATGGTACGTTCAGCTTGCCCATCCGTCTGTGGGTGAAACGCCGTGCTAAGGCTCACCTGAGTCCCTAAACCTTCTTGGAAAGATTTCCTAAAATTGATTGTAAACCGAGTCCCTCTATTGGAGATAATAGAAACCGGAACACCGTGAAGTCGCACTATCTCTTTAACATAAAGCTTTGCATAATCTTCTGCTACATATATAGTTCTGACCGGTATAAAATGAGCTGACTTCGTGAGTCTATCCACAATCACCCATATAGCGTCATACTTATGTCGAGAACGGGGTAAGCCTGTAATGAAATCCATATTAATTACTTCCCATTTCCAAGTTTGAATTTCTATAGCTTGCAATAATCCACCCGGCTTTTGGTGTTGAATTTTCACTTGCTGACAGTTAGGACATTGAGCTACGAATTCCGCTATGTCTTTCTCCATCCCATTCCACCAATATATTGATTTAAGGTCATGATATATTTTCGTTGCTCCTGGGTGAACAGAATAACGAGAACAATGGGCTTCTCTCAATATTTGGTGGCATAATCCTGCAACATTAGGAACACATAGCCTGCCTTGGCATCTGAGAACTCCATCTCTAGCAATCTCAAATGATGACTTCTCCTTCTGAGGGAGTGTATTTCTGTAATGAACTAGCATGGGATCCTCGTATTGATGCTCTTTCACTTTCACTACTAGTGACGAGACCGCCGCATTTTGAATGGTAGCTCCCATACTACCTGAGTCCACTACTCGAACTCCTAGGCTAGCTAACTGCTGGAGCTCACGAGCTATCTCCCTTTTCTCTGGCCGAACATCACATAAACTTCCCATAGATCTACGGCTAAAAGCATCAGCCACTACATTTTATTTCCCGAGATGATACAGGATGTCAACATCATAGTCATCAACAATTCCAACCATCGCCGTTGGTGTAAATTTAACTCTTTTTGCTTGAAGATATACTGAAGGCTCTTATGATCTGTATAAATATCAACATGGACGCCATACCAAAAATGTCTCCACATCTTCAATGCATGAATAACTGCAGCCAATTCAAGATCATGGGTCGGATAATTTTTCTCATGTTTCCGCAACTGTCTTGAAGCATACGCAATCACCTTACCATGTTGCATCAACACACAGCCTAACCCAACGCCCGAAGCATCATAATAGACAACAGAACCTTCCGATCCTTGTGGAAGTGTCAGGACTGGGGCATAAGTTAATCTATCCTTTAGCTCTTGAAAACTACGTTCACAAGCATCTGTCCATTGAAACTTATCTCATTTCTAGGTCAGCTTCGTGAGTGGTGCAGAAATAGAAGAAAATCCCTCTACAAATCTCATGTAATAACCTGAGAAGCCTAGAAAACTACGAACCTCCGTCGGTGTTGTGGGCCTTGGCCAAGTCTTCACCGCTTCAATATTTTAGTATCTACCCGAATACCATCGACTGCAATAATATGCCCCAAAAAGGTCACTGAGTTCAACCAAAACTCACACTTAGAAAATTTGGCAAATAACTCTTGAGTTTGAAGAACTCCAAGAACGGTACGCAAATGATCCGCATGTTCTGCTTCGGACCTAGAATATACCAGGATAATGTCAATGAACACAATCACAAATAAATCTAAGAAGGGCCTAAACACATTGTTCATCAAATCCATAAATACTGCCGGTGCATTAGTTAGCCCGAATGACATTACCCGGAACTCAAAATGGCCGTATTTGGTTCTGAAGGCTGTCTTAGGAATATCTTTCTCCCTGACTCGCACTTGATGATACCCGGATCTCAAATCTATCTTTGAAAATCATTTGGCACTTTGCAATTGGTCAAATAAATCAACAATCCTCGAAAGCAGATATTTATTCTTGATTGTCACCTTATTTAGCTGCCGATAGTCAATGCATATTCGCAAGGAGCAATCTTTCTTTCGTACAAATAACACGGGTTCTCTCCACGAGGAAGAACTAGGCCTAATAAAAGTTTTTTCAAGCAATTCCTTCAATTGCTCCTTTAATTTTTTCAACTCTGCGGGAGCCATTCTATAAGGAGGAATAGATATGGGCTTGGTATCCGGTATCACATCTATAGCGAAATCAATCTCCCGCTCTGGAGGGAGACCTGGAAGCTCTTTCGGGAATACATCTGGAAACTCATTCACCATGGGGACAGACTGAAGAGTTGGTGATTCAGCTTCTACATCATGAACCCGAACTAGATGATAAATACAACCTTTGGCAATCATTTTTCTTGCCTTAAGATAGGAAATAAACCTACCTTTTGGGGACGCAGTATTTCCTTTCCATTCTAAAACTGGTTCTTCCAGAAATTGGAAGCGAACCATTTTTATTCTACAATTAACATTGGCATAGCAAGAAGCAACCAATTCATGCCCATGATAACATCAAAGTCCACCATTTTTAACTCATGTAAATCAACCATAGTACGATGGTCACAAATCACAACTACACAATTTCTATATACCCGGCTGGCTATTACCGGTTCACCAACGGGTGTAGATACCTCAAAAGGTTTGATCGACTCCGGTTTGACCCCAAATCGACCCGCAATATATGGAGTAACATATGACAATGTGGAGCCCAGATCTATCAAAGCATATACATCATGAGAAAATACCGATAATATACCTGTGACCACATCGGGAGATGACTCAAGATCTTGGCGTCCAGCCAAGGCATAAATACGGTGCTGAGGACCACTAGAACTGGGAGCTCACCCTCTACCTCTACCATGGCTGACCGGCGCTTGTGAACCTTGCCACATAGGGCGTATCGATGATGAAGACCCGACTACCGATCCTGAAGGCTGAACTCTACCCCTACCACCAACCGAAGGGCAATCACGCATGATATGGCTTGGCCGACCGCACGTATAGCAAACCTCTGAACCTAGTCAACACTGGCCCCAATGTAACTTCCCACATTGGGAACATCGTTGCACGGGTGGACTAGCCTGACCCGAATCACCCCTAAACTGGGAACCCAAAGCCCTGAAACTTTGACTCGGCCCGGAATAAGTAGATCTGTCAAATCTCTGGCCTGTAAATCGTGGAGGCGCACTAGTCATAAAACTGCCTGAATGCTTAGAAAACTACTGTCTTGGCCCGCCTCTAAACTCACTTGTTGGACTCGAAGATCTAGCCCTCTTGTTATACCCCCTATCATGCTCACGCTCACTCATTTGTTGTTGTTGGCTTTCTTCCAAAGTTTGGGCATGGGCTTGAATGCGTAAAATATCCATGTGGTCCTAAAGGGATGCATTCAAGCACCTATCCATCAAATGTGACCCTAGGCCTCTCACAAATCGGTGCACTCGGTCACCCATATCCGCTACCATGGCCGGAGCATACCTAGCCAAAGAATTGAAGCGGAGACTATACTCTAAATCACTCATACTTCCTTGTCTATGATTTAAGAACTTATCGGCTCTAGCTCGCCGAACCTTTGGAGGTAAGTAAAGTCGGAGGAAGGCATCCATAAATTCTTTCCATACCGGGGGAGATGCATTGACTCCCCGTGAAGCCATCCAAACTGTGTAACAATGAACCGCGACATCCCTCAATATATAGGATGCTAACTCTACCGATTCAATGTTCGAAGCATGCATTAAACGAAGTGTCCTCAACATCCCGTCAGTAAAATTTTGGGGGTCCTCATCCGAATTCGACTCGAAGAATTTCGAAGGGTTCAAACTAATAAAGTCACGGGCCCTTGCACTAACAGCCCTATCACCTTGCCCTGTACCTTCCCGCTGAGTCTGGGCGGCAACCAACTGAGTAAGTAAATGAATGGTCTCTTTTACATATTGGCCTGAAGCATCCGGTAGAGGAGCTGGGGGTGCTGGAGCTGGGGCTGAGGCTCCCTCATGCTCCTCAGAAATAGGCACTGAGTGGGAGGACTGAGATTGAGCCGCATTATGGGACTAACTTTCCTCTACAATTGTTGGTGGTGCTCTTTCAGCCCGCTTTCCTGCCACTGTCTTGCCCTTTTGGGCTGCCGTAGCTTTTCTCTTTACAGGCATTTCTAAAATAAATAATAGAAGGTTAGGGAAAAAGAAATCCTTATATCATGGCTCTATCGAACGATCTTATGAAGAAAGAAGGTCATTCATTCCTAAAATGTCGGCAGCCTCCTGTTTATAAGTGTGGCGCGCAACACACCCATAAACAAGACTACTAGATACGGCTCGCAGACACACCCCAGGACAGAACTGCTTTGATACCACTTTTGTTATGACCCAATCGAAAGGGCCATTACAGGCACCCGGTGCTAACCCACCCGGGTACCTCTTATCGTACTCTCATATTCACATCTAGGTGAGACACATGCCATACTCATAATTGATATGCATCAGTAGTGATAATCTCGTTGGGCAACAACACATTTATGTCATCATCAATAACAATGCCCATATCCATATATACAAGCCAACGAGGCTATCAAAATGATATACAAAATATAAGCCGACAAGGCTAGGGACATCTAATCATACACAACTGGCTACGAGCCTCTAAGTAGAGTATGTCACATCATATAGGCGGGACAGGACCCCGCCTTGCCCATGGGTATGTACACAAAAGAATATTAACAAAAGGTGTAGCTCCGGAATGAAATGGAGCTTCTCTATGTAGTCCCTGAGTGCGAAGTTTATGGATCAGTCCTGTCTCCCTGTCCACCTGCGGGCATGACGCAGCGTCCACAAACAAAAGGATGTTAGTACGAATAATGTACTGAGTATGTAAAGCATAATCAACATCATAATATGAGCATAAAGGACAGCATAAGAAATAGCATAGGATGGGGGAATCGGGGAGTAGTAGAGCCATCATTATAATTCCTTACTTGTCTTTCATAGGGACCTTCCATTTCTATTGCGTGCTTGTATACATACATATATGCGTATACATATCCATGTCTATGATCATATACATATCCGCATCCATATTTATATTCGTATTCATATATATATTCGTAACCATAGCATAGCCGACCATAAAGGTTCGGTGGTTTCACATACCCGACCATGACATGGCTCGGTGTCATGCATACCTGGCCGTACCAAGGCTCAGTGTTATCCGTACCCAACTGCAGTGGTGTGCACGCAATAGGTATCATACCCGGCCATATAAGCTCAGTGTTACATAATAGTCATACATACTTAAATCCGTATACGTAGGAGTTCATTAGTGTCATCGTCATCATTGACATCATCATTTTTATTATATCTATCCTCAGTGAATCAGCTATCATATAAGAGAGACAATAGAATCGCGAACGTATCGAGAATCGTAAGCTTTGGTAATCTTAGAGATAGAGTCATTTGGAAGACATTATGGAACTCATGAAAGGATACATACATATATATATATATATATATATATATATATATATATATATATGTATATATATATATATATATATAGAGAGAGAGAGAGAGAGAGAGAGAGAGAGAGAGAGAGAAAGGGTACCACGCCTTAATGAAAGAAGGGTTAGCCTTACATACCTCTTTGTCTCCTTAACTATTTAACGTTCCTCGTTGAAGCTTGAATAATCTACATTTGGAAGGATTCATAACAAGGTTAAGCCTTCATGATACTCCTATATTCAAACTAGAATAATTCATGACCTAATGAAAATTGGGCAGCATTTCCCCTATTTCGTCAACTTCCACCATATCACAAAACAACTCCCAACAACCACAATAATATCCACAATATCATAATCTAGTATTCACATTCGATTTAGCCTTCAAAATTCATCCTTGTGTTCAACATATGCTAGCAACTTCATACCCATTTAGCACATTTTCATATAATGCTTCTTCATCACCATTATTACTTTCCATAGAAAGATTATATCCATATCATACTGAGAATCATATCTCAAGTTACCTTACTACTCAAAAACTTCATAAAAATTACATTTAGAACTCATCTTCCACTTTTCCTTCTACCCAAGTTGTTCAACAAATAAACATTCTTAATAGTATGTAATAAGTATGAAACTAAAATTTTATCTCATAAGAATGAGCTTTGGAGCAAGCTATCAACTTATGTGAAAACCCTAGCTTCAATATCCAAAGAATCCTTGGAGTTTTTTAACCCTAGCAAGACTTCTAGCACATGGGTATTTTGATTCTTGCCCCTTGATATTTAATCTCTCTTGGATTTGGCTTGGATAAGTTTATGGAGTGGAAGAGAGGGTTTTTGGAGAGCTTTGGATCTAATTTGGTAAAATAATATGTCCAGAGGAAGTGGAACGAAATATATAAAGCGGAACTTAAACTCCCGTCGGGCAATTCTGCGCCCATTTTTACGGGCCGTATAAATTCCTACGGACCGTCAAAATGGTCCGTAGAACTGCCCAATTTAATATGGGTCACTGTGACCATTTGACGGTGGGCTGTGTCAATTTGACAGACCGCAGAATTTTCTGCGGGGCGTCAAAATTCCTGCTGGCCGTCAAATGGTCCACAGAAATGTTCTGCTCAGACAGTCTGTCGTAGAATGGCCATAACGTTTTACTCAAACGTCACATTGACGAGAGGTTTGTTGCGTTGGACACTAGACCCGATGAACTTCAATTTGTACAAAAGAAACGCACCAAAACTCCTCATATTATAGGAGATATTCCCCAACCAATTTTGACCAAAATTCTATCCGAAAATTAGCCAAGTTTTACCAAAGTTCCCACAAACTCAATTCCTTTATTTGTTTGTTCTTAAATCCTTCCATTGCTCATTTCATGGGCTTAAACCGCCATAACCATAATATGGGAACATGTAATCTCATATATCCTAAGGTAACTCCTGTTTCCGCGATTAGGACAACTAACGCCTAACGAATCTCGACGAACGAAACTATGAGGTGTAACAGGCATAAAGTTTGTTGATAAGCCATGTGGCTCACCTAAATATGAATGTGAATGTACGACGAGAGGTGATAGGGTGGGTTAGCTCTGGGTACCCATCATGGCCCTCCGGTTTGGTCCTGACAAAAGAGTTCGTTGATAAGTTATGTGGCTCACCTAAATATAACTATGAATGTGAATGTACGACGAGAGGTGCCCGGGTGGGTTAGCTCCGGGTGCCCATCATGGCCCTCTGGTTGGGTCGTGACAAAAGTGGTATCAGAGCAGTTTCGTCCTAGGGTGTGTCTACGAGCTGTGTCCAGTAGAGTCTTGTTTATGGGTGTGTTGCGCGCCACGCTTATGAACAGGAGGTTGCGGGCATTTTAGGAATGAATGACCTTCTTTCTTCATAAGATCGTGCGATAGAGCCATGGTGTAAGGATTTCTTTTCCTTTAACCGTGTGTTATGTATTTCAGAAGTACATGTAAAGAGGAAAGCTACAGTAGCCCAAAAGTCCAAGATAGTGGCAGAAAAACGGGCTGATAGAGTACCGCCAATGGTTATAGAGGAAGGTGAGTCCCACAATGAGGTTTAATCTCAGTCCTCTCACTCGTTGCCTATTTCTGAGAAGCGTGAGGGAGCCTCAGCCCCAGCTCCAACACCCCCAGCTCCTCCACCAGAGGTTTTGGGCCAAGAGATGAAAGAGGCTATTCAATTGCTGACTCAGTTAGTCATCGCTCAGGCCCAGCGGCAGGGTATGGGTCATGGTGATAGGGCTGTTAGTGCAAGAGCCTGTGGCTTGAACCCTCTGGAGTTCTTCGGGTCCTAGCCGGATGAGGACCCTCAAAACTTTATTGATGGAACTATAAAGTGAGTCAATCAATGCTCGGGAATGGGCGAAAGTGCCAAAAGAACTATAACGACCAAATAGGTCACTGCATTAGATACCAATTGAACCGTTGCTCGTCCTCGAGCAAAGAAAAGAAGGAAAGTAGGAAAATACCTAAATCAGTGAACAAATGGGGATATCGGCTACGCATATCAGACTCAGCCTCTCAAGTAGCGTCTTCCATAGGACGGTTCTTCCATTGTACCTTCATAGAAGCAATCTCCTTGGACCTCAACTTTCGAACCTGCCTATCCAAGATCGCGATAGGCTCCTTCTCATAAGTCAAATTCGATCAAGAAATATGGAATCCCGACGGACAATGTAGGTACCATCGGCATGGTATCTCTTCAGCATCGAAACATGAAAAATCAGGTGAACTCCCGCCAAGCCTGGCGGCAATACTAACTCACAAGCTACATCATTAATACAACCACGATCTTTCCAAACCTCATAACACCCTTCATGGGTGAAACCTTAAATAGAACCTGATCACCAACAACAAAGTTCAAATCCCGAACCTTCCGGTCCGCATGTACCTTCTACTGGCTCTGAGCTGCCACTATTGTCACGACCCAACCGGAGGGCCATGACGGGTACCCGGTGCTAACCTACCCGGGCACCTCTTAACGTGCATACACATTTACATCTAGGTGAGCCATATAGCTAAATCATACTTTCGATCCATCATTCATACTATTCCCATTGGAATACAATACACTTATATCACCACCAATAACTATGCCCATATCCATATACATAAGCCGACGAGGCCGACAAAACGATATACAAAATATAAGCCGACAAGGCTAAATACATCTAACCATATACACATGTCTACGAGCCTCTAAGGAGAGTATGTGATATCATATAGGCGGGACAGGACCCCGCCATGCCCATAAGTATGTACAAAAAAGAATAGATACCAAAAGCTGCAGCTCCGAATGAAATAGAGCTCCGCTACGTAGTCCCTGAGTAAAAAAGCTATGGATCAAGCCTGTCTCCCTGGCCACCTGCGGGCATGACGCAGCGTCCACAAACAAAAGGACGTCAGTACGAAGAATGTACTGAGTATGTAAAGCATAATCAACATCATTATAGAAGCATAAGAGACAACATGAGAAAATAGCATAAGGTGGGAGGTAGTAGAACTATTGTCATAAACACCTACTTGTTTTTCATAGGGACCTTCCATTTCTAATGCGTGATTGCATACATACATCCATATCCGTATCCGTATTCGCATCCGTATTAATTTTCATATTCATACACATATTCATATTCATATACATATTCATATTCATAGCATACCCGACCATGAAGGGTCGGTGTTTCACATACCCGGCCATGGCAAGGCTCGGTGATTATACATACCTGGCCCTACCAAGGCACAGGTTATCCGTACCCAACTTCAGTGGTGCACGCGATACATATCATACTCGGCCATATAAGCTCGGTGTTACATAATAGTCATACATAGGCACGTATACATAAAAACTCATAAGCATCTTTAAAATCATTACTATCATCGTGTCATTGCATCCATCCTTAGAGGATCACTCATCATATAAGAAATTTCATTGAATCGTAACATAACGAGAATCATGAGCTTTAGTAGTTTTTAAAGATAGAATCATTTGGAGGACACTATAGGCTCATGAAAGAATAGATATATGGTCAGGAACCATGCCTTATTGAAAGAAGGGTTAGCCTTACATACTTTTTCGTTCAACTATTCTATCGCTTGAACGTTCTCCTTCAATGCTCACGTTTCTACCTTCATTAGAGTATATACTAACATTAGAAAATCGGTAGCTTTGCATACTAGACTAAAGCTAGAGAAATTTGAGCAGCATCTCCTTTGTTTATACGACTTCCCCTATATCATATCTCAACTCCCAAACATCAATAATAACATTCACAACATCATAACAATAGTGTTTGTTCACCTATATTATCCATATTTCTCAATTCACTTCAAATCATCCATATCCATAGTTATAGCACACTATTACGTTCACCCATATACAATGTTTATCCCATGTTCTTAATGTCATTTATAACATAATCATAATCACTACATATCAAGATTCATGACTCAATCCAAGCTACTACTCAAAAATATCACTATTCTCACATTCAAGACCCATTTTCTATCTCTTTCTACAATCCAAGTCTTCCAACTTCACAATACCTTAAAAAACATGGAAATACCATAAAACTTACCTTAGATGGTGTGGGAATGGACTTTGAGTTGAAACACGACACTTGAGCAAAACCCTAGTTCCACCTCCACTTGGTTTTCTTGTCTTGGATGAGCTTTAATGAGTTTCTTACACTTGATTCTCTTGGTTTGATGAAGTTGATCATTAATATCTCTTAAATTCTTGTGGAAGAAGTGTGTGGAACTCTCTAGAAACCTTGAGAGAGATGGAGAAGTGTGGAAAATGAAATGAGTGAAGTGGGATCACATTTAAGTACTTGAACTTAACTCAGCCCGTCCGGACTTCGACGGACACTTATACGGTCCGTATAACATTGTACGACCCATATAAGTGGTCGTGGTTCACCATCAGGAAAACGCCATCTCTGCTGGGTGTTATACGGACCGTATAAGTCAGCCATATAACCCCATTTTTCCTGAAATGATCTCCGTCGTTCGTTTGATCTTCAATCCTCATAGAACCTTCATAACACTTGTTTAACACCTCATTAACTATCTAAGGGACGTTATAACTCTTCTACAAAACATCACTAAGTCATCACTAACGTGTTACTCGTAAATCTTTCCCGATACATAATGTATACCTTGTCTTCCTTAGCAAACTTTCTTCTCTTACTTCAAATGTCTTTGCAAATCTCAATTAGGGTCATCAAATGCTATTTCTTACTCATTGAAATGTCTTGTACTTTGTGCTCTTCGTTAGTCTATTCACTGTGCATCAACAAAATTTTTTCGAGGTGTAACATTCTCCCCCCCTTAAGAACATTAGTCCTCGAATGTTAGGTTCTTGGAGATTTTATAAAAAATTCGCATGTATTATGGCACTACCATCCTGTCACAACAGCCCATAATAACAATGCCTCAAAGGGCCACAACATCATAGCAATAACTTTGGCCACACACGACCCAAATGCATAAGAAGGAAACATACATACCTCATGATCTTGATGTCTCATCTTGGATCTCTTTCGGGGGTTGAAATAAGTGCGGGTACTTGAATTTCATATTTTCTTCCGCTTCCCATGTCATTTCTTCTCGGTTATTGTTTCTCCACAAAACCTTAATTGAGGCCACTTCTTTGTTTCTAAGCCTCCGTACTTGCCTCTCTAATATGGCAATGGTTACCTCTTCATAAGTCAACTTTTCTGTCACTTGAACATCATCTATTGGCACTATTCTAGACGGATCTCCAATGCACTTACGAAGCATCGATACATGGAATACCCAATCTTTAACTTGGAACTCTAAGTCCCTTCGACGATTATCCGCATAGGACTTTTGACGACTTTGGGCTACTAATAACCGATCTCGTATGAGCTTAACTTTCTCTATGGCTTGTTGGACCAAGTCTGACCCTATCAATTTAGTTTCTCCTACTTCGAACCACCCAATTGGGGACCTACACTTTCGCCCATATAAAGCCTCATACGGTGCCATTTGGATGCTAGAATGATAACTATTGTTATAAGCAAATTCAATAAGTGGTAAGTGATCATCCCAATCACCTCCAAAATCCATCATACATACCCGTAGTATATTCTCGAGAGACTGAATGGTACGTTCAGCTTGTCTGTCAGTCTGTGAATGAAAGGCCGTGCTAAGGCTCACATGAGTCCCCAAACCCTCTTGGAAGGACTTCCAAAAATTAGTTGTAAACTGAGTTCCTCTATCAGAGATAATAGATACTGGAACACCATAAAGTCGCACTACCTCTTTAACATAAAGCTTTGCATGATCTTCTACCACATATGTAGTTCTGACTGGTAAGAAATGAGCTGACTTTGTGAGTCTACCCACAATCACCCATATAGAATCATACTTACGTCGAGAATGGGGTAAGCCTGTAATGAAGTCCATGTTAATTACTTCCCATTTCCAAGTTGCAATTTCTATAGCTCGTAACAACTCGCCCGACTTTTGATGCTCAATTTTCACTTGCTGACAATTGGGACATTGGGCTACAAATTCCGCTATATCATTTTTCATCCCATCCCACCAATAAATAGACTTAAGATCATGATGCATTTTCGTTGCCCCGCGGTGGACAGAATAACGGGAGCAATGAGCTTCTCTCAATATTTGGTGGCGTAATCCCGCCACGTCAGAAACACATAATCTGTCTCGACATCGGAGAACTCCATCTCCTGCAATCTCAAATGATGACTTCTCCTTCTGAGGGAGTGTATCTCTGTAATGCATTAACATGTGATCTTCGTACTGTCGCTCTTTCACCTCCACTACTAGCGACGAGACTGGTGAATTTTGAATGGTAGCTCCCATACTACCTGAGTCCACTACTCGAACTCCTAGGCTAGCTAGCTGCTGGAGTTCACAAGCCATTTCTCTTTTCTCAGGCCGAACATCACACAAACTTCCCATTGATCTATGGCTAAGAGTATCAGCCACAACGTTCACCTTTCCGGGGTTTATATAGTATATAAACATCATAATCTTTTAGCAATTCCAACCATCGTCGTTGCCGCACATTCAACTCTTTCTGCTTGAAGATATAGTGAAGGCTCTTATGACCTGTATAAATATCCACATAGACACCGTACAAATAATGTCGCCACATCTTTAATGCATGAATCACTGCAGCCAATTTAAGGTCATGGGTTGGATAATTTTTCTCATGTTTCTGTAATTGCCTTGAAGCATACGCAATCACCTACCATGTTGCATCAACACACAGCCTAGCCCAATGCCTGAAGCATCGCAAAAAACAACATAACCTTCCAACCCCTCTGGATGTGTCAGGACTGGGGCAGAAGTTAATCTATCCTTTAGCTCTTGGAAACTACGTTCACAAGCATCTGTCCATTGAAACTTCGCTGATTTCTGGGTCAGCTTTGTGAGTGGTGCAGAAATAGAAGAAAATCCTTCTACAAATATCCTGTAATAACCTGGTAAGCCCAGAAACTACGAACCTCCGTAGGAGTTATGGGCCTTGGCCAAGTCGTCACGGCCTCAACCTGTTGGCTATCTACCCGAATACCATCGGCTGAAATGATGTGCCCCAAAAATGTCACTGAGTTCAACCAAAACTCACACTTAGAAAATTTGGCAAATAACTCTTGAGTATGAAGAACTCTAAGGACAGTACGCAAATGATCCACGTGTTCTGCCTTGGATCTAGAATACACCAAGATATCATCAATGAATACAATCACAAATGAATCTAGGAAGGGCCTGGACACATTATTCATCAAATCCATAAAGATTGCCAGTGCATTAGTTAGCCCGAATGACATCACCTGGAACTCAAAATGGCCATATCTGGTTCTGAAGGCCGTCTTAGGGATATCTTTCTCCCTAACTCTCACTTGATGATACCCGGACCTTAAATCTATCTTTGAAAACCATTTGGCACCTTGTGATTGATCAAATAAGTCATCAATCCTCAGAAGAGGATATTTATTCTTAATCGTCACCTTATTCAGTTGCCGATAATCAATACACATCCACAATGAGCCATCTTGCTTCCGGACAAACAATAGAGGTGCTCCCCACGAGGAAGAACTAGGTCTAATAAAGTCTTTCTCAAGCAAGTCCTTCAATTGTTCCTTCAACTCTTTCAACTCTGAGGGAGCCATTCTATAAGGTGGAATAGATATAGGCTTGGTGTCTGGAAACACATCAATAGCAAAATCAATCTCCTTTCCAGAGGAAGGCTTGGAAGCTCTTCCGAGAATACGTCTGGAAACTCACTCACCACGGGAACTGACTGGAGAGTTGGCGGTTCAGCTTCTACATCTTGAAGCTGAACTAGATGGTAAATGCAACCTTTTGTGATCATTTTCCTTGCCTTTAGCTAGGAAATAAACCTACCTTTTGGTGACGCAGTATTCCCTTTCCATTTTAAAACTAGTCCTCCCGGGAATTGGAAACGAACCATTTTCAGTCTACAATCAATATTAGCATAGCAAGAATCCAACCAATCCATGCCCATAATAACATCAAAATCCACCATTTTTAACTCATGTAAGTCAACCATAGTACGATGGTCACAAATCACAACTACACAACTTCTATATACTCTGCTAGCTATTACCGATTCACCAATGGGTGTAGACACCTCAAAAGGGTTGATCGACTCCGGTTTGACTCTAAACCGACCCGCAACATATGGAGTAACATATGACAATGTGGAGCCCGGATCTATCAAAGCATATACATCATGAGAAAATACCGATAATATACCTGTGACAACATCAGGAGAAGACTCAAGATCTTGGCATCCAGCCAAAGCATAAATACGGTGCTAAGGACCGCTAGAACTGGGGACTCTCCCTCTGCCTCTACCATGGCCGACTAGCGTATGTGAACTTAGCCCTATAAGGCGTATAGATGACGAAGATCCGGCTACCGACCCTGAAGGCTGGGTCCTACCTCTACCACCAACTGAGAGGCAATCACGCATAATATGGCCTGGCCGACCACATGAATAGCAAACCTCTGAACCTAATCGACACTGGCCCCAATGTAGTTTCCCACACTGGGAACATCGTGGTATGAGTGGCCTCGCCTGACCCGAATCACCCTTGAACTGATATCCCAAAAAACTCTGACTTGGGCCGGAATGAATAGATCTATCAAATCTCTGGCCTGTAAACCGTGGAGGCGCACTAGTCATAGAATGGCCTGAATGCCTAGAAAACTGATGTCTGTGCCCGCCTCTAAACACACTCATCGGACTCAAAGATCTAGCTCTGTTGTTATACCCTCTATCATGCTCACACTCACTTCTTTGTTGTTGTTGGCTTTCCTCTAAATTTTGAGCATGGGCTTGAATGCGTGAAATATCCATATTGTCCTGAAGGGACGCAATCAAGCACATATCCATTAAATGTGGCCCTAGGCCTCTCACAAATCGTTGCACTCGGTCACCCATATCCGCTACCATGGCCGAAGCATACCTAGCCAAGGAATTTAAGCGGAGACTATACTATAAAGCACTCATACTTCCTTGCCTCAAATTCAAGAACTTACCGGCTCTAGCTTGCCGAACATCTGGAGGCAGGTAATATCTGAGGAAGGCATCTACAAATTCTTGCCATACCGGGGGAAGCGCATTGGCTCCCCGTGAAGCCATCCAAACTGTGTACCAATGAACTGCAACATCCCTCACTCTATAAGATGCAAACTTCACCGATTCAGTGTCCGACGCATGTATTAACCGTAGTGTCCTTAACATTCCATCAATAAAATTCTGAGGGTCCTTATCCGGCTTTGATCCAAAGAATTTCGGAGGGTTCAAGCTAATAAAATCACGGGCCCTTGCACTAACAGCCCTATCACCTTGCCCTGTACCCTGCCGCTGAGTCTAGGCGGCAACCAATTGAGTAAGCAAAGGAACGACCTCTTTTACATCTTGGCCTGAAGCATCCGGTAGAGGGGCTGGAGGTGCTGGAGCTGGGGCTAAGGCTCCCTCATGCTCCTCAGAAATAGGCACTGAGTGAGATGACTGAGATTGGGCCGCATTCTGGGACTCACTTTCCTCTACAACCGTCGGCGGTGCTCTTTCAGCCCGCTTTTCTGCCACAGTCTTGCCCTTTTGGGCAGCTGTAGCCTTTCTCTTTACAGGCATCTCTGAAATACATAACACGCGGTTAAGGAAAAAGAAGTTCTTATATCACAGCTCTATCGCACCATCTTATGAAAAAAGAAGGTCATTCATTCCTAAAATGCTCGCGACCTCTCATTTATAAGCGTGGCGCGCAACACACCCATAAACAAGACTCTACTAGACACGGCTCGTAGACACACCCTAGGACAGAACTGCTCTGATACCACTTTTGTCACGACCTAACCGGAGGGCCATGACGGGTACCCGGTGCTAACCCACCCGGGCACTTCTTAACGTGCATACACATTTACATCTAGGTGAGCCACATAGCTAAATCGTAGTTTCTATCTATCATTCATACTATTCCCATTGGACAACAATACATTTATATCACCACCAATAACTATGCCCATATCCATATACATAAGTCGACGAGGCTGACAAAACGATATACAAAATATAAGCTGACAAGGCTAAATATATTTAACCATATACACATGTCTACGAGCTTCTAAGGAGAGTATGTCATATCAAATAGGCGGGACAGGACCCCGCCATGCCCATAAGTATGTACACAAAAGAATAGATACCAAAAGTTGTAGCTCCGAATGAAATAGAGCTCCGCTACGTAGTCCATGAGTAATAAAGCTATGGATCAAGCCTGTCTCCCTGGTCACCTGCGGGCATGACGCAGCGTCCACAAATAAAAGGACATCAGTACAAAGAATGCACTGAGTATGTAAAGAATAATCAACATCATTATAGAAGCATAAGAGACAACATGAGAAAATAGCATAAGGTGGGAGGTAGTAGATCCATTGTCATAAACACTTACTTGCTTTTCATAGGGACCTTCCATTTCTAATGCGTGATTGTGCACATACATCCATATATGTATCCGTATTCGCATTCGTATTTATTTTCATATTCATACACATATTCATATTCATATACATATTCATATTCATAGCATACCCGACCACGAAGGGTCGGTGTTTCACATACCCGGCCATGGAAAGGCTCGGTGATTATACATACCTGGCCCTACTAAGGCTCATGTTATCCGTACCCAACTGCAGTGGTATGCGCTATACATATCATACCCGGCCGTATAAGCTCGGTGTTACATAATAGTCATACATAGGCACGTATACATAAAAACTTATAAGCATCTTTAACATCATTACTATCATCGTTTCATTGCATCTATCCTTAGAGGATCACTCATCATATAAGGGATTTCATAGAATCGTAACATAACGAGAATCATGAGCTTTAGTAGTTTTTAAAGATAGAATCATTTGTAGGACATCATAGTCTCATGAAAGAATAGATATATGGTCAAGGAACCATGCCTTATTGAAAGAAGGGTTAGCCTTACATACCTTTTCGTTCGACTATTCTATCACTTGAACGTTCTCCTTCAATGCTCACGTTTCTACCTTCATTAGAGTATATACAAACATTAGAAAATCGGTAGCTTTGCATACTAGACTAAAGCTAGAGAAAACTAGGCAACATATCCTTTGTTTATACGACTTCCCCCATATCATATCTCAACTCCCAAACATCAATAATAACATTCACAACATCATAAAAATAGTCTTTATTCACCTACATTATCCATATTTCTCAATTCACTTCAAATCATCCAAATCCATGGTCATAGCACAATAGTACGTTCACCCATATACAATGTTTATCCCATGTTCTTAATGTCATTTATAACATAATCATAACCACTACATATCAAGATTCATGACTCAATCCAAGCTACTACTCAAAAATATTACTATTCTCACATTCAAGACCCATTTTCTATCTCCTTCTACAATCCAAGTCTTCCAAACTCACAATACCTTAAACAACGTGGAAATACCATAAAACTTACCTTAGATTGTGTGGGAATGGACCTTGAGTGGAAACACTTCACTTGAGCGAAACCCCAGTTCCACCTCCACTTGGTTTTCTTGTCTTGGACGAGCTTTAATGAGTTTCTTACACTTGTTTCTCTTGGTTTGATGAAGTTGATCATTAATATCTCTTAAATTCTTGTGGAAGAAGTGTGTGGAACTCTCTAGAAACCTTGAGAGAGATGGAGAAGTGTGGAAAATGAAATGAGTGAAGTGGGATCACATTTAAGTACTTGAACTTAACTCAGCCCGTCGGGACTTTGACGGACACTTATACGGTCCGTATAACATTGTACGGCCCATATAAGTGGTCGTGGTTCACCATCAGGCAAACGCCATCTCTGCTGGGTGTTATACGGACCGTATAAGTCGACCATATAACCCCATTTTTCCTGAAATGATCTCCGTTGTTCTTTTGATCTTCAATCGTCATGGAAGCTTCTTAACACTTGTTTAACACCTCATTAACTATCTAAGGGATGTTATAACTCTTATACAAAACATCACTAAGTCATCATTAACGTGTTACTCATAAATATTTCCCGATACATAACGTATACCTTGCCTTCCTTAGCAAACTTTCTTCTCTTACTTCAAATGTCTTTGAAAATCTCAATTAGGGTCATCAAATGCTATTTCTTACTCAATGAAATATCATATACTTTGTGCTCTTCTTTAGTCTATTCACTGTGCATCAACGGAAAATTTTCTGAGGTGTAACATGAGTCTGGCCTGAATAACTCTCACTCTATCAAGGGACTCTCGCAATAGATCCGGGCTCCTAGGTCGAGCCTCGAAACCATCGAACCAACCGATCGGAGATCTACACCTCCTACTATATAAGGCCTTAAAAGGCATCATACCATTACTCGAATGATAATTGTTGTTGTATGCAAACCCTACCAAGGGCAGGTGCTGATCCCAATGACCACCGAAGTCAATAACACGCGCTCTCAACATGTCCTCGAGCACCTGAATGGTCCTCTCAGACTGGCCATCGGTCTAGGGATGGAAAGCTGTTCTAAGGTCCAATCGGGCACCCACCTCATCATGAAATGCTCTCCAGAATCGGGAAGTGAAGACAGTACCCCGATCAGATATAATAGAAATAGGGATCCCATGTAATCTCACAATATCCCAAATATACATCTTGGCTAACTTCTCCGCGGTATAAGAAACGTGAACCGGAACAAAGTGAGCGAACTTAGTCAATCGATCCACTATCACCCAAGTAGAATCAAACTTGCCAAGGGTCTTCGGAAAACCTGTAACAAAATCCATGGTAATCCTCTCCCACTTCCACTCGGGAATGGACATCCTCTGAAACACCCCACCGGGTCGCTGGTGCTCATACTTTACCTGTTAACAATTTCCACACTTAGCCACAATATCAACTATATCCCTCTTCATACGGCGCCACCAATAGTGCTGCCTCAAGTCACGGTACATCTTAGTCGCTCCCGGATGAATGGAATAGCGAAAACTATGGGCCTCAGATAAGATCAACTGAATCAGATCACCAACACGAGGAACGCATACAAGTCCTCTAATCCTCAGAATGCCCTCATAATCAATCATGGCCTCCTTGGCCTCCCCTTACCACACCCTATCTCGAATCTTGCTCAACTGAGAATCCTCAAACTGATGAGCCTTGGTTCGATCCAATAATGATGATCTCGCCTCTATACAAGCCAAAATCCTGCCCGGGGCCGAGATGTCGAGACGAACAAAACTGTTGGCCAGAGTCTGAATCTCCATGGCCAACGAACACTCGAAAATAATCAATAGAGCTAAACTCCCCATACTCACTGCCTTGCGACTCAAGGCATCAGTCACCACATTGGCTTTACGAGGGTGATACAGAATAGAGATGTCATAGTCCTTCAGGAGCTCCATCCATCGGCGCTGCCTGGAATTAAGATCTCTCTAGGTAAGCACATGCTGAAAGCTATGGTGATCGGTAAAAACCTCATAATGGACACTGTACAAGTAATGCCTCCAAAGCTTCAAGGCGAAGGCTACGACCAATAACTCCAAATCATGGGTGGGGTAATTCTTCTCATGAACTTTCAACTAACGGGAAGCATAAGCTATCACTCTACCCTCCTACATCAACACCGCACCCAAACCCATACCGGAAGCATCACAATAGACCGCGAAGTCCTTGCCCTCCACAAGTAAGGCTAGCATCGGGGTTGTGGTCAAAAGAAGCTTGAGCTTTTGAAAGCTCTCCTCACAGTCATCCGTCCACTGGAAGGGAACATCCTTTTGAGTCAATCTGTTCAAGGACGAAGCAATGGCAGCAAAACCCTTCACAAAGCGACGGTAATAACTGGCCAAACCCACAAAACTATGAATCTTGGTAATAGTAGTGGGCCTCGCCCAACCCCTCACAGCGTCAATATTTTTTGGGTCAACCATAATCCCTTCTTTGGACACTACATGACCCAAGAATGCCATAGACTCTAACCAAAACTCACACTTAGAAAATTTCGCAAATAGGCTATGTTTCTTCAACAACCCAAGGATGGTACGAAGATGGCTCTCATGCTCCACTCTACTCTTAGAATACACCAAGATGTCATCAATAAACACAATCACAAAAGAATCAAGGAACGACCTAAAAATGCCATTCATCAAGGTCATAAATGCAGCTGGGGCATTGGTAAGTCCGAAAGACTTCACTAGAAACTCATAGCGGCCACATCTCGTTTGAAATGCTGTTTTCGGAATATCCTTCGCCTTAATCTTCAACTGGTGATAGCCAGAATGCCAATCAATCTTATAAAACGCCGAAGCACCCTGAAGCTGGTCAAATAGATCATCAATACGAGACATAGGGAAATTGTTTTGGATAGTGACTTTGTTCAACTAGCGATAATCAATGCACATCCTCATGGTCCATCTTTCTTCTTCAGAAATAACACTGGAGCATCCCAAGGGGAGACGCTTGGTCTAATAAACCCCTTGCTCAATAAATCCTGCAATTATTCCTTAAGCTCTCTCAACTCGGCAGGTGCCATCCGATATGGTGGTATGGAAATAGGACGAGTACCCGGGTCCACATCAATACAGAAATTAATTTCACGATTGGGTGGCATACCCAGCAAATCTGACGAAAATACCTCTGCGAACTCGCTCACAATAGGAATAGACTCAAGGGATGGAGATGCAACAGTCGTATCACGAACATGGGCCAAATACCCTAAACACCCCTTACTTACTACCTTCTTCACGTGAAGGAACAAAATAATCTTTTTCGGAGCGGCAGTAGGAGTACCTCTCCACTCAAGCCTAGGGATGCCCGACATGGCTAAAGTGGTTGTCTTGGCCTGACAGTCCAAGATCGCATGATAAGGAGAAAGCCAAGACATACCTAATATAATATCAAAGTCCACCATATCCAGAATCATCAAATCTACCCAGGTGTCATACCCCATAAAATTAACTAAACAAGACCGGTAAACTTGATCAACAACCATAGAATCTCCAACTAGAGTAGCACATGAATAGGTATATCTATGTTAGCACAGGGTAAATCCCAACCAATGGCTTGAAATGCAGATACATACAAATAAGTGGATCCAGGATCAAATAACACAGATGCTGCTCTATGACGATAGAAATAGTACTTGAGATCACAGCATCTGAGGCCTCTGCCTCAGGCCTACTAGGAAATGAGTAACAATGGGCTCCATTACGTCCAGTCTGGGATCCTCTTCTCACACTCTGAGTACCACCTCTAGCTAGCTGGGACCCACCTCTAGAACCATGGGAAGTACCGCTGCCTGATTGAGGACCGCCTCTATGAGAAGTCCCTCCTTGGCCACCGGATGATACAAGAGTCCTCGGCGGTTGATAATCCCGCCTAGGCCGGGGACATCTCCTAGAAACATGCCCAACTTGTCCACAACAGAAACAAGTAAAAGGAGACGAATGCTGAAACACAGAAACTGAAGACCCGGATGAAGCAGCCCGATCCACTGGTCTAGAGAACGAACTCTCAGGAGGTCTCTGTCTAGGCGGCTCACTGGAGAAAGCCGGTAATGCTGAATGCACGGGACTGCCAGAATAGGGCTGAGGTTGCCTTGAAAACTGACCAGCGCCCCTCGTACCAGAACCCCCAAAACTGCCAACCTGACGTGGCCTCTTGTCACCACCACTAAAAGTACGGGCCTTAGCGCCCTCAACCATAAAATCATGCTCAATAATGGACTAGAAGGGAGCCCCCATAGACTCCATCTAAAGACAAGGAATCTGTAGAGAGAGCTCACTAGTCCTCCCACAAAACGTCTAATCCTATCAGCCTTAGTAGGGATCAATGGAGTAGAATATCAGGCCAAGTAGAGGAAACAAGTCATATAAGAGTCCAAGGACATGCCCTTCTGCTCAATGTATAAAAACTTTTCCCTACGAGCCTCTCACAAGGACTGGGGCACATACTTCTCAAGGAAGGCCTAGTAGAACTTAGTCCAAGTCAAAGGGGGAGAACCCTCAGGTCTGCACGCCACGAAATACTCCACCACACAACCCCAAAAACTGCCAGTCTGACGTGGCCTCTTGTCATCACCACTAAAAGTACGGGCCTTGGCGCCCTCAACCATAGAATCATGCTCAATAATTGACTGGAAGGGAGCCCCCATAGACTCTATCTAAAGACAAAGAATCTGTAGAGAGCCCACTAGTCCTCCCACAAAGCGTCTAATCCTATCGGCCTTAGTAGGGATCAACGGAGTAGAATATCAGGCCAAGTAGAGGAAACGGGTCATATAAGACTCCAAGGACATGCCCTTCTGCTCAAGGTATAAAAACTTCTCCCTACGAGCCTCTCACAAGGATCGGGGCATATATTTCTCAAGGAAGGCCTAGTAGAACTGAGTCCAAGTGAAAGGGGGAGAACCCTCAGGTCTGCACGCCACGAAATACTCCACCACGTCTTCGCGTTACCGCAAAACTAGTAGGACACATAATCAACACTGTGGCTCTCCATTATCCCCATACGATGCAGTAACTCATGCATATCAAGAATAAACTCATAGGCATCCTCAGACGAAGTACCAGAGAACCTCAGTGGCTCTAACTTACTTAACCTCCCCACCAGGTCCTGATCAGCAGCAGTCATAACGGTGCCATCCACAGGCCTAATATCCTCCCCAGGGGCGGGTATAGCATCAATGCGGGGAGCCATAGGTACGGCGGGATGTGCTACCTGCGTGGGTCTCTGCTCAAAGGTCTACGCCCCAACCCTAGTCTATGAGCTCCCGCCGGGAATAGTAACACCGACAGCCACCTGTTGGGCATCAAGGTGAAGTAGGATCCTGGCCATAGTGTCATGCACGACCTAGTCAAAAGTAACCTTAGAGTGTGTGTGCTGGGGCCATGCCATCCTCTACGGTCTGGTCTCTACCCGGCTGATACTCGGGCTCGGGAGATGGAGACCTCTCACATCGCTGGTCCACTTTCAGTGCTCTACCCCTGGCTGGGGCAGCTCCACGGCCTCTTGCTCTGTTGCGCCCTCTGGCTGTCGCTCGCCCTCCGGTGCCAGCTGTAGCTGCAGGCTCTAGCACCTGACCTCAGGCCATAGTAGCTCGAGTCTTAACCATCTGTGAGAGAAGAGATAAGAGTCATATACCAATCGGGTCTTTCCAGATACCAATTTGAATAAAGTAGCATGATAGAAAGAAAGAAAGAAGGTGAGATTTCCTAAATATCCCGTAGCCTCCCGCAGATAAGTATGGAGCTCATCGTACCGATCCAGGAGACTCTACTAGACACACTCTTATATTAAAGACTGGGTAACCTAGGGCTCTGATACCAACTTATCATGACACATTTCAGCCTAGGTCATGCGGGCACTTACCTTTTCCACCTCGGTAGGTGAACCCTTAACTCAATATTCACGATAATAGAAAATAGCGGAAGAAACTAAAATAACGTAAGTTTAACAATATAATATAATGATAACAAGTGCCGAAGTAAATGAAATCCACCGAATATCTGGTCTGGTCATACAAGAGCATCTAAATTCGAATATTAAAAGTCTGAATAATAATACATGAGTAGTCTCAAATCATATCTCTGAATTGAAAGCAAGACGTAAGTAATAGAAGAGTCTCCGAGGTCAGCGGACGCTATGCTCATCCTGGAAAACACAAGTGGAAACTGAGGAGTTGATCAGCCACGAGTCAGAGAAGTAGATTCGACCTGATACTCTGCATTCATAAAAGAATACAGCAAGTACAAGTCAGTACAAACAACGGTACTGGTAAGCATCATCGGCCGACCAAGCCTAGATAACACAATTTAGAAAATAAGTAGATAGCAAGTAATCCAATAAGTATAAGATAATAAGATCATAACCAAGTGTTCGTCATCGCTTACATAAAGCCTCTAAACCCAAGTACAACAAGTCCGAAATATATATATATATCCAATCTAATCATCACAATCAATCACCACAAATCAAAATCAAGCCAATGCAATGCAATGCAATAATGGAATGGATGAGATGTAATGCAATGCAAATGAGGTGTACACATGTATTCCAGACTAAAATATCGACGTCTCGGTAGCAAAACCCAGTGTTACTTGCGAAGTCTAAGTGTCACCCGTCCCGGATCTTTGCCCAATAAATAGACGGGACCCTGGCTAATTGCTCACAGGGGGAGTCTCACTGGCACCACCCTGGGGGGCCCACGGAGCCCATGCACTAATAATGATTCCAGAATAACATCGGAATCGGCCATGCAACAACGATGCCGGAATAAATCGTCGGTCATCGGCCTCTCACAATCACTCAAGTGAAAGAGTCGCTCAATCAACCATAGCGGAAAATTACCGGCTATTGGCCATGCATCATGAATATGAGGGAATGTATGCAATGCACTTACCAGCGATTCCGGAATTGAACCTCGGACATCAACCTTCTCATAATCACTCAAGTAAAAGAATTTATCAAACATCAGTTTCATACAATCAACCATTTCGGAATGGATCTTCAGACATCGGCCTTTATAATCACACAAATAAGGAGTTTATCAAATATCAATTTACTTAATCAACGATACCGGATCATCATCGTGTATCGGCCATGCATCATGAATGTGTGAGAATGAGTGCAATGCATACATCAAGTACCAACAATCAAGTTCAATATCACAAGTACCACGAACGGGTACGCCATCAATGTATCATATCACAATACCACTAATGGTATGCCAACAATGTATCGATATCACTAGCACCAGCAACGGGTACGTCAACAATGTATCACAATACAAATACCAACAACGGTATGTCAACTATATCTCAGTCAAGATAGTAACACAAATTTTGATATTTACCACTACTCGTAGCGACAAATCATCAAAATGGGACAATAAAGACATATAACGAGGTGGCTAGTCCCAACACACAACAAGGCCCAACCTAAGGCAATATCCAACCCGACTTCATGCCCGAAGGTTCGCATGCTCTCTCCAATATTATATTATAAATATGTGATTTGCTATGCATAGTCTCGCTAGAGGTAAGCCATAACCTACCTGGACTACCGAACCGCAACACCAACAAGTCACTCTATGGCCTTGCTCTTCCTCTGAAGTTCAGAACCAAAGTAGTCTCCAAGAATTCCTTCAATTTGTCTCTAAGAACAGCTTTCCCAAGCTCTAATATCGAGATCTGAAATAATGAGGGTCTAGGACTCATTTAATGGATTTAACTTCCCGTCACCCACTACAGCGGTACCGTGATTGCCCCAGCGGCGCAGCTCCAACGGCCACCCACCGCATCAGCGGTCAAGGCTAAATTGCTAGGACTACTATAGCGGCAGGGCTACCGCTCAAGCAGTGCCGCTGTTGCGGTGCTAGTGCAGCCAAAGCAAGCACCAGACACCAGAACTTGGCCTAAGTTTTTTTTTTCGACCCGATTTTTTGACTAACTCCCGAGGCCATCTGCTCACATACCAAATATCTAGTCCTATATAAAAATGCACTACGAACGCGCCAGTGGCCTCAAAATTCCTAACGGAGCCACCGATGCCTTAATTTCCAATTCCCATCCAAGTCCTAAAATGTGTCCGAATGCATTGGGAACTGGACCAAATATACATACAAGTTCTAAACGATCATCTGGACCTCTCGGAATTGATAAAATTTCGAAGAATGTCCGTTTACCCAAAAGTTAATCTTGGGTCAACTCTTTTTCACTTCAAGTCTATATTTTTTCCAAAGTTGTCCAAATCCAGTATAGACACCTCGAAAAGAATGTCAACGGTACCCTCGGGTAAAAAATGAGCCAATCAATGCTCTAGAATGGGCGAAAGTATCAAAAGAGCTATAACGACCAAACGGGTCGTTACATCAGGATCGTGAGCTTTATGCTAAATTCTCAAAGTGTGAATTATGGCTTAAGTCAGTAGCATTTTTAGGCCACGTAATTTCAGGTGAAGATGTAAAGGTTGACTTTGAGAAGATTGATGCCGTAAAGGATTGGCCCAGACCCACAGTTTCTGATATAAGAAGTTTCTTGGGTCTGACAAGCTATTACAGGCGTTTTGTTAAGGGATTTTCCTCTATCTCAGCTTCGTTGAATAAGTTGACTCTGAAGAAAGTCAAATTTCAATAGTCAAATGCTTGTGAATAGAGTTTCAAATAGTTGAAGAATAGATTTACTTCTGCTCCAGTTTCGACTCTACCAGAAGGAACCGAAGGGTTTGTGGTTTATTGTGATATTTCGGGAGTTGATCTCAGATGTGTTTTAATGTAGCTTGGTAAGGTTGTTGCTTATGCATCTATACAGCTCAAGACTCACGAGATGAATTATCTGACTCATGACTTAGAGTTGGCAGCTGTGGTTTTTGCACTTAAGATATGGCGTCATTATTTGTATGGGGTGCATGTTGATATTTTAACTGATCATAAAAACCTGCAGTATATCTTCAAGCAAAGGGAGCTGAATCTTAGGCAGAGAAGATGGCTCGAACTGCTTAGGGACTATGATGTGGATATTCTTTATCACCTAGGAAAAACGAATGTTGTAGCAGATGCTCTTAGTCGGCGTTCCATGGGAAGTTTAGCTCACGTTAAGGCAGATAACAGGCATTTGACTAAGGAAGTTCACCATTTAGCTAATTTATGAGTTCGACTCTTGGACTCCGAAGATGGTGGCGTTGTTGTTTAGAACAGAGCTCATACCTCCTTAGTGGTAGAAGTTAAAGAGAAGCAGTTTAGTGATCCCTTTTTATTACAGCTGAAACAGGGGATTCACAAGCATAAGACAATGACTTTTGAACAAGGGGGAGATGTTACCTTGAGGTACCGAGGCAGATTATGTGTTCAAGATGTAGATGGGCTCAGAGAGCGAATCATGTTAGAAGGTCACAATTCCAGGTATTCCATTCATCCAGGCTCCACTTAATGTAGCACGATCTTAAATAGATTAATTAGTGGAATGATATAAAGAAGAACGTAGAAGATTTTGTGGCTAAGTGTCTAAATTGTCAGCAAGTGAAAGCCGAACACCAGAGGCCTGGTGGCTCGGCATAGAATATTGATATTCCTGTGTGGAAATGGGAGATGATAAATATGAACATTATAACAGGTCTACCTCATTCATCCTGGAGACATGATTCAATTACGGTGATTGTGGACCGACTCACTAAATCAGCACACTTTTTGCCAGTCAAGACCACAGATTCAACAAAAGATTATTCTAAGTTGTATATTCGAGAGATTGTCAGATTGGATGGGACACCTTTGTCTATTATTTCAGATCGTGGTGCTCAGTTCACAACGAACTTTTTGAGATCCTTTCAGAAAGGACTGGGTACTAAGATAAACCTCAGCATAGGTTTCCATCCTCAGAGAGATGGTCAAGCAGAACGCATTATTCAGATTCTTGAAGACATGTTGAGAGCGTGTGTCCTAGACTTCGAAGGTAATTGGGATGACCACTTGCCTCTCATTGAGTTTGCTTATAATAACAGTTATCATGCTAGTATCAAGATGGCACCGTTTGAAGCTTTGTATGGGCGAAGGTGTAGATCACCTATTGGTTGGTTTGAAGTTGGTGAAGCAGAATCTCTAGGGCCAGATTTAGTCTACCAGGCTATGGAGAAATTCAAGCTAATTCAGCAGCATTTGAAAACGGCTCAGAGTCGCCAGAAGTCTTACATTGATGTGAGGCGAAGAGACTTAGAGTTTTAAGTTGATGATTAGATATTCCTCAAGGTCTCACCCATGAAGGGTGTTACGAGATTTGGGAAGAAAGGAAAGCTTATCCCCAGATATATTGGACCTTACAGAATCCTGCGAATGGTTGGTTAAGTAGCTTATGAGCTTGAATTTCCACAAGAATTAGTTATTTTTCATCCAGTATTCTATGTGTCTATGTGTTGCTCCCAAACGCACACATAAGTATACGTGGTCGTACAAGTAATATAGACTGTTAAGTCCAGATATCGATCCCACAGAGACTTAGATTCTACTGTTAAACTAATTCAAATTCGAATGAAACTATTCAAGAAAGTGAAAATCAAGATTGTTTGTTGTACTAAACTAAAACTGAAAAGTAAACAATTTGTGATTGGTGTTTTTATGACTGGGACTATGTTGACAAAGATTGTAAGAATTATCAGATGAGAGAAAGATCTAGGGTTATGGCTTTCGACAATCCAGTTGATTTTCAGACAATTCCACCTATTTTCTATCCTGGGTTACTAGTTAACGGGTTAATTATGCTTTATGATATTCTCTCGAACTACTCACAAGCCTGTAGATGTTACCTTAATGCCTATATCTCTATGGTCATCAGATGTAACAAGAACGCATTTATTTTACCGTATTCAACTAAGTAGGGCCAAAGGGTATATCTCTATCCTCATTAGCTAAACGATTAAATCGAACAAACTCTATTTATTCTTATTACGTACGTGAATTCCCTTTCTCAAGTTCAATTCACGCACCATAGATAGTGTCTAACTATTGGCTAGATAATCAAACAATTAAAACCAAGAATAAATAAGCAACCCACAATATGGAAAATCAATAGATAATAATTGTCATCACATCAACTTTCAAGTCTTTCGCAACAACCCTAGAATTAGGAGATTAGCTACTCATGGTTCGATTATAGACAAAAGAAGCCATGAATAAACTAGGGTTGAAAAAGATGAAAAATAAAATAACCTAGAGAGAAAAAGGAGAACGGTGGCTTACAAATCCTTGAATAATCCCAGAATACCGTTCTCAGCTATCAAAACGTCTATATATAGGCTAGGGTTAAAATAACAAATAAGGAATCCAAATCCTATCCTAATCGGGAAAACGTCCGCAGATTCCCGCTTTCCTTCCGCTTCGCGGAAGGATCGCACAATGATCTGCAGCTGCTCGCCTTCTTCACGCGATGCGGATCGATCGCGCACTCTGATGACTGAGTTTGGTTGTTCCGCTTTCTTCACGCGATGCGGATCGATGGCCTGACTTTCTGGAGCTTCTCGCGATCCTTCCGCGATGCGTAAGGAAAGCGAGGTTCTGCAGTCGATTACTCTCCTTTTAGTTCGCCCTTCGCGGTCATCGACTCGTCACCTCAGCCAATCGACATCTGCTACGACTTCCAATCATTTCAAGCACATTTTCCATCATTTGTCTTCATCGTACCTATACACATGAAAATGTAACGACATAAGTTCAAATACGACGGTTACTTCATGAATTAAGCGATAAAAGTCACAAGAAGAAGTTGTAATACGACACAAAACATGATATTTGTGCCAAATATCACCACCCCCACTTAGACTTCGCTCGCCCTCGATCAGACACAAACCAACCTCAGACTCTACTTCCAGCTCACTCATTCAAATAGGTCTGCAACGGGATTTGGCTAGTAGGCTAACTCTTAAAGCGAGATTTTCAAAAACAAACCAGCGACCCAGATTGCGAAACCCATGCCAAAGGTTTTAAAAGCCTCATTTTCAGCACCAAGTACTTCTTTTCAACGAAAACATTTCGAATTTCAAAACAGTTGACTCAACGACTCCACTTTAACGCATATAGGTAACCTTATGATCAAGAAATCAACACTACACCACTCTATTGCTAATTATGTGCCCTCACCATAATAAAGTTATCCATATCTCATCAAGAATCATATGTTTAAATCAATGGACCTGAAATCAATAACTGCACTCACTCTCACAAAGAAAATCACATGTAATGTATGACATACCATATGCTTGCCCGTAGTGTAACCACTCTACTAATACAAGTAAGACGAGCCTAGAATCAAGTAGGACTTCGAGGGTTGTAATGTAGGCTACGGGACGGGTAGGAATTATTTGGATAATAGTGACTAACCTCCCTAAGCACTTTAATACATTATACATTCGTCATTCTTGCACGCTCTCTTTATTAGCCCTTATTCAATACCAACCAACCTTAAATTTCCCCCAATTCACCCCATTTTGTTTGTTTAAGCACCACTCCTTTTTTTTTATCACACAGGTTAGAAGGGAAACTTTTTTTTTGTTTTCGATCCATTCCCAACTAACATGTTAATTAGTTCTGTTCATTCGGTGCTCCTATTGTTTTCCTAGATCACAGTTAACAACCATTTCCCCTCTTTTCGCCTCCCAACTCCCATTATGCATGTAAATTGATTAAAGTGCTTTTAGGAGTGTTTTGGATCAAACATTGAGTGTTGTAGAACGAAGGGGTAAGGCTAATTAACTGCTATCAAAGAAAAGGTTGACGGCTCAACGGGGTTAACTAGGGTGTTATTTGCACGCTGGTAGGATAACTTTTGAGGCTTTTTAGTGACTAGTCAAAGAAACGCCTCTATCACTTTCTAGGCTCACCCAACTTCATTTCGCTTTGTGCACACACAGGGCAAGTTCTAGATGTCAATACCAAACATGGATTCAAAACGAAACCTTACTCACACATGGCACATAATCAACGCAAGAAGTATCCGGTTGTCCCTCGAACAATCAAACACAATGGAAATCAACAATGCCAAGTGGGTCATACGAGTCAACACAAAACCATTTTCAAGTGTTTCCAAGAAAAGTAATAAAATTTCACGGCATGCTTTCATAAAACTTTTCAAGGTCGTTCATATGCCAAACCTTTACCTATCCCGTGCACCTAGCATTTGAATGTTCCTAGCCTACAGACTGATTTTCCCTCAAGCAGGTTGTCATCCACTCGTCATCAGGAACAACCCTTCCGATGACTAAAAAAAAATCTACCTACGCCCGGTTCAAAGGCCCCCCTCGGAAAAGAACCGAGGCCATAAGAAAACCAAAGGGGGTGGATGATGAATGCCTACTAATGAGGGGCTTAAGAAGTTAACAAAGAAAAATAAAGAAAATAAAATCTTTTTTGAATTTTTTTTTTTAACTTTTTTCGTTTTTTTTTTACACTAAGATGCAAAACTAAAAAGAAATCCTATAAAAAAATATCCTACGACATTCTAGTCATCATCCGCAACCTCAAAACATGGTGTTACAAACCAGGAAAGTATTTCCCCACCCCACACTTAAAGGTATGCACTGCCCTCAATGCATGTAAATTTGAAAACAAATAAAGCACAAGCGAGGTAAGAAATACTCCCTGGGGCCCACTAGGGCCTAGTCGTCCTCATCAAGGAAGTCCTCATCATCGGCCGCGCTCTCATCTGGCTCGGCGTCCTCTTCATCCTCATTGTCGTCGCCTTGCATCAGCGACTCTACCTCCTCCTCCTCTTCGAATGCGGCCATTACTCGATCCGCCGAGTTCTCGTCCTCATCCGCGGGTAACTGAGATAGCTCTCCCACCAACGCTTGAGATTGTGGACTCTGTGGGTTATCAATAAAGACCCTGGTGAGATCAATATTAAAGTGCTCATTTGCAACCATCATCCCCGAGTACAGCTGAGCTAGTACGGTTGCCTGGGCAGACCTCTCCTCCGCCAGGGCCAAGTGATGTCCGGATACGCTTGCTGGGGCCATGACATTGGAGATATCAAGAGGTTCATTGGGCGCCTCAAGTACTCTATCAGTAGAGTACGCTAACTCACCGTCTAGCTGCATTAGGTAGGAAGTGAGAGTGTTCCCATAACTTAGCCTTTTCGACTTCCCAGCCAGCACTCGGCGGATTTCCTGTAGCATCCAATACCCTATGTTTACCGGCTGCCCTGTCATCAGGAAGTACACAATGCACACTCTCTCCCGTTGTACCTCCGAGAAGTGATCAAGTGGCATTATTCTTGCATTTAGGAGGCGCAGCCACACTCGGGCCTCTCTACAAAAGTTGCTCATGCTCATACTTCGGTGTTTCCGCATAGGTCCTGAATATCGGGCCCATTGAGCTTTTGAGTTGGCTCCACACAGCGTTTCCCGGATAGCCCAATAATCCGGCCTTTTGATGAACTCTAGTAAGGGCTCGACAGGCATATCCGGGACTCTGATTGCCCCGCAGAAGGTTGATGCCGTTAATGGCACCCAATTTTGCCAAAAGTGCACAGACTCTCGAGGCAGACGGGTTGGTATGCTAGCATAAAGTTCCATGACCAAATCAATGTTCACAGGCCCCGGTTGTTCGAATACAGATGTCCATCCCATGGCAACTATACGGTCGTGGATATCCCGAAAATGCCTCTTCAAAGGGGCTCGACTGATTGCCCGCTCATGGTAGTACCCTTTCGAGGTGTCAAACCCCGCATACCACTCTGCTCCTTCCCCTGAGAGACGGGGGTTGGTTGTCCTTTTTGTTGCTGGAGGAATAATAACCGCGGGATGCTTGCCTTTACCTGATGTTTGCCCCTTTTTCTCTTTGGGCGGGTTTTGTGCTCGCCCTCGTTTTGTACATTGGGAGGAGGAGGCGACAGCTTTGCCCTTGGATTTGCCATGAACCATTTTGCCTGCAAAACAACGCATTACCAAACGAGAGGTTTAGGTTAGTCATGACGGGGTCATGAAACAACCCCACACTTACTTCAAACTATATTGCGAAAAGAAAAAATCAAAAGAAGTTAACTACTCCTACAACACTTAGCAAACAAAAACAAAGTACGCGATTGTCATGTTGCTTAGGACGAAACCGAAATCACTATTTTCCAATCCTCCCTCACAATTCGAATTTGGTGGTGAGATGAATTTCACAAGGGTTCCTATGCTCGGTTAATGTTCCATTGCTACTCAAGACTTCACAATTTCACAAAACCCTGGTTCAGGACTTTTATCGAACACCTTGTGGGCGTAACATCGTCCCTTAACTTTGAATAACAATGGGGGGGGGGGGGGTTGAAGAACCCTCCTTTATGCAATAGGAGTCACATTCTATCCACATTCACACCTATTACACAAGCAATACCAATCCCCGCCCACAATTCGCCCATACCCATATCCCTACTTTACACATACCAACACAATGGAAAGGAGAGAGAAAATAGAGAAGATGAACACTTACCTTGTGGTGTTGATGTGGGATGGATTACAACTTGAAGTTGTTTGTGTGAGAGAGGGAATGGGGGTGGATATATATATATTTTTTTTTCGGATTAGAGGGAATGGGAAGAGTTGGGGATTGTTGAAAGTGAGGAGATAGGGGCCGTGTATAACCTATATTACGGAAAAGAAATATACAAATCGGGTCGACCCGCGCGATGAGTCCGCATCGCGGGTCGATCGCTCGAAGCTACAGAACTCCACGCGATATGTCCGCTTCACGGGTCTATCGCGCAAATCACTGGGCATTTCTGAGTTTCAGTGCGCGATTTGACCGCATCGCGATTCTATTGCTCGAATCACTGGGCATTTTGTCTGTTCTATTCGTTTCCGCTCAATTCCTGCAACATGAACAAACGTGACTTATATCCTACAAATGGTTGGGTTGCCTCCCAACAAGCGCCTTAGTTAACGTCGCGGCACGACGCAGGCTCTCCTCAGGCCTCTTCTAGATCGATGGTGGTCCTGGAACGGTCAGTGGCCTCCCCGTAGTAATGCTTCACTCTCTGCCCGTTAACCAAGAATGTCGCATCTGCGTTGGGTCTTTTAAGCTCGACTGCACCATGTGCAGTCACGCGAACTACTTCAAATGGTCCGGACCATTTGCTCTTCAACTTTCCACCGAAAATCTTTAGCCTGGAGTTATACAGCAATACTAACTGCCCAGGCTCAAAGTCACGAGATTGGATGCGCCTGTCATGAATTCTTTTGGTGCGCTCCTTATACATTTTCGCGTTTTCAGAAGCATGATAGCGAAATTCCTCCAACTCGTGCAGCTGCAACAGTCTCTTCTCTCCAGCTTGAACCATGTCGAGATTCAGCTTCTTGATCGCCCAATATGCTCTATGCTCAAGCTCGACCGGTAAATGACATGCCTTACCAAAAATGAGCTTATAGGGGGATGTACCAATCGGAGTTTTGTAGGTTGTTCTGTATGCCCACAGGGCGTCATCAAGCTTTAATGACCAATCTTTTCTACTTACGCTCACAGTCTTCTCTAAAATCCTCTTGATTTTCCTGTTCGATACCTCCACTTGACCACTCGTCTGAGGGTGATAAGCAGTCGCTATCTTATGTTTCACCCCATACTTGAGCAGTAATTTATCAAAGAGCCGATTGCAAAAGTGCGTACCTTGATCACTGATGATGGCCCGCGGGGTCCCAAACCTCGTAAAAATGTTCTTTTTCAGAAAACGCGCCACCACACTAGCATCATTGGTGGGAAGTGCAATGGCCTCCACCCACTTCGAAACATAGTCTACAACCACCAATATGTATTTATTTCCCTTGGATGGTGTAATGGGGCCCATGAAGTCAATACCCCACACATCAAACAACTCGATTTCCAAGATGCCCTTCAAAGGCATTTCATGACGCTTGGAAATATTTTTGGTTCTCTGGTAGCTATCACATGCCCGCACAAATTCATGAGCGTCTTTGAATAGAGTTGGCCAGTAGAATCCGGACTGAAGTACCTTGGCAGCTGTTCTGTCCCCGGCATGATGTCCTTCATAGGGTGATGAATGACACTTCTCAAGAATTGCTGGGACCTCTTCCTCTGGAACACATCTTCTGATTAACTGATCTATGCCAACCCGGTAAAGATAGGGCTCATCCCACACATAGAAACGACTGTCATGCAGAATCCTCTTCTTCTTCTCGTGATTATGTTATAGCCCGTATCTTATGTGTTTGGAAATTCAAAAGTCGTCGTGGAAAGTTAAGCGCGAGAACATTTTCAAAAATTATTTTAATGTACAAGTTGGTTATGGATATTATTTATAAATATTATTGTATGGAAATATTGAGAAATGTTAAGGGTAAAAAGAGAAGAAAACTCTAGGAAATGAAAGGAAGGGAGGCATATGGTCATTTCATATTAAGTGGGGGACTAATTGGAAATAATAAAAATACATGGGGTCAAAGCTTGCACAAGAAGACAATTAGTCTTCTTTGACCATGTGAGAAATTCAAAAGAAATTCAAGAAAATGAAAGAAAATCCTAGAGAATTCTAGAGAAAGAGGGCATGTGCCCCTCACATGATATATATATATATATATATATATATATATATATATATATGATTATTGGTCATATTCTTACAAGAAAAGAAGACTTGAAAAAAAAAATAAGAAGGAGAGAAGAGAGGGGTTCGGCCAAACATGGCTACAAGGAGAGGTGATCAAAAAATTATTTTCTTCCACTTTTCCTACCTAATGGAAGGTCCCCTACAACATGGAGTAAGTGTTGAAGCAAGTAGAAGCCTTTGTGGTGTCATGTACCAACCCTACACCAAGAGGGAAGTTGAAGAAAAAGGTAAAGCCTTTGTGTGTTGTGGATGGTTCATAAATGTTGTAGGTTGAAGAAATGAATGAACTAAGTGAAAATATGTGAGTTGTATGTTGGCCGAAAATATGTGTGGTATTGGATTGATCTTATGTAGTGTGTTTCTTGTTGTTGTAATGTATAGAAAAAAAAGATGGAAAATTCATGGAAATATGTATGTAGTGTTGTGGCCGGAAATGGTGATGTTTTGGTAAGTTATGATGAATTGATTTCATTTGATATTCTAGTTAATGTCGTTGTGAATTCCATGAAGTGAAATGAGAATTTAATGGCTATAAGTGAAGTTGTGATTGTTTGTGCATTATGGAAAGAGTTAGTGTGACATTGGTATGGTTTCTTATGGGTGATAATGTGTAGGATATAAATATAATGCATGAACTTGAAAGTGGGACATTTGTTAGAAGGTTGTAAGTTGGGTTGTGGTGGTTAAATTGAAAGAAGGAATTAAGTTGTTATTGTTTTTGTTAAATTCGGAAAGTGTTGGACGAAGTAGTATGTTGATTGAGTCGTTTTGAAAGTCATGTGAATTGAATTGAAATGAATTGAGTTGAATTGAATTAAATTGAATTGAGTAGAATTGAATGTTGAAGTGTGGCTAGAATAATTGCTAGTATTGTTGATGGTTTGGCCGAGTTGAATTCTCGGGTTTGTTGTTGTTGGTTTGGGCCGAGCCGTATTCTCGGGGATGGCGCATTTACAGGGGAAATGCTGCCAAAATTTTTGTAGACAAATGTTTATTCAAGATTGAATTCCTAAAAGCTCTAATCAATATTTGGTAAACATGACCAAATTGTAGATTTTGGCGAATTTGCAACTTGAATTTGGAGAAACAAAAGGGAGCGGAAAAGGTATGTAAGGCTTTACCCTTCCCTCTTTGGCATGTCTTAGATGTAATAGGACTGGATACGGGCCTCGGGGACGATCCTATCCCTAGAAATCCGAAATTGAATTTGGCCCTTTTTCATTCAGTAAGATTGAATTCAAAATGTTATCAAATGTTGGGAAACTACCTAAACAACTATAAATTGCACCAATGAGATCCGACTACCCTAAAACCCTCACAAGTGATGTCATGAAGTGTAATGTACGTAAATTTAGTACGCCGCCTCATTTGACCCGAGGTGGACCCATTGTCCCCGGATTTTCCTTATTGTTCCGTTTGATTTATTTTGAAGCAGAATCCAAAGAAAACTCTTGATCCTTATTCCGTGCACCGAATGACAAGTACTGTGACTATGCTAACGAGGATACTCCTATGATGACAATGATAATGATGATGTTAAGAAAGAGAATATGCCTATGATAAGTACGATAAGAATGATTCCATGACTAAGAGTCTTGAGCTAAGAATCCTATGTGAATATGAAAGTGTTATACTAGTTCTTGAACCTCAATTCTATTCCTTAGCTATGACACTAGTTTCTAAAAGACTTCAAAGCATATGCGTTGGCGGTTATAATGTCCATGATTTCATTCTGTGCTCTCTCTTAAGGCTATTTTCCGTTGGTAGTCTCGCCTTAAAATACTCGTTCCTTCAAGGTGAGACAAAGTGACCATGATTATTCCATAATGTAATCGGAGGTCACCGACCTTACGTCACTCCGATGGACACAAGACTTTCTTTGGGCTCTCATGCATGCCAATTGTATGACATATGTATATGAATGAGAATATGTATATGTATATGTATATGGGGAAAAGGGGAAGGGCCACTGTTATATCACCACCTGATTTAGCTGGATTTCGTCCCGGACGCGGGATGCCCGAACGCGGGATATGGGAGAGCCGGATACGGCGTCTGTATATGTGATATATATATAATATGTTGGGACACTGTTGGGGAGGGGGGTGGGAGAGCCGATGCACTCGGCGTCTGTGAATGTAAATAAAGGACACCGTTTTCTGAAATGTTTTGTTTTCTGTATATGGAAATAAGAAATACCGTTTTCTGGAAAAAAACTAAGCATGCATGGCATCCGCCTGAAAGGCATTCACATGTACAGGTTACATCTATCCCAGATAAGCTCCATATGTTTGTTCCGTTATTATTCATACTGTATATGCCTTTATTATGTTACTATTCATGCCTTACATACTCAGTACATTACTCGTACTGACCCCTCTTCTTCGGGGGCTGCGTTCATGCCGCGCAGGTACCCCAGATGAGCCACAGTTATCATAGAAGATGTTCTAGCGGGGTTAGCAGGCTTCACTCGTTCTGGAGTACTGCCGAGTCAGAGTATCTGAGCCATGATGTTTGTTTGATGTTAGAGACTTTGCAGACAGAGTCGTAGGTATTGGGTTGTCAGTATGTAAGCGGCTCCAGTAGTCGATATGTTATTATGTTTCATGTCACGAGTCTTATATGATGTCAGATCTTACTTATGAAGAAAAAAAAAATTTGGGAGAGCTTACTATGTATTTCTTTCTTAAGTGATTCAAGAGTTTCTATATGTAACAAGAGTTAGCGGGTTCGCTCGGCTCCAGATATGGGGTCGGGTGCCCATCACACCCTAGTAAAGTCGGGGTGTGACAAAGTGGTATCAGAGCAGGTCGGTCTAAGGGTTGTCTGCAAAGTCGTGTCCAGCAGAGTCCTGTTTATGAGTGTGAAGCCGGCCACATTTATAAACAGGAGGCTGCGGGGCATCTAGGGGTTGTTGACCTACTTTCTGTCTCAGATCGTGCGATAGAGCCAAGTCATAGGAAATAAGATTTCTGATACTAACCGATGATTTTTGTAGACTCCTAGCAGTGATGGAAGCAGGCGAGTGACGATATGGCAAGTCACAAAGGTAAGTTTGGATAATTGTTCTGTTACTTGGAATTGGAAGTTCTGATGTCTGGAATATGCCATATAGCCATATGTTTTGTGGAGTACTGTCGATATTTGCTACGTACAGATCTTGAATAGTAGAAATGGTAAAGGAGATTCTACTAGCATGGATACGCTTAACAGAAGGAAACATGGAAAGGAAATGTCGCAAACAGACAGTAAATGGGATGCGTTGTTCTAGAGGACCTATGGGTCTGGCATGGCGACGAAGGTACAACCATTGCTATTGAGAATCTGGAAGCCCAGGACAGGGAATAGTCATACAGGTGAAAAGTGAACATTGGGAACCAAGAATGGTAAAATCGTAATTATGAAAGAACGGACGTGTTACCAAAAATGTCCCGGAGCCTGTAAGACTCCGATTTGATCCAGAATATGTAATAAAGGTAATGTAAGGAAGTGGACGCGAAAATATCAGCATTGAGACATCGAATTCCAGTGAAGTTTTTGGGTTAAGCGTGCTCAGGTGGGAGCAATTTCATGATGGGTGACCCCCTGGGAAGTTGACAAGAAATTTTATAAATTGAGACATAAGAGACAAATGAAAGGCTAGGATAATCTAAGGAAAACTAGAGTGTATAGGATGGTTAGAGACCATAATAAGACGCGTAGGACAAGGCGGATTAGCTCGGTAAAGAGACAGGGAGTACATCACAGCCCCAGAATTAGGATAGGCTTGAACGACATTTGGACGTACCTCGTGGATTAGTTGATAGTAACTATATACATATATATGTGAGGATGTAGGATATTCCAAAATGAATGTATAGGTGAATCTCACAGTTCCAGTAACTGGCACTATGGCAAGGTTGGCATTAACCAAACAAAGGAATCAAAGCCCGAGCGATAGCGAAAGTAAATGGTACTAGCGCTATAAGGTAAGCTGTTAGTGCCTCTACGACCGATTAAGACTGGAGAATCTAATACATTAATAGTTGGAAAGGAGGGTGAACGCTAAGAAATTGCAGTGAAAGAAAAGTAGGAAAATCTAGCAAGGAGAAACTCCGAGAGAAGCTATCGACAAGACACGAGACTACTTGGGCCCAAATTTAAAAGATAGGTGTGAGAAGGGATAGGGTGTGACAAAGTGGTCTTATATCAAAAGGGGAAAATGTGGAGTCTGAGGACCGATTCCAATAAGTAGGGCCAAAGGAATAGTTCACGAGCCTTAGAACCCATATGAAGAAATAACAAGAGAAGGAAGGTACTCGAAGACGGTTAGCATATAAGGAGCCCCCTAAAGGGGGGGGGGGGGAGGCCATATTATAGTAGACCTAAAAAGGAATAGCAACACTATTAAGTGTCAAGAAAGGGAATCTATTAGCATGGAATCAGAGTTCAAAATACGTCAGCGCGTCGCAAGAATACTTGGGAGAAGAATAGAAGCGAAATAACAATGAATATACTAAGAGATAGACCTGAGGATAAAGAAATAGCCTACGACTACATTGAATCGTTAAGTAAGGATTGTGTACTAAGACATGGTTTCCGTTAAGGTGCGGTGATGAGACAATAATAAAAAAGGAAGGACCCGGAAATAACAAGGATACTGAGGTGACGCAGTGAGTTAGAAAAATCTATGACATGAAGCAGTGACTCATGAAGGGTCAAGGAGTTCGATTATAAGGAAAACAAGGTAAAGGATAAGGAGCGGGCATAATGGAAAGAACAACTATAAAATAAACCCATGACATGGAATGAGGACTCATGTAAGGACCCAGGAGTTTGATAGTAAGGAAAGTAGGATAATAGATATGGAATGGACATGGAGAAAAGGGCAACTATAAAGGAACCCCCTCCCGAAGTGCTACAAGACCCCACAAGGTCAGTTGAACATTCGAGGACGAATGTTCTAAAGGGGGGGAGGATGTTATAGCCCGTATCTTGTGTGTTTGGAAATTCAAGAGTCGTCGTGGAAAGTTAAGGGAGAGACCATTTTCAAAAATTATTTTAATGTACAAGTTGGTTATGGATATTATTTATAAATATTATTGTATGGAAATATTGAGAAAGGTTAAGGGTAAAAAGAGAAGAAAACTCTAGGAAATGAAAGGAAGGGAGGCATATGGTCATTTCATATTAAGTGGGGGACTAATTGGAAATAATAAAAATACATGGGGTCAAAGCTTGCATAAGAAGACAATTAGTCTTCTTTGACCATGTGAGAAATTCAAAAGAAATTCAAGAAAATGAAAGAAAATCCTAGAGAATTCTAGAGAAAGAGGGCATGTGCCCCTCACATGATATATATATATATATATATGATTATTGGTCATATTCTTACAAGAAAAGAAGACTTGAAAAATAAAATAAGAAGGAGAGAAGAGAGGGGTTCGGCCAAACATGGCTACAAGGAGAGCTGATCAAAAAATTATTTTCTTCCACTTTTCCTACCTAATGGAAGGTCCCCTACAACATTGAGTAAGTGTTGAAGCAAGTAGAAGCCTTTGTGGTGTCATGTACCAACCCTACACCAAGAGGGAAGTTGAAGAAAAAGGTAAAGTTTCATCTCTTTTGTGTGTTGTGGATGGTTCATATATGTTGTAGGTTGAAGAAATGAATGACCTAAGTGAAAATATGTGAGTTGTATGTTGGCCGAAAATATGTGTGGTATTGGATTGATCTTATGTAGTGTGTTTCTTGTTGTTGTAATGTATAGAAAAAAAAGATGGAAAATTCATGGAAATATGTATGTAGTGTTGTGGCCGGAAATGGTGATGTTTTGGTAAGTTATGATGAATTTATTTCATTTGATATTCTAGTTAATGTCGTTGTGAATTCCATGAAGTGAAATGAGAATTTAATGCCTAGAACTGAAGTTGTGATTGTTTGTGCATTATGGAAAGAGTTAGTGTGACATTGGTATGGTTTCTTATGGGTGATAATGTGTAGGATATAAATATAATGCATGAACTTGAAAGTGGGACATTTGTTGGAAGGTTGTAAGTTGGGTTGTGGTGGTTCAATTGAAAGAAGGAATTAAGTTGTTATTGTTTTTGTTAAATTTGGAAAGTGGTGAACGAAGTAGTATGTTGATTGAGTCGTTTTGAAAGTCATGTGAATTGAATTGAAATGAATTGAGTTGAATTGAATTAAATTGAATTGAGTAGAATTGAATGTTGAAGTGTGGCTAGAATAATTGCTAGTATTGTTGATGGTTTGGCCGAGTTGAATTCTCGGGTTTGTTGTTGTTGGTTTGGGCCGAGCTGTATTCTCGGGGATGGCGCATTTACAGGTGAATGCTGCCAAAATTTTTGTAGACAAGTGTTTATTCAAGATTGAATTCCTAAAAGCTCTAATCAATATTTGGTAAACATGACCAAATTGTAGATTTTGGCGAATTTGCAACTTGAATTTGGAGAAGCAAAAAGGAGCGGAAAAGGTACGTAAGGCTTTACCCTTCCCTCTTTGGCATGTCTTAGATGTAATAGGACCGGATACGGGTCTCGGGGACGATCCTATCCCTAGAAATCCGAAATTGAATTTGGCCCTTTTTCATTCAGTAAGATTGAATTCAAAATGTTATCAAATGTTGGGAAACTACCTAAACAACTAGAAATTGCACCAATGAGATCCGACTACCCTAAAACCCTCACAAGTGACGTCATGAAGTGTAATGTACGTAAATTTGGTACGCCGCCTCATTTGACCCGAGGTGGGCCCATTGTCCCCGGATTTTCCTTATTGTTCCGTTTGATTTATTTTGAAGCAGAATCCAAAGAAAACTCTTGATCCTTATTCCGTGCACCGAATGACAAGTACTGTGACTATGCTAACGAGGATACTCCTATGATGACAATGATAATGATGATGTTAAGAAAGAGAATATGCCTATGATAAGTACGATAAGAATGATTCCATGACTAAGAGTCTTGAGCTAAGAATCCTATGTGAATATGAAAGTGTTATACTAGTTCTTGAACCTCAATTCTATTCCTTAGCTATGACACTAGTTTCTAAAACACTTCAAAGCATATGCGTTGGCGGTTATAATGTCCATGATTTCATTCTGTGCTCTCTCTTAAGGCTATTTTCCGTTGGTAGTCTCGCCTTAAAATACTCGTTCCTTCAAGGTGAGACAAAGTGACCATGATTATTCCATAATGTAATCGGAGGTCACCGACCTGACGTCACTCCGATGGACACAGGACTTTCTTTGGGCTCTCATGCATGCCAATTGTATGACATATGTATATGAATGAGAATATGTATATGTATATGTATAAGGGGAAAAGGGGAAGGGCCACTGTTATATCACCACCTGATTTAGCTGGATTTCGTCCCGGACGCGGGATGCCCAGACGCGGGATATGGGAGAGCCGGATACGGCGTATGTATATGTGATATATATATAATATGTTGGGACACTGTTGGGGAGGGGGGTGGGAGAGCCGATGCACTCGGCGTCTGTGAATGTAAATAAAGGACACCGTTTTCTGAAATGTTTTGTTTTCTGTATATGGAAATAAGAAGTACCGTTTTCTGGAAAGAAACTAAGCATGCATGGCATCCGCCTGAAAGGCATTCACATGTACAGGTTACATCTATCCCAGATAAGCTCCATATGTTTGTTCCGTTATTATTCATACTGTATATGCCTTTATTATGTTACTATTCATGCCTTACATACTCAGTACATTACTCGTACTGACCCCTCTTTTTCGGGGGCTGCGTTCATGCCGCGCAGGTACACCAGATGAGCCACAGTTATCATAGAAGATGTTCCAGTGGGGTTAGCAGGCTTCAATCGTTCTGGAGTACTGCCGAGTCAGAGTATCTGAGCCATGATGTTTGTTTGATGTTAGAGACTTTGCAGGCAGAGTCGTAGGTTTTGGGTTGTCAGTCTGTAAGCGGCTCCAGCATTCGATATGTTATTATGTTTCATGTCACGAGTCTTATATGATGTCAGATCTTACTTATGAAGAAAAAAAAAATATTTGGGAGAGCTTACTATGTATTTCTTTCTTAAGTGATTCAAGAGTTTCTATATGTAACAAGAGTTAGCGGGTTCGCTCGGCTCCAGATATGGGGTCGGGTGCCCATCACACCCTAGTAAAGTCAGGGTGTGACAGATTAGCGCCAGGAGGGTAAATCTCACTCACTATAAAGTTCACCATATCTGCATACCCTGGCACCTCAAATGATTTAAGAGCAAAAAGCTGTTCGTCCGGAAAAGTCTCATTAATCCCCACTGCTTCATCAACATGTTCCTGATCTTCTAACCTCGATAGGTGATCTGCTACTTCATTTTCTGTGCCCTTTCGATCTAAAATCTCGATATCGAACTCTTGCAGCAGCAACACCCATCGAATAAGCCTCGGCTTTGCATCCTTCTTTGCAAACAAATAACGAACTGCCGTGTGATCAGTGTAGACAATCGCCTTCGTGCCCACCAGATATGATCGGAATTTGTCAAATGCGTAGACAACTGCCAATAACTCCTTCTCTGTGACAGTATAGTTCATCTGGGCTGCATCGAGTGTCTTGCTGGCGTAATAAGGGTGAAAGATCTTTTCCCTATTCTGACCAAGGACAGCGCCCACAGCAAAATCACCTGCATCACACATTAGAATAAATGGTAGAGACCAATAGGGTGCAACTATAATAGGAGTAGAAACCAGCCTTCGTTTCAGCTCCTCAAAAGCCGTCAGACAGGCTTCATTGAACACAAACTTCACATATTTCTCTAAAAGCTTGCACAGTGGATTAGCAACTTTTGAGAAGTCTTTGATGAACCGTCGGTAGAAGCCAGCATGCCCAAGAAAACTGCGCACTCCCAAACTGAAACGGGTGGTGGCAATCTTTTAATTGCTTCAATCTTCGCCTTGTCGACCTCTATTCCTTTGCCCAATATCTTGTGCCCAAGAACAATTCCGTCTCGAACCATGAAATGGCATTTTTCCCAGTTAAGTACAAAGTTTGTTTCTTCACAACGAGCTAACACGGCATCCAGATGGTTCAAACAGTCATCAAAAGAATCTCCAAAGACAGATAAGTCATCCATAAATACTTCCACATAATTTCCACCATATCGGTGAAGATAGCCATCATGCATCGCTGGAAGGTACCTGGAGCATTGCACAAACCGAAGGGCATCCTCCGGAATGCAAACGTGCCATACGGACATGTGAATGTGGTCTTTTCTTGATCCTTGGGCGCGGTCATGATCTGGTTGTAACCCGAATAACCATCCAAAAAGCAATAATAATCATGCCCAGCCAATCTGTCGAGCATTTGATCCATGAAGGGTAAAGGGAAATGATCTTTGTTGGTAGCGTTGTTCAACTTGCGATAGTCGATGCATATCCTCCAGCCCGTGACAGTTCGTTGAGGCACCAATTCGTTCTTCTCGTTTTCCACAACAGTTATGCCTTCTTTTTTCGGGACACATTGTACAGGACTTACCCAATTGCTGTCTGAGATGGGATAAATAATGCAGCTGTCAAGCCACTTGATTACCTCTTTCTTCACCACCTCCTTCATGATCGGGTTCAGTCGCCTCTGACACTCAATACTGGGCTTGCTGCCTTCCTCCAGTAAAATTTTGTGCATGCAAAACGAGCTACTAATACCTCGAATATCAGCTATCGACCACCCGAGGGTGCGGATGCGATCTCTTAGCACTCGTAATACACGTTCAACCTGCACATCTGTCAAATAAGCAGAGAGGATTACAGGCAATGTGTCTCCACTACCCAAGAAAGCATAGCGAAGGTGAGGAGGCAATGGTTTCAACTCAAGAACGGGAGCCTCTTCGATAGACGGTTTCGGCTTCTTCCATGACTCTGGTCTGTCTAGCTCCTCAAATGGTGTCCTTGCTCGTAGATAAGCACATGAGGTGTCAAGAATGCTAAGACACTCCTCCACTTCTGCATCCATCTTCAGATCTTCCCCATATACCAAAGTTGTTTCCAAAGGATCTCGCGAGCATAGAGAGTGATCCAATTCGGCATTTGTGAGCTCGGGTTCCACCACAGAAATCATCTTCAACTCCTCATAATGGGCTGGAAGTCTGGTGGCTTTAAACACATCAAAAGTCGCCTCTTGCCCATTAACTGTCATGGACATCTTTCCGTCTTTCACTCAGATCACAGCATCAACAGTAGCCAAGAATCCTCTCCCCATGATGGGTGGAACATTCTTATCTGCTTCATAATCAAGTATCACAAAATCAACCGGCAGAATAAATGGGCCTACCGTCACAAGAACGTCCTCAATAATACTATCAGGATAAGCAAGAGATCGATCAACCAACTGCAATGTAATAGTGGTCGGCCGAGGCTCCCCGAAACCTAATGTTCGGAACACCGAGGTGGGCATAAGATTAATACTATCACCCAAATCACACAATGCTAGCCCAACTTCAATGTTTCCAATCATGATCGAGATTGTGAAGCTGCCCGGATCTTTCAACTTTGGAAGGATCTTACTCCTCACTCTAGAACTGCACTCCTCAGTAAGTGCAACTGTCTCAAACTCTGTCCAACGCCGTTTGTTAGCGACCACATCTTTAATATATTTAGCATATTTTGGGACTTCTTGCAGAAGCTCCACCAAAGGTATGTTGATGTGTACCTGTTTTAAGAGTTCAAGAAATTTCTTGCAAGCCGAATCTGCCTTTTGTTTCTGGAGTCGCTGTGGAAAGGGAGGGGGTGGTCGCGCCACTTCCTCTACATGATGATCTGCGACTGTTTGCTTTGGTTCAGCTCGCTTAACAGGGATAAGTTCTGCCTCTGCTATGTTCTTGTTTTTCGGTGGCACTTCCTCTAGCTCTCTACCATTCCTCAAGGTGACTGCTTTGCATTCTTTTGGATTCTTTTCAGTATCACTCGGAAGAGCACCCGGAGGTCTGACATTCTGCATAAGAGCCATCTGCCCCATCTGACGCTCAAGCTCATGAATAGACTTCTGCATCTCACTTTGAATTTTCTGATTTTGCTGCTGCATCGCCTGATTTTGAGCTTTGAGTTGCTTCATCATTTCCTCTAAATTGTTGGCTGGTTGAGCTTGAGGTTGCTGATAATTGTTCGGCTTGTGGAAATCCTGCTTCCCAAATGGAGTGTTGTAATTATTCCTATAATAGTTTCCCCGATTACCCATACCGCGATTCTGCTGCCCCACAAAATAGACAGACTCTGGATTCAATGGACAATTGTTATAATCATGAGGTTCACCGCAACCTACACATGCTGCCTACTGAATGTGATGAACTGGTTGAATCTGCTGAGCTTGACGAAACGCCCTCAACATCACATTAGTAAGAGTACCTATATCAGCCCGAATAGCTGCAACATCATCAACCTTAAGAACTCCAGCGGCCTTTTGTGGTAACGCCCGGCTAGTCTCGTTATACTCATGATGACCCTCAGACATCATCTCAAGGAGATCTTCCATCTCTTCATATGTTTTGTTTAATATCTAACCTTGAGCTGAAGCATTCAACAGGGCCCTTGATTCGTGGTTAAGACCCTCTATGAAATAGTTGCCAATGATCTCCTTTGGCTGCATGTGATGGGGGAAATCTCGCAGATAGCCCCTATACCTTTCCCAAGCGTGTGGTAGAGATTCGGAATCTCTCTGAGTGAAGTTAGCAATTCTTCCCCGCAGCTCCTTTGTCTTCTTGGGTGAGAAGAACCTGTCGATAAACTTATTTGATAATATTTCCCAAGAAGTGATAGAACCTGCAGGTAGATTCGTCAACCATTCCCTTGCCTCGCCAATAAGTGAGAACGGAAATAAGGACAGCTTCACATAATCATCGGGAACATCTCTATATTTGAAATTCTCGCTCAACTCCACCAACTGCATCAAGTGCTTATGCGGGTCTTCACTAGATTTACCCATATACTGGCACGTATGTTGCACCAGCCACACTGTTCCTTCTTTTAGCTCGAAATTTCTAGTAATGTCAGGCCTAACAATAGCTTTAGCAATGGTCGCCAGACTTGGCCTAGCATAACTGGATAACAGAATTCGTTGTTCTTGTGCCCTCGCGGCTGCTCTCTCTCCCTGTTCATCTGCGTTTCTTTCTCTATCCCGTTCCGCCTGTTAAAGAGCAAGTCTTGCTGCTTCGTTAGCCATTTGTCTCTGTCGTCGGAAGGTTCTCTCGATTTCTTGATCAAAATCAACTAACGGTTGTCCTGAACTTCTAGTGCTTGGCATAAACCAGAGAAGCCTGAAGAATCACAAGTAGAACAACGAAGAAAAGTAAAGACTTGAATAGAAAAACAAACTCAAATTAGAAAAACAATAAATTTTTCTAAGTCCCCGGCAGCGGCGCCAAAAACTTGTTGCTCCCAAACGCACACGCAAGTATACGTGGTCGTACAAGTAATATAGACTGTTAAGTCCAGATATCGATCCCACAGAGACTTAGATTCTACTGTTAAACTAATTCAAATTCGAATGAAACTATTCAAGAAAGTGAAAATCAAGATTGTTTGTTGTACTAAACTAAAACTGAAAAGTAAACAACTTGTGATTGGTGTTTTTATGACTGGGACTATGTTGACAAAGATTGTAAGAATTATCAGATGAGAGAAAGATCTAGGGTTATGGCTTATGACAATCCAGTTGATTTTCAGACAATTCCACCTATTTTCTATCCTGGGTTACTAGTTAACGGGTTAATTATGCTTTATGATATTCTCTCGAACTACTCACAAGCCTGTAGATGTTACCTTAATGCCTATATCTCTATGGTCATCAGATGTAACAAGAACGCATTTATTTTACCGTATTAAACTAAGTAGGGCCAAAGGGTATATCTCTATCCTCATTAGCTAAACGATTAAATCGAACAAACTCTATGTATTCTTATTACGTACGTGAATTCCCTTTCTCAAGTTCAATTCACGCACCACAGATAGTGTCTAACTATTGGCCAGATAATCAAACAATTAAAACCAAGAATAAATAAGCAACCCACAATATGAAAAATCAATAGATAATAATTGTCATCACATCAACTTTCAAGTCTTTCGCCACAACCCTAGAATTAGGAGATTAGCTACTCATGGTTCGATCATAGACAAAAGAAGCCATGAATAAACTAGGGTTGAAAAAGATGAAAAATAAAATAACCTAGAGAGAAAAAGGAGAACGGTGGCTTACAAATCCTTGAATAATCCCAGAATACCGTTCTCAGCTATCAAAACGTCTATATATAGGCTAGGGTTAAAATTACAAATAAGGAATCCAAATCCTATCCTAATCGGGAAAACGTCCGCAGATTCCCGCTTTCCTTCCGCTTCGCGGAAGGATCGCACAATGATCTGCAGCTGCTCGCCTTCTTCACGCGATACGGACCGATCGCGCACTCTGATGACTGAGTTTGGTTGTTCCGCTTTCTTCACGCGATGCAGATCGATGGCCTGACTTTCTGGAGCTTCTCGCGATCCTTCCACGATGCGGAAGGAAAGCGAGGTTCTGCAGTCGATTACTCTCCTTTTAGTTCTCCCTTCGCGGTCATCGACTCGTCACCTCAGCCAATCGACATCTGCTACGACTTCCAATCATTTCAAGCACATTTTCCATCGTTTGTCGTCATCGTACCTATACACATGAAAATGTAACGACATAAGTTCAAATACGACGGTTACTTCATGAATTAAGCGATAAAAGTCACAAGAAGAAGTTGTAATACGACAAAAAACATGATATTTGTGTCAAAGATCACTATGTGGAGGAAGTGTTTGGGAGTCGTTGGTTGTCCTGCTGATTCTATAATAGTTAAGGGTGGCCTCACTTGTGAGGAGATGCCCATATCCATTCTTGATCATCAGGTTCGCAAATTGAGAACTAAGGAAGTTGCCTCGGTTAATGTTTTATGGAGGAGTCAGAAAGTTGAAGAGGCTACATGGGATGCCAAAGAAGACATGAAATCCAATATCCATTTTTGCTTGAAGAGCAAGCAGAGAATGCCCAAGGTAAACTTTCCATAGTCCATGTCATATCATGTCTCATGTTTCACGCTCATGTACCCGGTGCTTATGTTCCATGTCTCAGTATTCATGTTTCTATGTAACTATGTCATGTTAATTTAGTCTCCATATCATTCAAGGACGAATGATCCTAAGGGGGAGATATTGTAACACCTCGTACCATTAAACTAGGCTGCGTTTATGATTTGAGACTTAGAAGAACATATGAGAAGTGTTGAGAATAAATTCATCTCAGTTCAGCAAAGTCCCACTTTTACAACCAGATATACGAACCGTATTATTATACAACTCGTACTTTCAAACCATGTTTAGTAGGTGAAAGATTCTAGTTTCGGCCAAAGTTTTTAAATGCTTTAGTACAGACCGTATAAAGTTATACAGACTGTACTTAGTGATCGTATAATAATATACGGACCGTACTTTCAATCCGTAAAACTCTTTTGGGAAATTCCAGTTTCTGGAATTATAATCATTGTTAAATACGGTCAGATTATACGGACCGCATAACTTTATACGGACTGTATAAGTTGACCATATAATTTCCCGACTCAGTTAAGTATAAATACGTCATGTTCAGTTCTTTTTCCACTTTTCACATTCTCCAAGCCCTAGAACGAAGGTTTTGTCCTCCCAACAATCCAAAACACCAAGGTAATCCTATTTCAATTATTCCAAGTCAATCCTAACATGTATTCATGTGATCTAATGAGAGTTCATCATTCCTAACCAAGTGTTTTCAAGAAAACCCATTTAAAGGATTCAAGACTAAAGCTTTAGAGATACTTCTACAAGTTCAGATTATTGATACAAGTTTTGGAGCATTACTAGGTATGTAGAGTTTCTATCTATATGTGGGAATATCATTGTTCTTCCCCACGCCACGTTCCTCCATGATTATACAAAAGTTTACCAAAACTAGGGATTTAGCCATTTTCATGATAACCTTAAATTTATGTACCATGATATACCATGTTTGTATGATTTCTTCGTTATTGCGCTCTTCGTATTCCCTTTTGGTTATTGAGAATCTATCTGTAATCCATGAAGACCCATACTTTGCATTCCATAGGTTCTTACATGCAAGATATGAACTATTATGCTTATTTTCATGAAAATCCTACATGTCCCCATGTTTTCTTACAAGTTGTATTATATGTTATCTTCATGTTGTAATACAAGTAAGAATCATGTTTACAAGCAAGTCATATAATTCATGGGCTACTAAGCCAACTATATTCATGTCCATATTTTAGGGAGTTGCATAGATTACCGAGAAGGTCTTATACCTAAAACTACGTTTTTCGCGTAGGATAAGGATCGCCAAGTTAGGACAATTCCTTCATATTTTCCCTATTCAGGTATTTGGATCCATTCATGTCATGTTCATGTCTTGTACCCTGAAAAGGTACAAGATGGCTTAGCTGATCGGGCATAGATTAGACGCCACGAACTAACGTGGTGATTATATGTCGGTTATACTAATGCTCTCCCACAGATATTTTAACTCATGTTATTTATATATGTATTTATGTTCATGCTCATGACCAGATTTAAGTTTCAGTTTCAGCTCTTATCATGTTATTTCATGTACCATGCTTATTTCATTCAATTGCTTTACATACCAGTACATTCAATGTGTTGACCTCCTTTTTCTATTGCTCGGGGGCCTGTATTTCATGATACAGGTAAGGATTTACAGGGCGACACATCTGCTCAGTAGGATTTGCTTGTATCAGCTTGTTGGTCAGCCCCAACAGCATCATGGTGATCCCGCAGGTCCAGCTTTCATCCTTATTTATTTTCATGTCATGTTTAGAAAGTTAAGGTATGCTAAGGGCCTTGTCCCAGTAAATATGTTTTATGGTTTAGATTCATGATAGAGGTTTTGTCATGCCCCAAAACCTACCCTATACATGACCGGCATCCGACATCATGAACAACATCGGAACAACCTTATAAATCAATAACGCCAAACCCTTTTCGATAATCTTTCATTATTTAATTAAACAAGTGATAAATAACTAGATAAAATTTAAGATCACAATTATAAATTAAAATAAGCGGAAGTCTAATATAAATGAATATTTATGAACGTGGCAAATGCCTCAAAAAGTCATAGGAGAGTTCAACATCTACCCATAGTATGACATTTGTCTGTGTAGCTTCTAAGAGACATAAATAATATTCTAACTTCAGGATGCAGCCCGGAAACTTAAACCATAAAACTAGATACATGGGTTGTCCCACGAACAAGAGTGTAGGCTCACCAATAAGTCTGGAAAGCAGCGAGTTCTCCTACTCCGTACGCGTATCATGAACTTGCTCTTATTTGTTACCTAACATACCATAAAAAATAACAATGGTATGCCTGAGTACTGGGTACTCAGTGAATGTCTAAGGGGCAATAGTTAACAAAATAAGATAGGATAGTAAAATCTATAAACTGGTATCACTGAAAATAACAGTTCAAACCCAGGAATAAAGTAAGTCAACAACATTAAAGAGTCATTAGAGAATCCCGCAACAAAGAACACATTAACTTAACTCCTTACTATTTACCACACCAAGTATTTCACTTACGAATTCAATATCACCACAAGCCACTCATAGGCAACGAAATATCAATTACTCAATACTCCAGCTAAGAAGACACAGAGGCTAATCATCTCCGAACTAGCACAGCAACAGATGCACCGAGCGACATGCCTCGGAGGTCAATCGTCCTATGGACTGACACAGCAATAGATACTCCGGGCTACGAAGCAACGGAGGTCAATCATCCTCTATAATGACACAACAATACTCGTATCGATACGTTAGGATTTGTAACGACTAATCATCCTCTGGACTAGCACAACTTTCCCATATAGGCCCAAACACAAACAATTACAATCATGGCATATAACCGAATCATCAATCATAACTTATAGCCGAATTCACTCCTCAAACCATCTTCTCACAATAGAGGTATTTCATGTCACATTCTGTTTAGAAATAACGTTCAAATCATCTATTCAATTTCACAACACATTTGAAACTTCAATATTCTAGAAATAAGATTCAATCGTCCCATAATGGGAAAAACATGTTCATTGGAAGAGTTTCATTCATTTAAGGTTCGATGCGGGCTTGAACCTACACGCGCATGACCTTCATCAGTTGTCATCTTTTAGTTCAAAAACCAGTTCAAGAAAAAACAACCACCAAACTAGGGTTTTAACTTATACAAATAATCAAGGAAGGATTCTCAAATACAAATCATGCTTTCACAATATAAATGTAAGTAAAGTAGACATACTTGAAAAGATGATTTTTTAAATATAGACATACTTCAAGGAAGATTTGGGAAATCTAGACATACCTCAAATCCCGCTCAACATACTTTCCAAGGTTCAATAATCACACTACAATGATTTTAGATGAGAAAGGTTAGAACTTTAATCACTTCTTTAAGTTTTCTTGGAAATTTCAAAAACTAGGGTTTTGTAAGCCCTAGATCTTGTTCTTGAATCTTATGGAAATCATTGGTGGATTATAAACTCTTTGTTTACTCTATACTAGTTCAAACATCAATAATAATCTCAAAAAATCAAAAGTCTTACCTTTTGATGGAATCCCACACGCCCCTTATCTTCTTCTTTCCTGTAGTTTTCAAGAATCTAGGGTTTGAAAAGGTGAACTAGTGTTTAGGAGTAGTGATTTGATGTTAAATTGATGTAGTAATGATAGGAATTGATCAAGAATTTACCTTATATGTTTTAGGGAAGCCGTAGGGTTGTTTTCTCTCAAAAAGTTGGCCAAGATGAAGTGGGATTACAAATTTTAAAAAAATCACGTTCTTATACATAAATCTCATGCTTGAGTATGCTAAGGCGAGTTTACGGTCGCATCTCCAATTTGTGGCCGCATTCTGGATGAAAATTCACTTCAAAAACTTTTGAAATTTGGCCAATATGCAACCCATATGCGACGTCGCATCTTCAGTTTGATGCGTCACAATCTGAGTTTGCGGTTGCAACTCCTATGGCATCCCAGATAGGCTTCAGTAAAATGGGCATAACTTTTTACTGACAGATTCTCTTGAGCTCCACTTTATATCGTTAGAAATTTATTTCAAATATATACAACTTTTGTCAAGGAAGTGCTACTAAATTCACAATGCATTTTAACTAAACTGTCCCAGAATTCAGACCTATCGAAACTTAGACGAGTTTAAGAGCCCTTATGGACTTCACTATTTGGTTTGACTTCAAAACGACTATGTTTCACTCGAATTCATCCCGAATGGATTCATATAGCTCTAATATATCATCTTAATACTAGTTTTTTACACATTAACACCTAACTTAAATTTTACAGGATGTTACAGGCTTCATAGAGTAGTTAGTCAGTTATGTCAGATACTCAGAGTTGTGTAGCCATCTTTGGCTCAGTTTATGATATTTCCGTATTCTTGTATTTTACAAGAATTTTATTAAATATATTATGAATTGTCATGTTTTGTTAAGGCTCATCATGTTTCATGTTATATTCCGCTCATGTTTATGCCTCATGATGATTCAGCAAGTCATGCGGTTCGCTCGATCACATGCAGTAAGGCATCGAGTTCTATGCTTCGCCCAGGCCATGGTTCGAGGCATAATAGTTGAAGTCATTGCTTGACTCTTTAGGTGTTGCTACTTTTTATAACGATACATTTATGACAAACTTTCACTGATTTTATCATTTGATAGTGATCATGAGTTAGTTAGCTATTTATAACGTATTTATATTGTTGAAATATTATCAAAAGAGATTAGATGTTTATTGATTTTATAAGGTGCTTCTAGTGTTGTTCGCAGCATCAGATTCCTGTTACGCCTAGGGTGGGTTATGGGGCGTGACACTTTCATACTTGACCACCAAGTTCTTTCCACAATTTAGCAAAGCCTAGTTGTTGTAGGATTTCCCCTGGAACATGTTCACGAACCTGTTTCATCCACCTAGTTCGTCTGCCTCTGAGTCTCTGCATTATTTAGCTAGAACATGTTCATGTACCTATTCCCCCAATATCTTTCATTCTTCATCTGGCATTGAACTGATTCTGAGATATTGGCTAGAACATGTTGACAGACCTGTTTCATATTAGCTGTAAGCTCTGTGAATACTTCACCACTAATCATCTCTAGGTCATTCATCCACTGTACTTGCTGACTTGTGTCGTGTTGTCTTGCTTTTTCTATTTTCATTCCTCCTCTGCATATGATGAATCTTTTGTATAGAACATGCTTGCATACTTGATCTACTTCTTTCTATCTCTCTATGTGTCTCTCACTTTGTTGCCTTGTTCAGTTTCTCTGTTCATAGATCATTCATACTTTACACTAAACATCTTTGTAAATTGGGTCACTTTTTCTTGTCTGATTTTATGTATCTAATAGAACATGTTGAACCTGATTCATATGCATTGCTTGCAACTCTTCTTTTGTGATAGATCGGGTCTTTTAACTTGTTCAATGTGTGTTGCATTTTTTCTTATTCACACAACTGATCTCTTGTGTTTGGAATTTCTGCTTCATTCATCCAGATGTTAGCTTTATTCAATGTGATAGAGTTCTGGTTTATCTTCTTCATGGTATCACTTATTGCTTGCCTATTTGTCAATCATCAAAACTCATATATGCATTAGTCTACCTTATGCCAATACTAATGATCCTTATTAAAGAAACTAATTCATACTCGCACGATCCTACACCATAACGTGAAATATCTTTTTTATAACATTTAGAAAAAAATTTACTACCATATTATGTAGTGGACATCAAAACCGAAAAAATACATTAACGCGTGAATAAACACAAAAGAGTTATGTGATGAATGCGATGAAATGACCAACCTTGGTACAATTCAAGCTGTCTTCCCATCAATCTTAGCACATCAGTCATCTGAAATATTTACCTCATAGTCGTAAATCGCAAAACCCCATGACACTTCGCTAGAACACTTAGTCAAATTATGTGGACTTTCTTCTTCAAGCATGCTCAACAATTACACCCCTTCTGAATGATGCAAATAACACCACCATAATTGATATCTGACTCAAGTAATCATGTTGCTTCGAATCCAATTCCTTTCCTTTTCTGAAGATGTACCTTAATCCTTCCAATTTGAGGTCAAACATTTCTTTCTCTTAATTCTTCATTTTTCATGCTCCATTCACAATCACTTCCACCGCTATCGACTGAAAATCACTCAACCCCACTCGAGAGTGTTCTGATATATCATAAGTCTTGCAAATTAGCTGAGCCAATTTTACAGATAGTAGTAAGCCACAAATTAAAACAACTGAAAGTTTCCTTGTCTCACTCGAATCCAGATACTTATCTAAACCAAGCGCATCATATGAACAATCATTTTTACTATTGTTGATGTAATATTCAAACCACCACTTCACTGGTCAATAATATGTAGGGTGATCCTTCCTTACCATTTACACAATACTACTAACATTCTCATACGATTCCATACCAGTATCCTTACAAAAGGTCCATTAACTGAAGAATCTTTCTTTTATCTTGGCTTATAAGTCCACCAACCCAATAACAATACCCAAAAATACTACAGTGAATTCAGTTCTATCGATTTCAACCGGTGTTACTGATCCTTAATTTGATTTCTGAAAGGAACTTCACAACTTGAATTAGTTAAGACTCACCATTGATCTACCACATTAAATGTCCTTTGTAACGACCCGCTTACCCATTATGGTCTTTTCAGTACTTTGACCATTTCCAGAGCTTGTTTAGGTCACATTTGAGCCCAGGGGACCGTTAACGCGCTTCCCAAGGTGTTGGGAAAATTTGCTTTAAGCAAAAAAGAGTTGACTCAAAGTTGACTTTTGGGTAAACAGACCTTTTTCAAAAATTCGTCGATTCCGAGAGGTCCGGATAGTCATTTAGAACTTGTGTGCATATCTGGTTTGGTTCCCAATGCAATTGGGTGCATTTTGGGACTTAGGTTGGAAAGTTAGAATTGAGGTATCGGGGGTTGACTCGGTCAACGAGACCTCCGTTGGAAATTTTGAGGCCACAAGTGCATTTGTAGCGTGTTTTTATGTATGTATTTGTATGTGGTTTGAGAGCATATGGCCTCGAGTATTAGTCGGGATTTCGGATTGAGATTGTGATTATTTTTGGGGAAATCTGGTGCTGGTGTCCACTTGGGCGGTACCCTTACCGCCTCAGCGGTACTGCCATAGCGGTGGCACAACATCCAAGTGCAATTGAAAGCCAACCGTCACGGCGGTCAGAGTAACCGTCGAGGTTGGACCGCTGCAACGGTACCGTTGCAGCCTTAACGTTATCGGGCCTGGTTATTTCATTTATTAGGTATTAAAAGCCCTTAGTCCCTCATTTATTACTATTCTGAAATCTGAGCATTGGGAGCACTTCTTGGAGAAAATTCTTAGTGGTAAGTTCTTTAATCCCTTTACTAATCCATTGTCCTTAATCGCCTTAGAATCCATTTATCTTGATAGTTCATTAAGTGGTTGACGATTAAAAGTGGGTTTAATGAGTTATTCCTTCTAGGCTTCTAAATCATATTTTGTTGGTTGGGTTAGCTTCTTTAAGCATTGAATTGATGATTAGAATTCTTTATTTAATAATTCTTCCTATTAATGGAAAATTCATGGAATTGGAAGTTAGGGTTTATACCCAAATTTGGGGGGTTTTGCCTAGAATCTGCAATTGAGTGAATTGTTGATTATTCTAGCTTGGTATTGATAGGAATTGATCACCTAGAGCCTTAATTTCATGTTGGGGTTTAGATTCCTAATTTCACCCTTCTAGTTCATAAATCCTATTCCATAGGATGGGGATTTGGGTCTTGAATAGAAGTAGGGTTTGTTGATGTTCTTTTTGATTCAAATATGCTTAGACTTTCTTGATCTCGAGGTTTAAAGAAAAGGAAAGGCTAAGTTTATGACTGTTGGTGATATTTTTGTTCGGCATTCCAGGCAGGTTACGGTTTACCCTATTATGAAACTTCATTTAGCGAAGCATATATTTAGACGACATTGTCAGAGAGAGCATATAAACCTTCGAGTATGAAGTTGGGTTGGATATTGTCTTAGGTTGTGTCACGACCCAACTACTGGGTCGTGACGAGTGCCTGACCACTACTGACCAAGCACCCCTACTCTTGTACATGAACATTCACTGGCTAAGCAGAGGGCGCTTAAGACTCACAACTGAAGCATACTAACTCATGTCATCTGTGCATGCAATCATACATATATACATATACATGTACTGTACAACAAAAGCATGGAAGCTAACAAGGCTACATCATGTCTAACTGTACACATATGTCTACAGACCTCTACTGGAACATCAACTACAGAAAATACAAGACAGGGCCTCACCGTACCCGTGTATATATACATCTAAACATAACATACCAAAACAGACAGCATCTCTGGATCGAATGGAGCGCACCAATAATAGCTGGGAAGAGGCTGTTACACCTCGAAAATCTCCCGTTAACGTACAGTGAATAGACTAACGAAGGGCAGGACGTATACGATGTTTTGATAAGCAAGAAATAACATTTTAGGATTCTAAATGAGATTTCAAGGACATGTGAGGTAGGAGACGGGAGTTGTTAAAGAAAGCAAGGTATATGTTATGTGTCGGGCAAGATTTATGAGTATCGAATTAATGATGGTGTAATGATGTTTTTGAGAAGAGTTATAATGTCCCTTAAATTGTTAACGAGGTGTTAAACAAGTGTCAAGAAGGTTCCATAAGGATTGGATATCAAACGAACGACGGAGATCATTTTAGGGAAATAGGGTTATACGACCGACTTATACGGTCCGTATAAGGGTCCGTATAACCCAACAGAAGAAATGTTTTCCCTGATGGTGAACCACGGACACTTATATGGACCGTATAAGGGTCCATATGAGTCCCAATGGGCTGAGTTATTTTCAATTATATAAATGTGTTCTCACTCTTACTTTCTCATTCTTTCCAATTCTCCATCTCTCTCAAGACTTCTAGAGGGCTCTACATATTTCATCAACATAAATCCAAGGCAAATCAAAGATCAATATCATCAATCCAAGGAAAACAAGAGTAAGGAAGCTCTTAGGGATTGCTAGAGTCAAGAAATCTCTTTGGTTTGAAGCTAGGGTTTTTCTTCAAGTGAAGCATTTTCATCCAAAACTTGCTCCTACACAATCGAAGGTGATTTTCATGATCATTACATGTTATTCAGAATGTTGAATGGATGAAAGACATAGATTATGGATAAAAGTGGAATATGGAGCTCAAGTGTAAAATTATGGTGTTCTTGAAAAATAGTTGACATGAATCATAACCCTTGAGGTATTATGAGTATAACCCTGTTATAAATAATATTAAGAATGTTGGAGAAGCATGATATGTGAATGAATGTAATATTGTATTATGACCATCGTTGTGAATGACCTTGAGAGAAAATTGTCGGAATTGGATAATGACGAACTTTACAAAGTTATTGATTACGATATTATGAATGTTGTTATTGATGTTGGGAGTTGTTACATCATATGGGGAAAGTTGTAGAAACAAAGGAAATGCTGACCAATTTTCGTTAGCTTTAGCCTAAGCGTAAGTATGTCTCTTAATATCTAATCATAGCACGAATTCCTTTGAATGTAGAGTTACGAACTTTGACCGAAGTGTATAGTAGACACGTTAGAAAAACGAAAAGGTATGTAAGGCTAGTCCTTTTTCTTTCATAAAGTCATGACTCTTATATTATCATTCTCTATATATTTCTATGACCTTCTTATATCCCAAAAGTTGAGAGTTCATGATTCTTAAGAGTTTCTTATGAGCTAGAGATGAGACATGTTCTACGATAACGATGGTGAAGATGATGCTATTTATGAGTTTGATAAACCTATTTTATGATTTGGTTTCCTTATCTCCCATGACCTTCTTACGTTCCGGAAATTATAAGCCTGCCTTTGCCGTGACATGCCCGGCCAATTAGGGACGGTAGAATCATATGCAGCCCGCCTTCGTGGTGACATGCCCGACCATTTAGGCATGGTGTAATCATATCATCATGTGCTCATCATAAACTTATCATCATCATACATTTGTCATAGAACATGCATTAGAGCTTAAAGACCATCTATACTATATCAGGGTGACGTAAGGTCGGGAACCGCCAATTACATTATAGAGTGATCATAAGCATCATATCTCACCTTGAAGGAGACTAACATTAGAAGGTGAGGGTACACAAGGAACAACATCAATGGAACCATACTTAGGATCATTAACCTCATGGACATCATATCTTACTTCAGGATTCTTTATACTTAAACTCACCATCATCGTTATCATGCTCGTGTTTTATCTCTTTTCTTTATCTCATACTTATATAGCTCTTTATAGTCATAGACTCGTCATTTTCGTTACATAGGAAAGTCATGGAAAAATAGGAAGATTCATGCCATAGGAATCATGCCTTAGAAGGAAAGGACTAGCCTTACATACCTTTTTGTTTAGCTATTCTACCGCTTGATCGTTCTCCTTCAATGCTCATGTTTCTACCTTTAAGAGAGTTCGTATTAACATTAGCTAATAGATCAAATGAACATGTTTAACTAAAGCTAGAGAAAATTGGGCAGCATTTCCTTTGTTTATACAACTTTCCCCATATCATATATCAACTCCCAAACATCAATAATAACACCCACAATATTATAACTAACAATCTTCATTCACTCTACATTATCCATATTTCAAAATTTCACTTCAATTCCTCCATAATCATGGTCATAGTTCACCTTTACATTTACTCACATATAATGCTTATCCCATGTCCTTAATATCATTTATAACATAATAATAATCACAACATATCAAGAATCATGACTCATTCCAAGCTACTACTCAAAATCTCATTATTCTCATCTTTGTAACCCATTTTCTATCTCCTTTCATAATATAAGTCTTTCAATCTCTCAACATCTTAAACAACATGGAATGATCATAAAACTTACCTTAGATAGTGTAGGAATGAGCTTTGAGTGGAAATACTTCACTTGAGCCAAAACCCTAATTCACTTCCCATGGAATTTCTTGACTTGGATGAACTCCAATGAGTTTCTGACACTTGGTTTTCTTGGTTTGATGAAGTTGATCATAAATTTCTCTTGGGTTCTTGTGGAAGAAGTGTGGAGAGCTTTCTAGAGAGTTCTTGAAGTGTTGGGTGAAAAATGAAATAAATTGAAGGAGGTTGGTCACTTATATTAATTTAGAAGCTGGCCCGACTCAAATCTACGGACCAACATACGGTCCGTATCTTTTATATGGACCGTATGTCTTGGCGTATCCTTGGTCCAGTGGAAGTCCCATTCTGGACAGGACATACGGCCTAACATACGGCCATTATGTTTGGCCGTATAATGCCTAGCTTTTCCGAACTCTTTCTCATCGACTCGTTTGATCTCCAATCCTTATGGAACCTTCTTAACACTTGTTTAACACCTCATTAACAATTTAAGGGACATTATAACTCTTCTTCAAGACATCATTAAGTCATCATTAATTCAGTACTCGTAAATCTTATCCGACACATAACGTATACCTTGCTTTTCTTGGCAACTTTCTTCTCTTACCTCGAATGTCTTTGAAATCTCAATTAGGATCATCAAATGCTATTTCTTACTTAATGAAACATTGCACACTTCGTGTCCTTCGTTAGTCTATTCGCTGTGCATCAACGGGAAATTTTACGAGGTGTAACATTCTTCCCCTCTTTTGGAGCATTCGTCCTCGAATGTTGAGTTGTCGGGAATTCTACGAAAATTTCGCCAGAGTTTCCCCTGCAATACGGCACTACCGTCCTGCCACAATAGCCCATAATAATAATGCCTCATAGGGCCACAACATAATAGCAATATAGTTTGGCCACACACGACCCGAAATCATAAAAAGAAAGCATACATACCTCATAATCTTGACATTTCATCTTGGGTCCCTTCCAGGGGCTGAAATAGTTGCGGGTACTTGGATTTCATATTTTCTTCCGCTTCCCAAGTCATTTCTTCTCGGTTATTATTTCTCCATAAGACCTTAACTGAGGATACTTCTTTATTTCTAAGCCTCCGTACTTGCCTATCTAATATGGCAATGGGTACTTCTTCATAAGCCAGCCTTTCTATCACTTGAACATCATCTATTGGAACAATCCTCATAGGATCTGCAACACACTTGCGGAGCATTGAGACATGAAAAACCGGATGGACTGATTCAAGTTCTGAGGGTAAGTCCAATTCATAAGCTACTTGGCCCACCTTGCGGACAATCTTATAAGGTCCATTGTATCGAGGACACAACTTTCATTTCTTAACAAACCTCATCACTCTTTTCATTGGCGACACCTTCAAGAATACCCAGTCATCAACTTGAAATTCTATGTCTCGCCGGCGGTTTTCCGCGTATGATTTTTGGCGACTTTGGGCTGTCAACAACCGATCTCGGATGACCTTGACCTTTTCTAGTGCCTGTTGAATCAACTCAAGGCCAATTAGTTGTACTTCCCCTACTTCAAACCACCCAATTAGGGATCTACACTTTCCATATAGAGCTTCATATGGAGCCATTTGGATTCTGGAATGGTAGCTATTGTTGTATGCAAACTCGATAAGGGGTAAGTGGTCATCCCAACTACCACCAAAATCTAGTACACATGCCCGTAGAATATCTTCCAAAGTCTGAGTAGTAAGTTCGGTTTGCCCATCAGTTTGAGGATGGAATGCCGTGCTAAGCTTTACTTGAGTACCCAAACCTTCTTGGAAAGATTTCCAGAACTTAGTTGTAAATTGTGCTCCTCTATCTGTGTTAATAGACATCGGGATACCGTGGAGTCGCACAATCTCTTTGAGATACAACCTTCCATAGTCTTCTACTGAATATGTGGTTCTGACAGGAAGAAAATGAACTGCTTTCGTGAGTCTATCCACGGTCACCCATATGGAATCATATTTGCTTCGGGAACGAGGTAACCCCACAATAAAATTCATGTTGATCACTTCCCATTTCCAGGTTGGAATCTCCATCGCTTGCAATAATCCTCTTGGCTTTTGATGTTCAATTTTCACTTGTTGGCAATTTGGACATTGAGCTACAAATTCTGCTATGTCTTTCTTCATTCCATCCCACAAATACATCAACTTGAGATCATGATACATCTTTGTTGCACCTGGGTGAATAGAATACCGAGAATAATGAGCTTCTTCTAGAATTCGACGATGTAATTCTGCAACATTCGGAACACATAGCCTACTTCGGTATCTACAAACTCCATCTATAGAAGTTTCAAATGGAGACTTCTGTTTTTCGTGAAATGTGTCTCTTTAGTGGCTCAACTGAGGATCTTTATATTGACTCTCTTTTACCTCCATGTCCAAGGATGAAATAGTGGGATTATTGACATCAATTCTTGTACTGCCTGAATCAATTAGACGAATTCCAAGATTAGCTAGTTGGTGGAGCTCATGAATTAATTATTTCTTCTCCGGAGGAACTTCACATAGGTTGCCCATTGATCTGCGGCTAAGCGCGTCAGCTACTACATTTGCCTTCCCGGGATGGTATAAAATACTCAAATCATAATCTTTCACTAATTCTAACCACCGCCTATGCCACAGATTTAGCTCCTTCTGTTTGAAAACGTATTGAAGACTCTTGTTATCTGTATAGATATCAACATGAACATCATACAAGTAATGTCTCCACATATTTAATGCATGAATAACTGCAGCAAATTCGAGATCATGAGTTGGGTAGTTCTTTTCATGTTTCCGCAGCTGTCTCGAAGCATAAGCAATGACTTTACCGTGCTGCATCAGTACACATCCTAACCCAACGCCAGAAGCATCACAATATACAACATAACCATCTGGCCCTTCTGGGAGTGTCAAGACTGGGACTGAAGTTAATCTGTCCTTCAACTCTTGGAAGCTATGTTCACAAGCATCATTCCATTGAAATTTAGCTGACTTCTAGGTTAGTTTTGTCAATGGGGTTGAGATAGAGGAAAATCCTTCTACGAATCTTCTATAGTAGCCTGCCAATCCCAGAAAACTACAAACTTCCATGGGCGTTGTAGGTCTTGGCCAAGTTTTCACAGCTTCAACTTTTTGAGTATCCACTCGGATGCCATCATCTGAAATAACATGACCCAAAAATGTCACGGAATTCAGCCAAAACTCGCATTTTGAAAATTTTGTATACAATTCTCGAGTTCGAAGAATTCCAAGAACAATACGTAAATGGTCTGCATGTTCTGATTCTGTCCGAGAATATACCAGAATGTCGTCAATGAACACTATCACAAATAGGTCCAAGAGAGGCCTGAATACGTTATTCATCAAATTCACGAACACTGCCGGGGCATTAGTTAACCCAAATGACATCACCCGGAATTCATAATGGTCATATCTCGTTCTGAAAGATGTTTTGGGAATATCTTCTTCTTTAACTCTCACTTGGTGATAACCTAAGATCGAACAAATTATCAATCCTTGGAAGGGGATATTTATTCTTGATCGTCACCTTATTCAACTGCCTGTAATCAATGCACATTCGTAGGGAATCTTCTTTCTTTCGTACAAATAAGACTGGTGCTCCCCAAGGTGATCAACTAGGTCTAATGAATCCTTTTTCAAGCAAATCCTTCAACTGTGCCTCTAGCTCTTTCAATTCTGCAGGAGCCATTCGGTAAGGAGGAATAGAAATAGGATGGGTGTCCAGCAACACATCAATGTCACAATCAATCTCTCTTTCTGGAAGAAGGCCTGGAAGTTCATCTGGAAGTACATCCGGAAACTCATTCACTACAGGAACGGATTGGAAATTTGGTGACTTTGCTTCGGTGTCATGAACTTGAACTAAGTGATAAATATAGCCTTTTTCTATCAGCTTTCTTGCCTTAAGGTAGGAAATAAACCTACCTCTTGGGGATGTTGTATTACCCTTCCATTTGAGCACAGTCTCTCCCGGAAATTAAAATCGAACTACTTTCATTCGGCGATAAACATTAGCATAACATGAGGCCAACCAATCCATGCCCATAATTACATCGAAATCTAGCATTTCCAGCTCAACTAAATCAACTGTATTCTGGTGGTCACATATCACAATTACACAATTTTTGTACACTTGTCTAGCTACACGGGATCACCAACCAGAGTAGATACCTCGAAAGGTTTAATTGGCTCGGGTTTTACCCCAATACGACCAGCGATATACAGAGTAATATAAGATAGTGTAGAACCTGGATCTATCAATGCATATACGTCATGGGAAAATACGGATAATATACCTGTAACCAGATCCGGGGAGGACTCAAGATCCAGTCGTCTGGCTAAAGCATAGATACGGGGCCGGATACCACCTGAACTAGACGCTCCCCCTCTGCCTCTACCTCGGTCTGCTGGAATCTGGGGAGTCTGCCCTACCGGGCGCACTAAGGAAGAACTAGCCATTGATCCTGTGGGCTGAATCCCACCTCTACCGTACCTCGAGGGGCAATCACGCATCACGTGCCCAGTCTGTCCGCAAACATAACAAGCATCTGTACCCTGGCGACATGGCCCCGAATGTAACTTCCTGCACTGACTACATCGTGGGGCTGGTGGTCTCCGCTGGCTATAGTTACCCCAAAACGGGGAACCTGAAGCTCTCGAGCTCTGACCCTGCCCTGAATGAATGGAGCGGTCAAATGTCCTACCTGCAAATCGCGGGGGTGCACTAGTCGCTGACTGGCTTGAGTGTCTAGAATATGACTGCCCCAATCCCCGTCTATAGTCGCTACCGGTGCCCATAGATCAGGCCCTCTTACTTTGCTCTCTATCAATATCACTCTCACCCATTTGCGGATGTTGCTGCTCTTCTAAGTTCTGGGCATGGGCCTGAATGCGGGAAATATCCATCCCATCTTGCAATAAAGCCGTTAAACAATCTTTAAATAAATGTGGCCCTAGGCCACTCACAAATCGATGCACTCTATCTCCCATGTCAGCCACCATAGTCGGAGCATATCTAGCTAATGAATTAAACTGAAAGCTATACTCCAGGGCACTCATATTTCCTTGTTTCAAATTTAAGAATCTATCCGCTCTAGCTCGACGGACCTCGGGTGGCAAATAGTGGTGGATGAAGGCATCTACAAATTCTTGCTAAACTGGAGGAGGTGCATTCTCTTTCCTTGAGGATATCCAATTATTATACCATAAAACCGCCACATCCCGGAGTCTATAAGATGCCAACTCCACAGATTCAGTTTTGGAGGCATGAATAATCTTCAATGTTCTCAACATTTCATCAATAAAACCTTGCAGGTCTTCATCCGGCTTTGACCCAAAAAAATTCCGAAGGATTCAAACTCATGAAATCACGGGCTCTAGTACTAACTGCCTAGTTACTTGAACCTGTACCCTGCCGCTGTGCCTGGGCGGCAACTAACTGCGTCAATAGATAGATAGCCTCAGCCATTTGTTGACTCGAAGTAACTGAGGGAGGAACTGGAGGTATAGGAGCTGGGGCTGAAGCCCCCTCTCATTCTTCTATATTAGGCGAAGTAGAAGAGGTATTAGATGAAGCCTCATTATGTGATTCATCCTCTTCTACATTCCTTGGCGGCTCCCTTTCTACCCGCCTTTCTATCGTAGTCTTGCCCTTCTGGGCGGCTGTAGCTTTTCTCTTTGGCGGTATCTCTGAAATCATAACACACTTATTAGGGAGGAGAAAATCTTATAACACGGCTCAATCGCATGATCTCATAAGAAGAAGAACGGTCATTTTTCCTAAATGCCAGTAGCCTTCTGTTTATTAGTATGGCGCACAACACACCATAAATAAGTCTCTACTAGAGACGGCTCGTAGACACTTCCTAGGACTGAACCGCTCTGATACCACTTTTGTCACGACCCGACTAGGGCCATGACGGGTACCCGGGGCTAACCACCGAGCACCACTCGTTCTATTACTCATTCTGCGTACTGTATATACAATGGGAAACCGTGAGACCATACTACCCACACATGCGTATCTACGAGCCTCTACTAGAGTACTAGACATATGGACGGGACAGGACCCCGTCGTGCCCAAAAAATATATACACAAAAGAATAAATCAATGGCACCTCCGGAACAATGGAGTGCTCTCAAGGCCTGCTAATAGCTCCTACGAGTCTGGATCACCTCCCTGTCTACCTGTGGGCATGAACACAGCGTCCAAAGAAAAAGGACGTCAGTACGAACATTGTACTGAGTATGTACGACATGAATGAAATGAACATAATAGAGAAATAATAAGACATAAGGTGAAGAATAGATATAACCTGCTTGACTTTTTAGAGTGTGAGCATTTTAATCTTATTAGACATATCATGATATCACATATATCATCATATCACATACACCCTCGTCGTTAACCCGTGTCCGGGTAATCATCATACGCCGCGCACTAGTGGTGTCATGCCCGGCCCTCTAGGCTTGGTGTAATCATAAACAGCCCGCCTTAGTGGTGACATGCCCGGCCAATTAGGCACGATGGAATCATATGCAGCCCGCCATCGAGGTGACATGCCCGGCCATTTAGGCACGGTGTAATCATATCATCATGTGCTCATCACAAACTTATCATCATTATACATTTGTCATAGAACATGCATTAGAGCTTAAAGACCATCTATACTATATCAGGGTGACGTAAGGTCGAGAACCCCCAATTACATTATGGAGTGATCATAAGCATCATATCTCACCTTGAAGGAGACTAACATTATAAGGTGAGTGTACACAAGGAACAACATCAATGGAACTATACTTAGGATCATTAACCTCATGGACATCATATCTTACTTTAGGATTATTTACACTTAAACTCACCATCATCATTATCATTCTCGTGTTTTATCTCTTTGCTTTATCTCATACTTTTATAGCTCTTTATAGTCATAGACTCATCGTTTCCGTTACATAGGAAAGTCATGGAAAAATAGGAAGATTCATGCCATAGGAATCGTGCCTTAGAAGGAAAGGACTAGCCTTACATACCTGTCACGACCCAATCCCGTGGGCCATGACTAGTGCCCGAGCTGGACACTCGTATACGTACCTATTGGATATAGTCAAACTGAATCTAAGAACAATATGGAAACTTGCAAAAGAACTCCAAGGTTCATAACGTCGTCACGTATATACATATCCAGATAAACTGTCTCCTGAGAAGTCACAACTAATCAAATCATAAAATGATACGTAAGCCGACAAGGCTGCCACTACATATCAATATCATATGCAAGCCGACAAGGCTGCCACTACAGACGAACATCATGTCATAGCACATCGTATAGACACAGCTGAACAGAACTTATACACAACCCACACATATGTCTACAGACCTCTAAGAGTACTAACAGTGAAATATGACGGGACAGGGCCCCGCCGTACCCCTGGATAAACATATACGAATACATCATAAGACATTAGAAAGTGAATGCTTATAAAAAAGGAAGAATACGACAAGAAAATGGTAACGGGTAGATTAAGGGATATTATAAAGGATAGCAACGCTATACTGGATTAGAGGTTAAGGCGTTGGCAATGGGGTTGCTTGCTAATGATACTGTAACTTAAAAGTGGCAAAGGAGGAAGGACAGAAAATCTCCTATAGTAGGATATGAGAAAATCAAATGGTGAATAAAGAAAGGGGAAGGAGCATGATAAGATAGACCGCAAGTGAGTTTTAGTACAAATAAGATAGGCAAAACAGAATGAACCAGGAGAGGGGAAAACTATGACTAAGATCGGATATACTTCATACAAGTTGTACAAGAATAGTTATGCAGTCTACGAATATTTGTATGCTAAGAATTACACCAAGTGTGTACTAGATAAGAAGAGTAAGGATTCAGTAACAATAATGTGGGTGTGAATTCTGGACACATTAAGGAAGGGTGAAAAATGGTTTGAGCCAAATTACCGGGACAAAATTTGTATTGAGGACAATAGGACATGGCCATAGTCGAGCCCCGACACCATTGAAAGGTATGAGAGAAGAATGCAAGGTAAAGCATAAAGACTAGTGAAACGACACTAAGGTATTTCCCAGGCTAACTTGAGCACTTACGCATATTCCGATGTGTGATAGGAGAACTAAGAGAAAATTTGAGTAAAGGGGCAATAGAAGAGTTTGAGTCAAAAATAAAAAAACGACACTAATATGCTTAAAGTATTGCCAGTTAGGTTAAGGGAAATTACGAAATGATTTAACCGAGACAATCAGAACAAGAGAGTTATGGGATGACAGTGAAGTTATAATATGAGGAAACTCTAGCGCTATTTGATAGCCAACCCTAAAGATCGAGATCAAGAACTAAAAGCAAGTGAAAGTTAAAAACCTTTAAAAGAAAGTCAGAAAGTGACACATGATGCTGAAGATTCCAGAATACGGACAGTAACAGCAGAGCAAAGCAAGGTTATTGGAGTAGAATAATATTACACTCTGGGAAATTTCATTTTATCCGTAGAGTCTGTGAAGGGTCTACAAGTACCGCAGGTATGAAATACTCCAAGAATTGTAAAGTCTAATAAATCGATGAGGGATGTCTGCACTTTACAAGGTCTTACTTAAAGATTAGAAATAAAGTGAAGTGAACGATACATCATCTTAAGGGAGTAACTGTAGAAGAAGAAAGAGTCGAGTTGTGGCTAAGTGCACCATGAATACAAGTCCGAATCAATCAGTGACAATACAACTGAACGGTATGCAGACAAGAGAAAGAGTAACACTTCAGCAGAAGAGCTCGAAATACAACTGACAACCAACCGCTAAATGAGGAGGAGAGCAAAGACAACGACGTGAAATAATTACCTTGAGAAGCAACAGAAGGAGGAAATATTACGGGAATGACTATATAGAGACCTGGAATGCGTTATAATGAATTATAGCAAATCGACCAATGAAAGAGGCACGTGAGGGGCATAATTAAATAAGGGAACACTTGAGTAAGTATTGGGAGTTTAGGACCAGTTTAACATTCGAGGACGAATGTTCTAAAGGGGGGAAGGATGTTATATCCCGTATTTTTATACGTCGAATTATTCACAAGCTAATCGACATAAGTAAAGGACAGGATTATTTTTGGGTATGAAATAGGAACTTTTAATTTTCAATTTTAATTAGTACACGAATTGCTTATAAATTTTATTTAGTGTATAAATATTATTGGAAGATTAAGGACTAATTAATTATGATTAGATTATTAAGTGGGGATTAGTTGTAAATTAAGATTAATTAAGTAACTAATTAGGTAATTAAAAGTGGGCCCCACCCGATTTACTAATTTAAAATAAAAAGAACATTGATGAGTCATAAGGGTGGGGGCACGTGTCCAAGAGGGAGGCACCATATATAAACCTAATTTAATGACTAATTAAGGTCATCACTTTCATTTCACAATTTGAGAGCTAAGAGAAGGAGAAAGAAAGGCACAACCATGGCTGCCATGCTCTCGGCCAACCATGGTTGAAGGAAAAAAAATTTTTGTTGCTAATTTGATTAAGTTCCATGTGATTTGAAAGTTCAAGGAGGTGATAGCAACATTGGATATTGAATTGAGGAAGAAGAAATAGTGAAATTGGAGCAAATAAGTATAGAAATTCTTCCGAGTAAATTAAGGTAAGATTTTTATTAATGGTGTTGTAATGGAAGGATTAAAATTGGATTGGATGAAATTGGAAGTAAAAAATTGCATGAAATTGTTGTTATACGAAATTGTGGGTGGAAAGGGTTAAAAGTACGATTTATGTTCACATGTTGTTATTCGTGTTGTGGTCGTGTTGTGGTTGAGGTGGATTCTAAATTAGAAAAAAGGAAGTGTATAACGTATCGTATACAAAGTGTGTGTTGGTTTGTTCGGTGTATAACCTTGAAACGTTAATGAATTGGATTGAAAAGGGTTAGGAAGGGTTGTTGGATTGTTGAAGTTGTTTATAGGCTGAATTGTAAGGGTTTTATATGCATATCTCTATTATTGTCATTGTTGGTATTTCTGTGATAACAGGAGGTTAATTGGAAGTTCGGGTTAGGCAAGTATATAGGGGAAATGCTGCCCGATTTCCGTTAAGTTCTTAACTAATAAAAATCCTAATCAAGAAAGTATGAATTGAAGAATGGTTCCTATAGGTAATTGGTTGCAAATTGTTAAGCTAGAAAGTACAGTTTACTAATGATAGCTTTACTTTGATATTAAATAGGCTAAAGGGGAGACGAAGCGAACGTGATTACAATTAACCTTCAACAGGTATGTAAAGTTTACCCTTCTTTCTTTTTGGCATGATCTTTATGAAACGAACAGACGATGTGTATATGATTCCAAAGAAGTTCCTATTCTTAGAGCCACTAGGATGGCTAACGTTCTTGATTTCCAAAAGTTATTTCATTATGTCTTGATACGTGTATATGATTCCAGAAGCTCTATTTGGGTATAAGCCATAGTGATATTCAAAAGGTACTTAATATGACTATTGTCTTGATTTTCAAATAATAGTTCGTTTTGATTATTCTATTGAGTCTCAAATATGATTTAATTTGCATATGGTTGCTCACTACTCTACTCGTGCATGCCTCAACATATCTTTCACTGAGTCCCGGGATAGAATACGTTTTCGTGCACAGTTTCACTGCATTGTATACCGTACCCCCTTAAGATGATGTATCGTTCACTTCACTTTATTTCTAATCCTTAAGTAAGACCTTGTAACGTGCAGACATCCCTCATCGATTTATTAGATTTTACAATTCTTGGAGTATTTCATACCTCCGGTACTTGTAGACCCTTCACAGACTCTACGGATAAAATGAAATTTCCCAGAGTGTAATATTATTCTACTCCGATAACCTTGCTTTGCTCTGCTGTTACTGTCCGTATTCTGGAATCTTCAGCATCATGTGTCACTTTCTGACTTTCTTTTAAAGGTTTTTAACTTTCACTTGCTTTTAGTTCTTGATCTCGATCTTTAGGGTTGGCTATCAAATAGCGCTAGAGTTTCCTCATATTATAACTTCACTGTCATCCCGTAACTCTCTTGTTCTGATTGTCTCGGTTAAATCATTTCGTAATTTCCCTTAACCTAACTGGCAATACTTTAAGCATATTATCTCGTGTCGTTTTTTTATTTTTGACTCAAACTCTTCTATTGCCCCTTTACTCAAATTTTCTCTTAGTTCTCCTATCACACATCGGAATATGCGTAAGTGCTCAAGTTAGCCCGGGAAATACCTTAGTGTCGTTTCACTAGTCTTTATGCTTTACCTTGCATTCTTCTCTCATACCTTTCAATGGTGTCGGGGCTCGACTATGGCCATGTCCTATTGTCCTCAATACAAATTTTGTCCCGGTAATTTGGCTCAAACCATTTTTCACCTTTCCTTAATGTGTCCAGAATTCACACCCACATTGTTATTACTGAATCCTTACTCTTCTTATCTAGTACACACTTGGTGTAATTCTTAGCATACAAATATTCGTAGACTGCATAACTATTCTTGTACAACTTGTATGAAGTATATCCGATCTTAGTCATAGTTTTCCCCTCTCCTGGTTCATTCTGTTTTGCCTATCTTATTTGTACTAAAACTCACTTGCGGTCTATCTTGTCATGCTCCTTCCCATTTCGTTGTTCACCATTTGATTTTCTCATATCCTACTATAGGAGATTTCCTTTCCTTCCTCCTTTGCCACTTTTAAGTTACAGTATCATTAGCAAGCAACCCCATTGCCAACGCCTTAACCTCTAATCCAGTATAGCGTTGCTATCCTTTATAATATCCCTTAAGCTACCCGTTACCATTTTCTTGTCGTATTCTTCCTTTTTTATAAGCATTCACTTTCTAATGTCATATTATACAGAATCTTTACAAATAATCCTTAGTCTTGTCTCAAATACCATCCTGTCTTCTATCCATTCATTGCTGGCTATCAGAGCTTATTAACTTGTTTCAGCAGGGGATCTCAATTTAAATTTAAGCATCTATATCAAATATATTCCAGTGTCAATTGTTTCCATTTATACTTATTTTGCTTTCACCCGCTTCCCCCCTTTGGGGTTGTACTTATACCATATCCATGTCTTTTCTTTATCATTTATACATTTGATTCCCCACGTACGAAACCTTAACTTAATCACAAAGCGACGAGAACTCTCGATATATAGTACAAAATCTTATCTGATGGTTGGTACTCGAGTAATATAATTAATGTAATGATTTATCCAAATCCATATTCCATTTATTTCGATCAGTAATTAGCTAGTGCTTATAGTCATTTCAAATTCTCAATTAGGTAGTACTTATATTCAGATTGATAAATGTCCCAAGCTTTCCTATAACACTATCTTTATCCCAACGGATATCATCTGTTTCTTCTAATAAATCCACAATACATCAGTTGTTTTGCAAATCCGCAATCCCTGTCCTTTAAGGATTTCACTATTTCCGAGGTGAAGTCACATACACGCAGTATTCCTTTATGCCTCACGCTCTTTCACCCTTGTTGTATACCCAACGCTAACTTATAACTTACTCAAAATCATATCAAATTCGTTTTAATAGTGGTCTTGTCTTATCACCTTCTCGTCGTACTACACCTTAAGTTTGTAGCTATATATTTCCCTTTTATCCTATACTCATACTCAATTAATTACGTCTCTCTTGAGTGCTTCCTTTAGTATTCCTTTCATTTCTCCAGTCTATGTCTATCTTTTATTTTGTGCACGAGGAATCTCATGCTACTCCCGTATCCTTCGGAAAACACTACTTCTACATAACCCTTTTCTCATTTTCAAAGTATGTTCTGTTCATCCCCATTTGTTCTTATCATACCAGTCATTTCTGGCATTCATTCTGTCCCGTTGCTCATCTTCCTTTAGTCCGGTCTTTCACAATTCTGTCGCTTATGTTACTCATTTTCTTAGCTATACACGTCATAACACATTGCTACACTACAATCCCACTCGCTTTATTCTTATCTTCTTTCTTCTATTAACTCCTTCTCTCCCTGTGCTCACTTTCACTTTCGTTACCACTCGATCTCTATTCTGAACTTTCCTTATAGGACTTTGTAAATCTTTTTTTTTTGTTCTATATTTGCTTTTCGGTGTCCCGCTGATCACATCATATCCTTTAGTTACTTCCTTGCTAGGCTTTACTCATTTCTATAACAATCCTTATGGTATTCACATTACATCCTGTTCGTAATCCATCCTATAACGTAACACTTCCTAACCTTATTCACGATTCTTACTATGTTTTAATTGCACTCTGTGGAGTAGGCGTATTTAACCCTTCACCCTTTCTGATCAATCTTATCCTTAATATCTCACAAGTTGTCTTATAAATACCTTCATAATTTGTCATAATTCTTCCTCCTCCGTACTTTTATCTCAATCATACTATTACTCCTTTTAACTGTAAACTCGTCGTAATTTATCCCTACTTATCAGTTCACTCGATACCTCAATAAAATGTTTTGTTAAGATTTGCCACCTTTTTCTAAATCATCCCTTAGTATCACAAGCCCTTCCGAATTATTTTAGCATTTCATCAACAACATATGAAACACATGATCCTAGACAGCCCACAAGTGTGAGTTTTCCTTCCACAGATTCCATCTCCAATTAGTTGATTAAGAACTAATAAAATGTCACCATGGAGCATTCTCCAACCACCACCAGAAGAAAAACCTAGAATCCGACAAGCACCACAGGACTTCTAGTGCTTGATTCACATGGTTTACCTCAAGATTTATTCTTGAGTCGTGAACGAATTATTTAGTTCATAAACTACTTGCTGTATGCTTTGTACTTTTCAATAAAAGTGAAACTTAATCGCTGGACGTTTTTGCCCTTCAACATGAGCTTTTTTTTAAGGTAAAAATGTGGCTGGAAAGTATTCTGGTCCGTTCAAATGAATTCCAAACTTTGCTGCTCGTATATGCTTCTTCGAAATAAAATTTCCCAAGTAAGAATGGTGCCTCTTATGGATGGCATGGAGGGTATCTCTTAAAGCTTTAATCCAACATAATAAATTTACCCTACGACTTTCAAGACATATTATGAACCTATAACTCATTCTTTTTTTCTATTTCTGGGAAAATTTGGGCAGAGTTTCCTCTATACTTTTTACTATCCCAAAACCTGCACGCAAGAAATACCAACAATGCCTCACAGGGCCAACATATATACGTATATATCATATCGTATCATCGCCACATAAGGCTCCCAATTTCAAGTAAAAAGTATAAAGGTGTCGAAACTTACCTCACATATCGCACCTCGAGACGTACCTGATCCTTTAATGATCCGTCCTGTTATACCTTCCTATCTACCTTCTCTTTCATTCCTCAACTTTACATTTCAATCGTACCTCAATATTCTTGCCCTATCCGACATGCCTCTTTCGCACCGTTGCTTACCTGTGTACTGTGTAGCTTCTAATATCATCAGTCACTTTCTTCTGTCGATATCGTTCTTCAGCTGAAATCAAAGGTTAGTATAAGGAATTTCATTTCCTATGGCTGGGCTCTATCGCACGATCTAGGATAAGAAGGAAAGATAACATCCTAAATGTCCTGCAGCTTCCTATTTATAGATGTGGTGCACAACACACCGATAAACAAGACTCTACTAGACACGGTCTGTAGACACTCCGAGGATGAACTACTCTGATACCACTTTTGTCATAACGCCATAAACACATCATAACGCCATAAACACATCATACCACCATCACATCATCGCATCATCACGCCATCACATCATAACACCATCGTATATATATATATATATATATATATATATATATATATATACCGTACCCGGCCCTCTAGTGAGGGACTCGGTGAACAATGCAGTGAAACTATACACGAAACCGTATTCTGGCTCGGGACTCAGTGAAAGATTTGTTGAGGCATGCACGAGTAGAGTAGTGAGCAACCATATGCAAATTAAATCATATTTGAGACTCAACAGAATACAATTTTAATCCTTCCATTACAACACCATTAATACAATTATACCACAAAATAAGAAAATCTTACCTTGATTTACTCGGTGGAATTTCTATACTTATTTGCTCAAATTTCACTATTTCTTCTTCCTCAATTCAATATCCAATGTTGCTATCACCTCCTTGAACTTTCAAATCACTTGGAACTTAATCAAATTAGAAACAAAAATATATATATTTTTCTTTTCCTTCAACCATGGCTGGCCGAGAGCATGGCAGCCATGGTTGTGCCTTTCTTTCTCCTTCTCTTAGCTCTCAAATTGTGAAATGAAAGTGATGACCTTAATTAGTCATTAGCTTAGGTTTATATATGGTGCCTCCCTCTTGGACACGTGCCCCCACCCTTATGACTCATCAATGTTTTTTTTTTTTTTAAATTAGTAAATCGGGTGAGGCCCACTTTTAATTACCTAATTAGTTACTTAATTAATCTTAATTAACAACTAATCCCCACTTAATAATCTAATCATAATTAATTAGTCCTTAATTTTCCAATAATATTTCTACACTAAATAAAATTTATAAGCAATTCGTGTACTAATTAAAATTGACAATTAAAAGTTCGTATTTCATACCCAAAAATAATCCCGTCTTTAACTTATGTCGATTATCTTGTCAATAATTCGACGTATAAAAATACGAGATATAACAATACCTTTCCGTTTAGCTATTCTATCGCTTGATCGTTCTCCTTCAATGCTCACGTTTCTACCTACAAGAGAGTTCGTATTAACATTAGCTAATCGATCACATGAACATATTTAACTAAAGCTAGAGAAAATTAGGCAGCATTTCCTTTGTTTATACAACTTTCCCCATATCATATATCAACTCCCAAACATCAATAATAACATCCACAATATTATAACTAACAATCTTCATTCACTCTACATTATCCATATTTCAAAATTTTACTTCAATTCATCCATAATCATGGTCATAGTTCACCTTTACATTTACTCACATATAATGCTTATCCCATGTCCTTAATATCATTTGTAACATAATCATAATCACAACATATCAAGAATCATGACTCATTCCAAGCTACTACTCAAAATCTCATTATTCTCATCTTTGTAACCCATTTTCTATCTCCTTTCATAATATAAGTCTTTCAATCTCTCAACATCTTAAACAACATGGAATGATCATAAAACTTACCTTAGATAGTGTAGGAATGAGCTTTGAGTGGAAATACTTCACTTGAGCCAAAACCCTAATTCACTTCCCATGGAATTTCTTGACTTGGATGAACTCCAATTAGTTTCTTACACTTGGTTTTCTTGGTTTGATAAAGTTGATCATAAATTTCTCTTGGGTTCTTGTGGAAGAAGTGTAGAGAGCTTTCTAGAGAGTTCTTGAAGTGTTGGGTGAAAAATGAAATAAATGGAAGGAGGTTGGTCCCTTATATTAATTTTAGAAGCTTGCCCGACTCAAATCTACGGACCAACATATGGTCCGTATCTTTTATATGGACCGTATGTCTGGCTGTATCTTTGGTCCAGTGGAAGTCCCACTCTGGACAGGACATACGACCTAACATACGACCAGTATGTTGGGCCGTATAATGCCCAGCGTTTCGGAATTCTTTCTCATCGACTCGTTTAATCTCCAATCCTTATGGAACCTTCTTAACACTTGTTTAACACCTCATTAACAATTTAAGGGACATTATAACTCTTCTTCAAGACATCATTAAGTCATCATTAATTCGGTACTCATAAATCTTATCTGACACATAACGTATACCTTGCTTTTCTTGGCAATTTTCTTCTCTTACCTCGAATGTCTTTGAAATCTCAATTAGGATCATCAAATGCTATTTCTTACTTAATGAAACATCGCACACTTCGTGCCCTTCGTTAGTCTATCCGATGTGCATCAACGGGAAATTTTTCGAGGTGTTACACATATTCAGACTTTCGATGTATTATTGAGATTTACAAACTGGTAGATTCTAGTTAGTTGCTCTTGTATGATTAGACAGATTTTTGGGGTGGTTTTTTTCTGTATTTTCGAATATTCTATCTATTATTATGTCAGACTTACGTATTTCTATGTCTTCCACTTATTTATTATTTAATTCATATATTTGAGATTGTTGGGATAAGGGTTCGCCTACCGAGGTGGGAAACGTAGGTGTCCACGCGACTTAGCTAGATTGGGTCGTGACAAGTTAGTATCAGAGCCTAGGTTACCTAGTCTATAATACAAGAGCATGTCTAGTAGAGTCTTGAGGATCAGTACGATTAGCTCCATACTTATCTACGAGAGGCTATAGGACATTTAGGAAATTTCACTTTCTTTCCTTATTTTTCGTGCTACTTTATTCTAATTGGTATCTGCCTCTTATCTGTTCTCTCACAGATGGTGAGGACTCGAGCTACTATAGCTCGAGACCATGTGCCAAAACCTGCAGCTACTGCTGGCCCCAGAAAGCGAGCGACAGTCAGAGGGCACGGTAGAGCTAAAGGCCGCGGGGCTGCCCCAGCCAGGGGCAGGGCTCCTGCAATAGGATAGCGGTGTGAGAGATCTCCATATTCAGAGCCTGAGGATTAGCAGGTTCAAGACCAGGCCGCAGAGGATGATGTGGTCCTAGCACGGACACAGCCACAGATCACTTCAGAGCAGACTATGCAGGATACTATGGCTCATGTTCTACTCCATCTAGATGCCCAGTAGACTACCGCTAGTGTTACTACTCCAGGCGGAGGTTCGCAAACTAGAGTTGGGGCACAGACCTCTGAGCAAAGACCTGCTCGAGTGGCACACCCCGCTGCATCTATGGCTCCCCAAATTGACGTAGTGCCAGCCCAGATGGATTATCTTAGACCCGTGGCTAGCCCTGTTATGACCTTGACTAATCAGGATCTAGTTAGGAGGTTTAGAAAGTTAGAACCGCCGAGGTTCTCGAGTACTTCTAGAGAGAATGCTTATGAGTTCATCTTTGATACGCATGAGTTGTTACATAATATGGGGATCGTAGAGTTCCATGGAGTTGACTATGTGTCCTACCAATTTTGCATAGACTCGAAGACTTGGTTGAGGTATTTTGTTGCTTGCAGTCCTGAGGGTTCTCCTTTCCTAACTTGGACTCAGTTCTACCGAGCTTTCCTTGAGAAGTATGTTCCCCGGGCTATGAGAGAGATGCGTAGGGAGGAGTTTCCACATCTGCAGCAGAGGGGATTGTCTGTGGAGGCCTATGTGACTCATTATCTGTATCTGGCCCGTTATTCAGCTCCTTTGATTCCTACTGAGCCTGACCGGATTCGGCGCTTTGTTGGTGGGCTCGTTGGTTCTCTTCAGATTCCTTTCCTTCAGATGGAGGCTATGGGGGCTTTCTTCTAGTCTATCATTGAGCACGCTTCTTTAGTCGAGGCCGCCAAGACCCGTGCATTTGGAGAGGGTGGTGAGAAGAGGCAACGATAGATTGGGAGCTACAGAGGTTCTAGCTCGAGGGGGACCAGTCAGTCTTTTAGGCCGTATCAACCATATTCTAGCCGTCCTATACATTCATCTTTGCAGCCTTCCTCCAGTGAGCCACCCAAGCAGGGAGCTCCTGAGAGCTCATTTTCTTGACCAGTAGATAGGGTTGTTCTAGCCGGGTCCTCAGTTTCAGTTTATCAGTCTCTGCCCTCCAAGGGATGTTTTGTGTGTGGAGAGTTTAGTCATATTTCTAGGAGGTGTCCCCGATCCGGGAAAGATCATCAGTCCTAGAGGACTCCGACATAGTCAGGTAGTCAAGGAGGTACTTCTTAGAGGGGCAGTGCTTAGTCAGGCCATGGCGGTTCTCAGGTTTCTAGAGGTGGATCTTAGTTTGGTAGAGGTGGGTCCCAGAGTTTGAGAGGTGGATCTCAGTTTGGACGTGCTGGGGCCCAATGTTACTCATTTCCGGGTAGACCCCAGGAAGAGGCCTCAAATGCTATTATCTCAGGTACCGTTTCTATCCGACATAGAGTAGTTTTCGTGTTGTTTGAACCTGGATCCACTTATTCGTATGTGTTTGCATATCATGTCGTTGATTGGGATTTGCCTTATGATAGCATAGTTATAACTGTTCATGTGTCTACTCCAGTCAGAGAATCTATTGTGGTTAATCGGGTTTATCGGTTGTGTTTGGTTACTTTTATGGGGTGTGACACTTGGGTAGATTTGATGATTCTTGATATGGTGGACTTTGATATTATCTTGGGTATGACCTGACTTTCTCCTTTTTATGCAATCTTGGACTGTCATGCCAAGACGGCCACTTTAGCGATGCCGAGCATTCCTAGACTTGAGTAGAGGGGTACTCCTATGTCACGACCCAGCCCCGTGGGCCGCGACTGGCACCCTATCTGGGTACCCAGACCAAATCGCATATTTATTTACCAAATCCGAGCATATTCCAAAAATTCATAAAAGTCATATCAAACTGAATCTTTATCAAATATGTCTTAAGCGGTCGCACAAATCAAAATGCCATATCAAATACAAACTGAGCGGCGGAATAGACATCGCCGGTCGAAAGTGCAAACATAAGCATAAGGGCCATTTAGGGCCATCAAAACAAACGGACCGCTTTAAGACCAGAGAACAAAATCAAACAAACATATATAGGACCCTCGCCCCACATATATAACTACAGGCCTCTACGAACTCAAAACAAAGACATATGGCGAGACAGGGCCCCGCCGTACCCAAATCGTCAAATATACAGAGCATATACATAGCAAAAGGAGTCTGTACCAAAAGTGGACTCCGGATCAGAAGGAGTAGTCCAAAATAGCAGAAAGTGAAGCCTACAGTGAAGGATCACCAATGTCTGTACCTGCGGGCATGAAACGCAGCCCCCGAAGAAAGGGGGTCAGTACGAAATATGTACTGAGTATGTAAAGCACGGAGTACAGAAATATGGATCAAAACTGAAAGCAAATCAAATAACAAAGTGGAGTACAAATCGGAATGTCAAAATCCGTATCAAAATCATATACGTATACATAATGCAAACGAAATCATGCAAACGCTTAGGAACGTGGTCGCCACTCCGACGCTGGCGCCACACACAGCATAACACCAGAAGGTTTCAAATCTCCGTATCTCCGAACACAAACACAAACATAGGTGAGCGTATCGCATCACGAGCCATATCACAGCATAACTCCAAACGGAACCCGGCCCTATGGCGAAGCCTCGGGAACCGTAACACAGCATACGGCCGAATTATTGTAAGGCGCACGAATCATAACCGGCCCGGGAACCGGTGAACGAAGTCATAATAAGGCACGAGGGGAGTCGTGAGCAAACAAATGCAATTCATATTTCAAAATAGCCTTTCAAAACTTAGTAGTCTCATAAGTCATTTCATAGTACAAAATAATCGAATACTTAGTCGATACACAGTTTCATTTCACAAAACGTTTCCAAAGTAGTACGTATAGCTCAAAACGTAACTTAGCGTATCGTAATATTCAAACACATCCCGTAGGAGGAAGTTCCAAAATCGAAGGTATCATTTCAAACTTTACTCAAAAGGACAGCCCAATAAGACAAATAGGGCGTCTCGGGGTTAGCGGGCCCACCTCGAGTCGAATTGAGGTGGCAAACATAATTTACGAACATTTAGGGGCCAAAAGTTCATACATAATCATTTCTAAGTTACCCGACCACATTTCGATAGGTTTCGGACGATTGGTGGCATTCTAGCCAAAATAGAGCCCTTAGGCTTCAATTGAATTGAATGAATAGTAACTTTTCTGTGGATCGGGTTTCGAGGAGCAGAAATGCTCCGGAGGTTCCAATATTCACCTAGCATACTAAGACATGCCAAACGAAGAAGTGGGAAGCTTTACATACCTTACAGACGTCGTATGCTCTCCCAAAAGTCAAGTCCCGTTTTGTCTGACATCTGCAAGTGGTCAAAGTTACCAATTGAGATTCTTAGGCTTAAAAATGCCATTAACTTTATTTTTGTCTACCGAAATTTCGGCAGCATTTCCCCTATAAATCTAACACCCCCGAGACTTAACTCGGCTCCAAATACATCAACAACAACAGCCCACACATCATCAAACAACACAAATCATAATCAAACCACTCTAGCTTCAAAGTTCTACCTTATTACCTAAGTTGGCAACTTTTCATTCAAACTTCCAAAACTCCAAATCTATATCCATATTATTGTATTCATTCACTCATTCAAGATTATTCAATCACATTCCAAATATATTCCAAGCCATATACGAAATTGCCCAAGATTCATTACTTTCCATAACTCTTTCAAAACATCAAAACTTACAACGAACGTTCTAACTTGCGTCGTTCATTCCGAATTCACTAACAACAACATCAATTTACATCCTATGATCTTACTTTCACAATTATACAAAAACTATATAAATTCGCATAATTTCCCATAATGACATACAACCAAGTTCAATGCCATAATTCTTCCAACACTTCCAAATCAATGCAAACTTACATCATTTAAATTATTAGGATCATAACCATACAACTAACATATCAAACAAAACAATTTATCACCATTCCAACTTCTTCCATAGCCACGGCCAACATTCATTTTTTTCCAATTCCACCCAATTCATTCAACTTTCATTTCTAATACAATTTCTACCATCACATACTAGATTCTAACATGAATTCAAGCCACCAAAACCATGCAATATACATGCTTACCTACGGCTAACACACACTTAGTCCCAACACACAAAATTCCCATGTTTTCCATTCATTCACACATACTACAACATACATATACCATTCATAACATAACAAAAGCATGAAATCCTCACCTTTCTTCAAGTCCTTCACTTGGAGATAAGAATTGTTTTCTTGCCACAACACTTATATCAACTTGTAGAGGGCTTTGCACTTGATAATAATTTCACAAGAGATGAACTTTTAAACCAAGGAATTGGCTCCAAAAAAATTTTCTTTCTTTTCTTTCTTTTCTCCTCTCAAACCCGAATTGCCCTCTCTTTTTCTTTCTTTCTTGCTTTGTGTTTTCTTGAAGGTTCTTGATAATTATCCAATTATATATGATATATATCCTTTTAAGAGTCATGTGCTATGCACATGACATCAAAATAATGGGTTTGGGCCATGGCTAAGGCCGGCCACCCTCCATTCTTTGGGCCTAAATTTTGTGTTGTATTTTCCTTGGCCCAATTCATAAAACGTCCCGTTTTGTAATTCCCGAAACTAATTTCCCAAATTCCAAATTTATTCTCGGCCTTCCCCGATGTCTTAACATTAAAGATTCCCCAACCAACATAGTCATATTCACTAAAATTAAATTATGTCCTTATAACACACAAGTCGTAATTATTCCTCGATTTCCAATTATACGAAAACACGGGACATAACATTCTCCCCCCCTTTAGAACATTCGTCCTCGAATGTTGAATCGACCTTATGGGGCGTCATACTGCTCCGGGAGGGTTCTCTTTATAGTTGTCCTTTTTTTGATTTTTCCGACACGGCTCCTCTACTAACTTTAGGGGGGTAAATTTTTCACATCACTGATTCAAATGCCTTCATAATACATTTTCTCATACCCCACGTAATCATCGAACCATAAGATATATTCTTATAACAAACGAACGCTTTCCAGACATCCTAGTATCATTCCTTATTGCACTGCTGAGTTCCCTACCACATTATCGTAACCCCTCTTCATACCAGACACTTCATGCCAAACAGATTCAGAACTAGGGCCAGACGCGTATAAGCATATCGGACGGATTCATAGTCAACATCAGAGGTACGGAAGTATATTAGACAAATCTGAGATCGGAGTCAGACGTACGAAGGCGTATCAGACAGATTCGTAATCAAAATCAAATGTACAGAATTGTATCATACAGAGTCGTGACCAGACAGACCGAAATGTATCAAACATACGCGTGATCAAAATCAAACGCACAGAAACATATCAGACGAATTTATATCCAGAGTCAGACATACAGAGGTGTGCCAGACAGAAACGTATCCAGAATCAGACGCACAAAGATTCATCAGACGGGAACATAATCGAGCTCAGAAATACAGAGGCGTACTAGACAGAGCCTTATCGGAATCGGGAGTGCAGAAGCACAACAGATAGAATGTCGAATTAGAATCAGATCGCTCCTATTAAGGCTCCAATAATTCACGAGAAATTTCCCCTTTATTTGCAAACTTATTCACCAAGTTGTCACACAAATCGTTTTGCGTGTCGCGTATAGACTCTTTCAAAGGTTCCACTTATTCACACTGCTTACCTTTCATCTTTCCTACCCTCCATACTCATTTTCTCTTTCAGACATCGTCATTCCAAACTGAGTTATAATGTACTTAGGGATTTTCCATCCCTTGACAACTTTCGGATCGTCGCCCCCCGCTTCGCTTCATGTATTCGGTTTAGTAAAACCTTCCGTCTATCATAACATTAGTTGCCGGGTCTCGGCTCTTAACCCACATGGGCACCAAACGAAAATCATACATACACACATACACATACACACACACACATACACATACATTTACTCATATCTTACTGGCGGGCGTCTCTAACCGTTATTCGAATTCGCTCAATTCCCCGAGCGATGTTGTACCTTTTCTTTTTTGCCCATTTAGTCCGCCTCGTTTTGCGTGACTCCCAAAAGGGCACCAATTCCTCCACACACATTCTATTTACCTGTTGGTTACCCCAAATTTCCATTTATACTTATCGCACTCTCACTTATGAAAAACTTTACATTACTTCCCAGGGGGTCACCCATCCTAGAATTGCTCTGGCTTGAGCACGCTTAACCCCGGAACTTTCATGCATTTTGACGCGTTAGGGCTGATATAATTTCGTCGATTGCCCCGCACGGCCTTTGTCACGTAATTTTAGGGCAGATCGGGGTCTTAGCAAATTTTCAAAAAAATTTTGTAGCGGGTCCCACCCCCGGTTAATTCGTACCATTACCATGTCGCCCTTCTGAATCTTAAACATTCACTTTCATACACATATACATATGATTACGGGTAACCCACGGATTTAAGTCTTCGTCCCACGAATTCCGCCTCCAAATAGTCGGTGGAATCTGATAAAAATATCACCGTAAGGTGTTCTCCGGCCACCGACCGAGGAAAACTAAAGTCCGACAAGTATCGCGGGACCTTTTTGTACTTAGTCTACATATTTACTTCCATATTTCTGGAAAACTTTGGGCAGAGATTCCTCTGTTTTTCTTACTATCCAAAACCTGTACACCAGAAAATACCAATCATGCCTCACAGGGCCAACTCATATACACATACATACATATCATATCATGTCGTATCGCAGCCACACGTGGCTGATGACTTCAAATAAGAATTATAACGTCGTCGACACTTACCACACGTGCCCAACTCAAACAGCATCGGAGGCACTTTCCTGTTTACTTTCATCCGGGATTTCCAGACTCACACTGACGGTGGGGACATCTCAGTCGCCCTTGCCTTGGGTCACTAGGTCTCTAATCCTTTTAAATTTCCGTTATCGTCATTGAACAACGTTTTACAGATATCATACACATATCGAAAATTCTAGGAAACTTATATGTTTATACTTATCAATCTCGAGTCTAACCTGGGGAGCTGCCGTGGGAACTGTGTCCCTCATCCTCGTCGTCCGACTGGCCCCCACTATTTCCTGCATCTGAATCGGAGGAGTGTAGGTAGCCTGGCAATTCCTGGTTCACCGACGGCCAGGACAAAGGGCTGGAATAGGGCGTAACACTCTCTGGGGAAGCCTGTCTAACATACTGCTCCACTACCGGAGCTGCTGGCACATCCTCGGGAATCTCCTCCTCCGGCGTCCTAGAGGAATGCTCGAGTGGCTCAGCCTCGGGGCTATCCTCCTCCCTAGGAGCAAGAAACTCTGGAGGTATCGTCGCTGGGTCCTCCGAAGGGTCGGTGTCATAACTGTCTTCCCTGGGAGCCTCTGCTCCGGGGATCAAAAACTCTGGAGGAATTGTCTCTGGATCCTCCGAAGGGTCGGTCTCAATCGAGTAGCTGGGGATCTGTCTACTCGGTCCTGGTGATGTCCTAGGGGCCTTATTAGCACCCTCAACCCCATCATCTGAAGCGCTCCTCTTCATTATTTATCAACCTACAATCACCTGCAGGAAGAGGGTCAGAAACAATTTTTTTTCCCAAATACCGACACTTCTGCTCTTTGGAGCCCCGCTGTAGATACAGCAATTCGTAGGGGAGAATCATCCTAATCATACAGCTTTATAGCACGATCTAAGAATCCAAAGAAGGGTAACATCCTAAATGCCCTGTAGCTTCCTGTTTATAGATGTGGTGCACAACACATCGATAAACAAGACTCTACGAGACACGGCCTGTAGACATTCCGAGGACAAACTGCTCTGATACCACTTTTGTCACGACCCAGCCCCGTGGGCCGCGACTGGCACCCTATCTGGGTACCCAGACCAAATCGCATATTTATTTACCAAATCCGAGCATATTCCAAAAATTCATAAAAGTCATATCAAACTGAATCTTTATCAAATATGTCTTAAGCGGTCGCACAAATCAAAATGCCATATCAAATACAAACTGAGCGGCGGAATAGACATCGTCGGTCGAAAGTGCAAACATAAGCATAAGGGCCATTTAGGGCCATCAAAACAAACGGACCGCTTTAAGACCAGAGAACAAAATCAAACAAACATATATAGGACCCTCGCCCCACATATATGACTACAGGCCTCTACGAACTCAAAACAAAGACATATGGCGAGACAGGGCCTCGCCGTACCCAAATCGTCAAATATACAGAGCATATACATAGCAAAAGGAGTCTGTACCAAAAGTGGACTCCGGATCAGAAGGAGTACTCCAAAATAGCAGAAAGTGAAGCCTACAGTGAAGGATCACCAATGTCTGTACCTGCGGGCATGAAACGCAGCCCCCGAAGAAAGGGGGTTAGTACGAAATATGTACTGAGTATGTAAAGCACGGAGTACAGAAATATGGATCAAAACTGAAAGCAAATCAGATAACAAAGTGGAGTACAAATCGGGATGTCAAAATCCGTATCAAAATCATATACGTATACATAATGCAAACGAAATCATGCAAACGCTTAGGAACGTGGTCGCCACTCCGACGCTGGCGCCACACACAGCATAACACCAGAAGGTTTCAAATCTCCGTATCGCCGAACACAAACACAAACATAGGTGAGCGTATCGCATCACGAGCCATATCACAGCATAACTCCAAACGGAACCCGGCCCTATGGCGAAGCCTCGGGAACCGTAACACAGCATACGGCCGAATTATTGTAAGGCGCACGAATCATAACCAGCCCGGGAACCGGTGAACGAAGTCATAATAAGGCACGAGCGGAGTCGTGAGCAAACAAATGCAATTCATATTTCAAAATAGCCTTTCAAAACTTAGTAGTCTCATAAGTCATTTCATAGTACAAAATAATCGAATACTTAGTCGATACACAGTTTCATTTCACAAAACGTTTCCAAAGTAGTACGTATAGCTCAAAACGTAACTTAGCGTATCGTAATATTCAAACACATCCCGTAGGAGGAAGTTCCAAAATCGAAGGTATCATTTCAAACTTTACTCAAAAGGACAGCCCAATGAGACAAATAGGGCGTCTCGGGGTTAGCGGGCCCACCTCGAGTCGAATTGAGGTGGCAAACATAATTTACGAACATTTAGGGGCCAAAAGTTCATACATAATCATTTCTAAGTTACCCGACCACATTTCGATAGGTTTCGGACGATTGGTGGCATTCTAGCCAAAATAGAGCCCTTAGGCTTCAATTGAATTGAATGAATAGTAACTTTTATGTGGATCGGGTGTCGAGGAGCAGAAATGCTCCGGAGGTTCCAATATTCACCTAGCATACTAAGACATGCCAAACGAAGAAGTGGGAAGCTTTACATACCTTACAGACGTCGTATGCTCTCCTAAAAGTCAAGTCCCGTTTCGTCTGAAATCTGCAAGTGGTCAAAGTTACCAATTGAGATTCTTAGGCTTAAAAATGCCATTAACTTCATTTTTGTCTACCGAAATTTCGGCAGCATTTCCCCTATAAATCTAACACCCCCGAGACTTAGCTCGGCTCCAAATACATCAACAACAACAGCCCACACATCATCAAACAACACAAATCATAATCAAACCACTCTAGCTTCAAAGTTCTACCTTATTACCTAAGTTGGCAACTTTTCATTCAAACTTCCAAAACTCCAAATCTATATCCATATTATTGTATTCATTCACTCATTCAAGATTATTCAATCACATTCCAAATATATTCCAAGCCATATACGAAATTGCCCAAGATTCATTACTTTCCATAATTCTTTCAAAACATCAAAACTTACAACGAACGTTCTATCTTGCGTCGTTCATTCCGAATTCACTAACAACAACATCAATTTACATCCTATGATCTTACTTTCACAATTATACAAAAACTATATAAATTCGCATAATTTCCCATAATGACATACAACCAAGTTCAATGCCATAATTCTTCCAACACTTCCAAATCAATGCAAACTTACATCATTTAAATTATAAGGATCATAACCATACAACTAACATATCAAACAAAACAATTTATCACCATTCCAACTTCTTCCATAGCCACGGCCAACATTCATTTTTTTCCAATTCCACCCAATTCAATCAACTTTCATTTCTAATACAATTTCTACCATCACATACTAGATTCTAACATGAATTCAAGCCACCAAAACCATGCAATATACATGCTTACCTACGGCTAACACACACTTAGTCCCAACACACAAAATTTCCATGTTTTCCATTCATTCACACATACTACAACATACATATACCATTCATAACATAACAAAAGCATGAAATCCTCACCTTTCTTCAAGTCCTTCACTTGGAGATAAGAATTGTTTTCTTCCCACAACACTTATATCAACTTGTAGAGGGCTTTGCACTTGATAATAATTTCACAAGAGATGAACTTTTAAACTAAGGAATTGGCTCCAAAAATTTTTTCTTTCTTTTCTTTCTTTTCTCCTCTCAAACCCGAATTGCCCTCTCTTTTTCTTTCTTTCTTGCTTTGTGTTTTCTTGAAGGTTCTTGATAATTATCCAATTATATATGATATATATCCTTTTAAGAGTCATGTGCTATGCACATGACATCAAAATAATGGGTTTGGGCCATGGCTAAGGCCGGCCACCCTCCATTCTTTGGGCCTAAATTTTGTGTTGTATTTTCCTTGGCCCAATTCATAAAACGTCCCGTTTTGTAATTCCCGAAACTAATTTCCCAAATTCCAAATTTATTCTCGGCCTTCCCCGATGTCTTAACATTAAAGATTCCCCAACCAACATAGTCATATTCACTAAAATTAAATTATGTCCTTATAACACACAAGTCGTAATTATTCCTCGATTTCCAATTATACGAAAACACGGGACATAACATCCTAGCCCCGCTCTGAAAAAGATCATTTCCTTTCTTCAGGCGAAGAAACTAGTCAACAAGGGGTGTTTAGCCTATCTGGCTCATGTGCGTGACACTACTGTTGCATCTCCACCCCTTGAGTCCATTCCTATTATGAACGAGTTCGCGAATGTATTCCTGTGTGATCTGTTGGGTATTCCACCCGATCGTGATATTGACTTAGATCCCAATACTCGCCCTATTTCTATTCCGCCATATCGGATGGCACCGGCTGAGTTGAGAGAGCCTAAGTGTTACACCTTGCACTTTCAGAGAATGAGCATGCTACATATTTTACTGTATTAATGGAGTAACAGACACGTCCCATGAAGTTTTGAAAGGTACAAGCCATGGGAGTACGTAACAATGAAGTAAAGGATGAATTACGATCTCGTAAGTCATAACCGAGAAGGAAAACCTTGGAACCAAAGGATATGACCATTATCAAGTATTATTAATGATAAATATCATGCATGGAGAGTTTTGGAAGATTCCGGGACCAAGCAAATCGAAGAAACTAAGTTTAACCAAAATTTGGAAAAAGTTGGCAAAAATTTTGGACAAAAATTTTGGGTCAACTTTGGAGGGGTATATCTCCTAGTATATTAGGAGTTTTGAAGTGAAACAAAATCCTAAAGTAAAGTTTGTCGAATGTAGTTTCCAATGCAACAAACCGTTCATCTAAACGACATCGGAGTAAGGAGTTATGGCCATTTTAAGATAACCCTCAAATAGCTTCCGCGGGTCTCACTTGGGAAAGTCGGTGGAACCGACTTTCAAGGGGTATAAAAACCCCCCATCAACCCCAGTTTTTCATCATTTTACACTCTTATGAGTCCTAGAAGCCTCCTAACACGTCCCCCAAACATTTATAGCCATTAAATGAAGAATTTAACAAGATTACACTAAACTAGTGCATGAAAGGTGATTGTTCTTGCTTCTACTTGATGTTGTGGTGAGTTTGGTCTTGAAGAAAGTTGGTGTGGCTAAAGTTATTCAAGTATAAGGTATGTTCTTCTTCCTATCTCTTATGTTGAGTTGATTTGAAGGTTTAGCAAGTCTTAAAAGTGAAAATATTTATGGAGGAAAAGTCATAAAGTGTTGTGTTATAGTTGTTGAGTTTGTGGACTGCTTTGAGCATGTTGTAGCCGTGTTGTTGGGTTGATTTCCATGTATATGGATAGTATCTAATGTTGTTGGTGTGTTGATGAGATTATGCTCCTTGATTGGGAAGAAAGGAAGGGTACATTATTGTTGTATAAATTTTCTTGAATGTAGATTTACGAACTTGGAAGGATAAGAGTTAAGTAGTAGGAGACCAAAAAGGTATGTAATGCTAAACCCTTTCTTTCTGAAGGCATGATTCTTTTCTTATGAATCCATACATATGTTCCATAATATCCTTATCTCCAAAAAGCTAGAAGTTCATGATTCTCAAAGTTCTTATGATGCTAAAGATTGATGTTTTCTGTGATAAAAACGATGATTTTGATGATTCCATTTGTGGAGATTTCAAAGCTTATGGTCTTGATGCTATTATGAGATTATTGAGTTTATTTCGGGAATTTCTTGATTTCCTTCATTATTGTTGATCTCACCTTATAATAATTGTTCCTTCAAGGTGAGATATAGCGATGATGATTGCTCCATAATATAAATCGGAGATTACCGACCTTACGTCACTCCGCTAAAGTAGTAGCTTTTATTTGAACTCTCATGCATGCTAGGAGTATAATATATGTATATAGCTATTTGGTGATATTACCGAGTTTTATTATTTCATTGTGCTTATGCATTGCACTCATTCTCATTATTTATGCATATATATAAGGCACAGTTGACAGGGGGTGAAGCTGTGGCCTATGTTGTGGCGTTTATGTATATATATAAGGCACAGTTTGCAGGGGATGAAGTTATGGCCTATGTTGTGGCGTTTATGTATATATATAAGGCATAGTTGAAAGGGGATGAAGTTGTGGCCTATGTTGTGGCGTTTATGTATAAATATAAGGCACATTTGACAAGAGGTGACAATGTCGCCTATATTGTGGCGTTTATATATATATATATATATTTGTTTTGTGATCTACAGTCATGCGGATTCATCAAGATTCACAGATTCATTGGCATGTCTCAGATGTTTTTCCATTATTCTTATGTACATGCTAACCTTATGCCTTACATACTTAGTACGTTATTTGTACTGACGTCCTTTCTTGTGAACGTTGCGCTCATGCTCGCAGGTAGACAAATAGACGAACCAGTCCCTTAGGAGCTTCATCAGCGGAGTATCAAAAGAGCTCCAGTTGCTTCGGAGCTGCAGATTATTGGTATTACTATTTTGTACATATACTTGGGCATGGCGGAGTCCTGCCCCATCTTTATGGATTCCTGTATTCTATATAGAGGCTTGTAGACAGATATGTGTAGTTAGAAGTCCCGTATCATCATCAGTTCATATTGTTGTATTATATTAAGGTAGCCTTGTTGGCCTATATTTATGGACATAATTACTGATGGTTATACAGCGATGTGTCCTTATCTTGTGATATATACCCTTACAGATTATGATAATCATGAGCTGTCCTTGTGGTCCACCTAGAAATGATTATGAGATATATGTTCGGAGGTGCTTGGTAGGTTAGCTCCGGGTGCCCGTCATGGCGCTCTGGTTGGGTCGTGACAAAAGTGGTATCAGAGCAGTTCGTTCTAGGGTATGTCTATGAGTCATGTCTAGTAGAATCCTGTTTATGGGTGTGAAGTGCTCCACACTTATAAACAAGAGGCTGCAGAGCATTTAGGAATGATTGACCCTTCTTTCTCATCTTAGATCGTGTCGTAGAGCTAAATTATAGGATGCGATGTCCTTGATTCTAACCCTAAATGTTTTGATTATGGTTAAGCAGTTGATTATGTCGCTATGAAATAATTGATGAGAATTGAAGTTGTGACTCCAAAAGGTATGTTTCCTGCCTTATTGATATTGATAAGCTTTGATATAAGAACATAAGCTAAATGTTATGGGTATTAGATGTGTTTTCTGGGCTGTGTGCAGGAAGAGGCCGCAAGAAGTATAGAGGAAACTCTACTGAAATTTTTACAAATTGGATTGTTTGAATGTCTAGGCTATAGAGAAAGAATGAAGGGATAATGTGACAATCGGATGTTTGGTAAGTCATGATTGAATGGACCATTATGAGACACTGTCATTTTTTTTAAGAAACCTGGCCACGAGAGTTGCCTTTTGTTTAATTTAAAATGAAACGAAAAGGTCTGTGCAAAATATATAGAAAGCACGACCCTATTTTCTAGAAAGAGAAAGAAATTCATAACCATATTTTCTAGAAAGAGAAAGAAATGTCCTAAAATCAAAAGCCCTAAAAAGGAAAGTGAAAATTACAATCTGGAGGTCATAATCGGTCTTCAATCTTCCAGCTGCTTAGAATCGTCAAATTTGGAGCTTTCAGTTGAAGATTAAGCTTGGAATTGAGTTCTCCAGTCATTATTCTTGAAGATTCAGCTGAAAGTCAATGCCCGTACCTTGTGATGTGAGTTGTTTTCCATCTGGTTTCATCAATCTCGCTGAATTCTTTGTTATTCCGCATATGAACTCTTTCAAAAATGTGTAGTTACTCCTGTACCAATGGTGTTGTTTTGTTCTTAGCTGTTCTTGTTTCTTTGCCACCATGTGAGTGATTATTTGTTGATATTGCTTCTCCCCGTGTTGGTCTCGTTGTATATGATGTGGAAAAAGGATCATCTTTGCTTTCCATTGGTTGTTTGTTGATTTTGCCTGTTTCGTACTTGCATCTTTCTGTTCCCGCTTCTTATTAGTTCCATCTAGCATATGTTTGATAGGATGATCACCAATAGGCACTAATACCACCCATCTAACAATTACTAGTTGAAATAAAAGGATGCAAGCTACAGAAAAAATTTTCCTTCGTTGTATTAGCTGCTTCCTATTTCCCTAGTTGTTGTATACTGCATGTGCATCCTTAATGTATATGATTCCTACAAAATGAAAGAACCAGTTAGTATAAAACATCTTTATGCCCTTCTCCTAGAGGATTTGGGCATAAAGATTCCAGTCCATCTTTCCGTACTATTCTTTCATTTGCATAATCTTCTTCTTAGATAGGGAAATTGCAATTTATCATTGTTCAACAATCTCCTCCCATCCTCTTCCATCTGCTGAAAAGAGGTAATACTTTGTCTCCCCTGATCTAGAGCGCTATTTGCAAAGTAGTCAGCCAATCTATTCCCTTCCCTTAGAATATGAATCACTATGACCCTCATGTTGCCCATGAGCTCCCAAATTTCCTCTATTTGAGTCACTATCTGCCAGGGTATCTCCTAGGTTTTATGAATCACCTTTTCCATCAAAAGAGAGTCTGTCTCTATAATGACCTGCTTTACCTGTGACTCTCTTAAGTATCTTAAAGCCTGTAAGATGGCCATGGCTTCAACTTGTGTATTAGTACTAAGTGCATCCTCCATTTCATCTACATGAGCCTGTAAAAGATCTCCTGAGCTATTTCTCACACAAAAACCCCATGAACTCCTTCCTGGATTACCCCTAGAGGCACCATATGTGTTGCATTTGAGCCATCCCTCCTCAGGGAATTTTCACATTACCTGCTTGATTTTAACCTTAGGAGTGTAGGCTTGTAACACTGTTACCAGAACCTTCCATTTATATGAAGCATACCTAAAGTTGCTTCTTCTTACCTTCATGAATTGAACAATAGTATGCATGATCTGGTACATAAGCTTTACATGAGACATCTTTCCTCCATGTTTAATAGCATTCCTTCTCTTCCATAATTCCCAAATATTAATTGTTGGAGTAGCTTTAAAAATGTACCTTACATGTGGGTTCACTGGGGCTTCCCACCAAAGATTGATAACTTGAGTAAGTTGTAACCCCTGTATATTTAATCCCACTGTTCTACTGATTCCATATAAATTGAGCTGCTGGTGATTTTAAGAACACATGTTCAAAGTTTTCAGTCTCCGTGGCTTGACAATAGAAGCATCTTGAGGGAAACCGAATACCCCACTTCTTCACCACACCATCTAAGGGGACTTTGAAATTTTGATAGGAAGCCCTTTTATCCACATGTTATTATATAAAAGGCTAGTCTCCTTTCTCTGTCGCACAAATTGGTAAGCAGAACCAACTGTGAATTTGCGTCTAGCTTCTATCTTCCAGAAAGGTTTATCAGTTGCATCATGATGAACTGGAGCTGCTACATTGTTTAGAACATGATCCAAAATTTCATTAGGAAGCAAATCCCTTAGCATATCTTAATTCCATCTCCCTGTATCCACTGCCTCATGTACTTGCACCACTGTTCTATCACAAGAAAAACTAGTACCAGTAGTATGATACAATGCACCTAATCCAGTCCAGTTATCTAGCCAAAAGTGAGATTGCCCCTGTTTTAGTTGCCACCAAATCTCATGCTCCACCATATCCCTTGCTTGTAGCATCTTCTTCCAAACATAAGTACCTCTCTTCCATCCTAGCAAAACAGCATGTTCCTTCTCCAAGTACTTATTGCTTAAGTACGTTCTCCATAAGGACTGTTTTGTTCTAAAATTCCACCAAAGTTTAGAAAAAAGAGCTTTAGAAACATCTTGTAAGATTCTAAACCCTAGACCTCTTTCTTCATACAGATGACATAACACAGCCCAAGAAGTCCAGTGCTTACTGGAATTTCCTACAGAGTGACTCCAGAAAAATTAAGCAAACATCCTGTGTAAGTTAGCTAAAACCCCAGCAGGTGGATCATAAGCTGATAAAATATGAATGGGCATTCTCTGTAGGACATTCTTTATCAAAGTGATTCTGCCTCCAATAGAAAGCAATTTTTTGGTCCATGAGAACAACCTATTACTTACTTTGTCAGTAATCTCTTTATAATGCTCAATCTTCCTTCTGCTATAATAAATTGGCACCCCTAAGTATGTGAACGGGAAATCTTTCCTAGGAATCTGTTACACCTCGAAAATTTCCAATCTAGTACAGTGAATAGACTAACGAAGGATACGAGTATATGATGTTTTAATAAGAATGGAACGACGTTTGACAACCCTAAGTAAGATTTCAAAGGCAATTGCAATAAGAGATAGTTTATGCTCCATAATGACCAATTATAGGTTCTGAAGCCGTGAAAGTTACAGATTTGCACTTCGGCCCAGTCGATTGTAAAATGAAATACGGACAGTAAAGTAGTTTACGGGCCGTAAACTTCCATGTCGTATTTCAACTTCCAAAACTTTGACTTTTTGTCAAATGCTGGAATGGTTAAAGACGACTTGAAATACGGACCGTAAACTGGAATACGGACCGTAAACTGAGTTCGTAAATCACTATGTCCTTAGCCTGACTTTCTGGTTCTGTTATGCTCAAATACGTCCATGAAATACAACCCGTATTTTAGTATACAGACCATAAACTGGGTTTACGACCACTGTGCACTTCAACTACTGTTCATTTCGGATCAGATTTTAAGTCATTAAAAAGGAGACCCAAGCTCATTAATTCATTTCATTTCGACGTTACTTCTCTCTGGAAACCTCTAGAATATTCTCCACTCTTCATCTACAAGAAGACAAAGGAAATCAAAGATAAATATCAAGAATCCAAGTGAACCAAGTGTGGGAAACTCATCAAAGTTCATCCAAGTTAAGAAATTTCAAGAGAAGTAAACTAGGGTTTCGGTGCAAGAAGAGTAATACCACTCAAGGATTCTTCCTACAACATCTAAGGTAAGTTTTATGGCTTTTACATGTTATTTAGGGTATGGAAGAGTTGAAACACTTGGATTATAGAAGGATGTAAGAAATGGGTCATGAAAGTGTGAATAGTAGCATTGTTGAGTAAAGGTTTGAATTGAACCATGATCATTGATAAATTGTGATTATAAAAATTTTATGAATGACATTTAGAACATGGAATGAGTATCCTACGTGAGAAAAATGCAACAATGAACCATGGCCATGATTATGGAGAAATGGAAGACGAATTGGGAAATACGGATATTGTAAACGAATGATGAGTGTTGTCTATCATATTGAGAATGTTGTTATGAACGTTTGAGAGTTGATATAGAATATGGGAAGAGTTGTATAAACGAAGGAAATATTGTCCAATTTTCTCTAGCATTAGTAAGCCGTTTTTATAATTATTAGCTAATGCCGATACGAATTCTTTTGAAGGTAGAACGTATGCACTAAAGGAGGACAAACAAGCGATACACTAGTAAACGTCAAAGGTATGTGAGACTAGTCCTTTCTTTCTAATGGCATGAATCATATAGCATGAATCTCTTTCCTCTTCACGAGTTCCTATATTCCAGAAAGCTAAAAACCTATGTCTATGAATAGCTATATATGATAAGAGACACGTTATGAGCCCTATAATGATGGTGATGAGTTAAAGTATAAAGATTCTAAAATGTATGATATGATGATCCTATAATGATAATGATGTATTTATTGCTCACACTCACCTTATGTGCTAGTTCCTTCAAGGTGAGGCAGAATGTCAAAGAATGCTCCATAATGAAGTCGGGGGATCACGACCTTACGTCACCCCGATAGAGTATAGTTGTCCTTGAGCCTTATGCATTTACTATGGTAAGCATACTATGATGAGCATATTATGTTGAGCATGTTATGATGATGATATAACACCGCGCCTATATGGCCGGGCAGTCACCGCTAAGGCGGGCAGCGTATACACTATGGCCAGATGGCATGGGCTGACACCACTAGTCAGCGGCATGAGATGATACCCCGGACGCGGGAGGCCTGGACGCAAGCTAATGTTATGATTATCACACTGATCCGATATGGACGGGCAGCTTATACATTTATGCATATATGATATGACGATGAGTATGAGTAAGACAACATGCATTATTTCTTTTATATTTGACAGTCAGATACATATGTCTCATATTGATATTTCCTTTATATCATTGTCTTATTTCATTGTTTATGCCTCTCATACTCAATACAATATTCGTACTGACATCCGTTTTCTTTGGACGCTGTGTTCATGCCCACAGGTAGACAGGGAGGAGAGCTCTACCAAGATCCGTAGTAGCTGTCAGCCGATTGAAAGCACTCCTTTGTTCTAGAGGTTCTTGATTATTCTTTTGTGTATATTCATGTATATGTATTTTTGGGAATGACGGGGTCTTGTCCCGTCCTTGTGTTTAGCACTCCAGTAGAGGCTCGTAGATACGCAGTGTGGGTTAGACGGTCTCACAAGATGCTATTATGTATATATATTATTTTGATGACCGAGAGGCATATGTAAATAAAAGTATTTATGTTTCCTACGATTTGAGTATAAATGTAATAAAAGAGCACTAAATGAGCATGATGAGGAATAGAACGAGCGATGCTCGGTGGTTAGCCCCGGGTACCCGTCGCGGTCCCTAGCTGGGTCATGACAGAATCCTTGTGAAAGTATTCACCAATGACACAGCCCCTTCTGATGCTCTCTCATGCATATACACTGCACTCTTTGACTTGTTGACCCTCTATCTACTGACCTTTTCATAATCAGTCATAGTCTTTATCACCAACTTCAAGAAATAATCATCTGGAGAGGTAAAAATGATAGTGTCATCTGCATATGCTATGTGATTGGTATAATGGCTCCATTTTGGCATTCCAAAACCCTTAAACTTCCCATCCTGATGAATGGCATTTAAAGCTCTTGACATGCATTCAGCAGCTAGAATAAATAATGTTGGTGAAAGAGGATCCCCCTGCTTCACCCCCCTTGTAGATTTAAAAAAACCCTGAGGCTGCCCATTAATAAGGATGGAATACCAATTATTAGAAATAATTCTAAATACCATATCAATCAACATTTCTCCAAAACCCATTTTCCTCAGCACTTTAGTCAGAAACAACCATGAAACTCTGTCATAAGCCTTTGTGATATCTAATTTGATAACCACATTAGCTGGTTTTCCCCTGATCTTAATATCATGCACAATTTCTTGTACCAATATGATATTTTCCACTATGCTCCCTCCTTTCACAAAACTAGCTTGTTGAGGTGAAATCAAAGCTGGAAGTAGCTTCACCAATATTTCATGAATAATTCTTGAAAAGATATTACTTGTAAAGTTGCTTAGACTTATAGGCCTCAGATCTGAGAAAGTCAGAATCTCTTTTTTCTTAGGTATTAAAACCAGATTAGTGCAAGTAATGTATCTAGGAAGATCATGACCACAGAAAAATGACTGGACCATCTGTACCATATCTTCATCTATTATTTCCCAAGCATGTTGAAAAAACTTCCCTATGAACCCATCGGGGCCTCCTGCACTGTCTATATTCAGCCCAAAAACTGGTGTTTCTACCTCTTCTACTTCTGGAATTTCATGAATCAATTGATTTAGTTCTGGAGTAACTAGCTGGGATATATGTTCTAGAATATCAAAATCTTTTGGAATATGATCCTCGACAAACTGGTCTTTATAGAATCTGATTGCTTCCTGAATGATATCTTCTTCTTGCTCAAGCCAGTTCCCATTAGAATTCTGGATCTTCCTTATTTGCAACTTTTTTTTTCCTTTTCCCAGTAATATGAGAATGAAAAATTTTGTATTCCTGTCTCTATCTTTGAACCACTGCATCCGAGCTTTTGGTTTCCAGAACTTCTCTTCCACTGCATAAAATCTGATGAGCTTTGCCTGAACTTTTTGTAACCTCTCCCTATTTGTATCAATAGGGTGTTGTTCAAATTCCATCTCGTGAACCTTGACCACCTCTTCCAAAGATGCAATTTGTTTGAAGATGTCTCCATATGTGTCTCTACTCCACTTAGCCGATGCCTTGCTGACTTGCTTCATTTTATTATGAACTTTGAAAAAGGGGTCTGGACCAAAGCTTCCTACCCAATTCTGCTTGACAACATCCATGAAAGTATTATGTTCCACCCAAAAATTAAGAAATCTGAAAGGTTTTTTAATAGTTCTGCAATCTTCCTTATAGTTAAGTAGAACAGGGGCATGATCAGATCCTTGTTTAATTAAATGCTCAATTTCCATATTTGGGAACTTGTTCACCATGGCCTGATTACCCAAACATCTATCAAGTCGTTTGAAAATGCAGGCTTCATCTGATCTACCATTCCACCAAGTAAATACTACCATTGATGCTTAGATCTGAAAGTAAGCACACATTCAAACTGTCACACCCTAATCCCATCATGGCATGATGGGCACCCAACTCTTACTTAGAGCTGAGTGAACCATTCACATAATGAAACTGAACATATAAAAAAAATTGGAAATATATTAAAGTACTTTCAGTCAAAAACCGAGTAAGTCAAACTGACATATTGGCCTACATGGTCGCTTTACTCAACACATGACATCTCAACAAACTAACCACAGGACACTGTCTGCAAAGTCTCTAAGAGTAAACACCTGAATCAAATGAGTCGGGACAGGGCCCCGACATACCCATACACACACATGATAACCATAATAACTCGGCACTGCTCCAGGAAGAAAATGGAGTTTGCCAATCCTAGCTGATAGCCAACCATCCTAGCTGAATACTTTTACCTACAAACAATCTAGGACTGTGTGGCATGAACACAGCGCCCCCAGGCAAAGGGTCGTCAGTACGAATAATGTACTGAGTATGTAGGGCATAAGAACATCAAGTACAGAAGAATCCTGAAAACCAGTCTCAATATTTGAATGCATCTGTGGCTAACATCTGAGAATATATGCGTAACTCTATATGACTGAAACTGACCCTGTGGCGTATGAAAGGCTTAGGTTATAATATAACTGATAATGATGTGGAACGTACAGCCCGATCCATATATAATATAATAGTACCGAGGAACATACTGCCCGATTCATATATAATTTAATTGTGCCGAGAAACGTACGGCCCGATCCATATTGTCACGACCCAACCCCATGGGCCATGACTGGTGCCCGAGCTGGACACTCATATACATACCTACTAGATATAGTCAAGCTAAATCTATGAACAATATGGAAACTTGCGAAAGAACTCCAAAGGTTCATAACGTCATCATATATATATCCAGATAAACCGTCTCCTGAGGAGTCCACTAATCAAATCATAAAATGATACGCAAGCCAACGAGGCTGCCACTACATATCAATGTCATATGCAAGCCGACAAGGCTGCCACTATAGACGAACATCATATCATAGCACATCGTAGAGACACAGCTGAACAGAACTTATACACAACCCACACATATGTCTACAGACCTCTAAGAGTATCAACAGTGAAATATGACGGGACAGGGCCCCGTCGTACCCCTGGATAAACATATATATACATATATCATAAGATCTGTACCAAAAGTCTAAACTCCGGAACAACGGAGCTCTCCAAGACAACTGAGTAGGAGTCCTAAGCTGAAGGGTTACCAAATCGACTATTTGTACCTGCGGGTATGAAACGCAGCCCCCCGAAGAAAGGGGGTCAGTACGGAATATGTACTGAGTATATAAAGCATGAAATACAGTAAAGAGAATCATACTGAAATAGAGATTACAAGAAACAAGTATGACTTTTAAAACATCAATACACTTGCCTTATGAAATGAAAATCATGCATATCAGCATCATATATCATATCCGGCCCATTATGGGACTCGGTGAATAAGGTCGTCACATACCATCCTTGGCGCCATAAACACATCATAACACCATCACATCATAATGCCATCACATCATAACACCATCGCATCATAACACCATCATATATATACCGTATCCCGGCACTCTAGTGAGGGACTCGGTGAACAATACAGTGAAACTGTGCACGAAAATGTATCCTGGCCCGGGACTCAGTGAAAGATATGTTGAGGCATACACGAGTAGAGTAGTGAGCAACCATATGCAAATTAAATCATATTTGAGACTCAATAGAATAATCAAAACGAACTATCATTTGAAAATCAAGACAATAGTCACATCAAATACCTTTCGAATGTCACTGTGGATTATATCAATATAGAACTTCTGGAATCATATACACGTATCAAGACATAATGAAATAGATTCTGGAAATCAAGAACATTAGCCATCCTAGTGGCTCTAAGAATAGGAACTTCTTTGGAATCATATACACATCGTCTGTTCGTTTCATAAAGATCATGTCAAAAATAAAGAAGGGTTAACTTTACATACCTGTTAAATGTTAATTGTAATCACGTTCGCTTCGTCGCCCCTTTAGCCTATTTAATATAAAAGTAACGCTATCGTTAGTAAACTATACTTCCTAGCTCATAAATCTGTAACCAGTCACCTATAGGATTCATTCTTTAACTTACACTTTCTTGATTAGGGTTTTCATTAGTTAAGGACTTAACGGAAATCGGGCAGCATTTCCCCTATATATTCACCTAACCCGAACATCCAATTTACCTCCTGTTATCACAGAAATACCAACAATGACAGTAATAGAGATATGCATATAAAACCCTTACAATTCAGCCCATAACAATTCTAACAATCAAACAACCCTTCTTAATCCTTTTCAACCCACAATTTCATATAACAACAATTTCGTACAATTTCTTACTTCCAATTTCATCCAATCCAATTTTAATCCTTCCATTACAACATCATTAATACAACTATACCAAAAAATAAGAAAATCTTACCTTAATTTACTCGGAGGAATTTCTACACCTATTTACTCCAATTTCACAATTTCTTCTTCCTCAATTCAATATCCAATGTTGCTATCAGCTCCTTGAACTTGTAATTCACTTGGAACTTGATCAAGATATGCAACAAAACAACTTTGTTCAACAACCATGGCTGGCCGAGAGGTTGGCAGCCATGGAAGTGTTCTTCTTCTCTTTTTTTTTCTAAGTTTTAATTTGTAAAATGAAATCAATTGCTAAATTGTTCATCACTCAATTGTATATATATAGTGCTCCTTATATTGACACATCCCCCCCCCCCCCCCCCCCCCGCTCTTAATGACTCACCAAATGATTTCTTGAATTATATATTTTTTTATTTCAGGTGGGGCCCATAAATAGTAATTAAATTAATTAATTTTAATTAATAATTAATCCTTACTTAATAATCTAATCATAAATAATTAGTCCCTAATTTCCAATAATATTTCTACACTAAATAAAATTTTTAAACAACTTGTGTACTAATTAAAATTGAAAATTAAAAGTTCCTATTTCATATCCGAAAATAATCCCGTCTTTAATTTAAGTCAATTAGCTTGCGAATAACTCGACGTATAGAAATACGAGATATAACATCCTTCCCCCCCTTTATAACATTCGTCCTCGAATGTTAAACTGGTCCTGAACTCCCAATACTTTTTCAAGTGTTCTCTTATTTAATTATGCCCTTCACATGCCTCTTTCATTGGTCGATTCGCTATAATTCACTATAACGCATTCCAGGTCTCTACATAGTCATTCCCGTAATAATTCCTCCTTCTGTTGCTTCTCGAGGTAATTATTCCACGTCGTTGTCCTTACTCTCCTCTTTATTTCGCAGTCGGTTGTCAGTTGTATTGCGAGCTGTTTTGCTGAAGTGTTACTCTTTCTCTTGTCTCACATTGTGCAGTTGTACTGTCACTGATTGATTCGGACTTGTATTCATGGTGCACTTAGTCATAACTCGACTCTTTCTTTTCCTATAGTTATTCCCTTAAGATGATATATCGTTCACTTCACTTCACCTTCTAATCTTTAAATAAGACCTTGTAATGCGCAGACATCCCTCATCGGTTTATTAGACTCTGCAATCCTTGGAGTATTTATACCTCTGGTAACGTATAGACCCTTCGTAACTTTACGAATAAAATGAAATTTTCCAAGGTGAAATTTTACTTCAATAACCTTATATTGCCCTGCTGTTCCAGCCTATATTCTGGAATCTTCAGCCTCCGGTATCGCTTCTTGACTTTCTTTTTAACTGTCATTTTGCTTTTAGCTCTTACTCTCGATCTTTAGAGTTGGCTACCCAGTAGCGCTGAAGTTCCCTCATTTTATAACTTCACATAGCCGCTCTGTCTTTTGTCAATTGGTATAACTCCGAAAAAGTTCTTGATTTGACATATAAATTCACTGTCTTCGAATAACCGGCTCGACCTGCTTGTCTCGTTTAAGCTATGTCACTATTTCTCTTAACCCAACTTGTAACATTTTAGGCATATTATCTCGTGTCGTTTCTTTATCTTTACTTTAAACTCTTCTATTGCCCCTTTACTTAAATTTGCTCTTAGTTCTCCTATCACGCATCATATTGCAATCTTTACAAGAGTATGTGTAGGTGCTCAAATCAGCCCGAGAAATACCTTAGCATCGTCTCGCCAGTCTTCATGCTTTACCTTGCATTCTCCTCTTGTATCTTACAATTGGTATCGGGGTAAATCTTCGGCTCAACCATGGTCATGTCCTATTTGCCCTTAGTACTAATTCTATCTTGGTAATTTGGCTCAAACCACCTTACGACTTTCCTTAATGTATCCAAAATATCACAATCACGTTGTTAGTACTGAATCCTTATTCTTTTTATCAAGTACTCACTTGGTCTCATTCTTAGCACACAAATATTCATAGGTTGCATAACTATTCTTGTACAACTTGTATAAGGTGTATCTAATCTTAGTCAGAGTCTTCCCTTTTCCTGGTCCATTCTGCTTTACATATCCGTACTAAAACTCGTTTGTAGCCTTTTTTGTCATACTCCTTTCCTTTCCCTTCTCCTTTGCTACTTATGTGTCACAATGTCATTAGCCAATAACTCCGCTGCCAACATCTTAACCTCTAATCCAGTATAGCCTTGCTATCTTTTATAATAACTTTTTAAATTACTCGTTACCATTCTCTTGTCGCATTCTCCCTTTTTATTAGCATATACTTTCTAATGTCATATTATCCAAGGTCCTTACAAATAATTCTCAGCACTGTCTCAAATACCATCTTGACTACTGTTCGTTTACCGCTGGCCCTCAGATCTTACCAACTTGTTTCAGCATGGGATCTCACTTGAAGTTTGAGTATCCATATTGGATATACTATAGTGTCAATTGTTTCCATTTTTACTTACTTTGCTTTCACCCGCTTCCCCCCTTTGGGGTTGTATTTATACCATATCCATGTCTTTTCTTTATCATTTATAACTTTGATTCCCCCCGTACGAAACCTCGACCAAATCACGAAGCGATGAGAACTCTCGATATATAGTACAAAATCTTATCTAATGGTTGGTACTCGAGTAATGTAATTAACGTAGCGATTTATCCAAAGCCACATTCCATTTATTCCGATCAGTAATTAGCTAGTGCTTATAGTCGTTTAAAATTCTCAATTAGGTAGCACTTATATTCTGATGATAAATGTCCCAAGCTTTCCTATAACACTATCTTTATCCCAATAGATATCATCTGTTTCTTCTAATAAATTCACAATACATCAGTTGTTTCGCAAATACACAATCCTTGTCCTTTAAGGATTTCACTATTTCCGAGGTGAAGTCACATACACGCAGTACTCTTTTATGCCTTATGCTCTTTCACCCTTATTGTATACCCAACGCTAACTTCTAACTTACTCAAAATCATATCAAATTCGTCTTAGTAGTGGTCTTGTCTTATCACCTTCTCGTCGTACTACACCTTAAGTTTGTAGCTATATATTTCCCTTTTATCCTATACTCATACTCAATTAATTACGTCTGTCTTGAGTGCTTCCTTTAGTATTCCTTTCATTTCTCCAGTCTATGTCCATCTTTTATTTTGTGCACGAGAAATCTCATGCTACTCCTGTATCCTTCGGAAAACACTACTTCTACATAACCCCTTTCTCACTTTCAAGGTATATTATGTTCATCCCTATTTGTTCTTATCATACCAGCCATTTCTGGCACTCATTCTGTCTCGTTGCTCATCTTCCTTTAGTTCGGTCTTTCACAATTTTGTCGCTTATATTACTCGTTTTCTTAGCTATACACGTCATAACACATCGCTACATTGTAATCCCACTCGCTTTCTTCTTATCTTCTTCTTTAAATTAACTCTTTCTCTCCCTGTGCTCGCTTTCACTTTCGTTACCACTTGATCTCTATTCTGAACTTTCCCTATAGGACTTTGTATGTTTTTTTTTAATTCGTTCTATATTTGCTTTTCCGTTTCACACTGATCACATTATATCCTTTAGTTACTTCCTCGCTATGCTTTACTCATTTCTATAACAATCCTTATGGTATTCACATTACATCCCGTTCGTAATCCAACCTACAACGTAACACTTCCTAACCTTATTCACGATTCTTACTATGTTTCAATTGCACTTTGTGGAGGCGTATTTAACCCTTCACCCTTTCTGATCAATCTTATCCTTAATATCTCACAAGATGTCTTTTCAATACCTTCATAATTTGTCATAATTCTTCCTCCTCCGTACTTTAATCTCAATCATACTATTACTCCTTTTAACTATAAACTCGTCGTAATTTATCCCTACTTATCGGTTCACTCGATACCTCAATAAAATGTTTTGTTAAGATTTGCCACGTTTTTCTAAATCATCCCTTAGTATCACAAGCCCTTCCGAATTATTCTAGCATTTCATCAACAACATATGAAACACATGATCATGGACAACCCTCAAGTTTGAGTTTTCCTTCCACAAATTCCATCTCCAATTAGTTGATTAAGAATTAATAAAATGTCACTATGAAGCATTCTCCAACCACCACCAGAAGAAAACTAGAATTCGACAAGCACCACAGGACTTCTAGTGCTTGATTCACATGGTTTACCTCCAGATTTATTCTTGAGTCGTGAACGAATCATTTAGTTCATAAACTACTTGTTGTATGCTCTGTATTCTTCCAATGAAATGAAACTTAATTGCTGGACGTTTTTGCCCTCCAATATGAGCTTTTCTAAGGTAAACATATGGCTGGAAAGTATTCTGGTCCGTTCAAATGAATTCCAAACTTTGTTGCTCATATATGCTTTTTCGAAATAAAATTTCCCAAGTAAGAATGGTGCCTCTTACGGACGACATGGAGGGTATCTCTTAAAGCTTTAATCCAACTTAATAAATTTACCATATCGATATCGACCTCATAATTACTATTACTATCAATTCAACCGTTAACTTTATTTCTCGAAGTCAGACGTACTTGTAACTTAGTTAAATCTTATCATCACTGTTGACATGACCTTTCAAGACATATCACGAACTTATATCTCATCCTCTCTTTTCTATTTTTGGGAAAATTTGGGCAGAGTTTCCTCTGTACTTCTTACTATCCCAAAACCTGCACGCAGGAAATACCAACAATGCCTCACAGGGCCAACATATATACGTATATCATATCATGTCATAGCCACAGAGGGCTCCAAATTTCAAGTAAAAAGTATAAAGGTGTCGAAACTCACCTCACATATCACACCTCGAGATGTACCTGATCCTTTAACGATCTGTCCTGTTATACCTTCCTATTACCTCCCCTTTCATTCTTCAACATTACATGTCAATCATACTTCAATATTCTTACCTTATCCGACCTGCATCTTTCGCACCATTGCTTACCTGTGTACTTTGTAACTTCCAATATCATCAGTCACTTTCTTCTGTCGATGCCGTTCTTCAGTTGAAATCAAGGGTTAGTAAAAGGGAATTTCATTTCCTATGGCTGGGCTCTATCGCACGATCTTAGATATGAAAGAAAGGTAACATCCTAAATGTCCTCTAGCTTCTTGTTTATAGATGTGGTGCATAACACACCGATAAACAAGACTCTACTAGACACGGTCTGTAGACACTCCGAGGATGAACTGCTCTGATACCACTTTTGTCACGACCCAACCCCATAGGCCATAACTAGTGCCCGAGTTGAACACTCATATACATACCTACTAGATATAGTCAAACTGAATCTATGAACAATATGGAAACTTGCGAAAGAACTCCAAAGGTTCATAACGTCATCATATATATATCCATATAAACCGTCTCCTGAGGAGTCCACTAATCAAATCATAAAATGATACGCAAGCCAACGAGGCTGCCACTACATATCAATGTCATATGCAAGCCGACAAGGCTGCCACTACAGACGAACATCATATCATAGCACATCGTAGAGACACAGCTGAACAGAACTTATACACAACCCACACATGTGTCTACAAACCTCTAAGAGTATCAACAGTGAAATATGACGGGACAGGGCCCCGTCGTACCCTTGGATAAACATATATATATATATACATATATCATAAGATCTGTACCAAAAGTCTAAACTCCGGAACAACGGAGCTCTCCAAGACAGCTGAGTTGGAGTCCTAAGCTGAAGGGTCACCAAACCGACTATCTGCGGGCATGAAACGCAGCCCCCCGAAGAAAGGGGGTCAGTACAGAATATGTACTGAGTGAGGGACTCGGTGAACAATGCAGTGAAACTGTGCACGAAAACGTATCCTGGTCCGGGACTCAGTGAAAGATATGTTGAGGCATGCATGAGTAGAGTAGTGAGCAACCATATGCAAATTAAATCATATTTGAGACTCAATAGAATAATCAAAACGAACTATCATTTGAAAATCAAGACAATAGTCACATCAAATACCTTCGAATGTCACTATGGATTATATCAAAGTAGAACTTCTGGAATTATATACACGTATCAAGACATAATGAAATAGCTTCTGGAAATCAAGAACATTAGCCATCCTAGTGGCTCTAAGAATAGGAACTTCTTTGGAATCATATGCACATCGTCTGTTCGTTTCATAAAGATCATGCCAAAAAGAAAGAAGGGTTAACTTTACATACCTGTTAAAGGTTAATCGTAATCACGTTCGCTTCGTCGCCCCTTTAGCCTATTTAATATAAAAGCAACGCTATCGTTAGTAAACTATACTTCCTAGCTCATAAATCTGTAACCAGTCGCCTATATGACTCATTCTTTAACTTATACTTTCTTGATTAGGGTTTTCATTAGTTAAGGACTTAACGGAAATCGGGCAGCATTTCCCCTATATATTCGCCTAACCCGAACTTCCAGTTTACCTCCTGTTATCACAGAAATACCAACAATGACAGTAATAGAGATATGCATATAAAACCCTTATAATTCAGCCCATAACAATTCTAACAATCCAACTGTTACACCTCGAAAAAGTCCCCGTACATGTACAATGAATAGACCAACGAAGGGTATGAGTGTGCGACGTTTTACTAAGTAGGGAATGACGATTCATGAATTTTTGGAAATAAGAAAGTTGTAGAATTTCAATTCAGCCAGTGGTCGTAAAACAGAATACGACCAGTAAAGTGATTTACGGACCGTTTACTGCCATCGTCCTCCAACGTTCCAAAAATTTCAACTTTCTGTCCAAAGTTTAAATGGTAAAATACGACCCAGTTTACGGACCGTAAACTGAAATACGGCCCGTAAACTGTGGTCGTAAACCATTATGACCTCCAGCAAACCTTTTTGTTTTTGATATGTTTAAATACGACCATGTTATACGGCCCGTAAACTAGTATACGGTCCGTAAACTGTGGTTTACGACCACTGTACACCCCGTCAACTGTTCATTAAAAATCAGATTTTGTGATTATTATAAGTGACTTTCTCATTCATTTTCATTCATATTTCATCTACAACCTTCAAGAACCCTCTAGAACTTATCCAAACATTTCATCCACAAAATTTAAGAGAATCAAAGGGAGATCAAGATCAACAACACCAAATCCATGAAACAAAGTGTGTGAAACTCAAGTGAAGTTCATCCAAACCGAGAAATTCCAAGGAAGGGAAAATAGGGTTTTGAGGAAGGAGGAAGAACTCCACTCTAGGCTTGTTCCACAACCATATAAGGTAATTTTTATGACTTTAGCATGTTGTTTAAGGTATTGGAAAGCTAAGATGCTTGAATTGTAGAAAGACATAGAACATGGGTCTTAAATGGGAGAATAGTGTCATAATTGAATAGTAGTTTAATGGAACCATAAACGTTGATGTGCCATGATTATGAATATGTTTTAAATGATTTTTAGACCAGGAAATAAGCATTATATATGAGAAAACGCGATAACAAACTACAACCATAAATGTGGAGAAAATAGAGAAAAATGGTGGATTTTTCTCAAAGTATATGAATGATGATTGTTGATACAATATTGTGAAGTGCTATTGTAAATGTTTGGGAGTTGATATAGACTATGAGAAAAGTAGTATAAATAAAGGAAGTGCTGCCCAATTTTCTCTAGAAATAGTGACGCATTCCCGTAGTCGATTAACTAACGTCAATACGAATTCTTTCGTGAAGGTAGCGACGTGACATTAAAGGAGAGAAAGTGAACGATAGCTTAGCTAAACGACAAAGTTATGTGAGGCTAGTCCTTTCTTTCTATGGCATGAATCCCATGATATGATTCTTCTTCCTCTCCATGATCCTCCTATATTCCGGAAAGTCAAGAGCCTAAGATCATGAATAGCTACATGAGTCAAAAGATATGATATGACATTCTCATAAGGTAAATGATGTCATTCCTTGTATACACTTACCTTATGTACAAATCCCTTCAAGGTGAGGCGGAATGTTCATAAATGTTCATAATGGAATCGAGGGTTCACGACCTTATTTTGAGGCGGAATGTACGATGAAAAGCATATTTTGATAAGCATATTATTATAAGTATTTTACGATGAGCATGTTATAATAATATTACACCGGGCCTAGTTGGCCGGGCAGTCACCGCGAAAGCGGGCAGCTTAGACGATACACCATAGCTAGTTGGCATGGGCAAACACTACTAGTGGGCGGCATGAGATGGTACCCCGGACGCGGGAGGCCTGGACGCGGGCTAATGTTACTGATTATCACACCGCACCTATATGGTCGGGCAGTTTATATATATATGATATGCATACATGAGATGATGATAAGCTTAAAGGTAAGTTAGCATGCATTACTTTTCATGTAATTCCAGTCAGGTACAGTTGCTCCATACTTGATGCCTCCCTTTTTTCCTTGATGCATTATTATTGTTAATGCCTCTCATACTCAGTACAATATTCGTACTGACGTCCGTTTTCTTTGGACGCTGTGTTCATGCCCACAGGTAGACAGGGAGGTGAGCTCGATCCAGATTCTTAGTAGCTGCCAGCTGATTGCGAGCACTCCATTGTCCGGAGGTGCTCATGATTATTCTCTTGGTATATGTATATTTTGGGCATGGTGGAGTCTTGCTCCACCTACATGTATAGTATGTCAGTAGAGGCTCGTAGATGCGCAGTGTGGGTAGATGGTCTCACGAGAGGCTTTTATGTATATGTATGTATTATTTTGATGGCCGAGAGGCTTATGTATATAAGAGTATTTTTATTTTCTCAAATGAAAAGATAATCTTCTTATGTCCTAAGCATGAATTGATAAAGGAGCATTAAATGGGTAAGGTGAGTAGCAGAACGAGTGGTGCTCGGTGGCTAGCCCCAGGTACCGGTCACGGCCTCTAGCTGGGTCGTGACACCAACAACCCTTCTTAATCCTTTTCAACCCACAATTTCATATAACAACAATTTCGTACAATTTCTTACTTCCAATTTCATCCAATCCAATTTTAATCCTTCCGTTACAACACCATTAATACAATTATACCACAAAATAAGAAAATCTTACCTTAATTTACTCGGAGGAATTTCTACACTTATTTACTCCAATTTCACAATTTCTTCTTCCTCAATTCAATATCCAATGTTGCTATCACCTCCTTGAACTTGTAATTCACTTGGAACTTGATCAAGATATGCAACAAAACAACTTTGCTCAACAACCATGGCTGGCCGAGAGGTTGGCAGCCATGGAAGTGTTCTTCTTCTCTTTTTTTTTTCTAAGTTTTAATTTGTAAAATGAAATCAATTGCTAAATTGTTCATCACTCAATTGTATATATATATATAGTGCTCCTTATATTGACACGTGCCCCCCCCCCCCCCCTAATGACTCACCAAATGATTTCTTGAATTATGTTTATTTTTTTTTAGTTTGGGTGGGGCCCACAAATAGTAATTAAATTAATTAATTTTAATTAATCATTAATCCTTACTTAACAATCTAATCGTAATTAATTAGTACCTAATTTCCAATAATATTTCTACACTAAATAAAAATTTAAAACAATTTGTGTACTAATTAAAATTGAAAATTAAAAGTTCCTATTTCATATCCGAAAATAATCCCGTCTTTAACTTAAGTCAATTAGCTTGCGAATAACTCGACGTATAGAAATACGGGATATAACACATATATATATAATAGTGCTGAGGAACGTACAGCCTGATCTATATATAATATAATAGTGTCAAGGAACGTACAGCCCGATCCATATATAATATAATTGTGCCGAGAAACGTACGACCCGATCCATATATATATAATAGTGCCGAGGAACGTGTGGCCCGATTCATATATAATATAATATATATATATATATATATATATATATGCATGTAAGACTCAGAAAATGATACTCTGAACTCCTCAGGTGACATAAGAAGCTAGTATGATAAGTCTCTGGGAGTTATGGACATAAAACATATGAGGCCAAGGATACAAATATCTCCACACTATCTTAGAATAGAGTCTTTGGTACTCGCTTGCTCACTGTGTTCGTTCATATGATAAGGATCATGCCAAAATGAAAGAAAGGGATAGCCTTAACATACCTTGAGTCGTCAATACGATCACACTACGAGCTCATCACAACTAATACGCCAATCCTATAACAAATGAATGCGTGCATAAACTTAGGCGACATAAGTGTATCATGTATATCAAGAGATAGTTCGGTTCTGAAATGAAACGGACAGCATTTCCCTTATTCTTTAACAACCAAAACTTAATCAACAAAGACAACAACAATAACTACAACCTCTTTTAATCCCTTTTGAATTCAAATCATCAACACCTACAAATATACACCAAGATAGTCCAATATGTCATACCCCGTATTTTTGTACGTTGGATTATTCGTAAGTTAATCGACGTAAGTTCAAGGACTTTTGAACCCGATTTTTAATAAGTGCACGATTTGTTGTAAATTATAATTAGTGTAGAAATATTATTGGAGATTAGGGATTAATTAACCATGATTATATTATTAAGTGGGGATTAGTTATTAATTATGATTAATTAGGTTAGTTAATTAGGCAATTAGGTGGGCCCCACCGAATTCTAATAAAAAAATTGAAAAAAAATACAAATTGATGATTCATTGTGATGGAGCACGTGTCCTATGGATTGAAACCATATATAAATCCATGTTGATGACTAATGTGGCTATTCATCTTTCATTTGCAAATTGTAGCTAAATTGAAAAAAAAAAAGAAAAAGAGGTGCAAAGCCATGGTTGCCAAGCTCTAGCTCTCGGCCATGGCAGCCCCTTTGTAAAAAAAAAAAAATCTTCTTTCTATTAAATTCCAAGGTATTTTACACGTCCAAGGAGGTGGTAGCAACATAAGGGATTGAATTGAGGAAGAGGAAATAGTGCAATTGGTGCAAGTGAGTGTAGAATTTGCTCCAATTAGATTAAGGTAAGACCTTCTCTTTTTATGGTATAATTGGATTAATGGTGTTGTAATGGAAATATTAAAATTGTATTAGACGAAATTGGGAGTAAGAAATTGCACGAATTCGTTGGTATTAGGAGTTGAGTTGAATTGGAGTTGTTTCGCTTTAATCGAGTTTAATTGTTGTTGGTGTCGCTGATTGTGTGATGAAAGTGAAGGAATTATGATAATTAAGGTTGTAGTTGTTATATGGAATTGTTGAAATATGAATTGGATTAAATGTTCATAAAGTAGTGGGTTGTTCTTGTCGAGTTGAAAGATTAAAAGTGTAGTTTTATGTTCATGTGTTGTTGTTCTTGTTGTTGTCGTGTTGTTGGTGATGTGGCTCCTAAATTTGGAGGAAAGAAGTGTATAATGTATCGTATACAAAGCGTATGTTGGTCTGTTTGGTGTATAATCTTAGATGTTAATGATTTGGATTGGAAAAGGTTTAAGAAAGGTTATTGGGTTGTTTGCGTTGTTTATGGGCTGGATTGTAAGGATTTAATATGAATATTTCTATTATTGTTGTTGTTGGTATTGCTGTGATAACAGGAGATTAATTGGAAGTTCGGGTTAGGCGAGTTATATAGAGGAAATGCTGCCCGATTTCCGTTAAGTTCTTAACTAACCAAAATCCTAATCAAGAAAGTATGAACTAAAGAATGATTCCTATAAGTGATTGGTTGTGGATTTATAGGCTAGAAAGTATAGTTTACTAACGATAGTGTTACTTTCATATTAAATAGGCTAAAGGGGCGACGAAGCGAACTTGGTTACGGTTAACCTATAACAGGTATGTAAAGCTAACCCTTCTTTCTTTTTGGCATGATCCATATGAAACAAACAGACGACAAATGTTTAACTCCAAAGAAGCTCCTATTCTTAGAGATACTAGGATGGTTAATGTTCTTGATTTCCAGAACCTATTTTATTATGTCTTGATACATGTCTATGATTCCAGCCGTCCTATTTTGATATAATCCATAGTGACATTCGAAGGGTACTTGATATGACTATTGTCTTGATTTTCAAATGATGGTTCATTTTGATTATTCTATTGAGTCTCAGATATGATTTAGTTTGCATATGGTTGCTCGCTACTCTGCTCGTGCATGCCTCAATATATCTTTCACTGAATCTCGGGCCAGAATACGTTTTCGTGCACAGTTTCACTGCATTGTTCACCGAGTCCCTTACTAGAGGGCCGGGATACAGTATGTATATCTATATGATGATATGATGATGTGATTATGGCACCATGGATGGCATGTGATGACTTCATTCACCGAGTCCCATAATGGGCCGGGTATGATATATGATATTGATATGCATGATTTACATTTCATAAGGCCAGTGTATTGGTATTTTGAATGTCATACTTGTCTCCTGTGATCTATATTTCAGTCATGATCCTCTTTATTGTATTTCATGCTTTATGTACTCAGTACATATCTCGTACTGACCCCGTTTCTCCGGGGGGCTGCGTTTCATGACCGCAGGTACAGATACTCGATTTGGTGATCCTCCAGCTTAGGATTTCTACTCAGCTGTCTTGGAGAGCTCCATTTTTCCGGAGCCTAGACTTTTGGTATAGATCTTCTGATGTATATATATGTTTATCCAGGGGTACGGCGGGGCCCTGTCCCGTTATATTTTACTATCGATACTCTTAGAGGTCTGTAGACATATGTGTGGGTTGTGTATAAGTTTGTTCAGCTGTGTCTATACGATGTGCTATGGATATGTTCGTCTATAATGGCAGCTTTGTCGGCTTGCGTATGGCATTGATCTGTAATGGCAGCCTCGTCGGCTTGTGTATGGTATAGATATGTAGTGGCAGCCTTGTCGGCTTGCGTATCATATTATGTTTTGCTTAGTTGTGACTCCTCAGGAGACAGGTTTTCTGGATATATATATATGATGACGTTATGAACCTTTGGAGTTCTTTTGCAAGTTTCCATGTTGTTCATAGATTCAGTTTGACTATATCTAACAGGTACGTATGTGAGTGTCCAGCTCGGGCACTAGTCATGGCCTATGGGGTTGGGTCGTGACAAAAGTGGTATTAGAGCAGTTCATCCTCGGAGTGTCTACAGACCGTGTCTATTAGAGTCTTGTTTATCGGTGTGTTGTGCACCACATCTATAAACAGGAAGCTACAGGACATTTAGGATATTATCTTTCCTTCTGTCTTAGATCGTGCGATAGAGCCAGAACCTAGGAAAGATTGTTTCTGACCTCTTTTCATGTAGGTAGGTGCAGATTGGCAAGAAATGAAAAGGTCAGCTTCAGATAGTGGGGGTGCTAAGAAGGCCCCTAGAGTAAGTTCAGGACCCCAGGCTCCAGGACCGAGCAGGAGGAGCCTCAGTTATTCTATCGAGACTGACCCCTCGAAGGACCCAGCGACAATTCCTCCAGAGTTTTTGATATCCAGGGAGGCAGTCCCCGAGGCCGTACCAGTTGCTCCTATGGATGGCAGAGCACCACGTTAGACCGGCTACCCCGGTAAGTGTTACAGATTACTCTAGCCCCCTATCCTGGTCGTCGGTAAACTAGGAGTTGCCCGGTTATCCACATTCCCCGGACTCAGATGAGGAAGATGATGAAGGCCAGACGAGTAGATGGTGGGCAGATGATGACGAGGAGCACACTCCACCTTATAGATCACCAGATCAGACTAGAGACCGATCAACTACAGGTATATGAGACTTTATTGAAATTTCCTATGTATGTGCATTTGCTATAGATTATTACCTAATAGCGGCGCGCGAAAATCAAAGGGACCGACAACCAAGTATTTATAAGTGACAGCGACCAAGGTGTTCCCATCGTCATGGGAATTTTGAAATCTAGGATGGAATGTAGTTATACATGCAGGTGAAGGTTGGATATCGAGGTTACATTATGAGAATTTGTATATACAGAATGGCAAACTGGCCATCATCAGGGTAAGTAATGGTAAGTATAATAGGAAAAATGGATTGAATGTGTATATATATTGTTGATAAGTTCAGTTATAAGGTGTGCACAGAAGAAGCTAAAGGGATCAGTAACGGTAAGTAGAATATATGTTAGATATAGTGTGAATGTTCCAGGTATGATTGAAACCTGCAGTTAAAGATTGAAAGGGAAAGTAAACAGGAAAGTATAACAGGTACAGTTGAGTTGGACATACGAGGTAAGTTATCATTTTCATACTGTTGTTGATATTGGGAGCCCTGTGTGGCTATGATATGATATGATATGATATGATATGATATATATGTATGTATGTTGGCCCTGTGAGGCATTGTTAGTATTTCCTGCGTGTAGGTTTTGGGATAGTAAGAAATACAGAGGAAACTCTGCCAAACTTTTCCTAGAAATAAAAAGAGAATGAGATATAGGCTCGTAAAAAGTCTTGAAAGGTCATGTCAACAGTAATGATAAGCTTTGACTAAGTTGCAAGTACGGCTGACTTCGAGAAAAAAGGTAACCGTTGAATTGATGGTAATAGTAATTATGAGGTCGATATTGATATGGTAAAAAGGAATGCTAGGACAATTTGGAAGGGCTTGTGATAATAAAAGATAATTTAGAAAGGGCTGGCAAATCTTAATAGGGTGTTATATTGAGGTGTCAACTGAATTGATCAGCAGGGATAAATTACGACGAGTTATAGTTAAAAGGAATAATAGTATGATTGAGACAAGAGTACGGAGGAGGAAGAATCGTGATGAATACGAATGTATTGATAAGACAGCTTATGAGGTATTAAGGCTAAGATTGACCAGAAAGGGAAAAAGGTTAAGAAGTGTTATACTATAGGATTGATTACGAACAAGATATAATGTGAATATAATAAGGATTGTTATGAAAATTAGTAAAGCCTAGCGAGGAACTGACTAAAAGATATGACGTGATCTATGTGACTAAAGTATACAGGCGAGCTATAGAACGAATAAGAAAGACTTATAAAGTTCTATAGGGAAAGTTCAAAATAAAGATTATGCGATAACGGAAGTGATAGCGAGCACAAGAGAAGAAGGAGTTAATTGAAAGAAGGAAATAAGAAAAAAGCGAGGTAACAGTGCAATAATAGGTTATGACATGTATGGCCAAGAAAACGAGTAATATAAGTGACAGAACTGTGAAAGACCAAACTATAGAAAAATGAGCAACGAGGTAGAATGAGTGCTAGAAAATGACTGGGATGATAAGAATAAATAGGGATGAAAAGAATATGTTTTGAAAGTGAGAAAGGGATTATGCAGAAGTCACCAGTCATTCGACTTCAAAGGGATTCTGAGTATTTGATAGTTGGTACTATTCTGAGAATCATTATGGCCAAGTTACTTCGGGTGTTAATGACGACCTTGAACTCAAGAATGACAAATGGTTCGGTAAGTTGGATTGTAAGTATGATCATTTTCTGGATTGTTTATATAACTTCTAAATGTTATGTTGATTGGCCGACGAAGGAAGTAGAGATTGTATCAACCTTAGGAATATGTGGTGTATTTCTAGCTAATCCTTACAAGAAGGATTCACATAAAAAAATTTAGACGGGTGTAGTGGAGGTTATTTGACGATAGAGAAATTAGGTGCGATGTCGGTTTATGTGTACGGAGAGAAGAGAGTAGGTGTACAAGTGAAGATAAAATATCACAAGGATCGATTCGGTTGCTACAGGAAAGTAAAGGATGAGAGGTTGATTATCTTAGACAAAGCGACAGGGTACAAGTACGGGTAAATATTTTTAAGTAAAGTTATATCGTCGGGATTCACAGTTAGGGCATAGAAAGATATTCTAGGAAGAGCTACAGATTTAGACACATGAAAGAAGAATATGAGAAACCAGAATAGCCCGAGGGAAATTAGGAGCATATGAGCTTTACAATTAGAATTCTCTGGCTAACTGAGCAAAAAGAGAGGGGAGATGCATTAGAGCCACTGATTTAGGACAAAATCAAATGGCAACGGGATATCTCAAAAGAAAAGGTGTTGAAAAACGATAAAAAGATAAGTCACGAGTGGCTATATTGAGCATTATGTACACCCTTATGATTGATGTTACGACATGTTAAAAGTATTGATTGTGCTGTATGCCAAAATTGATGTAGCAAGCGCTACAGAGAGAATCAAGATTGGGTTTTCTCGGGAATAAAGTCAGATAGCGGTAACGCGACCAAATATGTAAGTACGAGCATTAGGAAAAAGAAGGTTATGATATCATGAAGGGGAGAGAAACTTGGACAGGGAAAACGTATACCCATTGAGGATCATGTAATATATATATATATATATATATATATATATATATATATATATATTTGAGGAAAAGGTTAAGATGAAAGCAGGAAAGCAGACTATAGGATCAAATTTAAATAAATTAATGGGAATTAGAGTAATGTTGTAGTGACAAAGGAAAACAAATTGAAATTTTAAGACAATGGTTGTGTGAAAGATGCAAAGATGCGATCATAACGAAAACTGAGAAAATTCGTGATATATATGTATTTGTACAAGTTGTAGTATCATAAAGGAAGATGAATACTCGACCAAGGAAGAAAGGAAAGGGTGTACTTTGTGAGGATTTCATGATAAGAACAAGAATCGACAAAACACTAGAAGGACTATGATGCATAGTTGTGATGTAAACAAGTAGTTAAGAAGAATTGTGGGACAAAATGAGCTCAGCCAAAGAAAGGATGAGTAGTGGGGAATGGATGGTGTGGAATATCAACTTTTAATGTATAGTATATACATAAATCGAAATTGGGAAGCCATAGCAGGGATAATTTCAAGGATATTAAAAAGATAGTCGTGGAGAAAGACTAGGGCTAAAGGAGCGTGGTATAGTCGGACACTCCATAAGGGGTCTAATGAATTCTGAAGTCCCTATTAATTCATTAGCTTAGAAGGAATGCTAGTTATGAAAGGTAGAAGTGAAAAGAGAATAAAGAAGGCATCTGAACTGTATTCGATATGTACAAGCATTTTGATTTGATACAAGAACTCAACTAAAAAGGAAAATAAGTTAAACATGCGATAAAAAGAACTCTGGGATTATATGGTGTAGAGGAGTTAAAGGATCGCTAAGGTCGGCCAGATGACTATCAAGGACGGTTAACACTCAAAGGTTACAAGTATATGAGAACATCCTTTAAAAGGGGAAGAGCAAATTCAGTTCTAAGATGAGCTACAATATTCCGAAGCTGAAAAGAGGGAAATATATTGGATTGAAGGAGTCAAATTTCGAGATGAACTGATATGTCAAGAATGTGCTAAAGAAAAGTGAGAATGGATTAAATGCAGGTATATCATGAGACAAATATAGGAAGGAGAACAAGTTTCGCTAATGCGATATGTTGTATTCCGGACTATAACTCGAATCACTCGCGCTGAAGAAATTTTAGGTACATTTAGATATGCAGTAAAGTACTCCAATGAGAAGCAGAAGGAGTGACAAAGGCCGCATATGACCACGGATAGGTATGAGGGACAATAGGGATTACTAAAAAGAACTAATAGCACTAGAAGAGATGAAAGCTTTAAAAGAGGAATATTTATAGGAAGTTTAATAATCTTCAAAGGAAAGGAAGATAGTGTGCCTATGGATAGCAAGATAGCAGTACGGTCTGAGATTAAGAAGTACCTCGTAAGTCGTGAAATTTCAAGCCGCTGGTTATATCAATTGTGAGAGTGTATGACACAGAACCATATAAACAATCGCCATGATGAAATGGCTAACAAAATGGTGCAAGGACGACGATAAGGAGCCGAAGAAGAATGGAGGTTAGTTTAAGTCTCAATTAGTCATCGGTATAAGAGAATCAAGGACTTATGAAGAAATCATACTCGTATCAAAAGGAAGTTATGATTAAGTATGATTTTATCTTAGTTCCCTGTTGATGAGTTTATTTTGTAATTATGTAAAGATCTAAGGAGAGGAAATTGGAGGAAATTTTCAAATATGAATTTAATGATATTCTGAGTTGTAAATTAGCCTGAGCTGGGATTATTAGTATGTTACGAGTATAATTCTACTACGAGGGATAATAATGATGATGAGGAAGTATTATATACACCTATATCAGGGAGTGTGAGTAAGGTTGTTGTTGTGAGTCGATTATAAAAGCATGTTCGGATAGACAATCTGAAGTAAAATAATCACTGAGATTAATAAGTCATCAGCTAGGAAATGCTAGTGCAAACCATCGGGGCGCTACCATAGGGGAATCTATGATGATATTGTAAGTAATTAAGGGGGTTCCAACCAAGGAATTAAAAAAAGATGATATGGTATGTATATAAGGTCGACTAGTACAAAAAGGGATAATCTAAAATAGCACCAAAAGAAGCAAGCAAGGAAGGGTGTCCTATCTAAACAAGAGAGTTTGTCCACTTGTAGAGAAATAAGAATCAAGGCAAAAGAGTACAAAATTTAAGAATATTCACAAGATCCGCAGAGAGCCGTAGTAATCATGAGCCGAGACCACCTTAATGAGAACAGGACGATAGTTGGATATCAGTTGACCACCGATTACATACATGAGGACATGAGGATATGAAATTAATGGGTGAGTTTGACAGAGAGTTAAGGGAGTATGAAAGAAGACTAATGAGCCCATAGTATAAGAGCATGGAGATCAGGAACTAAAGGAGGACAACCATTTTAAGAAATTAATGATAGCATCGCAAGCTACAAAATTCGAGGACGAATGTTTCTAAGAGGCGAAGGATGTTACACCTCGCACTATCAGAGTATGATCATGCTACATATTTTACCATATTAATGAAGTAGTGGAGACGTCCCATGAAGTTTTGAAAGCTACAAGCCATGGGAAGTACGTAACAATGAAGTAAAGGATAAATTATAATATCGTAAGTCGTAACCGGGAAGGACAACCTTGGACACAAGGATATGACCATTATCAAGTATGATTAATGATAAATATCATGTATGGAGAGTTTCGGAAGATTCCGGGACCAAGCAAAACGAAGAAAATAAGTTTGACAAAAATTTGGAAAATTTTTGAAAAAGTTGGCAAAACTTTTGGACAGAAATTTTGGGTCAACTTTGGAGGGGTCTATCTCCATGTATATCAGGAGTTTTGAAGTGAAACAAAATCCTAAAATGAAGTTCGTCGAGTCTAGTTTCTAACGCAACAAACCGTTCGTCGAAAAGACATCGGAGTAAGGAGTTATGGACATGTTAAGATAACCCTCCAAACTGCCAAATGGCTTCCGCAGGTTCCATTTGGGAAAGTCGGTTCTACCGACTTTCAAGGGGTATAAAAACCCCACCAACCCCATGGTTTCATCATTTTACACTCTCATGATTCCTAGAAGCCTCCTAACACATCCCCCAAACATTTATAGCCATTAAATTAAGAATTTAACAAGATTACACCAAACTAGTGCATGAAAGGTGATTGTTCTTGCTTCTACTTGATGATGTGGTGAGTTTGGTCTTGAAGAAAGTTCGTGTGGCTAAATTTATTCGAGTATAAAGTGTGTTCTTCATCCTATCTCTTATGTTGAGTTGATTTGAAGGTTTAACAAGTCTTAAAAGTGAAAATAGTTATGGAGGAAAAGTCATAAAGTGTTGTTTTGTAGTTGTTGAGTTTGTGGACTGATTTGAGCATGTTGTAGCCATGTTGTTGGGCTGATTTCCATGTATATGGATAGTATCTAATGTTGTTGGTGTGTTGATGAGATTATGCTCCTTGATTAGGAAGAAAGGAAGTGTATAAACAGGCATCCGATGTTATGAACAACACAGGAAACACCTTATAAAATCAATAAACATCTAATCTCTTTCGATAATCTTTTAGTAAATATGAAAACCAGTCATTAATAAATTGAATAAAAGAATGATCATACTTTGAGATAATCCAGCAGAAGTCAAATCAGAAACATAGTAAATAAACGTGGCAAAATGCCCAACGAGTTACACAAGACTCCAACACACTACCCACAATCTGACAACTGTCTATGGAGCTTCTAAGATAATAAAGACTGTCCAAAAACATCGGGACGCAGCCCAAAATTAAAATACGAAAAAAAGTAAAGATAGAATAGTGCCCCACGAACAATCATGTGGGCTCACCGAATAGTCTCGAAAGCAACAAGTTCTCTTAAGTCGTAGGCCTATTGCGAAACTGTTCCTCATTGATACCTAACATACTATAAAAAAAATGGTATGCCTGAGTACTGGGTACTCAGTTAGTGCCTAAGGGCAATAGTTAACAAAACCAGATATAATGAATAAAATCAATAAAATGATGTCAATGAAAATAACAGTTCAAACCCAGGAATAAAGTGAGTCAGCAACATTAAAGAGTCATCAAAGAATCCAATAATGACAGACACATTAACTTAACTCCTTACTGTTTACCAGGCCAAGTATTTCACTGACAAATTAACTATCACCACAAGCCACTCACAGGTAACAAGATACGAAACAAAGCCACTCACAGGCTAATTGAAGTACGAATCAAGCAACTCACAGGCAGATCAATCAATCGATACTCCGGGTTAGGAAACCATGGAGGCTAATCGTCCTCTGGACTAGCACAGCAATAGATACTCCGGGCTAGGAAGCAACGAAGGCTAATCGTCCTCTGGTCTGGCACAGCCATAGATACTCCAATCTAGGAAGATACGGAGGCTAATCGTCCTCTGGACTAGCACAGCAATAGATACTCCGGGATAGGAAGCAACAAAGGTCAATCGTTCTCTGGACTGACACAACAATACTCGTATCGATACGTTAGGAACCATAACGGCTAATCGTCCTCTGGACTAGCACAGCTTGCCCATATAGGCCCAAACACAAACAAAATACAAATCATGGAACAGTACCGAATCATCAATCATGGTTTAGAGCTGAATCTCAGTTCTCAAGTCATCATCTCAAAATAGAGGCATTTCAAGTCATAACCGATTTAGAATCTTATTCAATTTTCAAGTTCAAGAAATCCATTCAATAGCAAAGCAAGTTTAAGCTTCAACCTTTAGAAAAATGAGTTAAATCATCGAATAATGGGAAAAGCGAGTTTCACAAAGTAGTATAGTTCATATAAAGTTCCATGCGGGCTTGACCCTACACACGCATGACCTTGTCTAAAAGAAATCATCTTCAATTCCAAAAGAACTTCCACCAAACAAGAGTTATGACTTATACAAACAATCAAGGGAGGATTCTCAAATAAAAATCATGCTTTCACAGTATAAACGTACTTCAAAAGTAGATATACTTGAAAAGACGATTTTTGGAATATAGGCATACTTCGAGAAAGATTTTTGCGAAAAATGTAGACATACCTCAAATGCCTCTCAAACGCACTTTCCTAAGTTCAATAATGACACTTAGAGTATTTTGAGTTTGGGAGAGAAGAATTTCGTCCTTAGGGTTTGGGAGAATGAAAAAAAAAATGGGAACAAAACAAGACCATACCCGTTTTAAACCAAATTTTCTGCCAAAAACAGTGAAAGTACGGCCACAAAGTATGTCCCGTACTTTGAAGTACGTCCAGTACTTGTAGCCCGTACTTTGGCTGCCAAAAATAGTGAAGAACGGAAGAAGTACGACCTAAAAGGACGTCCCGTACTTTACAGGACGTACCGTACTTTTGGGCATACAATGGGCAAAATTTCCAACTTTTGCACCCTTCAGTAAAACGAACATAACTCCTAGCACAGATATCCGTTGAAGTTGGGTGACCTACCGTTGGAAAGATATTTCAGAGATCTACAACTTTCTGTGCGGAAGTTTTTTAAAATTCTCATCAAAATCGCCCAGAAGACAGACCTACCAAAACTTGCGCGAATTTAAGAGCCCTTAAGAACTTCAATTGTTGGTTTGACTTCAAAACGACCATCTTACACCCGAATTCATCAAGAATGGATCCATATAGATAAAATATCATCTTAATACTAGATTTTTACACATTCACACCTAGTTCAACTTTACGGGGTGTTACATCAGAGGAGTTTCGGAAGCGCTCCAGCTGCTTCAGAGCTATAGATTATTGGCACTACTCTTTTGTATATACACTTGGGCATGGCAGTGGTCACGACCCAACTAGAGGGCCATGACGGGTATCTAGAACTGACTACCGAGCACCACTCATTATGTTGGTCATCATACCCAACCTGAACATACATAATCTCGAAGGCAACATTTACATATATATATATATATATATATATATATATATATATATATATATATACACACACACATAAGCCCTCATGGCTACAAAAATGATATACAAAATATACACCGACATATCCATAAGACATCAACTACCCACGCATCCGTATCTACGAGCCTCTACTAGAATACTGAGACATAGGGATGGGACAGGACCCCGACATACCCGAATATATATATATATATATATATATATATATATACACACAAAAGAATTTGACCATAAGTAGCACCTCCAGAGTAGCGGAGTGCTTCTGTGAATCCGTTGATGAGCTCATATGGGTCTGCACCGTCTCTCTGTCTACTTGTAAGCATGAACACAGCGTCCAAAAGAAAAGGACGTCAGTACGAACATTGTACTGAGTATGTAAGGCAGTAATACTAGCACAATAAAGAAATAATGAGACATGAGGCAAAGATATAACCTGCTTGGCTTTTAATGGAAAACACATGTTATGCATATCAAATATACCATCATCATTAAGCCGCGTCCGAGTAACTATCGCATGCCGCCCACTAGTGGTGTCATGTCCGGCCCTCTAGGCACGGTGTAATCATAAGCCGCCCGCCTTCCCAGTGTCATGCCCGGCCGTCTAGGCACAGTGTAATCATAAGTCGCCCGCCTTCGCGGTGTCATGCCCGGACATCTAGGCACGGTGTCATCTCATCATTATATACTTATCATACCACATGCATTAGAAATCGATTAAATACTATAATTCTATCGGGGTGACGTAAGGTCGAGGACCCCCGATTCCATTATGGAGTAGTCATGATTATCATGTCTCACCTTGAAGGAACTACCATTTTAAGGTGAGTCTAACAACAATGAATAACATCAAGGAATCATTAGCTTCATAAGAATATCAGATCACAAGCTTTGTGGAAATATCATATCATGAGCTTGAAATCTCTAGACTTAGGCTCATCATCATCATTATCATATTCATAACATACCTTTTATCTTTATCTCACGAGTAACTCTTATTAATCATAGACTCAGTTTCAGAATGCAAGATAGTCATGGAAAGATAAAGGAAGTTATGTTATAGGAATCATGCCTTAGAAAAAGAAGGGACTAGCCTCACATACCTTTTCGCCCTTCTAACTTGCCGACTAACGCTTCCTTCCAAGTTTGTATTTCTACATTCAAGAGAATTCATGCTAAGGTTAGATAATCGATAACATGCTTAAGCTTAAACTAAAGTTAATGAAAATTGGGCAGCATCTCCTTTGTTTCTACAAGTTTCCCCATATCATATAACAACTCCCAAACGTCAACAACATATCCACAATATCATAATCGATAAACTTCGTCAAGTTAGTCATTATTCAATTCTCAAAATTTCTTCTTAAGGTCATCCATAATCATGGCCACCATACAACAGCCCATTCATCCCCATAAAATATTTCTCCAATATTCTTACTATCATTTTACAACAAGATTATACTCATAACATCTCAAGAATTATGGTTCATGTCAAACTATTTTCCAAGGATATCATTAATTCACAATTGAGCTCCATATTCTACTTTCTTCCATAATCCAAGTCTTTCAACCATTAAATATTCTACATAAAATTAAATGATCATAAAACTCACCTTTGATTGTGTAGGAGTGGGTTTTGGATGGAGTTTCTTCACTTGGAGAAAACCCTAACTTCAATTCAAAGAGATTTCTTGACTTCTAGAAACCCTAGAGAGCTTCCTTACTCTTGATTTCCTTGGGTTGATGACGTTGTTCTTTAATTTGCCTTGGATTTATGTAAATGGAGTGGGTGGAATATTCTTGTTACACCTTGAAAAATTTCCCGTTAGCGTACAGTGAATAGGCTAGCAAAGGGCACGACGTATACGATGAGTTGATAAGTAAGAGATAGCATTTGATGATCCAAATCGAGATTCAAAGACATTAGACGTAAGGGAGGAATGTTGTCAAGGAAAGCAAAGAATATGTCGTGTGTCGGGTAAGAATTATGAGCGACAAGTTAATGATGGCTTAAATATGTTTCGGGGATAAGTGATAACATCCCTTAGATTGGTATTGAAGTGTTAAATAAGTGCCAAGAAGGTTCCATAAGGATTGGAGATCAAACGAGTCGACGAGAACGAAATCCGAACAGCTGGGCATTATACGACCTAACATACTGGCCGTATAAATTATACTGGCCGTATGTTAGGCTGTATATTTATCCAAGAGGGGCATTATTCACTGGACCAAACATACGGCCATACATACGGCCCGTATAAAATGTACGGAACGTATGTTGGTCCGTATATCTTGGTCGGGACTGATTTCATGATTTAACATAAGGACCCCTCTCTCATTTTATTTCATTTCATTTCCACTCTCCACTATTCAAGAAACCTCTAGAACACTCTCCATTATTCATCCACAAGAAACCAAGGGGAAATCCATGATCAACTACATCAAAACCACGAAATCAAGTGTATGAAACCTAACAAAAGCTCATCTACACCAAGAAAACTCAAGGGAGGTGAGTTAGGGTTTTGGTGCAAGAAGAGAAGTTCCACTCAAGGGTTGTTCAACCATCATCTAAGGTGAGTTTTATGATCATTCTCGGTTGTTTAATGTTATATCCCGCGTTTTTGCGCATTCGGAAAAAATTCGAAATAATTTTGACTCGCAAGAAATGAGGCTATGATTTTATTTTACTTAATACATGTGTGATGTTCATGAAATATTGATGTGGAAATATGGAAGGAGGCCAAGGGCAAAATTGGAATTTTGGGAATTAGTTCCGTGAATTACCAAGTGTGATCCATCACTAGTTGGGCTCAAAAAAAGATTAGTTAAATTAAGAGAAAATGAGGCCCAATTCAAGGGGCTTGGCCGGCCATGCTACATGGCCCAAGCCCATGGAAATTGTCATGTGATTATTAAATAAAAAGGGGGGCACTTATCATCTTCACTAGAAGTTTCAAGAAAAATCAAAGAAGAGAGGAGAAAAGAGAGGCTTACGGCTAAATGAGAAAAAGGAGAGAAAAAAAAAAGAAGAAAAATTCCAAGCCTTTAACTTTGATTCAAGAATTATAATTTCCTTGTATTCCTCCTAAGTTCAAGATTCTCTACAAAGTGGTATAATTATTTTGGCAAAAAAGTGACTTTGGTGGCAAGGAGAACTTATTGGAAAAAGATAAGGATTTTATGTTTCTTTTATGTTATGGAAGATTTATAGATGTTAGAGTGAGTAGAATTGAATGGAAATCATGGAATTGTGATGTGGTGTGTGTGAGCCGTGTGTATGTGTGTGTGTGTGTGTGTGGCCGTGTGACACCATTCATGAAGGGAGATGGATTAAATTTATTTAGTATGTGAATCGTGTTGTTATGGCCTTGGAACGTAAATAGAAGATTAATGGTTCTTGTTGTTATGGAAAATTTGTTGTACGGTTGTTGTAGGAAAATATGCAAATTTATTGTAGTTTATGTAAATATGGAAATGAAAGTGGTAAGGTGCAAATTATGATTGTTATTAATGAATTGGAAGGAAAAAAAATGTATTGTGAATGTTTATGTCGAAGGTTGGAAGTTTTGGATGAATTATGGTTTCGGTGGAATTTTTGTATACTTTGTAAGAATAATGTGAAATGCTTCCGAATTGCGTTTGAATGGTTTTGAATTAGCACATGAATATGAAAATGTGGATAATAGATTGGAAGTATGAAGTTGGAGTAGAAGTTGTGGCATTATGAAGAAAGGAAGAATAATTATGTTAGAATGTGTTTTATTGTGGTTGTTGATGTTGTTGGGATTGTTGTGAGTGTTGGTTGTTGATATTATGGCCGAGGTGATTCTCGGGGATGTTGAATTTATAGGGGAAATGCTGCCGAAATTTCGGTAGACAATATGAATTTAAGACTTGAAATTCTAAAAGCTTGAAACTCATATTTGGCAACTATGACCAATTGTAGATTTTGGACGAAACGAGGATTGAGTTTGGACGAGCGTAAGGCGCAAGTGAGGTATGTAAAGCTATCCCTTTTCTTCTTTTGGCATGTCCTAGTTATACTAGGTTGAGATTTGAGCCTCGGGGATAATTCTGTTCTTAGAAACCCGAGCTAGATTTTGAGCACTATTCATTCTATATAATTGAACTACGATTCTTATGTTTAGTTGGAAAAGTGATCAAACATTCGTAAATTTCATAAGTGTAACCGAATCTCCTTGAAACTTCCTTGGATGACTCCATAGAGTCTAATGTTTGTAATTTACATCCGCCACCTCGACTTGACCCGAGGTGGGCCCGCTAGCCCCGAGATTTTCTTCGTTTGCCTTACTTGAGCTATTTTGGTATGATATAAAAAGAGGGCTTTTGTCTATGAATTTAAGGCTCCGTTTGATTTGCTCCATAAGTTATTTGAAAACTCCTAAATGTGAACGACTCTAAATTTTCAAAAAATGGCTTACGAAGTATTTTTCGAAAGTTTTGTAAATTTAAAGGCTCATATTTTGTATACTAATTCTGACAGACTCGATACTTATTTTGAACCTTCTGACCTGAATATATATATATACATACATATATGTGTACTTATTTGTCGAGTCTTGGAATTAAATTGTGTATATGCATATGGTTTCCGCACTACTCTGCTCGTGCCTATGACTATGATATCGTTCTCCGGTTCCCGGGCCGGTTTTGTGATTGTGCGCACTATGATATATTCGGCAGTATGCTGTGTTACGGTTCCCGAGACCTCGCCATAGGGCCGGGTTCCGTTTATGGAGTTATGCTGTGATATGGCTTATGATATGTTGTGATGATGTGTTATGTACGGGGTTGTACAGAGATTTGAAACCTTCTGGAGTTATGATGTGTTGTGGCACCAGCGTCGGAGTGGTGACCACGTTCCTGAGCTTTATGCATGATTTATGTTTGCATTATGTACATATGTCTTCAGTACAGGTTTTGATATATTGATCCAGTATTTTCGCTCTGTACCCTTCACTTCAGTTATGGTTTGGATTTCTGTACTTTATGCTTTACATACTCAGTACATCTTTCGTACTGACCCCCTTTCTTCGGGGGGCTGCGTTTCATGACCGCAGGTACAGTGGTTCGAGATCCGCCAGTGTAGGCCACACATTCTGCTATTATAGAGTGCTCCTTTTGATCCGGAGCCCATATGTTGGTACACATCTTTTGTGACATATATGCTTTGTATATCTGACTATTTGGGGTACGGCGGGGCTTTGTCCCGTCATATGATTCGGTTGGTCTGTTTAGAGGTCTGTAGACGTATATGTGGGTTGTGCCTACTTCTGTACAGGTGTGTTTGTATGATCCCACTCGCCATGGCCGCCTTGTCGGCGTGCATTTGTATATGTTTTGGGCCGTTGCGCCATTTGATAGCCTTGTCGGCTTCTGATATATATATGGTTGTGTTTGAAATGTGTCTGAGGCAGTTTGATATAATTTGAGGCAGCGTGTGATATTTGTGCCCGTATTCGCTATCTGTATGTGATTCGGATTGGATGAGTGTGTTCGGGTGCCCAGTTCGGGCACTAGTCACGGCCTACGGGGTTGGGTCGTGACAGAAGTGGTATCAGAGCGGTTTGTCCTCGGAATGTCTACAGGCCGTGTCTCGTAGAGTCTTGTTTATCGGTGTGTTGTGCACCACATCTATAAACAGGAGGCTACAGGACATTTAGGGTGTTACCTTTCTTTGGATCTTAGATCGTGCGATAGAGCCAGCCGTAGGAAATGAATTCTTTTTTTTTTTGTTACTAACCCTTGATTTCAGCCGAAGATCGGTATCGATAGAAGACAGTGACTGATGATATTGGAAGCTACACAGTACACAGGTAAGCAATGGTATGAAAGATGTATGTTGAGGAAGTCATTGGAAGTATGATTGAAATATAAAGTTGAAAATCGAAAAGGAAGGTAAATAGGAAAGTGCCACCGGTGCCGTCTGGGTTATGTATGTGAGGTAAGTCTCGATATATTCATAATTTTACTTGGAAATTATTAGCTTTGTGTGGCTATGATACGATATGATACGTACGTATATATGTTGGCCCTGTGAGGCATTGTTGGTATTTCTGCGTGCAGGTGTTGGGATAGTAAGAAGTACAGAGGAACCTCTGCCCAAATTTTTCCAAATTTATAAAAAGGAAAGAGAGTAATTGAGTGGAAGATAAGGAGATCAAAATGTCAGAAAGGTGAAAAGTAAGAAACGTAAGTAAGCAGAGCCTCAAAAGAGTCGACGGGCAAAGCACAAAATTATTTGCAAAAAGGAACTGGAATGTAATAGTGCAGGGAAAAAGGGAAACCTATGGTATGGAATGATGAATCATGTGAATACCAAGTAATTCAATAATCAAGAAAACAGAACGACAGATAAGAAACGGGTATGGAGGAAGGATATGATTACTAAAAGATAATTGCTACGTTAATTATATTATTTGAGGACCAGCTATCAGATAAGATTTTGTACTATTTAATCGAGAGTTCTCATCGCCTCATAAAAAGAAACTCCCCCGAAATTCTTGTGGGACCCTATAAGGCCAATCTAACATTCGAGGACGAATGTTCTAAAGGGGGGGGGGGGGAGAATGTTATATCCCGCGTTTTTGCGCATTCGGAAAAAATTTGAAATAATTTTGACTCGCAAGAAATGAGGCTGTGATTTTATTTTACTTAATACATGTGTGATGTTCATGAAATATTGATGTGGAAATATGGAAGGAGACCAAGGGAAAAATTGGAATGTTGGGAATTAGTTCCGTGAATTACCAAGTGTGATCCATCACTAGTTGGGCTCAAAAAAAGATTAGTTAAATTCAGAGAAAATGAGGCCCAATTCAAGGGGCTTGGCCGGGCATGCTACATGGCCCAAGCCCATGGAAATTTTCATGTGATTATTAAATAAAAAGGGGGGCACTTATCATCTTCACTAGAAGTTTCAAGAAAAATCAAAGAAGAGAGGAGAAAAGAGACGCTTACGGCTAAAGCAGAAAAAGGAGAGAAAAAAAAAAGAAAAATTCCAAGCCTTCAACTTTGATTCAAGAATTATAATTTCCTTGTATTCCTCCTAAGTTCAAGACTCTCTACAAAGTGGTATAATTATTTTGGCAAGAAAGTGACTTTGGTGGCAAGGAGAACTTATTGGAAAAGGTAAGGATTTTATGTTTCTTTTATGTTATGGAAGATTTATAGATGTTAGAGTGAGTAGAATTGAATGGAAACCATGGAATTGGGATGTGGTGTGTGTGAGCCGTGTGTATGTGTGTGTGTGTGTGTGTGTGTGTGGCCGTGTGACACCATTCATGAATGGAGATGGATTAAATTTATTTACTATCTTAATCGTGTTGTTATGGCCTTGGAACGTAAATAGAAGATTAATGGTTCTTGTTGTTATGGAAAATTTGTTGTAAGGTTGTTGTAGGAAAATATGCAATTTTATTGTAGTTTATGTAAATATGGAAATGAAAGTGGTAAGGTGCAAATTATGATTGTTATTAATGAATTGGAAGGAAAAAAATGTATTGTGAATGATTATGTCGAAGGTTGGAAGTTTTGGATGAATTATGGTTTCGGTGGAATTTTTGTATACTTTGTAAGAATAATGTGAAATGCTTCCGAATTGCGTTTGAATGGTTTTGAATTAGCACATGAATATGAAAATGTTGATAATAGCTTGGAAGTATGAAGTTGGAGTAGAAGTTGCGGCATTATGAAGAAAGGAAGAATAATTATGTTAGAATGTGTTTTATTGTGGTTGTTGATGTTGTTGGGATTGTTGTGAGTGTTGGTTGTTGATATTATGGCCGAGGTGATTCTCGGGGATGTTGAATTTATAGGGGAAATGCTGCCGAAATTTCGGTAGACAATATGAATTTAAGACTTGAAATTCTAAAAGCTTGAAACTCATATTTGGCAACTATGACCAATTGTAGATTTTGGACGAAACGGGGATTGAGTTTGGACGAGCGTAAGGCGCAAGTGAGGTATGTAAAGCTATCCCTTTTCTTCTTTTGGCATGTCCTAGTTATACTAGGTTGAGATTTGAGCCTCGGGGATAATTCTGTTCTTAGAAACCCAAGCTAGATTTTGAGCACTATTCATTCTATATAATTGAACTACGATTCTTATGTTTAGTTGGAAAAGTGATCAAACATTCGTAAATTTCATAAGTGTAACCGAATCTCCTTGAAACTTCCTTAGATGACTCCATAGAGTCTAATGTTTGTAATTTACATCCGCCACCTCGACTTGACCCGAGGTGGGCCCGCTAGCCCCGAGATTTTCTTCGTTTGCCTTACTTGAGCTATTTTGGTATGATATAAAAAGAGGGCTTTTGTCTATGAATTTAAGGCTCCGTTTGATTTGCTCCATAAGTTATTTGAAAACTCCTAAATGTGAACGACTCTAAATTTTCAGAAAATGGCTTATGAAGTATTTTTCGAAAGTTTTGTAAATTTAAAGGCTCATATTTTGTATACTAATTCTGACAGACTCGATACTTATTTTGAACCTTCGGACCTGAATATATATATATATATATATATATATATATATACATATATGTGTACTTATTTGTCGAGTCTTGGAATTAAATTGTGTATATGCATATGGTTTCCGCACTACTCTGCTCGTGCCTATGACTATGATATCGTTCTCCGGTTCCCGGGCCGGTTTTGTGATTGTGCGCACTATGATATATTCGGCAGTATGCTGTGTTACGGTTCCCGAGACCTCGCCATAGGGCCGGGTTCCGTTTATGGAGTTATGCTATGATATGGCTTATGATATGTTGTGATGATGTGTTATGTACGGGGTTGTACGGAGATTTGAAACCTTCTGGAGTTATGCTGTGTTGTGGCACCAGCGTCGGAGTGGTGACCACGTTCCTGAGCCTTATGCATGATTTCGGTTTACATTATGTACATACGTCTTCAGTACAGGTTTTGATATATTGATCCGGTATTTTCTCTCTGTACCCTTCACTTCAGTTATGGTTTGGATTTCTGTACTTTATGCTTTACATACTCAGTACATCTTTCGTACTGACCCCTTTTCTTCGGGTGGATGCGTTTCATGCCCGTAGGTACAGTGGTTCGAGATCCGCCAGTGTAGGCCACATATTCTGCTATTATAGAGTGCTCCTTTTGATCCGGAGCCCATATGTTGGTACACATCTTTTGTGACATATATGCTTTGTATATCTGACTATTTGGGGTACGGCGGGGCCCTGTCCCGTCATATGATTCGGTTGGTCTGTTTAGAGGTCTGTAGACGTATATGTGGGTTGTGCCAACTTCTGTACAGGTGTGTTTGTATGATCCAACTTGCCATGGCCGCCTTGTCGGCGTGCATTTGTATATATTTTGGGCCGTTGCGCCATTTGATAGCCTTGTCGGCTTCTGATATATATATGGTTGTGTTTGAAATGTGTCTGAGGCAGTTTGATATAATTTGAGGCAGCGTGTGATATTTGTGCCCGTATTCGCTATCTGTATGTGATTCGGATTGGATGAGTGTGTTCGGGTGCCCTGTTCGGGCACTAGTCACGGCCTACGGGGTTGGGTCGTGACAGAAGTGGTATCAGAGCGGTTTGTCCTCGGAATGTCTTGGGGCCGTGTCTCGTAGAGTCTTGTTTATCGGTGTGTTGTGCACCACATCTATAAACAGGAGGCTACAGGACATTTAGGGTGTTACCTTTCTATGGATCTTAGATCGTGCGATAGAGCCAGCTGTAGGAAATGAATTCTTTTTTTTTTGTTACTAACCCTTGATTTTAGCCGAAGAACGGTATCGACAGAAGACAGTGACTGATGATATTGGAAGCTACACAGTACACAGGTAAGCAATGGTATGAAAGATGTATGTTGGGGAAGTCATTGGAAGTATGATTGAAATATAAAGTTGAAAATCGAAAAGGAAGGTAAATAGGAAAGTGCCACCGGTGCCGTCTGGGTTATGTATGTGAGGTAAGTCTCGATATATTCTTAATTTTACTTGGAAATTATTATCTTTGTGTTGCTATGATACGATATGATACGTACGTATATATGTTGGCCCTGTGAGGCATTGTTGGTATTTCTGCGTGCAGGTGTTGGGATAGTAAGAAGTACAGAGGAACCTCTGCCCAAATTTTTCTAAATTTATAAAAAGGAAAGAGAGTAATTGAGTTGAAGATAAGGAGATCAAAATTTCAGAAAGGTGAAAAGTAAGAAACGTAAGTAAGCAGAGCCTCAAAAGAGCCGACGGGCAAAGCACGAAATTATTTGCAAAAAGGAACTGGAATGTAATAGTGCAGGGAAAAAGGGAAACCTATGGTATGGAATGATGAATCATGTGAATACCAAGTAATTCAATTATCGAGAAAACAGAACGACATATAAGAAACGGGTATGGAGGAAGGATATGATTACTAAAAGATAATTGCTACGTTAATTATATTATTTGAGGACCAACTATCAGATAATATTTTGTACTATGTAATCGAGAGTTCTCATCGCCTCATAAAAAGAAACTCCCCCGAAATGCTTGTGGGACCCTATAAGGCCAATCTAACATTCGAGGACGAATGATCTAAAGGGGGGGGGGGGAGAATGTTATATCCCGCGTTTTTGCGCATTCGGAAAAAATTCAAAATAATTTTGACTCGCAAGAAATGAGGCTATGATTTTATTTTACTTAATACATGTGTGATGTTCATGAAATATTGATGTGGAAATATGGAAGGAGGCCAAGGGCAAAATTAAAATTTTGGGAATTAGTTTCGTGAATTACCAAGTGTGATCCATCACTAGTTGGGCTAAAAAAAAGATTAGTTAAATTAAGAGAAAATGAGGCCCAATTCAAGGGGCTTGGCCGGCCATGCTACATGGCCCAAGCCCATGGAAATTGTCATGTGATTATTAAATAAAAAGGGGGGCACTTATCATCTTCACTAGAAGTTTCAAGAAAAATCAAAGAAGAGAGGAGAAAAGAGAGGCTTACGGCTAAAGGAGAAAAAGGAGAGAAAAAAAAAAGAAGAAAAATTCCAAGCCTTCAACTTTGATTCAAGAATTATAATTTCCTTGTATTCCTCCTAAGTTCAAGATTCTCTACAAAGTGGTATAATTATTTTGGCAAGAAAGTGACTTTGGTGGCAAGGAGAACTTATTGGAAAAAGGTAACGATTTTATGTTTCTTTTATGTTATGGAAGATTTATAGATGTTAGAATGAGTAGAATTGAATGGAAATCATAGAATTGTGATGTGGTGTGTGTGAGCCGTGTGTATGTGTGTGTGTGTGTGTGTGGCCGTGTGACACCATTCATGAAGGGAGATGGATTAAATTTATTTACTATGTTAATCGTGTTGTTATGGCCTTGGAACGTAAATAGAAGATTAATGGTTCTTGTTGTTATGGAAAATTTGTTGTAAGGTTGTTGTAGGAAAATATGCAATTTTATTGTAGTTTATGTAAATATGGAAATGAAAGTGGTAAGGTGCAAATTATGATTGTTATTAATGAATTGGAAGGAAAAAAATGTATTGTGAATGTTTATGTCGAAGGTTGGAAGTTTTGGATGAATTATGGTTTCGGTGGAATTTTTGTATACTTTGTAAGAATAATGTGAAATGCTTCCGAATTGCGTTTGAATGGGTTTGAATTAGCACATGAATATGAAAATGTTGATAATAGCTTGGAAGTATGAAGTTGGAGTAGAAGTTGTGGCATTATGAAGAAAGGAAGAATAATTATGTTAGAATGTGTTTTATTGTGGTTGTTGATGTTGTTGGGATTGTTGTGAGTGTTGGTTGTTGATATTATGGCCGAGGTGATTCTCGGAGATGTTGAATTTATAGGGGAAATGCTACCGAAATTTCGGTAGACAATATGAATTTAAGACTTGAAATTCTAAAAGCTTGAAACTCATATTTGGCAACTATGACCAATTGTAGATTTTGGACGAAACGGGGATTGAGTTTGGACGAGCGTAAGGCGCAAGTGAGGTATGTAAAGCTATCCCTTTTCTTCTTTTGGCATGTCCTAGTTATACTAGGTTAAGATTTGAGCCTCGGGGATAATTCTGTTCTTAGAAACCCGAGCTAGATTTTGAGCATTATTCATTCTATATAATTGAACTACGATTCTTATGTTTAGTTGCAAAAGTGATCAAACATTCCTAAATTTCATAAGTGTAACCGAATCTCCTTGAAACTTCCTTGGATGACTCCATAGAGTCTAATGTTTGTAATTTACATCCGCCACCTCGACTTGACCTGAGGTGGGCCCGCTAGCCCCGAGATTTTCTTCGTTTGCCTTACTTGAGCTATTTTGGTATGATATAAAAAGAGGGCTTTTGTCTATGAATTTAAGGCTCCGTTTGATTTGCTCCATAAGTTATTTGAAAACTCCTAAATGTGAACGACTCTAAATTTTCAGAAAATGGCTTATGAAGTATTTTTCGAAAGTTTTGTAAATTTAAAGGCTCATATTTTGTATACTAATTCTGACAGACTCGATACTTATTTTGAACCTTCTGACCTGAATATATATATATATATATACATATATGTGTACTTATTTGTCGAGTCTTGGAATTAAATTGTGTATATGCATATGGTTTCCGCACTACTCTGCTCGTGCCTATGACTATGATATCGTTCGCCGGTTCCCGGGCCGGTTTTGTGATCGTGCGCACTATGATATATTCAGCAGTGTGCTGTGTTACGGTTCCCGAGACTTCGCCATAGGGCCGGGTTCCATTTATGGAGTTGTGCTGTGATATGGCTTATGATATGTTGTGATGATGTGTTATGTACGGGGTTGTACAGAGATTTGAAACCTTCGGGAGTTATGATGTGTTGTGGCACCAGCGTCGGAGTGGTGACCACGTTCCTGAGCCTCATGCATGATTTCTGTTTGCATTATGTACATATGTCTTCAGTACAGGTTTTGATATATTGATCCGGTATTTTCTCTCTGTACCCTTCACTTCAGTTATGGTTTGGATTTCTGTACTTTATGCTTTACATACTCAGTACATCTTTCGTACTGACCCCCTTTCTTCGGGGGGTTGCGTTTCATGCCTGCAGGTACATTGGTTCGAGATCCGCCAGTGTAGGCCACACATTCTGCTATTTTAGAGTGCTCCTTTTGATCCGGAGCCCATATGTTGGTACATATCTTTTGTGACATATATGCTTTGTATATCTGACTATTTGGGGTACGGCGGGGCCCTGTCCCGTCATATGATTCGGTTGGTCTGTTTAGAGGTCTGTAGACGTATATGTGGGTTGTGCCTACTCCTGTACAAGTGTGTTTGTATGATCCCACTTGCCATGGCCGCCTTGTCGGCGTGCATTTGTATATGTTTTGGGCCGTTGCGCCATTTGATAGCCTTGTCGGCTTCTGATATATATATATATAAGGTTGTGTTGGAAATGTGTCTGAGACAGTTTGATATAATTTGAGGCAGCTTGTGATATTTGTGCCCGTATTCACTATCTGTATGTGATTCGGAATGGATGAGTGTGTTCGGGTGCCCAGTTCGGGCACTAGTCACGGCTTACGGGGTTGGGTCGTGACATTTAAGGTGTTGAAAGTTAAAATCACTTGGATTGTAGAAAGATATGGAAAATGGGTCATGAATGAGTGAATAGTGCCATTGTTGAGAAATAGTTTGGGGTGAATTATTAATATTGGTATATTGTGATTGTAAGTATGTTATGAATGACATTTAGAACATGGAATAAGTATTATACATGAGAAAACGCGATAGTGAACTATAATTACAATTATGGAGAAATTGAAGAGGAATTGTGAAATGCGGATAGTGTAGATGAATGATGATTGTTGTCTATTATATTGTGAATGTTGTTATGAATGTTTGGGAGGTGATATAGAATATGGGAAAAGTTGTATAAACATAGGAAATGCTGCCCAATTTTCATTTGCTTTAGTAAGTGCGTTTAAGTAAACGATTAGCTAATGTTCATGCGACTTCTCTTGAAGGTAGAAACATGGGCCTCGAAGGAGAACAAACAAGCGATAGATTAGTTAAACGAAAAAGGTATGTGAGGCTAGTCCTTTCTTTTTATGGCATGAATCCGATGGTATGATCTTTCCTTCTTCTCCATGAATCCTCTATATCTCGGAAAACTAATAGCCTATGTTCATGAATAGCCATACGAGATGAGAGATGCATTACCAGTTCAATAATGATGATGATGAGTTAAGTATAAAGATTCTAGAGTTCATGATATGAAGTTCCTATAATACTAATGATGTCGTATGTTGTATACACTCACCTCATACATTATTTCCTTTAAGGTGAGGCAGAATACCATTAAGTTAATGATGTCATTCATTGTATCCACTCACCTTATATATTATTTCCTTCAAGGTGAGGCAGAGTGCCATAAAGTTAATGATGTCGTTTACTGTACACACTCACCTTATATACTACTTCCTTCAAGGTGAGGTAGAATACTTATAAATGTTCCATAAAGGAATCGGGGGTTCACGACTTTATGTCACCTCGACAAAGCATAGCTATCTTTGAGTTATTATACATGCATGATGATGAGTTTATGTTGATGATATTACACCGTGCCTATATGGCACGGGCAGACAAACCACTGCAGTGGGCAGCTTATACCCCAGACGCGGGAGACCTGGACGCAGGTTAATTATTAACACACCGTACCTATGTGGACGGGCAGCTTATACATTTATACATTTATGCATATATGACATGACGACGATTATGAAGTAAGCCAGTATGTATTATTTCTTTTGTAAGTGAACGTCAGATACAATTGCCCTTTTATTTGATGCCTCCTTTATCTCATTGACGTATTATTATTGTTTATGCCTCTCATACTCAGTACAATGTTCGTACTGACGTCCATTTTCTTTGGACGCTGTGTTCATGCCCACCGGTAGACAGGGAGGTGATCTTGATCCAGACTCGTAGTAGCTAGTAGTTGATTTGAGAGAACTCCATTGTTCCGGAGGTGCCTTTAATTATTCTTTTGTGTACATGTGTATATTTTGGGCATGACGGGGTCCTGCCCCGTCCCTATGTCTAGCACTCTAGTAGAGGCTCGTAGATACGCAGTGTGGGTTATATGGTCTCATGAGGTTTCTATCATGTATATACATATATTATTTTGTTAGCCGAAAGGCTTATGTATATAAAAGCATGTATGCTTTCAAAAGAAAAATGATTTTTCTTATGAATTGAGTATGAATTTGGTAAAGGAGCGTTTAATAAGTATGATGAGTAGTAGAACGAGTGGTGCTCGGTGGTTAGCTCCGGGTACCCTTCACGGCCCCTAGTCGGGTCGTGACAAAAGTGGTATCAGAGTAGTTCAGTCCTAGGAAGTGTCTACGAGCCGTGTCTAGTAGAGTCTTGTTTATGGTGTGTTGCGCGCCACGCTAATAAATAGGAGGCTACAGGACATTTAGGAAAAATGACCATCTTTCATCTTAAGAGATCGTGCGATAGAGCTGTGTTATAAGATTTTCCCCTCTTAATAGTTTATTATGATTTCAGAAATGCCGCCAAAAGGAAAAGCTACAGCCGCCCAGAAGGGCAAGACTACAATGAAAAGGAGGGTAGAAAGAGAGCCTTCGGTGAATGTAGAAGAGGGAGAATCACATAATGAGGCCCCATCTAGCACATCCTCCACCCCGCCCAATGTAGAAGAACAAGGAGGAGCTTCAGCTCCAGTTCCTCCACTGGTCGCTTCGGGTCAACAAGTGACCGAGGCCATTCATTTTTTAACAAAGTTGGTTGACGCCCAGGCACAACGGCAGAATGTGAGCTCAAGTGATCGGGCAGCTAGTACCAGAGCCCGTGATTTTATGAGTTTGAATCCTCCGGAGTTTTTCGGGTCAAAGCCGGATAAAGACCCGCAAGGTTTTATTGATTAGATGCTGAGAACATTGAGGATTATTCATTCCTCCGAAACTGAATCTGTGGAGTTGGCCTCTTATAGACTCCGAGATGTGGCGGTATTGTGGTACAATAATTGGCTAGCATCAAGAAGAGAAAATGCGCCTCCTCCCGTGTGGCAAGAATTTGTAGATGCTTTCATCCGTCACTATTTGCCACCCGAGGTCCGCCGAGCTAGAGCGGATAGGTTCTTAAATCTAAAGCAAGGAAACATGAGTGTTCGGGAATATAGCCTTCAAGTTAATTCGTTGGCTAGATATGCCCTGACTATGGTGGCCAATATGGGAGACATTGTACATAGGTTTGTGAGTGGCTTGGGGCCACATTTGTTCAAGGATTTTTTGACGGCTTCGTTTTAAGATGGGATGGATATTTCCCGAATACAATCCCATGCCCAGAACTTAGAGGGACGACAGCAACCACAAAGGGGTGATCGTGACATTGATAGGAGACAAAGCAAAAGGGTCAGATCTATAGGGGCAGGCAGTGATTATAGAGGGGGGGATCAAGGCAGACACATTCTAGATACTCAGGCCAGTCGGTGACTAGTGTGCCTCCTCAATTTACGGGTAGGAGATTTGATCGCTCCTTTCGTTCAGGACAGGGCCAGAGTTCGAGGGCCCCAGATTCTCAGTTTGGGGGAGATTATAGCCAGAGGAGACCCCCAATACCGCAATGCAGCCAGTGCGGTAGGGTACATTCCGGACGGTGTTGCCAGGGTTCGGATGCTTGCTATGCCTGTGGCCGGGTTGGGCATATGATGCGAGATTGCCCGTCGATGAGTGGTAGAGTTGGGGTTCAGCCCACATGATCAGTGGTTGGTTCATCTTCAGCGCTCCCGGTAGGGCAGACTCCCCAGATATCAGCAGGCTGAGGTAGAGGTAGAGGGGTAACATCTACTTCAGGTGCCACTCATCCCCAAGTGTATGCTTTAGCCGGACGACAGGATCTCGAGTCCTCCCCGAATGTGGTTACAGGTACATTATCATATTTTCCCATGATGTATATGCCTTGATAGATCTGGGTTCTACTCTATCTTATATTACTCCGTATGTTGCCGGTCGTATTGGGGTGAAACCTGAGCCAATAAAACCTTTTGAGGTATCTACTCCGGTTGGTGATCCCGTGATAGCTGGACAAGTGTATAAAAATTGTGTACTTGTGATATGCAATCGCCAGACCAAAGCTGATTTAATTGAGCGGGAAATGTTAGATTTCGATGTGATTATGGGTATGGATTGGTTGGCCTCATGTTGTGCTAGTGTTGATTGCCGAATGAAAATAGTTCGATTCTAATTTCCGGGAGTGCTCGTGCTTGAACGGAAGGGTAATACAGTATCTCCAAAAGGTAGGTTTATTTCCTTCCTTAAGGTAAGAAAGATGATAGCTAAGGGCTATATTTGTCATCTAGTTCGAGTTCATGACACCGAAGTAACGTCACCAACTTTCCAATCTGTTCCGGTAGTGAATGAATTTCCGGATGTATTTCCAGATGAACTTCCAGGCCTTCCTCCAGAAAGAGAGACTGACTTCGCTATTGATGTGTTGCCGGACACCAAGCCTATTTCTATTCCTCCGGTAGAATTGAATGAGCTAAAGGCACAATTGAAAGATTTGCTTGAGAAGGGGTTTACTAGACCCAGTTCATCACTGTGGGGAGCACCAGTCTTGTTCGTGAGAAAGAAAGACGGTTCTCTACGAATGTGCATCGATTATAGGCAGTTGAATAAGGTGACGATAAAGAACAAATATCCTCTTCCAAGGATTGATGATTTGTTTGATCAACTACAGGGTGCCAAGTGGTTTTCAAAAATAGACTTGAGGTCGGGTTATCATGAAGTGAGAGTTAGAGAAATAGATATTCCCAAAACAACTTTCAGAATGAGATATAGCCATTATGAATTCCGAGTGATGTCGTTTGGGTTGACCAATGCTCCGACAGTGTTCATGAATTTGATGAATAATGTATTCAGGCCACTCTTGGATTTATTCGTGATAGTATTCATTGATGATATTCTGGTATACTCTCGCACAGAAGCAGAACATGCAGATCATTTACGTATTGTTCTTGGAATTCTTCGAGCTCGAGAATTATATTCAAAATTTTCAAAGTGCGAGTTTTGGCTGAATTCTGTAACATTTCTGGGCCATGTTATTTCAGATGATGGCATTCGAGTCGACACTCAGAAAATTGAAGTTGTGAAGACTTGGCCAAGGCCTATGACGCCTACAGAAGTTCGAAGTTTTCTGGGATTGGCAGGATATTATAGAAGGTTTGTAGAGGGATTTTCCTCTATTTCAACTCCATTGACGATGCTAACCCAGAAGTCAGTTAAATTTCAATGGAATGATGCTTGTGAACGCAGTTTCCAAGAGTTGAAGGACAGATTAACCTCCGCTCTGATCTTAACACTTCCAGAAGGGTCAGATGGTTATACGGTGTACTGTGATGCTTCCGGCGTTGGGTTAGGATGCGTGTTAATGCAGCATGGTAGAGTCATTGCTTATGCTTCGAGACAGTTGCGGAAACATGAAAAGAACTATCCAACTCACGATCTCGAATTAGCTGCAGTTATTCATGCATTAAAGATGTGGAGACATTACTTGTATGGTGTGCATGTTGATATCTATACAGATCACAAGAGTCTTCAATACATTTTCAAGCAGAAGGAGTTAAATCTGCGGCAGAGGCGGTGGTTAGAATTATTGAAAGATTATGATGTGAATATTTTATACCACCCTGGAAAAGCAAATGTAGTAGTTGATGCACTTAGCCGCCGATCAATGGGTAGTCTATGTGAAGTCTCTCCGGAGAAGAAAGAATTAATTCATGAGCTCCACCAATTAGTAAATCTTGGAGTACGTGTGATTGATTTAGGTAGTGCAGGGATTAGTATTAATAATCCCACGGTTTTGTTCTTGAACATAGAAGTGAAAGAGCGTCAGTATGAAGATCCTTATTTGTGCCATTACAGTGACACATCTCATGAAAAAGAGAAGTCCCATTTGAAATTTCCATGGATGGAATTATTAGATACCGAGGCAGGCTATGCGTGCCGGATGTTGCAGAGTTGCGCCGTCGAATTCTGGAAGAAGCCCATTATTCTCGGTATTCTATTCACCCAGTTGCAACCAAAATGTATCATGATCTCAAGTTGATATACTGGTGGGATGGAATGAAGAGAGACATAGTAGAATTTGAAGCACAGTGTCCAAATTGCCAACAAGTGAAAATCGAACATTAAAATCCAGGAGGATTATTGCAAGCAATGGAAATCCCTACTTGGAAATGGGAAGTGATCAACATGGATTTTATTGTGAGGTTACCTCTTTCCCGAGGCAAGTATGATTCCATATGGGTGATCGTGGACAGACTCACGAAAGCAGCTCATTTTCTTCCAGTCAGAACCACATACTCAGCGGAAGACTATGCAAGGTTGTATCTCAAAGAAATTGTGCGACTCCATGGTATTCCACTATCCATTATTACAGATAGAGCAGCGTAACTTACAACCAAGTTCTGGAAGTCTTTTCAAAAAGGTCTAGGTCCTCAAGTGAAGCTTAGCACGGCATTTCATCCGCAAACGGATGGGCAAGCCGAACGTACTATTCAGACTTTGGAACATTTGCTACAGGCTTGTGTACTAGACTTTGGTGGTAGCTGGGATGATCACTTACCTCTGATTGAGTTCTCGTATAACAATAGCTACCATTCAAGTATCCAAATGGCCCCGTATGAAGCTTTATATGGAAGGAAATGCAGATCCCCAATTGGATGGTTTGAAACAGGAGAAGTACAGCTGATAGGCCCTGAATTGATTCAGCAAGCGGTAGAAAAAGTCAAGGTGATCCGAGATCGATTGTTAACAGCCCAAAGTCGCCAAAAATCATATGCGGACAATCGCTAGCGAGACTTGGAATTTCAGGTTGATGATTGGGTATTTTTGAAGGTGTCGCCAATGAAAGGGGTGATGAGATTTGGTAAGAAAGGGAAGTTAAGTCCTCGATACATTGGACCTTATAAAATCATCCGCAAGGTGGGTCATGTAGCCTATGAATTGGACTTGCCTTCAGAGCTTGAATCGGTTCATCCAGTCTTTCATGTCTCAATGCTCCGCAAGTGTGTTGGGGGTCCTACGAGGATTGTTCCGATTGATGCTGTGCAAGTGAAAGAAAAGCTAGCATATGAAGAAGTGCCCATTGCCATCTTAGACAGGCAAGTACGAAGACTTCGATATAAGGAAGTAGCTTCAGTCAAAGTTTTATGGTGAAATAACAATCAGGAAGAAATGAATTGGGAAGCGGAAGAGAAAATGAAACCACGTATCCGCATTTATTCCAACCCCCGGAAGAGATTCAAGATGAAACACTAACAATATGAGGTATGTACGCTCTCTTTTCATGTTTTTGGTCGTGTGTGGCCAATTCATATTGTTATTGTGTTGGGGCCCTGTGAGGCAATATTATTATAGGTTGTTGTGATAGGATGGTAGTGCCATATTACAGGGTAAACTCTGGCGAAATTTTCATAGAATTCCCGTGTGTTTAACATTCGAGGACGAATGTTCAAAAAGGGGGAAGAAAGTTACACCTTGGAAATTTCCCCGTTAGCGTACAATGAATAGGATGGCGAAGGGCACGACGTATACAATGAGTTGATAAGTAAGAGATAGCATTTGATTATCCTAATTGAGATTCAAAGACATTAGACGTAAGGGAAGAAGGTTGTTAAGGAAAGCAAAGAATATGTCGTGTATCGGGTAAGAATTATGAGCGAAAAGCTAATGATGGCTTAAAGATGCTTCGGGGATGAGTGATAACGTCCCTTAGATTGGTATTGAAGTGTTAAAAAAGTGCCAAGAAGGTTCCATAAGGATTGGAGATCAAACGAGCCGACGAGAACGAAATCCAAACAGCTGGGCATTATACGGCCCAACATACTGGCCATATAAATTATACTGGTCATATGTTAGGTTGTATATTTAGCCAAGAGGGGCATCATTCATTGGACCAAACATACGACCATACATACGGCTCGTATAAAATGTACGGACCGTATGTTGGTCTGTATATCTTGGTCGAGACTGATTTCATGATTTAATATAAGGACCCCTCTCTCATTTTATTTCATTTCATTTCCCCTCTCCACTCTTCAAGAAACCTCTATAAAACTCTCCATTATTCATCCACAAGAAACCAAGGGGAAATCCATGATCAACTACATCAAAACCACGAAATCAAGTGTATGAAACCTAACAAAAGCTCATCTACACCAAGAAAACTTAAGGGAAGTGAGTTAGGGTTTTGGTGCAAGAAGAGAAGTTCCACTCAAGGATTGTTCAACCATCATCTAAGGTGAGTTTTATGATCATTCTCGGTTGTTTAAGCTGTTGAAAGTTAAAAGCACTTGGATTGTAGAAAGATATGGAAAATGGGTCATGAATGAGTGAATAGTGCCATTGTTGAGAAATAGTTTGGGGTGAATTATTAATATTGGTATGTTGTGATTGTAAGTATGTTATGAATGACATTTAGAACATGGAATAAGTATTATATATGAGAAAACGCAATAGTGAACTATACTTACAATTATGGAGAAATTGAAGAGGAATTGTGAAATGCGGATAGTGTAGATGAATGATGATTGTTGTCTATTATATTGTGAATGTTGTTATGAATGTTTGGGAGTTGATATAGAATATGGGAAAAGTTGTATAAACAAAGGAAATGCTGCCCAATTTTCATTAGCTTTAGTAAGCGCGTTTAAGTAATCGATTAGCTAATGTTCATGTGACTTCTCTTGAAGGTAGAAACGTGGGCCTCGAAGGAGAACAAGCAAGCGATAGATTAGTTAAACGAAAAAGGTATGTGAGGCTAGTCCTTTCTGTCACGACCCGACTAGGGGCCGTGACGAGTACCCGATACTTGTACCGAGCACCCCTTGTCTATCATATTACCTTTATCTCTTAGCAAGCCGTATAAGCAGTCCAATTTTTTTTTTGAACATTAACATTAGCGGCGTCATTATGAACATAGACTAGTAAACTTCGTTATCACTTTATACAACAACCATGCCAAGACACCATATATCTAACCGTACCTGACTGACTGTACATATCTGTCTACGAGCCTCTAGACATAGTTCACTTATACATAGAAAGGGCCGAATACTGTCGTGCCCGAATATACATACACAAAATAGTACCGCTGGAGTGAGGCTCCGAAACAACTGGAGCACTGTAGAGTACTGCTGGTAAGCTCCTAAAGATCAAGTCCACCTGTCTGCTGACCTGCGCGGCATGAAACGCAGCGTCCGCAAGAAGGGACGTCAGTACGAATAGTGTACCGAGTATGTAAGGCATGGAAAATAATACAAGCAGTAACATAGAGTACGATTAATAGTATCACGGAGTCACAGGGCATATAACGAGGCAAGGAAGTAACCTGTACATAGGAAGGCCCCTTTTCAGGCCGGCTGTCATGTAGGCTTGTCCTTTCGTCTTTGAAACGTTTCTTTTCATAAGCATAGGAATTAACATTTATATATTACTTATTCTCGTGTGCAGAAAACAGTACATTTCTGTAACGGTACCTTTTGCTCACATTTACAGACGCCGAATACAATCGGCTCCACCCCCACGGTGTCCCTTATTCTCGTATACAGAAAACAGTACAATTCAGTAAACAGTATATTTTATTCACGTTTACAGACGCCGAATACAATCGGCTCTCCCAACCCCCTCCCCAACGGTGTCCCATCATATCATATCATACATATACCATACATTATATATATACAGACGCCGCGTACGGCTCTCCCATATCCCGCGTTCGGGCATCCCGCGTCCAGGATGGAATCCAGCTGAATCAGGTGGTGATATAACAGTGGCCCTTCCCCTTTCCCCATACACATATACATATACGTTTGCTTATCTTTATTACATATACAGGTCTCATATACAATTACTTATCTTACTTATATATACATATCCATACACATATACCTGTTTCATATACATATATCATATAAGCACACAAGCGCCAAGGAAAATCATGCATCCATCGGAGTGACGTAAGGTCGGTGACCTCCGATTACGTTATGGAATGCTAGTGATAGCTTTGTCTCACCTTGAAGGAACAAGTATTTTAAGGCGAGACTATCAACGGAGAATAGTATTACAGTAACCGTAGAATGAAATCGTGGGCATCATAGATGACCGTCATAGGCTTTGGAGTCAGAGAAAATGAAGATATAGCTAGGAAATATAATTTCGATTCAAAAATTAGTGTATCACTTTCATGTTTACATAAGATACTTATCTTAGTCATCTTAGTCATAGAGTCGTCCCGGTCGTACTTGTCAAAGGTACATTCTCTTGTCTAACATTGTCATTATCATTATCCTCATAGAAACATTCTCATTAGAGTAGTCATAGTACTTATCATTCGGTAACGAGATTGGGATCAAAAGTCCCCTTTGGATTTACTTCAAGTAAGTCAACCACGACTATAGAAAAATCCGAGAGTAACGGGCCCACCTCGGGCCGGATGAGGTAGCGTATACGATTTACGTATGTTACGTGTCATAGCGTTACTTGTGAGGGTCTTAGGGTAATCGGGTCCCATTTATACAAGTTCTAAGGGTGTAGGAGATTTTTCCAACAATTGGCACCCTTTCTAGTTCAATTCTATTGAACAAAAAGTGGAAAACTTTAGGTGCGGATTCCGGGGAACCGAGTTGTCCCCGAGGCTCGTACCCAACTTATTACAACTAAGACATGCCATAGAAAGAAGGGTGAAGCCTTACATACCTCTTTCCGCTCCTTTTGCTATCCCAAATTCACGTCACAATCTCGTCGAAATCTGCGAATTGGTCATTTTTACCAAAACTTTCATTAGTATACTTTGAGTTAAAATCTTAAGGAAACACTTTGCTACCGAAATTTCGGCAGCATTTCCTCTGTAAGTGTACCAATCCCGAGAATAAGGCTCGGCCCCAAATCAACAACAACCATCCGGGAATGTAACCCGACCAAACCAACAATGATATTAACAACACCAATAAGAGGTTCAAAGCTCATTCTAACATTAATAACTCTTTATTATACCATTCGACGCTATTTCATTTTCATTCAATCAACCGCATACGATCGACCCAACACCCACGCTCATACGTTCAAGTACCAACATAAACCATTTAAACAAGGTTCAAGAATGCCTCGGACAAACCACAAAATAGTCAAACAATTCAAACAATGCACCATAGAATCCAAAATCTTCCAACTTCCATAGGAACCATCACAACACATTTCTTTCTCCAAAATTTCACAATCTATACCAACAAACCATACTTTTACCACATTATTATCAAAATTACAAGAACTAAATTTGGCTCACATTAGTTTCCACAACAAACCATAAACTACTATAATGTCAACTTTGAATCATTAAACTTCTTTTTGCGTTATAAAATCCACAACGACACAACTAATATACTAAATAAAATTAATTCATCCTTCCTTCAATAAAAAACATCACACACGGCCTCAACACTACATACACATTTTCATGCATTCCATCCATTCCTCCATTCTACAACATATACAAATCACCCATAACACAAACAACAATCACAATACTAAATAAAACAATTGAATCATTGCCTTGCAACTATCCATACACACGGCCACACATCAACACACACATATTTCACAAATTTCACTCATTTTTACATACTACAACACTTCAACAACATTCATAACACATAAAAGAGGGTTAGTTCTTTACCTTCATTCTTCAACTTTTCCACTTGGTTAAAGCTCATAAACCATCCATATAAGTGTTCTACTTCTTCCAACAACTCCACCATGTTAACAAGCACCTTCCACTTAGCAAGAAAACCAAAAAAAAAATGATCCTCGATGAACAAAATAGAGGGGCTGGTTTCGGCCAGCCCCTAGCCGAACCCTCACCCTATTTGTTTTTTTGTTTTCTCTTCTTTTCTCATGTCTTCAATTAATTAGGCACTCATATATATATATATATATATATATATATATATATATATATATATACATATAATTCAAGCATGTGAGGGGCACATGCCCCCCTCTCTAGAGGATTCTTTAATTTTCTTGAAATTTTCCTTGAATTAAAAGATGAATCAAGTCTTGCCATGTGCACTTTGACCCCTATGTTCTCCAACACATGGCCAATGTGGCCCTTTGAACCTTCATGAATTTTTTTGTGAAATTCCCATTTCGTCCCTCGACTTTTCTCAATATGACCATTTTACCCCTAACCTTCCACATTGTTTCCATTGATCATTTTGCAATTTCTCTTCTTGCCCTTAGCCTCTCACAATATTTTCATACTAATAATGGTCATAAATAGTATTCTTAACGACTTGTGCATTAATGTAATATTTGAAAAGGTTTTCGTCCTTGACTTTCCGCGACGACTTTGAAATATTCAAACGTTCAAAATGCGGGCCATAACACTTTCTTTCTATGGAATGAATCCGATGGTATGATTTTTCCTTATTTTCCGTGAATCCGCTATATCTCGAAAAACTAATAGCCTATGTTCATTAATAGCCATATGAGACGAGAGATGCATTACGAGTTCAGTAATGATGATGATGAGTTAAGTATAATGATTCTAGAGTTCATGATATGATGTTCCTATAACGCTAATGATGTCGTATGTTGTATACACTCACCTCATACATTATTTCCTTCAAGGTGAGGTAGAATACCATTAAGTTAATGATGTCATTCATTGTATCCACTCACCTTATATATTATTTCCTTCAAGGTGAGGCAGAGTACCATAAAGTTAATGATGTCGTTTACTGTACACACTCACCTTATATACTACTTCCTTCAAGGTGAGGCAGAATACTTATAAATGTTCCATAATGGAATCGGGGGTTCACAACTTTATGTAACCTCGACAAAGCATAGCTATCTTTGATTTATTATACATGCATGATGATAAGTTTATGTTGATGATATTACACCATGCCTATATGGCACGGGCAGACACACCACTGCAGTGGGCAGCTTATACCCCGGACGCGGGAGGCCTGGACGGAGGTTAATTATTAACACACCGCACCTATATGGACGGGCAGCTTATACATTTATACATTTATGCATATATGACATGACGATGATTATTAAGTAAGCCAGTATGTATTATTTCTTTTGTAAGTGATCGTCAGATACAGTTGCCCTTTTATTTGATGCCTCCTTTATCTCATTGACGTATTATTATTGTTTATGCCTCTCATACTCAGTAAAATGTTCATACTGACGTCCGTTTTATTTGGACGCTGTGTTCATGACCACAGGTAGACAGGGTGGTGATCTTGATCCAGACTCGTAGGAGCTAGTAGCTGATTTGAGAGCACTCCTTTTTTCCGGAGGTGCCTTTGATTATTCTTTTGTGTACATGTGTATATTTTGGGCACGACGGGGTCCTGTCCCGTCCCTATGTCTAGCACTATAGTATAGGCTCGTAGATACGCAGTGTGGGTTATATGGTCTCACGAGGTTGCTATCATGTATATACATATATTATTTTGTTAGCCGAAAGGCTTATGTATATAAAAGCATGTATGCTTTCAAAAGAAAAATGATTTTTCTTATGAATTGAGTATGAATTTGGTAAAGGAACGTTTAATAAATATGATGAGTAGTAGAACGAGTGGTGCTCGGTGGTTAGCTCCGGGTACCCTTCACGGCCCCTAGTCGGGTCGTGACAATTCTAGAGAGTTGGAGAGAAGTGGAGAAGTTAGAAGAATGAGGAATTAAAAGTGGGATCACATTTTTATACTTGAAAAATGCTCATCCCATCGGGTGTTATACAAACCCTTATACGGTCCGGATAATGTTATACGGTCCATATAAGCGACTGTATTTCACCATCAGGGAAATCCCTTCATCTGTTGGGTTATACGGACCGTATAAAGTTATACGGACCGTATAAGTGGTCGTATAACTCCACTTTTTTGAAATTATTTTCGTCATTTCGTTTGATCTCCAATCCTTATGGAACCTTCTTAGCACTTTTTAGCACTTCATTAACAATCTATGGAGTATTATAACTTTTCCTCAAGAAATTATTAAATCCACATTAGCTCAGTACTTGCAAACCCTTCTTCAAAATACGACTTATGCTTAACATTCTTCAACGAACTTTCTTATTTTACCTCAAATGTCTTTGGAATCTTAATTAGAACCGTTACGTACTACTTCTTACTTGTAGAAACATCATATACTTCTTATCCTACGTTAGTCTATCTACCACACGTCGACATGAAATATTTCGACGTGTAACACCCTTACCCCCTTTAAAAACATTCGTCCTCGAATGTTAAGTTCTCGGGAATTCTACAAAAATTTCGACAGGGTTTCCCCTGTAATATGACGCTACCATCCTATCACAATAGCCCACAATAACATCGCCTCACAGGGCTACAACACAATAGCGAGAAATTATGGCTACACACGACCCAAAGCACTAAAAAGAAAGCATTACATACCTCATAATATTGATGTCTCATCTTGAACCTCTCCCGGGGGTGGAAACAATTGCGGATATTTGGACCTCATGATTTCTTCTGCTTCCTAAGTCATTTCTTCTCATTTATTGTTTCACCACAAGACTTCGACCAAAGCCACCTCGTTGTTCCTGAGCTTCCGCACTTGCCTATCTAGTATGGCAATGGGCACCTCTTCATAAGTAAACTTCTTAGTAATCAGGACATATTTTATCGGCATAACTCTGGATGGATCTCCAACACATTTACAAAGCATTGATACATGGAAAACTGGATGGGCTGATCCAAGTTCTTGAGGTAAGTCCAGTTTATAAGCTACTTGGCCTATCTTGCGGATAATTTTATAAGGTCCAATGTATGGAGGACTTAACTTTCCCTTCTTGCCAAATCTCATCACGCCTTTCATCGGTGATACCTTCAAGAATACCCAATCATCAACTTGAAATTCTATGTCTCGCCGATGGCTGTCCGCATAAGATTTCTGGCGACTTTGGGCTGTCAACAATCGATCTCGGATAACCTTGATCTTTTCCACCACTTGTTGAATCAACTCCGGACTTATTAGTTGTACCTCTCCTACTTCAAACCACCCAATTGGGGATCTACACTTCCTTCCGTATAGAGCTTCATACGGGGCCATCTGAACACTGGAATGATAACTGTTGTTGTATGCAAACTCAATAAGAGGCAATTGATCATCCCAACTACCTCTGAAATCTAGCACACATGCTCGTAACAGATCTTCCAAGGTCTGAATGGTGCGTTCAGCTTGCCCATCAGTTTGTGGATTAAATGCTGTGGTAAGCCTTACCTGAGTACCCAAACCTTCTTGGAAAGACTTCCATATTTTAGCTGTAAAGTGTGCTCCTCTATCTGTGATAATAGATATCGGGACACCAAGAAGTCGCACAATCTCTTTAAGATATAACCTTGCATAATCTTCTGCTGAGTATGTGGTTTTGATTGGAAGAAAATGAGCTGATTTCGTCAGTCTGTCCACGATCACCCATATAGAATCATAATTGTGTCGGGAGCGAGGCAAACCTACAATGAAATCCATGTTGATCACTTTCCATTTCCAGGCTGAATTTTCCATGGCTTGTAACAATCCTCCTAGCTTTTGATGCTCGATTTTTACTTGTTGACAATTTGGACATTGAGTTACAAATTTTTGCTATATCTTTCTTCATTCCATCCCACCAATACATTAACTTGATATCGTGATACATCTTTGTCGCTCCTGGGTGAATAGAATATCGAGAATAATGAGCCTCTTCTCGAATACGACGACGTAGCCCTGCAATATTTGGAACACATAGCCTATCTCGGTATCTAAAAACTCTATCTGTATAAACTTCAAATGGCGACTTCTCTTTCTCAGGAAATGTATCTCTATAGTGACTTAACTAAGGGCCCTCATATTGGCGCTCTTATACCTTCATATCTAAGGACGAAACAGCTGGGTTGTGAATACCAATTCTTGCATTGCGCAAATCAATTAGACGAACTCCGAGGCTGGCTAGCTAGTGGAGCTCACAAATTAATTCTTTCTTCTCCGAAGGGACCTCACATAGACTACCCATTGATTTATGGCTAAGTGCATCAGCTACTACATTCGCCTTTCCGGGGTGGTATAAAATACTCACATCATAATCCTTTAATAATTCTAACCACCGCCTCTGTCGTAGGTTTAGTTCCTTCTGCATGAAGATATATTGAAGACTCTTGTGATCCGTATAAATATCGACATGAACACTATACAAATAGTGTCTCCACATCTTTAGTGCATGAATAACCGCAGCCAATTCAAGGTCATGAGTTGGATAGTTCTTTTCATGTTTCCGCAACTGTCGGGAAGCGTGGGCAATGACTTTACTGTGTTGCATTAACACACAGCCTAACCCAACACCAGAAGCATCACAATACATAACATAACCATCTGGCCCTTCTGGGAGGGTCAGGACTGGGGCTGAAGTCAATCTGTCTTTTAATTCTTGGAAACTACGTTCACAGGCATTAGTCCACTGGAATTTGGCTGATATTTTAGTTAACTTCGTCAATAGTGCTGAAATAGAGGAAAACCCTTCCACAAATCTTCTATAGTAACCTGTCAATCCCAGAAAGCTACGGACTTTTGTAGGCGTTGTAGGCCTTGGCAAAGTCTTCACAGCCTCTATTTTCTAAGTATCAAATCGAATGTCGTCAGCTGAAATAATATGGCCCAGAAAAGTCACAAAACTTAGCCAAAACTTGCATTTTGAAAATTTTGCATACAATTCTCGAGTTTGGAGAATTTCAAGGACCATACGCAAGTGATCTGCATGCTCCATTTCTGACCGAGAATATACTAAGATGTCATCGATGAACACGATCACAAATTGGTCTAGAAAGGGCCTGAATACATTATTCATCAGATTCATAAACACCGCTGGAGCATTAGTCAACCCAAATGATATCACCCGAAATTCATAGTGGTCATATCTCGTTCTGAAAGCTGTTTTGAGAATATCTTCTTCTCTAATCCTCACTTGGTGATACCCCAATCTTAGATCAATTTTGAAAAACCATTTGGCACCCTGTAGTTGGTCAAACAAATCATCGATTCTTGGGAGCGGATATTTAATCTTTATCATCATCTTGTTCAATTGCCTATAGTCAATGCACATTTGGAGGGAACCATCTTTCTTCCTCACAAATAGGATAGGTGCTCCCCACGGTGATGAACTGGGCCTAATGAATCCTTTCTCAAGTAAATCTTTCAGTTGTGCCTTTAGCTCTTTCAACTCTGCAGGAGTCATTTGTTAAGGAGGAATAGAGATTGGTCTAGTATATGGTAACACATCAATAGCAAAGTCAATCTCTCTTTCCGGAGGAAGGCATGGAAGTTCATCGGGAAATACATCCGAAAATTCATTTACTACCGGGATGGATTGAGAAGTCGGCGGCTTTGCTTCGGTATCATAAACTCGGACTAGATGGTAAATATAGCCTTTGGTGATCATCTTCCTCGCCTTGAGGTAGGAAATAAACCTACCACTTGGAGACGCTGTATTACCTTTCCATTCAAGTACGGGTTCTCCCGGGAATTGGAATCGGACTATTTTCGTTTTACAATCCACATTAACATAACAAGAGGCCAACCAATCCATGCTTATAATCATATCAAAATCTAACATTTCTAGTTCAATCAAATTAGTTGTAGTCTGGCGATCACATACCACAAGCACACAATTTTTATACACTTGCCTTGCTATTACGGAATCACCAACCGGAGTAGATACTTCAAAAGGTTTAATTGGCTCGGGTTTCACCCCAATCCGGTCAGCGATGTAAGGAGTAATATAAGATAACATCGAACCTGGATCAATCAATGCATAAACGTCATGAGAGAATATAGATAGTATACCTATAACTACATCGGAGGAGGACTCAAGATCCTAACGTCCGGCTAAAGCATAAATACGAGGCTGAGTACCCCCTGAATTGGATGCTCCCCCTCTACCCCTACCACGGCCTGCTGGAGTTTGGGGAGTCTGCCCTATCGGGCGCACAGACGAGGAAGAACCAGCTACTGATCCTGTGGGCGGAACCCAACATCTCCCGTACCTTGAGGGGCAATCACGCATCACATGCCCAGTCTGTCCACAAGCATAACAAGAATCTGAAACTTGGCAACATGGGCCCGAATGTAACTTTCTGTACTGACTACATCGTGGGATCGGTGGTCTCCTCTGACTATAATCACCTCCAAACTGGGAACCCGAAGCTCTCGAGTTCTGACCCTGTTCTGAATGAATGGGGCGGTCAAATCTCCTGCCTGCAAACCGAAGAGGTGCACTAGTTGCCGACTGGCCTGAATATCTAAAGTTTGACTGCTTCGATCCCCCTCTATGGTCGCTGCCGGCACCAACAGATCTAGACCTCTTACTCTGCCCTCTATCAATATCGCGCTCACCCCTTAGCGGATATTGCTGCTCTTCTAAATTCTAGGCATGGGCCTGAATACGGGAAATATCCATCCCCTCATGCAATGAAGCTGTCAAGCAGTCTTTGAACAAATGTGGCCCTAAGCCACTCACAAATCTGTGTACTCTATCTCCTATATCGGCCACCATAGTCGGAGCATATCTAGCCAATGAATTAAAGTGAAGGCTATACTCCCGAGCACTCATATTCCCTTGTTTTAGATTCAGAAACCTATCAGCTCGGGCCCTTTGAACCTCGGGTGGCAAATAGTGGCGGATGAAAGCATCTACAAATTTTTGCCAAACAGGGGGAGGTGCATTTTTTTTTCTTGAAGATATCCAGTTATTATACCAAAGAACCGCCACATCCCGGAGTCTATAAAATGCCACCTCCACAGATTCAGTATCGGAGGCATGGATGATTCTTAATGTTCCCAGCATCTCATCAATAAAACCTTGCGGGTCTTCATCCGGCTTTGACCCGAAAAAAACTGGTGGATTTAAACTCATAAAGTCACGGGTTGTAGAACTAGTCGCCCTGTCACCTGGACCTGTACTCTGCCGCTGTGCCTGAGCGAAAACTAGTTGTGTCAATAATTGAATAGCTTCGATCATTTGTTGACCCGAAGTACCTAGTGGAGCAACTGGAGGCATAGGATCCGGAGCTGAAGCCCCCTCTTGTTCTTCTAGAATAGGTGGAGTGTGAGAGGTATTAGATAGAGCCTCATTATGAGATTTACCTTCTTCTACATTCGTTGTTGGCTCCCTTTCCATCCGCCTTTCTGTCGTAGCCTTGTCCTTTTGGGCGGCTGTGGCTTTTCTCTTTACCGGCATCGCTGAAATCATAACGCACAATTAGGGAGGAGAAAATCTTATAACATGGCTCTATGGCACGATCTAATAAGAAGAAAAATGGTCATTTTTCCTAAATGCCCCGCAGCCTCTTGTTTATAAATGTAGCGCGCTTCACACCCATAAATGAGACTCTGCGGGACACGGCTCGTAGACACATCCTAGGACGGAACTGCTCTGATACCACTTCTGTCACGACCCGACTAGAGGGCCATGACGGGTACCCAGAGCTGACTACCGAGCACCACTCATTATGCTGGTCATCATACCCAACCTGAACATACACAATCTCGAAGGCAACATATATATATATATATATATATATATATATATATATAAGCCCTCATGGATACAAAAATGATATACAAAATATGTTACATCCCGTATTTTTGGACTAGAAAAATTTAATCGTCCAATATGAGCAAAATTACCCGAGCCCGGAGAATTCGATCATAACCAAGGATGAAAATCGTGAGCTCGGTGTACAAAGAGTTTGAAGTCCCAAAATAATTTAAGACGAAAAAGTGTGACGATGATGATTGGTAATAATATTTTATGTGTACCAAAAGGGACAATGGACTAGTGTTATATTACACGATTATGATAAGGAGTATATAAGGTGTGTTAAAAGTGGTCAATTCAAGTGAAATAGATCAAGAAATTAATTATGCCGATAATTAGTTAAATTCAAGGGTTTAATTAATGGATTAGTGGAAGATAAGTGATATAATAGTGGACAATTATGGAGTCCACGTGGGACTACATAAATCAGCCCCTTATGACTCATGTTTCATTGTATAAGTATGTGTTGGTGGCTGCTTAATAGCAAAGCCTTCTTTTTCCTTATTAAATGAAGAGTATGTAGACCCCACAACTATCTAAGTACTAGGAAACTTCAGAATTCATTAAGGATGATTCATTTCAAATATGTACTAGCAAAAAAAAAAATCACCTAGCCTAGAGGCACCTTTCCACATGGCACCATTTTAAAAAAGAAAAAAGAACAAATGACTCATATGCATACATACAGATCTGGTGGAAATAGTGGGACATTCTCAAAATTCATAAATGTTAAGGTGGGTCCCACACTCCAAATAAAGAAAAGAAAGAGAATTCCTTGAGTTGACACCTTGCAACGTTAGTTCTCCTAAGCTGGCAGCAACATGCTATATTCTAGCAATACTTTCACTTTGGAATTCATACTTTTACCTAGATAATTTTGTTGAAGGCCAAAGAAACGTTCAGTAACATTCTTGATATATATACGTATATTTCCTTCAACATTTCAAGAAAAGGGCAACAGCGTGGTAGGGGAAACATTTCTCCTTCAACGGAGTAAAAATGTGAAAAATTATAAAAGGGTTATACCCACTTCGGTTTCCTCCGTGTGATAGCTTCGAAGTGAAGTAAGGTGAAAGATGAATAATTCTTGGCATATAAGGTAAAAGTTCTCCTCTACTAGATATATTTAAATTCGTCCAGGTCATAATTAAATTGAGAGACGGGAACTACGAAATTAATTACGGAAAATCGGATAAATTGTTATTGTTATCATGTGGACTGTTTGGTGGTTGTTATAAATTGTTTGGTGTGCTGGAATATCATGGGGTTGGTTGTGCTTGTTGTTGTTGTGCTTGTTGTTATACTATGTATATACGAAAATATAGAAGTGTATACAAGTATCGGTATAGGAATGTATATTGGGCTATTTTGGAGGTGATTTAAGAATGGATTTGATTCTGTTTAGATATGTATTTATTGATATTTTTGTTGGTATGGTGATTGATATTTTGGATAATTTGGAATCACGAGGATTATTGTGTTTTAGGGGAGATGCTGCCCAAATATCGTTAGATTTCTAAGTAGTTAAGGATTGGTTTGGAAGAATATCCTAATTTAATTATTGGCATATTTGGTATTATTGTAGATTGGTGAAGCCCAAGACCTAAGTTATGGTTAACTTGAAAAGCGAAAAGGTATGTAAAGCTAACCCTTCTCTCTTTTGGCATGATTCACATGAAACGAACAAACGACGAATGTATAAGTTCCTATTCTTAGAGACGCTTGGATGGTTAATGTTCTTGGTTTCCATAAGCTGCTTCACATTATCTCGATATGTGTCTATGATTCCTGAAGTTCCATTTGACATAATTCATAACGACGTTCGAGGGATACTTGACATGACTGCCTTCGTTGATATTCAAGTGTTAGTTCATTCTGTCTATCCTATCGAGTCTCAGATGATGATTTGATTTGCATATGGTTACTCACTACTCTGCTTGTGCATGCTGTTATTATATCTTTCACCGAATCCCAGGCCGGGTATGTTTTCGTGCACAGTTTCACTGCATTGTTCACCGAGTCCCTCACTAGAGGGCCGAGTACGGTATATATATATATATATATATATATATATATATATATATATATATATATATATATATATATATGATATGATATGATGATGTGATGATATGATGATATGATGATGTGATTATGGCGCCAAGGATGGCATATGATGACTTTATTCACCGAGTCCCATAATGGGCCGGGTATGATATATGATATTGATATGCATGATTTACATTTCATAAGGCAAGTGTATTGGTATTTTGAATGTCATACTTGTCTCATGTGATCTCTATTTCAGTCATGATCCTCTTTATTGTATTTCATGCTTTATATACTCAGTACATATCTCGTACTGACCCCCTTTATTCGGGGGGCTGCGTTTCATGCTCGCAGGTACAGATACTCGATTTGGTGATTCTCCAGCTTAGGATTTCCACTCAGCTGTCTTGGAGAGCTCCATTGTTCCGGAGCTTAGACTTTTTGTACAGATCTTTTGATGTATATATATATGTTCATCCAGGGGTACGGCGGGGCCCTGTCCCATCATATTTCACTATCGATACTCTTAGAGGTCTGTAGACATATGTGTGGGTTGTGTATAAGTTTTGTTCGGCTGTGCCTATACAATGTGCTATGGATATGTTCGTCTGTAGTGGCAGCCTTGTCGGCTTGCGTATGATATTGATATGTAGTGGCAGCCTTGTCGGCTTGCGTATCATATTATGTGTTGATTAGTTGTGACTCCTCGGGAGACAGGTTATCGGGATATATATATATATATATATATGATGACGTTATGAACCTTTGGAGTTCTTTTGCATGTTTCCATATTGTTCTCATGTCCAGTTTGACTATATCTAACAGGTACGTATACGAGTGTCTAGCTCGGGCACTAGTCCTGGCCCACGGAGCTGGGTCGTGACAAAATATACACCGACATATCCATAAGACATCAACTACCCATGCATCCGTATCTACGAGCCTCTACTAGAATACTGAGACATAGGGACGGGACAGGACCCCGTCATACCCGAATATATATATATACACAAAAGAATTTGACCATAAGTAGCACCTCCGGAGTAGTGGAGTGCTTCTGTGAATCCGCTGATGAGCTCCTACGGGTCTGCACCGTCTCCCTATCTAATTGTGGGCATGAACACAATATCCAAAATAAAAGGACGTCAGTACGAATATTGTACTGAGTATGTAAGGCATGAGTAATACTGGCACAATAAAGAAATACTGAGACATGAGACGAAGATATAACCTACTTAGCTTTTAATGGAAAACATGTCACACCCCACCCTTGGTAAGGCGTGATTGGCACCCAGCACCTTACAGGAACCGAGCGAACCAACTTATAACTTAAATCCTTCATGTCTATAATGGAAACAATAGGATCAAGAGGCTAAATATGAACGTAATATCATGCATAAGTAAATGTACAATAGACCCATGATGCCGATATTACTATTGTCACACTATGACTAAGCTGTACACAGGAACTGTCTGCAAAACTTCTATGAACATGACTGAAGTATATAAGTCGGGGCAGGGCCCCCGACATACCCTCTTGTCACAAAAAAAAAACATATGCAAATCAGACTCGGCAATGCTCCCGGAAGAAGTGGAGCTCACCAATCAAAACTGGTACCTGAAGGCAGCCTACGATGAAAGATCCTCGTCTCGTCTATCTATACCTGCGGGCATGAACGCAGCATCCACAGGAAGAGACGTCAGTACGAGCAATGTACTGAGTATGTAAGGCATGAATAATAGTATGATATCAAAATGAAGATGACATAAGATAAAGTAAGTAATTATACCTCGTATTCCTCTTAAGATCTATGTCATGTAAACTACTCGTCTACAGGAAAACATTTCATACACAACCATACATACATATGCATTCACATACACTTACTATACATACATCTGTCATATTCGTACCCGGCCCTTTCGGGACTCGGCGTTATCTTGCCCGGCCATATAGGCGCGGTAATATATATAGCATCTTGCCCGGCCATTAAGGCACAGTAATATATATAGCATCTTGCCTGGCCATTAAGGCACTGTGTTGTCTTGCCCGGCTATATAGGCGCGGTGTTATCTTGCCCGGCTATATAGGTGCAGTGTTATCTTGCCCGGCCATATAAGCACAGTATTATCTTGCCCGGCCATGTAGGCGCGGTATTATCCCCAGCTGATCAGTGGGATGCAATGCATACATACATACACACACATAAAAATACATAAATGAAATCAACATCATCATTAGCATTACCATTGTCACTATATCATTCCTTAAAGAATCAACCATCGTAAGATGAAATCGATAATGTCACGGGAGTCTCGAGAATCATGAACTTTGGTAGCACTGAAAATAGAATAGTTATCTTCGCTATATCTCACCTCGAAGGAACGAATGACATGAGATGAGACCATCAACAATAAGTAAGATCAAAAGATAAATGGAATGGCTCAATAATCTCATAATGCTCTCAACACATAGCTTCAGAGTTTCTAGAAAAGGACCATCATCATCGTCACAATCATCATAGAACATATTTCATTTAGCATCATAAGAGGATTTAAGAGTCATGAACTCCTAGCTTTTGAAAACAAGGAGGTTATGAAAACATTTATGGGATCATAACTTAGGAATCATGCCTTTGAAAGAAAAGGACGAGCCTTAACATACCTTTTTGGTCGCCTTAACTTTACTCAACGCTTATCCTCCCAGACTCATAAATCTATATTCAAGAAAATTTATACTATTGTTAGACTCAACTTTATACACTTGTCTTAGTCCTTCAAATAAATCTTTCTTGAATCTGCCAAAATTTCGGCAGCATCTCCCCTCTTTATATGCCTAGCCCAAAATCATAATTCAGCAACCAACAACAACAACATCAATATAAACATTAATCATAATATTCTCAATAACAAAATACTCCATAAACATTCCATATGGGTTTTATCCTATATTTCTACCAACAAAACTATTATACGACTATTTGACAGTTTTATCTCCAAAATTAACATTAATAATAGGAGATTCATACCTTACTCCTGATAATATCGCCATATCTTCACCTTTTTCACCTTAAAATTGAACCACACGCGTCGCTATACGATTCTATACACGCAACTATACGTTGCCTAAAACGGGATTCGTGAATTATAGCTGATTTAGGCTTGAAATGTGGGTTTGAGAGTTGGGGAACTTTCTAGAGCATTTTGGAATAGTTTGGAAGAACTCTTGGCTGAAAAACGAGGGGGCAAGCCCCTTTTATATTTGTTCAAATTCGGGTCGGGGTCACTGTAGCAGCACTGTAGCAGTTATTGTAGCATGTGTTTCTGCTCTGTCAACTGAACTTGTAACGTCCATAATTCTCTACTCTGATATCGTATCGACGAGCAGTTTGTTGCGTTGGAAACTAGACTCGACAAACTTCATTTTAGGCTTTTGAAACACCTTAGAACTCTCAATATACTAGGAGACATGACCCAAAATTCTGTCCAGAATTCTGCAAACTTTTTTTTCCAAATTTTCGACAAATTTATTTTCTTCGAATTGCTTGGTCCCGGAGTTTTCCCTAGCTTATTATATGAACGTAAACCGTCATGACCATAGAATTAGTTCGTATAATATCATATATCCTTGAAGGGAACTCCAGTATCCATACTTAGAACGTCTAACACTTATAAATTTTCACGTACGAACCTACGGGGTGTAACAAAACACATGTTATGCATATCAAATATACCATCATCGTTAACCCGCATCCGGGTAACTGTCGCATGCCACCCACTAGTGGTGTCATGTCCGGCCCTCTAGGCACGGTGTAATCATAAGCCTCCCGCCTTCGCGGTGTTATGCCCGGCCATCTAGGCACGGTGTAATCATAAGTCGCCCGCCTTCGCGGTGTCATGCCCGTCCATCTAGGCACGGTGTCATCTCATCATTATATATTTATCATACAACATGCATTAGAAATCGATTAAATACTATAATTCTATCGGGGTGACATAAGGTCGAGGACCCCCGAATCCATTATGGAGTAGTCATGATTATCATGCCCCACCTTGAAGGAACTAGCATTTCAAGGTGAGTCTAACAACAATGAGTAACATCAAGGAATCATTAACTTCATAAGAATATCATATCATAAGCTTTGTGGAAATATCGTATCATGAGCTTAGAATCTCTAGACTTAGGCTCATCATCATCATTATCATATTCATAACATACCTCTTATCTTTGTCTCATGAGTAACTCTTATTAATCATAGACTCATAGTTTCGGAATGCAAGATGATCATGAAAAGATAAAGGAAGTTATGCTATAGGAATCATACCTTAGAAAAAGAAGGGACTAGCCTCACATACCTTTTTCGCCTTTCTAACTTGCCGACTAACGCTTCCTTCCAAGTTCGTATTTCTATATTCAAGGAAATTCGTGCTAAGGTTAGATAATCGATAACATGCTTAAGCTTAAACTAAAGTTAATGAAAATTGGGCAGCATCTCCTTTGTTTCTACAACTTTCCCCATATCATATAACAACTCCTAAACGTCAACAACACATCCACAATATCATAATCGACAAACTTCGTCAATTTAGTCATTATTCAATTCTCAAAATTTCTTCTTAAGGTCATCCATAATGATAGCCATCATACAACACCCCAGTCATCCCCATAAAAAGTTTCTCCAATATTCTTACTATCATTTTACAACAAGATTATGCTCATGACATCTCAAGAATTATGGTTCATGTCAAACTATTTTCCAAGGATATCATTAATTCACAATTGAGCTCCATATTCTACTTTCTTCCATACAAGTCTTTCAACCATTCAATACTCTAAATGACATGAAATGATCATAAAACTCACCTTTGATTGTGTAGGAGTGGTTTTGGATGCAGTTGCTTCACTTGGAGAAAACCCTAACTTCAATTCAAAGAGAGTTCTTGACTTCTAGCAACCCTAGAGAGCTTCCTTACTCTAGATTTCCTTGGATTGATGATGTTGTTCTTTGATTTGCCTTGGATTTATGTAAATGGAGTGGGTGGAATATTCTAGAGAGTTCGAGAGAAGTGGAGAAGTTAGAAGAATGAAGAATTAGAAGTGGGATCACATTTTTATACTTGAAAAATGCTCAGCCCGTCGGGTGTTATACGGACCCTTATACGGTCCATATAATATTATACGGTCCGTATAAGTGACCGTATTTCACCATTAGGGAAATCCCTTCGTCTGTTGGGTTATACGGACCGTATAAAGTTATACAGACCGTATAAGTGGTCGTATAACTCCACTTTTCTGAAATTATTTCCGTCATTCCGTTTGATCTTCAATCCTTATGGAACCTTCTTAGCACTTGTTTAGCACTTCATTAATAATCTAAGGAGCGTTATAACTTTTCCTCAGAACATTATTAAATCCACATTAGCTCGGTACTTGCAAACCCTTCTTCAAAACATGACTTATGCTTAACATTCTTCAACGAACTTTCTTCTCTTGCCTAAAATGTCTTTGGAATCTTAATTAGAACCGTTACGTACTACTTATTACTTGTAGAAACCTCATATACTTCTTACCCTGCGTTAGTCTATCTACTACACGCCGACATGAAATTTTCCGATGTGTAACAGGCGGAGTCCTGGCCCATCTTGATGGATTCCTATATTCTATATAGAGGCTCGTAGACAGATATATGTAGTTAGAAGTCCTGTATCGTCATTAGTTCATATTTTTGTATTATATTTTGGTAGCCTTGTTGGCCTATGTTTATGGACATAATTACTAATGGTTATATAGCGATGTGTCCTTATCTTGTGATATATGCCCTTACAGATTATGATAACCATGAGCTGTCCTTGTGGTCCACCTAGAAATGATTATGAGATGTATGTTCGGAGGTGCTCGGTGGGTTAGCCCCGGGTGCTCGTCATGGCCCTCTGGTTGGGTCATGACATTAAGGAGCAACTGCAGGATTTATTGAGCAAGGGGTTCATTAGACCGAGTGTCTCCCCTTAGAGTGCTCCTGTGTTGTTTGTGAAGAAAAAAGATGGATCTATGAGGATGTGTACTTATTTTCGCCAGCTGAACAAGGTCACTATTCGGAACAATTGTCCTATACCTCGTATTGATTATTTATTTGACCAGCTTCAGGGTGCTTCAGTGTTTTCGAAGATTGATTTGTGTTCAGGCTACCACCAGTTAAGGATCAGGGCTGAGGATATTTCAAAGATAGCCTTTCGAACGATATATGGACATTATGAGTTTCTGGTGATGTCATTTGGGCTTACCAATGCCCTGGCTGCTTTCATGACTTTGATGAATAGTATCTTTAGGCCATTCCGTGATTCCTTTGTGATTGTGTTTCTTGATGATATCTTGGTGTATTCTAAGAGTATAGAGGAGTATGAGAGTCATCTTCGCACTGTACTTGGGCCGTTGAAGAAGAATAGCTTGTTTGCTAAGTTTTAGAAGTGCGAGTTTTATTTGGATTCTGTGGTGTTCTTGGGCCACGTTATGTCTAAGCATGGTATCATGGTGGATCCTCTGAAGATTGAGGCTGTGAGAGATTGGCTGAGGCCCACTACTATGATCGAGATCCGTAGTTTTGAGGGTTTGGCCAGCTACTACAGCTGGTTTGTGAAGGGTTTTGCTTCTATTGCTTCGTCTTTGACCAGATTGACTCAGAAGGATGTTCCCTTCCAGTGGTCTAATGATTGTGAGGAGAGCTATTACACCTCGGTAAATTTTTCGTTGATGCACAGTGAATAGACTAATGAAGGGCACGAAGTATACGATGTTTCGATAAGTGAGAAATAGCATTTGATTATCCTAATTGAGATTTCAAAGACATTCGAGGTAAGAGAAGAAAGTTGCCAAGAAAAGGCAAGGTATACGTTATGTATCGGAAAGGATTTACGAGTACCAAGTTAATGATGACTTAACGATGTTTTGGAGAAGAATTATAACGTCCCTTAGATTGTTAATGAGGTTTTAAACAAGTGTCAAGAAGGTTCCATAAGGATTAGAGATCGAACGAAACGACGGAATCCATTTCAGAGAAATGGAGTTATACGACCACTTATACGGTCCGTATAACTTTATACGGTCTGTATAAGGGGTCCGTATAACTCCAAGCAGGGAGATAATTTTTTGGTTGGTGAACCACGGCCACTTATACGGGCCGTACAATACTATACGGACCGTATAAGTGTCCGTATAGTACCCGACGGGCTGATTTTTAGTTTTTGTATAAATAGATGCCTTTGCTTCTTTTACTCCATTTTTCATCTTCTACAAGTATTGATAGCTCAAAAACCTTCTCTAAGCACGTTCCACTCAAGTTCAAGAGAACACAGAGATCAAAAGACTAGAACCAAGTATTTATCTGTTAGAAAGCTTCCAAGGGTTAGAGGACCACAAAAGATTCCATTGGAGGTGAACTAGGGTTTTGGTTCAAGTGATGTATTTCCACTCAAGGTTCATTCCTACACCATCTAAGGTAAGTTTTAGGGTATTTCAATGTTGTTTAAAGTATTGAGACATTGAAAAACTTGGATTGTAGAAGAATATAGGAAATGGGTCTTGAATGTGAGAATAGTGATATTTGTGAGTAGTAGCTTGGGTTGAGTCATGATTCTTGATATGTTATGATTATAATCATGTTATAAATGACATTAAGAACATGTAATAGACATTGTATATGAGTGAATGTAATAGTGCGCCATGACCATGGATATGGATGACTTGAAGTGAATTGAGGAATATGGATAATGTAGGAGAACGAAGGCTATCGTTATGATGTTGTGAATGTTATTATATATGTTTGGGAGTTGATATATGATATGGAGGAAGTCATATAAATAAAGGAGATGCTGTCCAATTTTCTCTAGCTTTAGTCAAGTATGCAAAGCTATCGATTTTCTATTGTTAGTATAACTCTAATGAAGGTAGAAATGTGAGCATTGAAGGAGAACGTTCAAGCGATAGAATAGTTGAATGAAAAGGTATGTAAGGCTAACCCTTATTTCATAAGGCATGGTTCCTTAGCCAAATATCTAATCTTCTATGAGCCTATAATGTCCTCCAAATGATTCTACCTTTAAAAGCTATTAAGCTCATGAATCTCGATATGTTACGATTGTACTAAAATTCCTCCTATGATGAGTAATCCTCTAGGGATAGATGTAATGATCGACGATAGTAATGATGCTAAAGATGCTTATGAGCTTTTATGTATATGTGTCTATGTATGGCTATTATGAAACCCCGAGCTTATATGGCCGGTTAGAATATATATATATATATATATATATATATATATATATATATATATATATATATATATATATATATATATTGCGCGCACCACTGCAGTTGGGTACGGATAACCCTGAGCCTTGGTAGGGCCAGGTATGTATACTCACCGAGCCTTGCCATGGCCGGGTATGTGAAACACCGAACCTTCATGGTCGGGTATGTGAAACACCGAACCTTCATGGTCGGGTATGCTATGTATATGATATGAACACAAAGAGGAATATGCTACGAATACGAAAAAGGATACGAATTGTAAATGAGTACGGGAACAGATACGGATGTATGTACACAATCACGCATTAGAAATGGAATGTCCCTATGAAAAGCAAGTAAGTGTTTATGATGATGATACTACTATCTCCCATCCTATGCTATTTCTTATGTTGCTTATTATGCTTCTATAATGATGTTGATCATGCTTTACATACTCAATATATTCTTCGTACTGACGTCCTTTTGTTTGTGGATGCTGCGTCATGCCCGCAGGTGGCCAGAGCGACAGGCTTGATCCAGAGCTTTATTGCTCAGGGACTACATAGCGGAGCTCCATTTCTTTCAGAGCTACAGGTTTTGGTATTTATTCTTTTGTGTACATATTTGTGGGCATGGCGGGGTCCTATCCTGCCTATATGATATGACATACTCTCCTTAGAGGCTCGTAGACATGTGTATATGGTTAGATGCATTTGGCCTTATCGGCCTATATTTTGGATATCATTTCGTTAGCCTCGTCGGCTTATGTAAATCTACATGGGCATTGTTATTGATAGTGATATATATATGTATTGGTGCCCAATGGAATTGGTATGAATAATAGATGGAAATTATGATTTGGCTATGTGGCTCACCTAGATGTAAATGTGAAAGTATGATAAGAGGTGCCCGGGTGGGTTAGCACCGGGTGCCCGTCGCGGCCCTCCGGTTGGGTCATGACAAAAGTGGTATCAGAGCAGTTCTGTCCTAGGTTGTGTCTATGAGCCGTGTCCAGTGGAGTCTTGGTTATGGGTGTGTTGCGCGCCACACTTATAAACAATTGGCTGCGGGCATTTTAGGAATGAATGACCTTCTTTCTTCATAAGATCGTGCGATAGCGCTATGACATAAGAACTTCTTTTTCTTTAACCGTGTGTTATGTATTTCAGAGATGCCTGTAAAGAGAGAGGCTACAGCAGCCCAAAAAGGCAAGACAGCGGCAGAAAAGCGGGCTGAAAGAGCACCGCCAGCGGTTGTAGAGGAAAGTGAGTCCCAGAATGCGGCTCAATCTCAGTCCTCTCATTCATTGTCTATCTCTGAGGAGCGTGAGGGAGCCTCAGCCCCAGCTCCAGCACCTCCAGTTCCTCCACCGGATGCTTCAGGACAAGATGTAAAAGAGGTCATTCATTTGCTTACTCAATTGGTTGCTGCCCAGACCCAGCGGCAGGGTATAGGGCAAAGTGATAGGGCTGTTAGTGCAAGGGCCCATGATTTTATTAGCTTGAACCCTCCGGAATTCTTTGGATCAAAGCCGGATGAGGACCCTCAGAATTTTATTGATGGAATGTTGAGGACACTTCGGTTGATACATGCTTCGGACACCGAATCGGTTGACTTAGCATCCTATAGATTGAGGGATGTTGCGGTTCATTGGTACACGGTATGGATGGCTTCACGGGGAGCCAATGCACCTCCCCCGGTATGGCAAGAATTTGTAGATGCCTTCCTCCGACATTATTTGCCTCCAGAGGTTCGGCGAGCTAGTGCCGATAAGTTTTTGAATTTGAGGCAAGGAAGCATGAGTGCTTTAGAGTATAGTCTCCGCTTGAATTCTTTGGCTAGGTATGCTTCGGCTATGGTAGCGGATATGGGTGACCGAGTGCACCGATTTGTGTAAGGCCTAGGGCCACATTTGATGAATAGGTGCTTGCCTTCGTCCCTTCAGGAAATCATGGATATTTCACGCAATCGGGCCCATGCCCAAATTTTAGAAGAAAGCTAACAATAACAAAGAAGTGAGCGTGAACATGATAGAGGGTATAATAAGAGGGCTAGATCTTCGGGTCTGATGAGTGAGTATAGAGGCGGGCACAGACAACAGTTTCTAGGCATTCAAGCCATTTTATGACCAGTGCGCCTCCACAGTTTTCAGGCCAGAGATTTGATAGATCTACTTATTCCGGGCTGAGTCAGAGTTTTTCGGGATCTGAGTTCAGGGGTGATTCGGGTCAGACAAGGCCACTCGTACCACTATGCTCCCAGTGTGGGAAGTTACATTAGGGCCAGTGTCGATTGGGTTCAGAGGTTTGTTATTCATGTGGTCGGCCAGGCCATATTATGCGTGATTACCCCTCAGTTGGTGGCAGAGGTAGGACCCAGCCTTCAGGGTCGGTAGCCGGATTTTCATCATCTATACGCCCTATGGGGCCAGGTTCACATGCGCCAGTCGACCATGGTAGATGCAGAGGGAGAGTCCCTAGTTCTAGCGGTCCTCAGCACCGTATGTATTTTTTGGCTGGACGCCAAGATCTTGAGTCTTCTCCTGATGTGGTCACAGGTATATTATCGGTATTTTCTCATGATGTATATTCTTTGATAGATCCGGGCTCCACATTGTCATATGTTACTCCGTATATTGTGGGTCGTTTTAGAGTCAAACCGGAGTCGATCAAACCTTCTGAGGTGTCTACTCCCGTTGGTGAATCGGTAATAGCTAATCGAGTATATAGAAACTGCATAATTGTGATTTTTGACCGTTGTACTATGGTTGACTTGCATGAGTTAAAAATGGTGGATTTTGATTTTATTATAGGCATGGATTGGTTGGCTTCTTGCTATGCCAATGTTGATTGTAGAATGAAAATGGTTCGTTTCCAATTTCCGGGAGAACCAGTTTTAGAATGGAAAGGGAATATTGCGTCACCAAAAGGTAGGTTTATTTCCTATCTTAAAGCAAGGAAAATGATCACAAAAGGTTGCATTTACCACCCCGTTCGGGCTCAAGATGTAGAAGCTAAAACGCCAACTCTTCAGTCAGTTCCCGTGGTGAATGAATTTCTGGATGTGTTCCCGGAAGAGCTTCCAGGTCTCCCTCCTGAGCAGGCGATTCATTTTGCAATTGATGTGTTGCCAGACACCAAGCCTATATCTATTTCACCTCATAGAATGGCCCCCGCAGAATTGAAAGAGTTGAAGGAACAATTGAAATACTTGCTTGAGAAAGGCTTTATTAGGCCGAGTTCATCCCCGTGGGGAGAACCCGTATTATTTGTCCGAAAGAAAGATGGCTCCTTGCGAATGTGCATTGGCTATCGGCAACTGAATAAGGTGACGATTAAGAATAAATATCCTCTTCCGAGGATTGATGACTTATTTGATCAATTACAAGGTGCGAAGTGATTTTCAAAGATAGATTTGAGGTCCGGGTATCATCAGGTGAGAGTAAGGGAGAAAGATATCCCTAAGACAGCCTTCAGAACAAGATATGGCCATTTTGAGTTCTGGGTATTGTCATTTGGGCTAACTAATGCACCAGCAGTATTTATGAATTTGATGAGCAATGTGTTCAAGCCCTTCCTAGATCTATTTGTGATTGTATTCATCGACGACATCTTGGTGTATTCTAGATCTGAGGCAGAACACGCGGATCATTTGCGTACTGTTCTTAGAGTGCTTTAAACTCGAGAGTTATTCACCAAATTTTCTAAATGTGACTTCTGGTTGAACTCAGTGGCATTCTTGGGGCACATTGTTTCAGCCGATGGTATTCGAGTAGATAGCCAAAAGATTGAGGCCGTGAAGACTTAGCCAAGGCCTACAACTCTTACGGAGGTTCGTAGTTTTTTGGGTTAGCAGGTTATTACAGGAGGTTTGTAGAAGGCTTTTCTTCTATTCTGCACCACTTACAAAGCTGACACATAAATCGGCTAAGTTTCAATGGACAGATGCTTGTGAACGTAGTTTCCAAGAGCTAAAAGATAGATTGACTTCTGCCCCGGTCTTGACACTTCCAGAGGGATTGGAAGGTTATGTTTTTTTATTACGACGCTTCAGGTGTTGGGCTAGGCTGTGTGTTGATGCAACATGGTAAGGTGATTGTGTATGCTACAAGGCAATTACGGAAACATGAGAAGAATTATCCAACCCATGATCTTGAATTGGCTGCAGTGATTCATGCACTAAAAATGTGGAGACATTATTTGTATGGTGTCCATGTGAATATTTATACAGATCATAAGAGCCTTCAGTATATCTTCAAGCAGAAAGAGTTGAATTTGCGACAACGACGATGGTTGGAATTGCTAAAAGATTATGATGTCGATATTCTATATCATCCCGGAAAGGCAAATGTTGTGGCTGATACTCTTAGCCATAGATCCATGGAAAGTTTGTATGATGTACGACCAGATAAAAGATAAATGGCCCGTGAGCTCCAGCAGTTAGCTAGCCTAGGAGTTCGAGTAGTGGACTCAGGTAGCAAGGGAACTACCATTCAGAATTCAGCAGTCTCGACGCTGGTAGAGGAAGTGAAAGAGCGACAATACGAAGATCCCATGCTAATGCATTACAGAGATACACTCCCTCAGAAGGAGAAATCATCATTTGAGATTGCAGGAGATGGAGATATTCGAAGCCGGGGCAGATTATGTGTTCCAGATGTGGCAAGACTACGACACCAAATATTGAGGGAAGCTCATTGATCCCGTTATTCTGTCCACCCCGGAGCAACAAAAATGTATCATGATCTTAAATCCGTATATTGGTGGAATGGAATGAAGAAGGATATAGCGGAATTTGAAGCTCAATGTTCCAACTGTCAACAAGTGAAAATCGAGCACCAAAAGCCGGACGGATTGTTGCAAGCTATAGAAATTCCAACTTGGAAGTGGGAAGTAGTTAACATGGACTTCATTACAGGCTTACCCCGTTCTCAACGTAAGTATGACTCTAAATGGGTGATTGTGGATAGACTCACGAAGTCAGCTCATTTCTTACCAGTCAGAACTACATATGTGGCAGAAGATTATGCAAAGCTTTATATTAAAGAGATAGTGCGACTTCACGGTGTTCCAGTATCTACTATCTCTGATAGAGAAACTCAGTTTACAACTAATTTTTGGAAGTCCTTCCAAGAGGGTTTAGGGACTCAAGTGAGCCTTAGCATGGCATTTCACCCACAGACTGATGGACAATCCGAACGTACCATTCAGACCCTCGAGGATATGTTACGGGCATGTATGTTAGATTTTGAAGGTAATTGGGATGATCACTTACCACTTATTAAATTTGCTTATAACAATAGTTATCATTCTAGCATCCAAATGACACTTTATGAAGCTTTATATGGGTGAAAGTGTAGATCACCGATTGGGTGGTTTGAGCTAGAAGAGACTAAATTGATAGGGCCAGACTTGGTCCAGCAAGCCATAGAGAAAGTTAAGCTCATACAAGGTCAGTTATTGATAGCCCAAAGTCGTTAAAAGTCCTATGCAAATAATCGTCGAAGGGACTTAGAGTTCCAAGTGAAATATTGGGTATTCTTAAAAGTGTCGCCAATGAAGGGAGTTATGAGATTTGGCAAAAAGGGGAAGCTTAGTCCCCGATACACTAGACATTATGAGATTGTGCACAAAGTAGGCAAAGTGGCTTATGAATTAGATCTACCTCCTGATTTGGATTCAGTTCACCCAGTTTTCCATGTCTCGATGCTTCGTAAATGTGTTGGAGATCTTACTAGGATCGTGCCAGTAAATGATGTTCAAGTGAAAGAAAATTTAACTTATGAAGAGGTACCCATTGCCATATTAGATAGGCCAATACGGAGGCTTAGAAACAAAGAAGTGGCCTCAATCAAGGTTTTGTGAAGAAACAATAACCGAGAGGAAATGACATGGGAAGTCGAAGAAAATATGAAACCCAAGTACCCGCACTTATTTCATCCCCTAGAAGAGATCCAATATGAGACATCAAGATCATGAGGTATGTATGTTTCCTTTTTATGCATTTAGGTCGTGTGTGGCCAAACTCTATTGCTATTATGTTGTGGCCCTGTGAGGCATTGTTATTATGGGCTGTTGTGACAGGATGGTAGTGCCATATTACAGGGTAAACTCTGGCGAATTTTTTATAGAATCCCCGAGGACTTAACATTCGAGGACGAATGTTCTTAAGGGGGGAAGAATGTTACACCTCGAAAAACATTTCGTTGATGCACAGTGAATAGACTAACGAAGGGTACGAAGTATACAATGTTTCGATAAGTGAGAAATAGCATTTGATGATCCTAATTGAGATTTCAAAGACATTCGAGGTAAGAGAAGAAAGTTGCCAAGAAAAGGCAAGGTATACGTTATGTATCAGAAAGGATTTATGAGTACCAAGTTAATGATGACTTAACGATATTTTGTAGAAGAGTTATAACATCCCTTATATTGTTAATGTGGTGCTAAACAAGTGTCAAAAAGGTTCCATAAGGATTGGAGATCGAACGAAATGACGGAATCCATTTAAGAGAAATGGAGTTATACGACCACTTATACGGTCCGTATAACTTTATACGGTCCATATAAGGGGTCCGTATAACTCCCAGCAGGGAGATGATTTTCTGGTTGGGGAACCACGACCACTTATACGGGTCGTACAATACTATACGGACCGTATAAGTGTCTGTATAGTACCCGACGGGCTAATTTTTAGTTTTTGTATAAATAGATGCCTTTGGTTCTTTTACTCCACTTTTCATCTTCTACAAGTATTGAGAGCTCAAAACCCTTCTCTAAGAATGTTCCACCCAAGTCCAAGAGAACACAAAGATCAAAAGACTAGAACCAAGTGTTTATGTGTTAGAAAGCTTCCAAGAGATAAAGGACCACAAAAGATTCCATTGGAGGTGAACTAGGGTTTTGGTTCAAGTGAAGTATTTCCACTAAAGGTTCATTCCTAGACCATCTAAGGTAATTTTTAGGGTATTTCCATGTTGTTTAAAGTATTGAGACATTGAAAAACTTGGATTGTAGAAGAATATAGGAAATGGGTCTTGAATGTGAGAATAGTGATGTTTGTGAGTAGTAGCTTGGGTTTAGTCATGATTCTTGATATGTTATGATTATAATCATGTTATAAATGACATTAAGAACATGTAATAGACATTGTATATGAGTGAATGTAATAGTGTGCCATGACCATGGGTATGGATGACTTGAAGTGAATTGAGGAATATGGATAATGTAGGAGAACGAGGCTATCGTTATGATGTTGTGAATGTTATTATATATGTTTGGGAGTTGATATATGATATGGAGGAAGTCATATAAATAAAGGATATGCTGTCCAATTTTCTCTAGCTTTAGTCAAGTATGCAAAGCTATCGATTTTCTATTGTTAGTATAACTCTAATGAAGGTAGAAACGTGAGCATTGAAGGAGAACGTTCGAGCGATAGAATAGTTGAACGAAAAGGTATGTAAGTCTAACCCTTATTTCATAAGGCATGGTTCCTTGGCCAAATATCTAATCTTCTATGAGCCTATGATGTCCTCCAAATAATTCTACCTTTAAAAGCTATTAAGCTCATCAATCTCGATATGTTACGATTGTACTAAAATTCCTCCTATGATGAGTAATCCTCTAGGGATAGATGTAATGATCGACGATAGTAATGATGCTAAAGATGCTTATGAGCTTTTATGTATATGTGTCTATGTATGGCTATTATGAAACCCCGAGCTTATACGGCCGGGTAGAATATATATATATATTGCGCGCACCACTGCAGTTGGGTACGGATAACCCTGAGCCTTGGTAGGGCCAAGTATGTATACTCACCGAGCCTTGCCATGGCCGGGTATGTGAAACACCGAACGTTCGTGGTCGGGTATGCTATGTATATGATATGAACACAAATATGAATATGCTACGAATACGAAAAAGGATACGAATTGTAAATGAGTATGGGAACAGATACAGATGTATGTACACAATCACGCATTAGAAATGGAATGTCCCTCTGAAAAGCAAGTAAGTGTTTATGACGATGATACTACTATCTCCCATCTTATGCTATTTCTTATGTTTCTTATTATGCTTCTATAATGATGTTGATCATGCTTTAAATACTCAGTACATTCTTCGTATTGACGTCCTTTTGTTTGTGGATGCTGCGTCATGCCCGCAGGTGGCCAGAGCGACAGGCTTGATCCATAGCTTTATTGCTCAGGGACTACATAGCGGAGCTCCATTTCTTTCGGAGCTACAGCTTTTGGTATTTATTCTTTTGTGTACATGTTTATGGGCATGGCGGGGTCATGTACCGCCTATATGATATGACATACTCTCCTTAGAGGCTCGTAGACATGTGTATATGGTTAGATGCATTTGGCCTTGTCGGCCTATATTTTGGATATCATTTCGTTAGCCTCGTCGGCTTATGTACATCTACATGGGCATTGTTATTGATGGTGATATATATATGTATTGGTGCCCAATGGAATTGGTATGAATATTGGATGGAAAGTATGATTTGGCTATGTGGCTCACCTAGATGTAAATGTGAAAGTATGATAAGAGGTGCCCGGGTGGGTTAGCATCGGGTGCCCGTCGCGGCCCTCTAGTTGGGTCATGATAAGAGCTTTCAAAATTTTCATGACTCTTTTGTCTTCAGCCCCGATTCTAGCATTACTCGTGGACAGTAAAGATTTCATGGTTTATTATTATGCATACCGTATGGGATTGGGTGCTGTGTTGATGCAAAAGTGTAGAGACATTACCTATGCTTCCCGTCAGTTGAAGATCAATAAGAAGAATTACCGGACCCATGATTTGGAGTTGTTGGCAGTGATCTTTACTTTGAAGATTTGGAGGCATTACTTGTATGGTGTCCATTGTGAGGTTTTCACCGATCACCGTAGCCTTCAGCATGTGTTTACCAAAAGAGATCTTAATTCCAGGCAGTGCCGATAGATGGAGCTCCTGAAGGAGTATGACATCACTATTCTTGATCATCCAGGGAAAGCCAACGTTGTTGTTGATGCCTTGAGTTACAAGGCAGTGAGTATGGGGATTTTAACTCAATTGATTTTTTTCGAGCATCTGTTGGCCATGGAGGTTCAGACTCTGGCCAACAGTTTCATTCGTCTTGATATTTTCGCCTCAGGCAGAGTTTTGGCTTGTGTAGAGGCGAGATCATCCTTAGTGGATCAGATCAGGACTCATCCGTTTGAGGATGCTCAGTTGAGCCAAATTCAAGATAGGGTTCTGAGGGGTGAGGCCAAGGAGGCCATGATTGATTCAGAGGGTTCTTTAAGAATTAAGGGGTGTCTGTACGTTCCTCGTGTTGGTGACTTAATTCATTTGATCTTGACTGAGGCCCATAGCTCTCGATATTCCATTTATCTGGGGGCGACTAAGATCTATCGTAATTTGAGGTAGCACTATTGGTGGTATTGGATGAAGAGGGATATAGCTGATTTCATTGGTAAGTGCAGTAATTGTCAGCAAGTTAAGTATGAGCACTAGCGACCCGGTGGTGTGCTTCAGAGGATGCCCATTCCCAAGTGAAAGTGGGAGAGGATTGCCATGGATTTTGTTGTAGGTCTCCAAAAGACCCTGGGTAAGTTTGATTCGATTTGGATGATAGTTGATCGGTTGACTAAGTTCGCTCATTTCATTCCAGTTCAGATTTCCTATACCGCGGAGAAGTTAGCCAAGTTGTACATTCGTAATATTATGAGATTGCATGGGGTTCCTATTTCTATCATATCTGACCGGGATACTATCTTCACTTTTCATTTCTGGAGAGCTTTTCATGTGGAGTTGGGTACCCGATTGGATCTTAGTACAGCTTTCCACCCCCAGATCGATGGGCAGTCCAAGCGTACCATTCAGGTGCTCGAGGATATGTTGAGAGCTTGCGTTATTGATTTTGGTGGTCCTTGGGATCAGCACTTGCCGTTAGCAGAGTTTGCATAAAACAATCGATATGGCACCTTTTGAGGCTTTGTATGGTAGGAGATGCAGATCTCCGGTTGGTTGGTTTGATGCATTTAAGGTTCGACCTTGGGGCACAGATCTATTGAGAGAGTGAGGATTATTAGGCCAAGCTTTTGGCAGCACAGAATCGAAAGAAGATGTATGCGGATCGGAAGGTTCAAGATTTAGAGTTCGTTGTTGGTGACCAGGTTCTATTGAGGATCTCATCCATGAATGGTGTTATGAGGTTTGGGAAGAGGGAAAAGTTGATTCTGAGCTATATTGGGCCATTTGAGATTCTTAACTGTGTGGGCGATGTTGCTTATGAGTTAGCCTTGCCGCTAGGATTGGCGGGAGTTCATCCAATTTTCCATGCGTCTAGGCTGAAGAAGTACCATGCCGATGGTACTTATATTTTTTGTTAGGACTCGATATTGCTTGATGAGAATTTGACCTATGAGGAGGAGCTTATTGCGATTTTGGATAGGCAGGTTCGAAAGTTGTGGTCCAAGGAGATTATATCTGTGAAGGTGCAATAGAATCATCATCTTATTAAGGAGGCCACTTGGGAGTCTGAGTCCGATATGCATAGCTGATATCCTTAGTTATTCACAAATTCAGGTACTTCTCCATCTCTTTCCCTCCTTCGCTTGAGGACGAGTGATGATTTAATTGGTATCTGATGTAATGACCCGCTTGGTCGTTACAGTATTTTCGGCATTTTTACCCTTTCTCGAGCTTGTTTAGCTCACATTTGATCCGAGGGAACCATTGACACACTTCCCGAGGTGTTTGGGGTTGACTTTTTAGGAAAATTATCTTTAAGTGAAAAGAGTTGACTCAAAGTTGACTTTTGGGTAAATAGATCTTTTTAAAAAAAATTGGTCAATTTTGAAAGGTCTAGATAGTCATTTAGAACTAATGTGCATATCTAGTTCGGTTCCCAATGCACTCGAGTGCATTTTGGGACTTCGGTTGGGAAGTTAAAATTAAGGTATCAGGGGTTGACTCGATCAATGAGACGTCCGTTGGGAATTTGGAGGCCACGAGAACATTCGTAGCGTGTTTTTATGTGTGTTTGTGTATGTGGTTTGTGGTTTGTGAGCAGATGGCCTCGGGTGTTAGTCAAGATTTCAGATTGAGATTGTGATTATTTTTGGGGAAATCTGGTGTTGGGTGTGGCACCCTTACCGCTTCAGCAGTACCACTATAGCGGTGGTATAGGACGTTGTGGCGGCCAACTGCAATTGAAGACTGACTGTAATGGCGATCTGAGTAACAGTGGAGACGGGATCGCTGTAGCGGTCCCGCTACCGCCGAAACTGTATCGGGCTTGGTTATTTCATTAATTGTGTATTAAATGCCCGTAGTCCCTCATTTATCACTTTTCTGAAATCTGAGCTATTGGGAGCAATTCTTGGGTATTGTTGGTGGTAAGTTCTTCTAATCCCTTTACTATTCCATCGTCCTTAACCACCTTAGAATCTATTTATCTTGATAGTTCATTAAGTGGTTGAAGATTAAAAGTGGGTTTAATGAGTAATTCCTTCTAGGCTTCTAAATCATGATTTTTTGGTTGGGTTTGCTTCTTTAAGCATTGAATTGATGATTAGAATCTTTTATTTCATAACTTCTTCCTATTAATGGCTAAGTTATGGAATTGGAAGTTGGTTTATACCCAAATTTGGGGGTTTTTCCTTGAATCCGAAATTGTGTGGATTGTTGATTATTCTAGCTTGTTATTGATGGGAATTGATCACCTAGAGCCTTAATTTCATGTTGGGGATCTTTAGATTCCTAATTTCACCCTTCTAGTTCATAAACCCTATTCCATAGGTTGGGGATTTGGGACTTGAATATAAGTAGGGTTTGTTGATATTCTTCTTGATTCTAATTCCATGATTCGAATATGCTTAGACTTTCTTGATATCGAGGCTCAAATGAAAGGAAAGGCTAAGGTGTGACTGTTGGTGATATTGTTTTTCGGCCTTCCAGGTAGGTTACGGTTTATCCTATAGTGAGACTTCGTTTAGCGAAACATATATTTAGACGATATTGTCGGAGAAAGCATGTAAACCTTCAGGTATGAAGTTGGGTTGGATATTGTCTTAGGTTGGGCCCTGTTGTGTGATTGGGGTTACCCACCCCGTTTTGTTGTGACTTATCTTGTTCAATTGTTGTTGGCTTGATGCCACATGGAGATAGTAATATTGGAGACTATTGATATATCTTGATCGTCATATTGTAGTATCTTACTTGTTGACGTTTGATACTAGGATAGTGTTCTATTATGGCTTATTGTGTAGCCTTTTCATGATATTGTTGGTGTGCCCATGTGTGGTACTTGTGATATTGATATGATTATTGAATGCAAGCATCACCTTCTTGGCACAATTGGGTTTCAATGCTCAACGTAGGTGATGATGTATACTTGGATTCTGGCTCGTGTTTGACTTATACCTTGTTGATTTACCTACTTATCTTACTTTATTGACTTGATATGTGTTAGCTAAACTTAGTCGGCCTATGATACCTACCAGTACTTGTTGTTTGTACTGACCTGGACTTGCTGCAATCTTTTATGAATGCATAGTTCCAGGTGGGATCTACCTCTGTTTGTCGTGGCTGATAGAGTTTCGAGAGTTGTTGCTTATAGTCTCTCATGACCCAACCCAATGAGCCATGACGGGAGTCTGACCTCTAGCGACCAAACACCCCTAAACTCATATCTGAATCATTCTGAACATCAAGGGCCCATAAAATGGCTTAAACTAATCTCATAATTAGACGACACCATGAACTCTGAACAATCTGTATATACATAAATATGCCCAAGGAATAGTGAAAGCCAACTAGGCTGCTACATATACTGTATACAAAAGAATAGAAGCCGACAAGGCTACATCATTTGACTAATACATACAACTGTCTACAGACCTCTACTGGAATAAAGCTGTAGAAAGGACGGGACAGGGCCCCGTCATACCCATATGCATACAAATCTCAAAAGGGGGCATACCAAAACTGACTGTAGCTCCAGATCGAATGGAGCGTACTGACCACTGCTAGATCTAGAGGTCCTACTGAGCTGGACCACCTATCTGTCTCCCTGTACCTGCGGGCATGAACGCAGCCCCCCGAGCAACGGGGAGTCAGTACGGATAATGTACTGAATATGTAAGGCATAAAGGCAACATCTATATATATATATATATATATATATATATATATATATATATATATAGAGAGAGAGAGAGAGAGAGAGAGAGAGAGAGAGAGAGAGAGAGAGAAATCATGAGTAAGATCTGAACTCATAAGTTGAAATAACTATCTGCATGACTCTGTATGAACTAGTATCTGTCTGCATCTGACTAAATCTGTATGTCGGAAAACATGGACATGCATATATATATATATATATATATATATATATATATATATATATATATATATATATATATATATATATAGTAGGTACACACCTTATTGTCACATCACAGGCCACACCTTCACCTCCTGTCAAGTCTGCCTTTCACATGTATATATCCCAACATCATGGGCCACTCATAGGCCACACCTTCACCCCCTGTCAAGTATGCCTTTCACATATAGAACGTAATATCATAGGTCACCCCTTCACCCCCTGTCAAGTGTGCGTTCCACTCATACCCCTGAGAACTGGAAGTGAATGTGTAGTACAAGTAAAACTGAACAACGGGATTCTCAAAACAATATAATGACAACTTGCCTCTCATGGGCCTTACTAAACTCATACTACTAGGACAGGAAATCACAAGATCTATATATGGGGTAATACCATAGCCGGGGTACGGGAACATCAAAACTGTATTTCTCCTAGTGCTTATAAGAATAGAGTAATATGGAAACTCACTTACTCGTTTGTTCGTTCATATCATAGGATCATGCCAAAATGAAAGAAAGGGAAAACCTTAACATACCTTGAAATATATTCAATCGTCCAACTCTTCTCCCTTGAACTCGTAAGTCTACAATTAAGATAACATAGGCCTTAATTAGGCTATTCACCTTACTTACTAACCATTATAATTACAAAAGAGCTTAATAAACTATGGACAACAAATCCCTTGAAAACGTAGAAAACCCTCAACTCCTAATTCCATCCAACCTCAACCACAGTATCAATGATGACAATTGTGGCAACATTTACATAACAAGATATACCCAAATACATCCCCTAATCATCTCTTGACACAACCCCAAAAACACTATTTAACCTTTCATTGACTTATCACTTTCATAGCTATCTTCTCTTCACTTGAATTGCCAAAACTCTTAGTAACTAAAATACAAGGGTAGAAACCATTTACATACCATGAAGAGATTAAGTTCTCAATCCCTAGCTTCAAATCTAATTCTTCAAGCTCAACAACTTCAATCAAACTCTGGGAACAACCGTCCCTTTACTTGCTCGGGGTCATGGGGCTCGGATCTTACCCAATCTTCACTAATGATTATGGGAAATGTTGGGAGAAAATATAATAGGGTTTGTCTGATCTAGGAATGAGAAAAATATGAAATAAAATCGTGGACCACGTATTTATACCTGGAGAATTAAATGCTTCAGTGGTCCGGTTCGACAAGCAAGTCGACGACCCATCGACGTGTCGACGGTCCATCGACGTGCTCGTCGACCTGCGCCTGCAAAATGCAGGGCTGTGGAACCCTGTCAACGCTGCACAATGACGGTCCGTCGACAGGTTCGACGGTCCATCAATCATGACTTGTGTCTGCAGACTATTCCAATTCAGTTCAGATCACGTCGATTCGATTCGTTCAACTTCTAATCCTGTAAATCACCAGATATTCATGTTGGTACCATTGCACACGGGGTAAGACACTTTCTATCTCCAAAACTCGGGCTCGGGTCTCAATTCCCAAGGCATACCCAACTAGGAAACCATAAGTTCTACCACTACGAAAACGAGGGGTGTAACATTCTCCCCCCCTTAGGAACATTCCTCATCGAATGTTCGAACAATCCTGGGTTATAAAAATTTCGGCATAGTTTCCCCTGTACTTATATCAATCCATCCAGTACACAGCAACCCAAAATAATACCACAAAGGGCCACGTACTATAACATATAATGCTAGGGCCTCACACGACCAATCACAATAACTGAAATGAAATAATACCTGGGGAAAATGATACCTCCGATTGCACCTCCTGTACTATTGGTAACAAATGCGGGTACTTAATCTTTATCGCTTCTTCCGCTTCCCAAGTCACTTCCTCAACATTCTTATTCCTCCATAAGACTTTAACAGAGGCTATATCCTTGGTTCGCAACCGACGGACCTGTCTGTCCAATATAGCCACTAGAGTCTCTTCCTATGATAACTGCTCGGTCACCTGGATATCATCCACTGATACAACTCTTGAAGGATCTCCGATACACTTACGAAGCATTAATACATAAAATACTGGATGTACCGATTCTAACTCAGAAGGCAATTCTAGCTCATATGCCACTGTACCCACCATGCGAATGTTCTTATATGGCCCAATATATCGAGGGCTCAACTTACCTTTCTTGCCAAACGTCATTACTCCCTTCATAGGTGAAACTTTCAGGAATACCCAATCGCCTATCTCAAACTCTAGCTTACGTCGCCGATTATCGTCATAGGATTTCTGTCGACTCTGAACTGTTAGCAATCTCTCCCTAATCACCTTCACCTTATCAACTGCTTACTGAATTAAGTCTGGGCCTACTAACTGATTCTCCCAGACATCAAACCATCCTATGAGCTATCTACACCTTCGCCTATATAAGGCCTCATAAGGAGCCATCTGAATACTGGAATGGTAACTATTGTTATATGCAAACTCGATAAGAGGCAAATGGCCCTCCCAACTTCCCTGAAAGTCAAGCACACAAGCTCTAAGCATATCCTCAAGTATCTGTATAGTACGCTCTACTTGCTCATCTGTCTGCGGGTGAAATGCAGTGCTAAGACTCACCTGAGTCCCCATTCCTTGCTGAAAAGACTTCCAAAATCTGGCTGTGAACTGTGCTCCCCTATCTGAAATAATGGCCGTAGGAACACCATGAAGTCGTACAATCTCCTTCAGGTAAAGCTTTGCATAATCCTCGGTTGCATAAGTAGTTCTGACAGGCAGAAAGTGAGCTGACTTTGTGAGCCTAGCAATTATGACCCATATCAAATCACACTTCCGCTGAATACGGGGAAAACCTGTAATAAAGTCCATATTAATTACCTCCCACTTCCATGTCGGAATCTCCATAGCCTGCAACAGACCTCCGGGCTTCTGATGCTCTATCTTGACCTGCTACCAATTGTGACACTGAGCAACAAATTCTGCTATATCTCTTTTCATACCATCCCACCAATAAATTTCCTTGAGATCATGGTACATCTTTGTTGAGCCTGGATGAATAGAATAGCGAGAGTAATGTGCCTCTCCCATAACCTGCTGACGGAGTCCTGCAATACTAGGGACACACAATCTACCTCGATATTTGAGTACTCCATCACCTGTGATCACAAAGGGTGTCTTCTCTTTCTGAAGGGTTATATCTCGGTAAAGAACTAGAACAGGATCCTCATACTGACGCTCCTTTATCTCAACTACCAAGGATGATACCGTTGTGTCTTGAACAGTAACTCCTGCATCACCCGAATCTATCAATCAAAATCCGAGGCTAGCCAATCAATGAACCTCACGGACTATTTCTCTTCTCTCTGGCGACATATGAGACAAGCTACCCATAGATTTATGACTGAGGGCATCGGTTACCACATTAGCCTTCCCGGGATGATACAGAATATCCACATCATAATCTTTTAACCTCTCCAACCATCGCCTCTGACGCAAATTCAAATCCTTCTGCATAAAGTGTACTGGAGGCTCTTATGATCAGTATAGATATAAACATAGACACCGTATAAGTAGTGCCTCCATATCTTCAAGCAATGAATCACTGCCGCTAACTAAAGATCATGGGTTGGATAACTCTTTTCGTGCTTCTTCAACTGTCTGGAAGCATAGGCGACAACCTTATCGTGTTGCATCAATACACAATCCAATCCAACACCTGAAGCATCACAATATACCACATAGCCATCTGCTCCCTCTGGAAGAGTCAAAACTGATGCTGAAGTTAGCTTATCCTTCAACGTCTGAAAGCTCTGCTCACAAGCGTCTGTCCATTGGAACTTAGCTAATTTCTGAATCAATTTGGTCAATGGGGCTGAAAGAGAGGACAATCCTTCTACAAACCTTCTATAATAACCTGTCAAGCCCAAGAAACTACGTATCTCCATTGGTGCTATGGGCCTTGGCCAATTCTTCACAGCCTCAATCTTTTGGGCATCCACTCTAACGCCTTCTTTTGAAATGTCACCCAGAAAAGCCACAGAGTTCAACTAGAACTCACACTTAGAAAACTTGGTGTCACGACCCAACCCCGTGGGCCGCGACTGGTGTCCTAACTGGACACCCATACGTACCTACCGGACGGAGTTAGCGTACTAACCAACTAATCAAATTAGACATACACAGATTCATACGGATATAGAATACATCGCACAAAATATATATATACATAGACTTAGACATAAGCCGTTAAGGCTATCACAGCAAGCAGGGTCCCTTATGTCGCAATCTCACACATACCCGTCAGAACAGTGACAACCCACAACCCACAAACATGTCTACAGGCCTCTAACAGACATAACAGAATCAGATGACGGGACAGGGCCCCGTCGTACCCCAAATAAGCACATGTACAGAATATACAACAGCAAAAAGTGTATACCAAAAGTATGAGCTCCGGATCAAGAGGGAGCACTCCAAATCGCAGAACAGAGATCCTATACTGGTGGCGTATCACGCTGTGCGTCTGTACCTGCGGGCATGTAGCGCAGCCCCCGAAGAACAGGGGGTCAGTACGAAAAATGTACCGAGTATGTAAAGCAGAAATGTAACAACAATAATCATAATGTAGATCAGGGGTACAAAGTGTGGCTGACAAAATCGTAATCTGAGTCAGAGGTACAAAAATATGTCAGACCGACCCATAATTCAAATCAGACGTACAGAAGTGCAACAGACAGAGTCATGATCCAGATCAGATTTCCAGAAGTGTGACAGACAGAATCATATTCCAGATCAGACATACAGAGCTGTAACAGACAGAATCATGCATGCAGAGTCATAAGCATATACAGATGCAGATAGCATATACATACATATCAGATCCCGGCCCTTTAGTAAGGGACGCGGTAACAGATCCCGGCCCTCTTAGTACGGGACGCGGTGGACAGACAGATCAGATCATATGCCATCCTGGCCGCCATCCCCATACAAACACATCATCAAATCATATACAGATGTAAACAGAACCCGGCTCGCACACCGAGGGACGCGGTGAACAATGCAGTGGAATGTGCACGAGTAACAGAACTTGGCCCGGGCGCAGTGAAGGAACCATTGAGGCATCCACGAACAGATTAATGAGAAACCATATGCATACAGACTCAATGAAACTGAAATAGTCTAGATGATAGATCAAATCGAATAATCGGACAAAATTCATAGTAGATACGCATAAACGTCATTTGGGATGGCACGACAGATTATGTCAGAAAAAAATGTCTAGAACCGCTCCAGACGTCAGAATATATTATGAGACTCACAACTATGGTCATAACGCTTGTCATATAGCAGACAGAATAATAACCAAAAGTTACCTGTGAGTTCGGACAGAAATAGGTTAATTAGAGCCTTACAGAAAATATCAGAATTACGTGGGCCCACCTTGGGCTGAGCCGAGTGGACGTACATGAAATTATGGACCATAGGTAATATGGAGTCATTCATGAGAGTCTTAAGGCATTCCGGCTCCATTTGTAAAAGTTGCCTACTTATAGGTCAATTTAGAAGAAACTGGTTCAATCTTACTGAATGATTTGGAGCCAATTTCAATCTCGAATTCCGAGGAACAGGGTCGTTTCTAAGGCTCGCATCTGAGCCTATTATATTTAGAACACGCCTAAGAAAGAAGGGAAAGACTTTACATACCTTTGTTGCGTCCTACGCTCGCCCAAACTCGATTCCCGTTTCGCCCAAAATCTACAAATGGTCATGTTTACCAATTAGAAACTTCAAGCCTTTAGAACTTGAACTTTAACTCATACTTTTCTACAAAAATTTGGGCAGCATCTCCCTTATATATACGACATCCCCGAGATTTAACTCGGCTCCAAACATCAACAACCAACCCAACAACAATACCAACAACAAATGACAATCACCACAAAATATAACATAGTATAAATAGTCTTCTTTTCTACATAAAGCGACAACTTCTACCCAAACTTCATACCTCTAAACTAATCTTATTAATTTCACATTCCTTACTAATCACGACCATTACAATACGATTTGGAGGCATTTCATATCATTTTACACAATATACACAAGATACACAAAATGTACAAGTTTTCCTTCAAAATCATAATTCACTCAAAACCTCCAACTTTCAACATAAATGTTCACAACACATTTTTGTGTTATCATTTCACTTACAACCATCACTATTTGCACCCTACAACTTCAATTCTTATAATTACATAACCTACTACAAGGTTACATATTTTCCTACATCAACCTTACAACATATTTTCCATAACAACAAGAACCATTAACCTTCCATTTTCATCACAAGACTTCAACAACTCGATTAACATACTAAATAATTTAATTCATATTCCTCCCTCCAACTAGAGGCATACGGCCAACACACACATATCCCCAACACACAAAATTTCATACTTTTGTTCATTTTCACATGCTACAACATATATGTAGAATTCTTCCAATATAACAAGAGAAAAATTCTTACCTTTCTTCCAACTTCAATCTTCCGCAAATGCCGCTCTCTCGCTAAACCAATTATATCATGTCGGAGAGCGTCTTGAGCTTACTCTAAATACAAGAAGAACAAGATTTTTGGACCAAAGATTGATGAACACAATTTTTTCTCTCTTGGTCGAAACCCTTGGCCCTTTTGCTCTCAATTCTCTTCTTCTTTTTTTTGTTTGTTTCTTGAACTTTCTGGAACCTTAGCCCCTTATTATAATTCTTGATCACATGATAAATCACGTGACCAATTTATGGGCTTGGGCCTTTAGTTGGCCGGCCACCCCAATTGGGCCTCTAATTTGTAATAATTTTTTTTTTTGGGCCAACCCGGTTGGTCACGAGTTGGGCCTAGCCCACTGACCTTTCGACCTTAAAACGTCCATATCTCCTTGTACCGACGTATCCTTGGAGCCCACGACCTATGGTTGGAAAGCTATTTCAATTATCTACAACTTTTATTTCTGGGCATTTGCCCAAATTCCAAACTTATAATGCCGTGTTTGCCCCTCCAAGTCAGGTCATCCGAAAACGTTTTCTTAAAAATATTCGTTTGGAGGGCTTCCATTTTGATTTGGCCCCAGGGCCCTTCACGAGTTGTGTTTAACTTTACATATGCGACTCATATAACTTGTCACATGTCCCAAAAAAAATCTTGATGTGTGGGCCCGACCTCAGCTTACAATTAATTCGACGTTCGAAAATGCAGGATATAACATTCTCCCCCCCTTTAGAACATTCGTCCTCGAATGTTCGATTGACCTTAGGGGGTCTCGTGACACTTCGAGGAGATTCCTTTCTTTCCTTCAAAATTCTTTACAATGTTACAATTTCCATCAACATGTTTCACCTCTTGTCATACCTCTCGGTTACTTACAACGTTATCGTATTCCTACGTCATATCAAACAAATTCATAACTAGAGCCAGACGTACAGAAGCATATCGGACAGATCCATAATCAGAGTCAGATGTACTGAACTATGGCCGATAGATTCGTAGTCAGAGTCTGACGTATGGAATTATGTCAGACAGATCCGTGGTCAGAGTTAGACGTATGGAAGTATATCAGACAGATCTGTGGTCAGAGTCAGACATACAGAGATGTATCAGACAGATTTGTGATCAGAGTCGGACGTACAGAGGCATAATTAGAGTCAGACGTATAGAGGCGTATCAGACGGAAACATAATCAGATCCAGAAGTACAGAGGCATAACAGACAGAGCTTCATCAAAATCAGAGGCGTAGAAGTATGGCATACAGAATAATGGTCAGAGTTAAATCACCTTCATTAATGCCTTCCATGTATTACAACATTTGTTACTGGAACCCACTTCTTAATTAATATGGTTACCAGATAAAAATCATACACATACATATACATTTACTACTATCCTACTTGCAAACGTTTCCAACCGTTATTCAAACTCGCTCTGATTCTCGGGCGATATTGCGTTTCACCCATAGGTCTGCTTCGCTCTGCGCGACCCCTATAAGGGTACTGGCTATTCCACCTACTCTCTCTTCCGTTGGGTTACCCCCAAAGTTCCCATTTATCTTTTATAGCAACATTTACGAAAATTGGGTATACTTCCCAGGGGGGTCACCCATCCCAGAATTGCTCTGGTTCCAGCACGCTTAACTTCGAAACTTTCACATGTTTTGGTGCGTTATTGCTAATATAATTGCGTCGACTACTCCACACGACCTTTGTCACGTAGTTTAGAGCAGATCGGAGTCTTAATAAATTTTTGAAAAATTTCCGTAGCGGGTCCCACCCCTGTTTAACCCGCGCAATGACCATATCGCCCTTCTAAATTCTTAATATTCATTTTCATCTGTACGTATAACCATCTTAGACGGTTCTATTGGTTTGGATTTTATCTTACTTTTGCCAACACCCAGACGGAGAAAATCGCATAATACAACAGAGTACAGATCTATCAATACACATATTTCTCAAGAAAAAGATTAACAGTATACCTGGGTCTGCACTCGGGGACGCTCCGGGGTCCTGCCGGCCGGTCAAAGCATACACGCGGTTCAAGGGACCGTCGGAACTGGAAGCTCCTCCACGACCTCTGCCACGACTCGCTGGTGCCGGCATATCTCGCCCCGTGGGGCGCATAGCTACTGAAGGAGAAGATGAGCCGGCAATTGACCCAGTAGGTTGGGCTGAACCTAAACCGCCCTTGTACGGGCACTCTCTCACCATATGATCTGGACTGCCACAAAAATAGCAGGCGCCCGTAGCGCGATAACACTCCCCCGGGTGAGGCTTCCCACAATAAGTACACTGGGGCATCGGTGGCCTAGACTGACCAGAACCTCTACCCACCTGCGGACCGGATGCTCTGGAACTCTGGCCGGCCCCAGACGAACCTGCGCCATCAAAACGTCTGTCGGCGAACTGCGTACCCCGGCCTGACGGAGGAAGAGACCTACCGGACGGCTGCTGAGACCATCCGCCTCGGAAATCTCCGGAATATCCCACGGATCTGGCCCTCTTGGGCGGCTTCCTCTCGCGATCTCTGCTGGGCTGATCTGCTCGATGGCGGTCCTCCATCCCTTGGGCATAAGCCTGCAATCGAGCGATATCCATATCTATCTGCGCCGCCATCGCCATACAGGCATCAACTAGGTAATCATCCAGCCCCATCACATACCGGTGCATTCTGTCCTCCATATCGGCCACGATAGTAGGGGCATATCGGGCTAGGGAATCAAACTCTAGATTATACTCCCAGATACTCCTGCCTCTTTGCTTTAGCTGCAAAAACCTGTCTACTCTCGCCCGTCGCAGCTCCGGAGGGAGAAAGTGGCGAAGGAAAGCGGCCACAAATTCATCCCAGGTAGCTGTAGGAGCACCCTCACCCCTGGACAGCTCCCAGGACTCATACCAATTAGCCGCCACATCACGTAATCTGTGTGAGGCTAGCTTCACGGACTCGGTCTCCGTAGCCTTGACCAGTCTTAATGAGCCCCTCATCCCCCTAATGAAGTCATGGGGGTCCTCCTCGGGCATGGACCCGAAAAACTCTGGGGGGCCGCACGTCAGAAAATCACGGACTCTCAGGCTATCGCGCCTGTCATCGTCATCATCACCTCTCCACCCGCGTCCGCGAGCCTATCCGGCCACTATCGTCGTCAGCAGCTGCACGGCCTCCCTCAAAGTCCTGTTCTCAGTCTCTGGCTGGGGAGCTGGGGCCTCCGGGGCTAAGGGTAGGGCTGCTTCCGGCCTCTCCGGTAATGGTACAGTAGAACCTTCTGACTGGGGCACAATATCGGGTATGGTCTGGGGGTGGGCTCTGGTAACCCTCTAGGCCCGGCTAGTCTCCCCTGTCTCTGGCACTGCTTTGCCCTTCTGGGCGGCCGTTGCCTTCCTCGGAGGCATCGCTGAAAACATGACATTTTGTCAGAAAAGAAAACATCCTGATAGTACAGCTCTAACGCACGATCTAAGATCCAAAGAAAGGGTAACATCCTGAATGTCCTGTAGCCTCCATTTTATAGATGTGGTGCACGACACACCGATAAACAAGACTCTACTAGACACGGCCTGTAGACATTCCGAGGACAAACCGCTCTGATACCACTTCTGTCACGACCCAACCCCGTGGGCCGCGACTAGTGTCCTAACTGGACACCCATACGTACCTACCGGACGGAGTTAGCGTACTAACCAACTAATCAAATTAGACATACACAGATTCATACGGATATAGAATACATCGCACAAAATATATATATACATAGACTTAGACATAAGCCGTTAAGGCTATCACAGCAAGCAGGGTCCCTTATGTCGCAATCTCACACATACCCGTCAGAACAGTGACAACCCACAACCCACAAACATGTCTACAGGCCTCTAACAGACATAACAGAATCAGATGACGGGACAGGGCCCCGTCGTACCCCAAATAAGCACATGTACAGAATATACAACAGAAAAAAGTGTATACCAAAAGTATGAGCTCCGAATCAAGAGGGAGCACTCCAAATCGCAGAACAGAGATCCTATACTGCTGGCGTATCACGCTGTGCGTCTGTACCTGCGTGCATGTAGCGTAGCCCCCGAAGAACAGGGGGTCAGTACGAAAAATGTACCGAGTATGTAAAGCGGAAATGTAACAACAATAATCATAATGTAGATCAGGGGTACAAAGTGTGGCTGACAAAATCGTAATCTGAGTCAGAGGTACAAAAATATGTTAGACCGACCCATAATTCAAATCAGACGTACAGAAGTGCAACAGACAGAGTCATGATCCAGATCAGATTTCCAGAAGTGTGACAGACAGAATCATATTCTATCAGACATACAGAGCTGTAACAGACAGAATCATGCATGCAGAGTCATAAGCATATATAGATGCAGATAGCATATACATACATATCAGATCCCGGCCCTTTAGTAAGGGACGCGGTAACAGATCCCGGCCCTCTTAGTACGGGACGCGGTGGACAGACAGATCAGATCATATGCCATCCTGGCCGCCATCCCCATACAAACACATCATCAAATCATATACAGATGTAAACAGAACCCGGCCCGCACACCGAGGGACTCGGTGAACAATGCAGTGGAATGTTCACGAGTAACAGAACCTGGCCCGGGCGCAGTGAAGGAACCATTGAGGCATCCACGAACAGATTAATGAGAAACCATATGCATACAGACTCAATGAAACTGAAATAGTCTAGATGATAGATCAAATCGAATAATCTGACAAAATTCATAGTAGATACGCATAAACGTCATTTGGGATGGCACGACAGATTATGTTAGAATAAAATGTCTAGAACCGCTCCAGACGTCAAAATATATTATGAGACTCATAACTATGGTCATAACGCTTGTCATATAGCAGACAGAATAATAACCAAAAGTTACCTGTGAGTTCGGACAGAAATAGGTTAATTAGAGCCTTACAGAAAATATTAGAATTACGTGGGCCCACCTTGGGCTGAGCCGAGTGGACGTACATGAAATTATGGATCATAGGTAATATGGAGTCATTCATGAGAGTCTTAAGGCATTCCGGCTCCATTTGTAAAAGTTGCCTACTTATAGGTCAATTTAGAAGAAACTCGTTCAATCTTACTGAATGATTTGGAGCCAATTTCAATCTCGAATTCCGAGGAACAGGGTCGTTTCTATGGCTCGCATCTGAGCCTATTATATTTAGAACACGCCTAAGAAAGAAGGGAAAGACTTTACATGCCTTGGTTGCGTCCTACGCTCGCCCAAACTCGATTCCCGTTTCGCCCAAAATCTACAAATGGTCATGTTTACCAATTAGAAACTTCAAGCCTTTAGAACTTGAACTTTAACTCATACTTTTCTACAAAAATTTGGGCAGCATCTCCCTTATATATACGACATCCCCGAGATTTAACTCGGCTCCAAACATCAACAACCAACCCAACAACAATACCAACAACAAATGACAATCACCACAAAATATAACATAGTATAAATAGTCTTCTTTTCTACATAAAGCGACAACTTCTACCCAAACTTCATACCTCTAAACTAATCTTATTAATTTCACATTCCTTACTAATCACGACCATTACAATACGATTTGGAGGCATTTCATATCATTTTACACAATATACACAAGATACACAAAATGTACAAGTTTTCCTTCAAAATCATAATTCACTCAAAACCTCCAACTTTCAACATAAATGTTCACAACACATTTTTGTGTTATCATTTCACTTACAACCATCACTATTTGCACCCTACAACTTCAATTCTTATAATTACATAACCTACTACAAGGTTACATATTTTCCTACATCAACCTTACAACATATTTTCCATAACAACAAGAACCATTAACCTTCCATTTTCATCACAAGACTTCAACAACTCGATTAACATACTAAATAATTTAATTCATATTACTCCCTCCAACTAGAGGCATACGGCCAACACACACATATCCCCAACACATAAAATTTCATACTTTTGTTCATTTTCACATGCTACAACATATATGTAGAATTCTTCCAATATAACAAGAGAAAAATTCTTACCTTTCTTCCAACTTCAATCTTCCGCAAATGCCGCTCTCTCGCTAAACCAATTATATCATGTCGGAGAGCGTCTTGAGCTTACTCTAAATACAAGAAGAACAAGATTTTTGGACCAAAGATTGATGAACACAATTTTTTCTCTCTTGGTCGAAACCCTTGGCCCTTTTGCTCTCAATTCTCTTCTTCTCTTTTTTGTTTGTTTCTTGAACTTTCTGGAACCTTAGCCCCTTATTATAATTCTTGATCACATGATAAATCACATGACCAATTTATGGGCTTGGGCCTTTAGTTGGCCGGCCACCCCAATTGGGCCTCTAATTTGTAATAATTGTTTTGTTTTGGGCCAACCCGGTTGGTCACGAGTTGGGCCTAGCCCACTGATCTTTCGACCTTAAAACGTCCATATCTCCTTGTACCGACGTATCCTGGGAGCCCACGACCTATGGTTGGAAAGCTATTTCAATTATCTACAACTTTTATTTCTGGGCATTTTCCCAATTTCCAAACTTATAATGCCGTTTTTGCCCCTCCAAGTCAGGTCATCCGAAAACGTTTTCTTAAAAATATTCGTTTGGAGGGCTTCCATTTTGATTTGGCCCCAGGGCCCTTCACGAGTTGTGTTTAACTTTACATATGCGACTCATATAACTTGTCACATGTCCCAAAAAAAATCTTGATGTGTGGGCCCGACCTCAGCTTACAATTAATTCGACGTTCGAAAATGCAGGATATAACATTCTCCCCCCCTTTAGAACATTCGTCCTCGAATGTTCGATTGACCTTAGGGGGTCTCGTGACACTTCGGGGAGATTCCTTTCTTTCCTTCAAAATTCTTTACAATGTTACAATTGCCATCAACATCTTTCACCTCTTGTCATACCTCTCGGTTACTTACAACGTTATCGTATTCCTACGTCATATCAAACAAATTCATAACTAGAGCCAGACGTACAGAAGCATATCGGACAGATCCATAATCAGAGTCAGATGTACTGAACTATGGCCGATAGATTCGTAGTCAGAGTCAGACGTATGGAATTATGTCAGACAGATCTGTGGTCAGAGTTAGACGTATGGAAGTATATCAGACAGATCTGTGGTCAGAGTCAGACATACAGAGATGTATCAGACAGATTTGTGATCAGAGTCGGACGTACAGAGGCATAATTAGAGTCAGACGTACAGAGGCGTATCAGAAGGAAACATAATCAGATCCAGAAGTACAGAGGCATAACAGACAGAGCTTCATCAAAATCAGAGGCGTAGAAGTATGGCATACAGAATAATGGTCAGAGTTAAATCACCTTCATTAATGCCTTCCATGTATTACAACATTTGTTACTGGAACCCACTTCTTAATTAATATGGTTACCAGATAAAAATCATACACATACATATACGTTTACTACTATCCTACTTGCAAACGTTTCCAACCGTTATTCAAACTCGCTCTGATTCTCGGGCGATATTGCGTTTCACCCATAGGTCTGCTTCGCTCTGCGCGACCCCTATAAGGGTACTGGCTATTCCACCTACTCTCTCTTCCGTTGGGTTACCCCCAAAGTTCCCATTTATCTTTTATAGCAACATTTACGAAAATTGGGTATACTTCCCAGGGGGGTCACCCATCCCAGAATTGCTCTGGTTCCAGCACGCTTAACTTCGAAACTTTCACATGTTTTGGTGCGTTATTGCTAATATAATTGCGTCGACTACTCCACACGACCTTTGTCACGTAGTTTAGAGCAGATCGGAGTCTTAATAAATTTTTGAAAAATTTCCGTAGCGGGTCCCACCCCTGTTTAACCCGCGCAATGACCATATCGCCCTTCTAAATTCTTAATATTCATTTTCATCTGTACATATAACCATCTTAGACGGTTCTATTGGTTTGGATTTTATCTTACTTTTGCCAACACCCAGACGGAGAAAATCGCGTAATACAACAGAGTACAGATCTATCAATAGACATATTTCTCAAGAAAAAGATTAACAGTATACCTGGGTCTGCACTCGGGGACGCTCCGGGGTCCTGCCGGCCGGTCAAAGCATACACGCGGTTCAAGGGACCGTCGGAACTGGAAGCTCCTCCACGACCTCTGCCACGACTCGCTGGTGCCGGCATATCTCGCCGCGTGGGGCGCATAGCTACTGAAGGAGAAGATGAGCCGGCAACTGACCCAGTAGGTTGGGCTGAACCTAAACCGCCCTTGTACGGGCACTCTCTCACCATATGATCTGGACTGCCACAAAAATAGCAGGCGCCCGTAGCGCGATAACACTCCCCCGGGTGAGGCTTCCCACAATAAGTACACTGGGGCATCGGTGGCCTAGACTGACCAGAACCTCTACCCACCTGCGGACCGGATGCTCTGGAACTCTGGCCGGCCCCAGACGAACCTGCGCCATCAAAACGTCTGCCGGCGAACTGTGTACCCCGGCCTGACGGAGGAAGAGACCTACCGGACGGCTGCTGAGACCATCCGCCTCGGAAATCTCCGGAATATCCCACGGATCTGGCCCTCTTGGGCGGCCTCCTCTCGCGATCTCTGTTGGGCTGATCTGCTCGATGGCGCTCCTCCATCCCTTGGGCATAAGCCTGCAATCGAGCGATATCCATATCTGTCTGCACCGCCATCGCCATACAGGCATCAACTAGGTAATCATCCAACCTCATCACATACCGGTGCATTCTGTTCTCCATATCGGCCACGATAGTAGGGGCATATCGGGCTAGGGAATCAAACTCTAGATTATACTCCCAGATACTCCTGCCTCTTTGCTTTAGCTGCAAAAACCTGTCAACTCTCGCCCGTCGCAGCTCCGAAGGGAGAAAGTGGCGAAGGAAAGCGGCCACAAATTCATCCCAGGTAGCTGGGGGAGCACCCTCACCCCTGGACAGCTCCCAGGACTCATACCAATTAGCCGCCACATCACGTAATCTGTGTGAGGCTAGCTCCACGGACTCGGTCTCCGTAGCCTTGACCAGTCTTAATGAGCCCCTAATCCCCCTAATGAAGTCATGGGGGTCCTCCTCGGGCTTGGACCCGAAAAACTCTGGGGGGCCACACGTCAGAAAATCACGGACTCTCAGGCTATCGCGCCTGTCATGGTCATCATCTGTCACGACCCGGCCCCGTGGGCCGCGACTGGTGCCCTTCCGGGACACCCCAAACGAACTCACACCCAGATCATCGTAATCAGACTCGACCAAACTCAACGTACGTTATTCGAACTCAACATCGTAATCAGATCTCTACCGAACACTTATCCTAAGCAGTCGCCCGTACAGATCAGACAAATCACAAATCAGAAAGGAGGCGGAATATACATCGCCAAATTTCACACACACACATCAGAAGGGTGGCGGAATGCACATCGCCCCCAAGTACATACAAACTCAGAGGCCGACTTGGCCATAGCAGCGTACGGGCCGCTTAAGAATGCAAAACAGACTCACATGCACACACACCGGACCCACGACCCACAATTCTGACTACAGGCCTCTAATCAAAACAGAACATATGAACATATGACGGGACAGGGCCCCGCCGTACCCACTCATCCAAATATACAGGATACAGACACAACAAAAGATATATACCAAAAGTAGGCTCCGGATCAAGGGGAGCTCTCCAACACAGCAGAATGAGTAGCCTAAACTGGAGGACCACCCGAACGAGCTTCTGTACCTGCGGGCATGAAACACAGCCCCCGAAGAAACGGGGGTCAGTACGGGAGAAGTACTGAGTATGTAAAGCAGAAGGTACAGAAATCACAAACACAGCTGGAGTCAGAAAGAACCAACACACCAACATCGCAAACAAAGCAAACCTGTGCGGGAGGCGAACGTACAAATGCAAATCAAATCATGTATAGGGTTTAGGAACGTAGTCACCCCCCGACGCTGGTGCCACCACATCATAACTCCAGAAGGTTTCAAATCTCCGTACAATCTCCAGACACATCATATCACACACACATCATATCATCAGAACGTATCAAATGCCATATCACATCATAACTCCATAAACGGTAACCGGCCCTATGGCGAGGCCTCGTAAACCGTAACACATCATAACTCCCGAATATATTATAGTGCGCACGATCACAAAGTCGGCCCGGGTACCGACGAACGAAGTCATAGCAGGCAGCACGAACAGAGTAGTGCAGAAATCATATGCATATCAAAAATAATTTGTCGGACTTAACATATAGTTTACGTAGAGGTATATACTGACGCCCGAAGGATCGGAGTAGGAATCAGACTGATCAAAGTATGCGTATAAAAGTTACGAAGTTCCAAACTGCCAAATTCGCAAGAAACCTGTTCCTAAGTCATTTTCCGAAAATCTCACATCATTCAAAGTACAGAACGTACATTAATGGCATAGAAAGTTTCAAACACATCCTTGGGTCCTAAACAGACGGTTGCGGATCATAACGGACACAAATGAATCAAACAAACCGAATAAGGGGAGCCTCGGGGCTCGCGGGCCCACCTCGAGTCAAATTGAGGTGGCGGACACAAATCACAGACTTTCGGCTCCATAGAGCCATCTACAAAAGTTTCGAAGAGTTTCGGACACAACAGCACAAGTTATGGAGGTACGCACATTCTTTTAACCAAAATGTGACAAAGAGGGTTCAATCGCGCTGAGTGAATAGTGCTCGAACTTGAACCTCGATTTCCAAGAGTAGGATTATTCCCGAGGGGCCGATCTTAACCTAGTATGTCTAGGACATGCCAAAAGAATGATAGGTAGGCTTTACATACCTGGTTGGCGCCTTACGCTCCTCAAATCGCAATTCCCGTTTCGTCCAGAAACTGCAAATGGTCACTTTTACCAGTTACTATTCATGAGAATTAACATTTTAGTCTTTGGGCTATATTTGGCTACCGAAATTTCGGCAGCACTTCCCCTATAAATCTAACACCCCCGAGACTTAGCTCGGCTCAAAATATAACAACATCAACAGCCCAAACATCAATACACAATACAAATCACAATCAAACACACTAACTTCACAATTGCGCCTTATTCCATAAGTTGGTAATCCTATTTCCAAACTTCACAATTTCAACTCATATCCACATTATTGTATTCATTCATTCAAGATTATTCCATTACATAACAAACAAGTTCCAAACCACATACAAGCCTCCCCAAAGTTCACTACTTTCCAATTTTCATTCAAAACACCAAAAGTTACGACGAACGTTCTAACTTGCGTCGTTTCATTCCAAACTCATTATCATCAACCATAAATCATATTTAAAGTCTTTAGTATCATATATATACTATGATATACACAAATATACCAAAGGTATACACTTTCCGATAACGTCCGAAATTATTTTCTAACACCAACTCAATTCCTTAATCAATCCTTTACAACATAATGACCACAACAACACATCATTCAAGCTAAATAAGATCGAATTCTTATGCCTTAAACCTTATAAAACCCACGGCCAAACACACTCTTTTTGCACACACACGCCATGCACAAACACAACACCATTCCAAAATCTTCATGCCAATTCAATCACTAACACATATGTATCCATTTCATAGCATTAAAACATAAAGATCTTACCTTTTTCTTGAATTTCCGATTTGCCGCAAACGAGCACCTTACGCCAATCTAATTATACCACCACGAAGAGCACCTCGAACTCATCAATCATTCCAAAAGAGACTAGGTGATTGGATTTGAAACAAGCCACGAAATTTTTTTTTCTTTCTCTTTCTTTTTCGGCCGAGAGCACCTTCAATGGTGTTCTTGAGATTTTTTTTTTTTTTGATCTTGATCTTGATAATTCCAACTCATGGCTTTGTATATATCCATTACATAGAGGTCATGTGCATAGCACATGACCATTTAAATTGAGTTTGGGCCTCCACAATGGCCGGCACTTCACTTCATTTGGGCCTCAATTTTTGTATTCCATTTTCTTAGCCCAATTCATAAAATGTCCCGTTTTGTAATTCCCGAAACTAATTTCCGAAGTTTCAAATTTACCCTCGGCCTTCCCCGACGTCTTAACATTAATAACTCCATAACCAACATATTCATATTCACCAAAATCAAAATATTTCCTCAACACACAAGTCTTCTTTATTTCTTGATTTCCCGTTATACGAAAATACGGGACATAACATTCTCCCCCCCCCCCCCTTAAGAACATTCGTCCTCGAATGTTGAATCGACCTCATGGGTGTCGTACAACTCTGGGGGGGTTCTTTTGATAGTTGTCCTTTATTGATTTCTCCGACATGGCTCCTTTACAAATACTTGGGGTAGATTTTTCACATCACTGACCCAAATACCTCCATAATACATTTTCTCATACTTTACGTAATCACCGAACTCTGCACTATATTCTTGTAAGGGACGGACGCTTCCCAGACATCATCGTCAATATCATCTTCTTTTCACACTCCTGAATTTCCTTACCACATCGTCGTAATCTCACTTTACTTCATATCAGACACTTCATGCCCAACAGATTCAGAACTAAAACCGAACGGATTCATAATCGGAAGCAGACATACTCAACTATGGCGGTTGGATTCGTAGTCAACATCGAAGGTACGGAAGCATATCAGACACATCTGAGATCGAAATCAGACGTATAAAGGCGTATCAAACGAACTCGTAGGCAGAATCAGACACACTAAGATATACCAAACAGATTCACAATCAAAGCCAGTCGTACGGAATCATATCGAACAAACCCGAATTCAGAAGCAAACATACAGAGTGGTTTCATACCGAATCGTGATCAGACAAACCGAAGGGTATCAAACACACACGCGGTCAAAATCAAACGCATCGAAGCATATCAGACGGATTTATATCCAGAGTCAGACCCACAGAGGTGCGCCAGACAGAAACGGATTCGGAATCAAAGCGCACAAAAGGTTCATCGGACGGGAACCTAGTCGAGCGCAGAAGTACAGAGGTGTACTAGGTAGAGCCTCATCGGAATCGGAAGTGCAGAAGCACCACAGATGGGATGTCAATTTAGAATCAAATCATTCATATTAAAGCTCCAATAATTCATGAGAATGCCCCTTGATTTGCAAACTCATTCACCAAGTCGTCACACAATTTACCTTGCGTCTTACGTACCAACTCCTCCAAAGATTCCAATTACTCACACTGCTTATCTTTTATTTATCACAACATTAGTTTCCGGGGCTCGGCTCTTAGCCCTCATGGCCCTGAATGAAAATCATACACACACACATACACACGTTTACTCATACCTTACTGGCGAACATCTCTGGCTGTTATTCAAATTCGTTCAATTTCCCAAGAGGTGTTGTACCTTTTTCTTTGTGCCCATTTAGTCCGCCTCGTTCCGCGCGACTCCCGAAAGGGCACTAATTATTCCACACACAGTCTATTTACCTTTTGGTTACCCCAAATTTTCATTTACATAAATCATACTTGCACTTGTGCAAAATTTTGCATTACTTCCCAGGGGGTCACCCATCCCAGAATTGCTCTGGCTTGAGCACGCTTAACCCCGAAACTTTCACGCATTTTGATGCGTTAGGGCTGATATAATTCCATCAATTGCCCTGCACGACCTTTGTCACGCAATTTTTGGCCAAACGGGGTCTTAGCAAATCTTTCGGAAATTTTTCGTAGCGGGTCCCACTCTCGGCTAAGCCGTACCATTACCTTGTCGCCTTTCTGAATTCCCAACATTCACTTTCATACACATATACATATGATCACAACTAACCCACGAATTTAAGCCTCCAAATAGTCGATGTGATCCGATAGAAATGCCACCGTAAGGTGTTCTCTGGCCACCGACAGAAGAAAACTAAAGCCCGATAAGTATCGCGGGGCCTTTTGTACTTAGTCTACATATTTACTTCTATATTTCTGGAAAAATTTGGGCAGAGTTTCCTCTGTATTTCTTACTATCCGAAACCTGTACACCAGAAATACCAACCACGCCTCACAGGGCCAACACATATGTACACACATACACATCATATCATGTCGTAACGCAGCCACACAGGGCTGATGACTTCAAATAGGAATTATAACATCGTCGACACTTACCACACGTGCCCAACTCGAACGGCATCGGAGGCGTTTTCCTGTTTACCTTCATCCAGGATTTCCAAAATCACTCGGACGGTGGGGATATTTAGTCGCCCTTGCCTTGGGTCACCCGGTCTCTAATTCCTTTAAATTTCCGTCGTCTTCATAGGACAACGTTTTGCGAATATCATACACATATAGAAAATTCTAAAAACTCATACACTTATAAATAATCAATATCGGGTCTGACCTGGGGAGCTGCCGTGAGAGGTATGTCCACTATCATCCACATCTGTCTGCTCCCTGCCTATCCGGTCTCCATTATCACCCGCATCTGAATCGGAGGGATACGGACGATCAGTCAAATCCCGGCTCACTGACGACCCAGGCCAAGAACCGGAGAAATCCATAGCACTCTCCGAGGTGGATGGGCTATCAGGGTTCTCCCTAACGATAAGAGCTGGCGCATATTTGAAAATCTCCTCCTGAGTCATCCCAGAAGAATGCTCCGATAGGCCTGCCTCATCACTATCCTCCTCCGCGGAGGTAAGAAGCTCCGGAGGGGTCATCGCCAGATCCCCTGAGATATCTGTGTCATAGCCATCCTCCACGGGATCCTCCGCCCCAGGAATCGGGGACTCTGGAGGAGTCGTAGAGGGGTCCTCCGACGGATCCGTATCGTAGCTATCCTCCGGGGAATCCTCCGAAGGGTCCGTCTCGATCGAGTAACTGGGGCCCTGCCTACTCGGCCCCGGTGACAGCCTGGGGGCCTTCTTGGCACCCCCATCCTCATCGTCGGAAGCCGTCCTCTTCATCCTTCACCAACCTACAATCACCTGCACGGAGAGGGTCAGAAATAATTTCCCAAAATACTGACGCTAACACTCTTTTCGGAGCCTTGCTGTGAACACAGCAATTCGTTGGGAGGAACCATCCTAACAGTATAGCTTTATCGCACGATCTAAGATTCCAAAGAAAGGGCAACACAACATCCTAGATGTCCTGTAGCTCCTTGTTTATAGATGTGGTGCACAACACATCGATAAACAAGACTCTACTAGACACGGCCTGTAGACATTCCGAGGACAAACCGCTCTGATACCACTTTTGTCACGACCCAGCCCCGTGGGCCGCGACTGGTGCCCTTCCGGGACACCCCAAACGAACTCACACCCAGATCATTGTAATCAGACTCGACCAAACTCAACGTACGTTATTCGAACTCAACATCGTAATCAGATCTCTACCGAACACTTATCCTAAGCAGTCGCCCGTACAGATCAGACAAATCACAAATCAGAAAGGAGGCGGAATATACATCGCCAAATTTCACACACACACATCAGAAGGGTGGCGGAATGCATATCGCCCCCAAGTACATACAAACTCAGAGGCCGACTTGGCCATAGCAGCGTACGGGCCGCTTAAGAATGCAAAATAGACTCACATGCACACACACCGGACCCACGACCCACAATTCTGACTACAGGCCTCTAATCAAAACAGAACATATGAACATATGACGGGACAGGGCCCCGCCGTACCCACTCATCCAAATATACAGGATACAGACACAACAAAAGATATATACCAAAAGTAGGCTCCGGATCAAGGGGAGCTCTCCAACACAGCAGAATGAGTAGCCTAAACTGGAGGACCACCCGAACGAGCTTCTGTACCTGCAGGCATGAAACACAGCCCCCGAAGAAACGGGGGTCAGTACGGGAGAAGTACTGAGTATGTAAAGCAGAAGGTACAGAAATCACAAACACAGCTGGAGTCAGAAAGAACCAACACACCAACATCGCAAACAAAGCAAACTTGTGCGGGAGGCGAACGTACAAATGCAAATCAAATCATGTATAGGGTTTAGGAACGTGGTCACCCCCCGACGCTGCTGCCACCACATCATAACTCCAGAAGGTTTCAAATCTCCGTACAATCTCCAGACACATCATATCACATACACATCATATCATCAGAACGTATCAAATGCCATATCACATCATAACTCCATAAACGGTAACCGGCCCTATGGCGAGGCCTCGGAAACCGTAACACATCATAACTCCCGAATATATTATAGTGCGCACGATCACAAAGTCGGCCCGGGTACCGACGAACGAAGTCATAGCAGGCAGCACGAACAGAGTAGTGCAGAAATCATATGCATATCAAAAATAATTTGTCGGACTTAACATATAGTTTACGTAGAGGTATATACTGACGCCCGAAGGATCGGAGTAGGAATCAGACTGATCAAAGTATGCGTATAAAAGTTACGAAGTTCCAAACTGCCAAATTCGCAAGAAAACTGTTCCTAAGTCATTTTCCGAAAATCTCACATCATTCAAAGTACAGAACGTACATTAATGGCATAGAAAGTTTCAAACACATCCTTGGGTCCTAAACAGACGGTTGCGGATCATAACGGACACAAATGAATCAAACAAACCGAATAAGGGGAGCCTCGGGGCTCGCGGGCCCACCTCGAGTCAAATTGAGGTGGCGGACACAAATCACAGACTTTCGGCTCCATAGAGCCATCTACAAAAGTTTCGAAGAGTTTCGGACACAACAACACAAGTTATGGAGGTACGCACATTCTTTTAACCAAAATGTGACAAAGAGGGTTCAATCGCGCTGAGTGAATAGTGCTCGAACTTGAACCTCGATTTCCAAGAGTAGGATTATTCCCGAGGGGCCGATCTTAACCTAGTATGTCTAGGACATGCCAAAAGAATGATAGGTAGGCTTTACATACCTGGTTGGCGCCTTACGCTCCTCAAATCGCAATTCCCGTTTCGTCCAGAAACTGCAAATGGTCACTTTTACCAGTTACTATTCATGAGAATTAACATTTTAGTCTTTGGGCTATATTTGGCTACCGAAATTTCGGCAGCACTTCCCCTATAAATCTAACACCCCCGAGACTTAGCTCGGCTCAAAATATAACAACATCAACAGCCCAAACATCAATACACAATACAAATCACAATCAAACACACTAACTTCACAATTGCGCCTTATTCCATAAGTTGGTAATCCTATTTCCAAACTTCACAATTTCAACTCATATCCACATTATTGTATTCATTCATTCAAGATTATTCCATTACATAACAAACAAGTTCCAAACCACATACAAGCCTCCCCAAAGTTCACTACTTTCCAATTTTCATTCAAAACACCAAAAGTTACGACGAACGTTCTAACTTGCGTCGTTTCATTCCAAACTCATTATCATCAACCATAAATCATATTTAAAGTCTTTAGTATCATATATATACTATGATATACACAAATATACCAAAGGTATACACTTTCCGATAACGTCCGAAATTATTTTCTAACACCAACTCAATTCCTTAATCAATCCTTTACAACATAATGACCACAACAACACATCATTCAAGCTAAATAAGATCGAATTCTTATGCCTTAAACCTTATAAAACCCACGGCCAAACACACTCTTTTTGCACACACACGCCATGCACAAACACAACACCATTCCAAAATCTTCATGCCAATTCAATCACTAACACATATGTATCCATTTCATAGCATTAAAACATAAAGATCTTACCTTTTTCTTGAATTTCCGATTTGCCGCAAACGAGCACCTTACGCCAATCTAATTATACCACCACGAAGAGCACCTCGAACTCATCAATCATTCCAAAAGAGACTAGGTGATTGGATTAGAAACAAGCCACGAAATTCTTTTTTCTTTCTCTTTCTTTTTCGGCCGAGAGCACCTTCAATGGTGTCCTTGAGATGTTTTTTTTTTTTTGATCTTGATCTTGATAATTCCAACTCATGGCTTTGTATATATCCATTACATAGAGGTCATGTGCATAGCACATGACCATTTAAATTGAGTTTGGGCCTCCACAATGGCCGGCCACTTCACTTCCTTTGGGCCTCAATTTTTGTATTCCATTTTCTTAGCCCAATTCATAAAATGTCCCGTTTTGTAATTCCCGAAACTAATTTCCGAAGTTCCAAATTTACCCTCGGCCTTCCTCGACGTCTTAACATTAATAACTCCATAACCAACATATTCATATTCACCAAATTCAAAATATTTCCTCAACACACAAGTCTTCTTTATTTCTTGATTTCCCGTTATACGAAAATACGGGACATAACATCATCACCTCTCCGCCCGCGTCCGCGAGCCTGTCCGGCCACTATCGTCGTCAGCAGCTGCACGGCCTCCCTCAAAGTCCTGTTCTCAATCTCTGGCTGGGGAGCTGGGGCCTCCGGGGCTAAGGGTGGGGCTGCTTCCGGCCTCTCCGGTAATGGTACAGTAGAACCTTCTGACTGGGGCACAATATCGGGTATGGTCTGGGGGTGGGCTCTGATAACCCTCTAGGCCCGGCTAGTCTCCCCTGTCTCTGGCACTGCTTTGCCCTTCTGGGCGGCCGTTGCCTTCCTCGGACGCATCGCTGAAAACATGATATTTTGTCAGAAAAGAAAAAATCCTGATAGTACAGCTCTAACGCACGATCTAAGATCCAAAGAAAGGGTAACATCCTGAATGTCTTGTAGCCTCCTGTTTATAGATGTGGTGCACGACACACCGATAAACAAGACTCTACTAGACACGGCCTGTAGACATTCCGAGGACAAACCGCTCTGATACCACTTCTGTCACGACCCAACCCCGTGGGCCGCGACTGGTGTCCTAACTGGACACCCATACGTACCTACCGGGCGGAGTTAGCGTACTAACCAACTAATCAAATTAGACATACACAGATTCATACGGATATAGAATTCATCGCACAAAATATATATATACATAGACTTAGACATAAGCCGTTAAGTCTATCACAGCAAGCAGGGTCCCTTATGTCGCAATCTCACACATACCCGTCAGAACAGTGACAACCCACAACCCACAAACATGTCTACAGGCCTCTAACAGACATAACAGAATCAGATGACGGGACAGGGCCCCGTCGTACCCCAAATAAGCACATGTACAGAATATACAACAGCAAAAAGTGTATACCAAAAGTATGAGCTCCGGATCAAGAGGGAGCACTCCAAATCGCAGAACAGAGATCCTATACTGGTGGCGTATCACGCTGTGCGTCTGTACCTGCGGGCATGTAGCGCAGCCCCCGAAGAACAGAGGGTCAGTACGAAAAATGTACCGAGTATGTAAGGCGAAAATGTAACAACAATAATCGTAATCTAGATCAGGGGTACAAAGTGTGGCTGACAAAATCGTAATTTGAGTCAGAGGTACAAAAATATGTCAGACCGACCCATAATTCAAATCAGACGTACAGAAGTGCAACAGACAGAGTCATGATTCAGATCAGATTTCCAGAAGTGTGACAGACAGAATCATATTCCAGATCAGACATACAGAGCTGTAACAGACAGAATCATGCATGCAGAGTCATAAGCATATACAGATGCAGATAGCATATACATACATATCAGATCCCGGCCCTTTAGTAAGGGACGCGGTAACAGATCCCGGCCCTCTTAGTACGGGACGCGGTGGACAGACAGATCAGATCATATGCCATCCTGGCCGCCATCCCCATACAAACACATCATCAAATCATATACAGATGTAAACAGAACCCGGCCCGCACACCGAGGGACTCGGTGAACAATGCAGTGGAATGTTCACGAGTAACAGAACCTGGCCCGGGCGCAGTGAAGGAACCATTGAGGCATCCACGAACAGATTAATGAGAAACCATATGCATACAGACTCAATGAAACTGAAATAGTCTAGATGATAGATCAAATCGAATAATCGGACAAAATTCATAGTAGATACGCATAAACGTCATTTGGGATGGCACGACAGATTATGTCAGAATAAAATGTCTAGAACCGCTCCAGACGTCAGAATATATTATGAGACTCATAACTATGGTCATAACTCTTGTCATATAGCAGACAGAATAATAACCAAAAGTTACCTGTGAGTTCGGACAGAAATAGGTTAATTAGAGCCTTACAGAAAATATCAGAATTACGTGGGCCCACCTTGGGCCGAGCCGAGTGGACGTACATGAAATTATGGATCATAGGTAATATGGAGTCATTCATGAGAGTCTTAAGGCATTCCGGCTCCATTTGTAAAAGTTTCCTACTTATAGGTCAATTTAGAAGAAACTGGTTCAATCTTACTGAATGATTTGGAGCCAATTTCAATCTCGAATTCCGAGGAACAGGGTCGTTTCTAAGGCTCGCATCTGAGCCTATTATATTTAGAACACGCCTAAGAAAGAAGGGAAAGACTTTACATACCTTGGTTGCGTCCTACGCTCGCCCAAACTCGATTCCCGTTTCGCCCAAAATCTACAAATGGTCATGTTTACCAATTAGAAACTTCAAGCCTTTAGAACTTGAACTTTAACTCATACTTTTCTACAAAAATTTGGGCAGCATCTCCCCTATATATACGACATCCCCGAGATTTAACTCGGCTCCAAAAATCAACAACCAACCCAACAACAATACCAACAACAAATGACAATCACCACAAAATACAACATAGTATAAATAGTCTTCTTTTCTACATAAAGCGACAACTTCTACCCAAACTTCATACCTCCAAACTAATCTTATTAATTTCACATTCCTTACTAATCACGACCATTACAATACGATTTGGAGGCATTTCATATCATTTTACACAATATACACAAGATACACAAAATATACAAGTTTTCCTTCAAAATCATAATTCACTAAAAACCTCCAACTTTCAACATAAATGTTCACAACACATTTTTATGTTATCATTTCACTTACAACCATCACTATTTGCACCCTACAACTTCAATTCTTATAATTACATAACCTACTACAAGGTTACATATTTTCCTACATCAACCTTACAACATATTTTCCATAACAACAAGAACCATTAACCTTCCATTTTCATCACAAGACTTCAACAACTCGATTAACATACTAAATAATTTAATTCATATTCCTCCCTCCAACTAGAGGCATACGGCCAACACACATATCCCCAACACACAAAATTTCATACTTTTGTTCATTTTCACATGCTACAACATATATGTAGAATTCTTCCAATATAACAAGAGAAAAATTCTTACCTTTCTTCCAACTTCAATTTTCCGCAAATGCCGCTCTCTCGCTAAACCAATTATATCACGTCGGAGAGCGTCTTGAGCTTACTCTAAATACAAGAAGAACAAGATTTTTGGACCAAAGATTGATGAACACAATTTTTTCTCTCTTGGCCGAAACCCTTGGCCCTTTTGCTTTCAATTCTCTTCTTTTTTTTTTGTTTGTTTCTTGAACTTTCTTGAACCTTAGCCCCTTATTATAATTCTTGATCACATGATAAATCACATGACCAATTTATGGGCTTGGGCCTTTAGTTGGCCGGCCACCCCAATTGGGCCTCTAATTTGTAATAATTTTTTTTTTGGGCCAACCCGGTTGGTCACGAGTTGGGCCTAGCCCACTGACCTTTCGACCTTAAAACGTCCATATATCCTTGTACCGACGTAGCCTGCGAGCCCACGACCTATGGTTGGAAAGCTATTTCAATTATCTACAACTTTTATTTCTGGGCGATTTCCCAAATTCCAAACTTATAATGCCGTTTTTTCCCCTCCAAGTCAGGTTATCCGAAAACGTTTTCTTAAAAATATTCGTTTGGAGAGCTTCCATTTTGATTTGGCCCCAGGGCCCTTCACGAGTTGTGTTTAACTTTACATATGCGACTCATATAACTTGTCACATGTCCCAAAAAAAAGCTTGACGTGTGGGCCCCACCTCAGCTTACAATTAATTCGACGTTCGAAAATGCAGGATATAACACTTGGCATACCACTCTTTACCTCGAAAAATCTCAAGCACTGTCCGCAGATGTTCTGCATGATCGGCCTCTGACGGCGAATAAACCAGAATATCAACTATGAACATAATCACGAACAAATCTTGGAAGGGTCTGAATACACGATTCATCAAATTCATGAATACGGCTAGGGTATTAGTTAGCCCGAACGACATAACACGGAACTCATAGTGGCCATATCTAGTCCGGAATGCCGTCTTCGGAATGTCTGTTTCCTTCACCCTAACCTGGTGGTATCCTGACCTCAAGTCTATCTTCGAGAAATACTTGGTGCCTTGCAACTGATCAAATAAATCATCAATCCTCGGGAGCGGATAATTATTCTTTATAGTCACTTTATTCAATTGCCTATAATCAATACACATTCGCAAAGAGCCATCTTTCTTTCTCACAAATAACACCGGCGCTCCCCATGGTGACGTACTAGGCCTGATAAAGCCCTTCTCTAGCAAATCTTTCAACTGTTCCTTCAAGTCCTTCAACTCCGCTGGTGCCATTCTATAAGGAGGAATAGATATTGGCTGAGTGTCTGGCGATAGATCAATAGTAAAATCAATCTCCCTCTCTGGGGGAATGCCTGGAAACTCATCTGGAAACACTTCTAGGAACTCATTAACCACAGGAACAGACTGAAGAGTCGGCGACTCTGCTTGCACATCTTAAACTCGAACTAGATGAAAAATATACCTTCTTCTGATCATCTTCTCTGCCTTAAGGTAGGAAATAAACCTACCTCTAGGCAAAGTAGCATTGCCATTCCACTCTAAGACGGGTTCGCCTGGGAACTGAAATCGAACCATCTTTGCTCTACAGTCAACATTAGCATAATAAGAAGCTAGCCAGTCCATGCCTATAATAACATCAAAATCAATCATATCTAACTCAATCAAATTTGCTACGGTGTGGCGGTCACAAACTATAACAACACAGTCCCGGTATACTCGCCTAGCTATAACCGGATCACCGACTGGCGTAGACACCTCGAAAGGTTTGATCAACTCGGGCTCTATCCCAAACTTGCCAGCAACAAATGGTGTAACATATGATAAAATGAAACCTGGATCAACTAGTGCATAAACATCATGGGAGGAAACCGATAATATACCTGTAACAATATAAGGAGATGTCTCACGGTCCTCTCTACAAGCCAATGCATACACGCAGTGCTGAGGACCGCTCGAGCTGGATGCTCCACTCCTCCCTCTACCTTGCCCTGCTGGCGTCTGAAAAACTTGCCCTGAAGGGCGCACTATAGAAGAAGAGCCAGCCACAGACCCTGTAGGCTGAACTGTGCCCATGCCACCTCCAAACGGATAATTTCTCATCATATGACCTGGTCGGCCACAAGAATAACAGGCATTCGATCCCAATCAGTACTGCCCAATATGTAACCTACCACATTGGGCACACCGTGGCAAGGGTGGCCTCATCTGTCCTGACTCTGGTTTGTACAGGGAGCCTGGTGCTCTAGAACTCTAGCCCGCTCCGGAATGAGAAATTCGATCAAACCTCGGACCTGAAAACTGCGGAGGTGCACACCCTACCGAATGATATGAATACTGGGAATGTTGCTGCCTCTATCCTCCCCTGGACTCACTCCCTATGTCGAAGGACCTAGCTCTCTTACCATGGCCTCAGTCACGGTCACGCTCTACCCCCCTCTGACGCTTGCGATCTTTCAGATTCTGTGCATATGTTTGTATACGGGAGATATCCATGCCTGGCTGTAATGCAACAGTCGTACAAGCATCTATCAAATGTGGCCCTAGACCAGCCACAAAGTGGTGAAATTTGTCCTCCATCTCAGCCACCATGGCTGGGGCATATCTATCCATAGAATCGAAATACACACAGTACTCTTAGACACTCATGCTGCCCTGCTCAATACGTAGAAATCTGTCTGGTCGGGCTCGCCTGACCTCAGGAGGTTAGATAATGGCGAATAAAAGCATCTGAGAACTCTTGCCAGATACCTGGAGGAGCATTCTCTCCCTTATACCTCCACTGACTCAACCTCAATTGCATGCATAACCCTCAAAGTCCTCTGTATACCATCAATGAAATCCTGGGGGGTCCATATTTTGCTTTATCACTGAAAATTCTGGAGGATCTAACTCAAGAAAAGTCTTGAGCCTCGAACTACCAGCTCCCTGCCGCTGAGCCTGAGCGGCTACTAATCTGGCCAATAACTGTACAGCATCCTGGACATCCTGGCCTGGTGCATCTGGTTGAGGAACTGGGGCGGGTGTTGGAGGTGAGGTATGCGAAGTCTGGGATGGGCTCTCACTCTGAATCTCATCCTGAGCCCTCGTGGCCTGCCGAGTATGGCTAGTGGCCTCACCTGACACTCTCTTGCCCATCTAGGCAGCTGTAAATTTCTTGCGAGGCATCGCTGAAATCAGAGCAAATCATTAGAAGGCGAACTCTTAACACAGGGCTCTATCACACAATCTTAGAGAAAAGGAATGACATCACCTTAAATGTCCTGTAGCCTCCTGTTTATGATCATGGTGCACAACACGCCCATAAGCAAGACTCTACTAGACACGGTCCGTAGACAACCCTAGGATGAAACTGCTCTGATACCACCTCTGTCACGACCCAACTCGATGAGCCGTGACGAGAGTTTGACCTCTAGCGACCAAACACCCCTAAACTCATATCTGAATCATTCTGAACATCAAGGGCCTATAAAATGGCTTAAACTAATCTCATAATTAAATGACACCATGAACTCTGAACAATCTGTATATACATAAATATGCTGAAGGAACAGTGCATGCCAACTAGGCTGCTACACATACTGTACACAAAAGAATAGAAGCCGACAAGGCTACATCATTTGACTAATACATACAACTGTCTACAGTCCTCTACTGGAATAAAGCTGTAGAAAGGACGGGACAAGGCCCCATCATACCCATATGCATACACATCTCAAACGGGGGCATACTGTTATACCCCGTATTTTTATACGTCAAATTATTCGCAAGCAAATCGACTCAAATTAAAGGCGGAATTATTTTCGGACATGAAATAGGAACCTTTAATTTTCAATTTTAATTATTACATAAATTGTTTATAAATTTTATTTAGTGTAGAAATATTATTGGAAATTAGAAACTAATTAATTATGATTAGATTATTAAGTAAGGATTAATAATTTATTAAAATTAATTAATTTAATTATTAGTTGTGGGCCCCACCTGAATATAATAATAATAATAATAATAAAAATATATATATCTATAGTGGGATGCCACGTGGCACCAAGTAGGATGCCACGTGGCATCAATTGGCCAAGCTTAGTGGCATTAACGTGTCAACTTGTGGAGTAACATATATATGTAAGAGTTGATGAACAATTAGGAACTTAGTTTCATTTCTTTTGCAAATTAAAACAAAAAATAAAATAGGAAGAGAGCATGGCCATGGCTGCTGCTCACGGCCAGCCATGGTCAAGAAAATTATGTTGTTGTTTGCTTTGATTTAATTCCAAGATGATTTGCAAGTTCAAGGAGGTGATAGCAACATTGGATATTAAGTTGGGGAAGAAGAAATTGTAAAATTAGAGCAATTGAGCATAGAACTTCCTCCGAGAAAATTTAGGTAAGATTTTCTTATTTTGTGGTGTAATTGTGTTAATAGTGTTGTGATGGAATTATTAAAATTGGATTGGATGAAATTGGAAGTAAGAAATTGCATGAAATCGATGTTATGCGAAATTGTGGGTTGAAAAGGATTAAGAAGGATTGTTGGGTTGTTGGAATTGTTATGGGCTGAATTGTAAGAATTTTGTATGTATATCTCCATTGTTGGTATTTCTGTGATAACAGGAGAATAATTGAAAATTCGGGTTAGGCGAATATATAGGGGAAATGCTGCCCGATTTCTGTTAAGTTCTTAACAAATGAAAATCTTAATTAAGAGAGTATGAATCAAAGAATGAATCCTATAAGCGATTGGTCACGGATTTATAAGCTAGGAAGTATAGTTTACTAACGATAGCGTTACTTTTATATTAAATAGGCTAAAGGGGCGACAAAGCGAACGAGTTGTGATTAATCGTTAACAGGTATGTAAAGCTAACCCTTCTTTCTTTTGGCATGATCTTTATGAAACAAACAAACGACGTATATATATGACTCCAAAGAAGCTCCAATTCTTAGAGCCACTAGGATGGCTAATGTTCTTGATTTTCAGAAGCTATTTCATTATGTCTTGATACGTGTTTATGATTCCAGAAGTTCTATTTTGATATAATCCATCGTGACATTCGAAGGGTACTTGATATGATTATTGTCTTGATTTTCAAATGATAGTTCATCTTGATTATTCTATCGAGTCTCAGATATGATTTAGTTTGCATATGGTTGCTCACTACTCTGTTCGTGCATGCCTCAATATATCTTTCACCGAGTCCCGGGCCGGGTATGTTTTCGTGCACAGTTTCACTGCATTGTTCACCGAGTCCCTCACTAGAGGGCCGGAATATGATATATATATATATATACTGGAGTTATGCTGTGTTATGGCGTTATGCTGTGTTTATGGAGTTATGATGTGTGTGTTATGGCGTTATGCTGTGTTTATGGAGTTATACTGTGTTATGGCGTTATGCTGTGTTTATGGAGTTATGCTGTGTTATGGCATTATGATGTGTTTATGGAATTATGCTGTGTTATGGCGCCAAAGACGGGGTGGCTACCATGTTCACCGAGTCCCATAATGGGCCGGGTATGATATATGATATTGACATGCATGATTTATGTTTCAAAAGGGCAAGTGTTTTGGTATTCTGCACATTGTACTTGTTTTCTGTACTCCCTATTTCATCTATGATCCTTTTTACTGTATTTCATGCTTTATATACTCAGTACATATTCCGTACTGACCCTCTTTCATCGGGGGGCTGCGTTTCATGCCCGCAGGTACAGATAGTCAGTTTGGTGACCATTCAGCATAGGACTTCTACTCAGCTATCTTGGAGAGCTCCGTTGTTCTGGAGTTTAGACTTTTGGTACAGATCTTATGATATATATATATATATATATATATATATATATATATATATATATATATATATATATATGTTTATCCAGGGGTACGACGGGGCCCTGTCCCGTCATATTTCACTGTTAGTACTCTTAGAGGTCTGTAGACATATGTGTGGGTTGTGTATAAGCTCTGTTCAGTTGTGTCTATACGTTGTGCTATGTATATGTTCATCTGTAATGGCAGCCTTGTCGGCTAGCATATGACATGATATTGATGTGTAGTGGCAGCCTTGTCGGCTTGCGGATCATTTTATGATTTGATCAGTTGTGACTCCTCAGGAGACAGTCTATCTGGATATATATGTATATGATGACGTTATGAACCGTTAGAGTTCTTTTGGAAGTTTCCATATTGTTTGTAGTTTCAGTTTGGCTACATCTAACAGGTACGTATACGGGTGTCCAGGTCGGGCACTAGTCATGGCCCACGGGGTTGGGTCGTGACACATACCAAAACTGATTGTAGCTCCAGATCGAATGGAGCATACTAACCACTGCTAGATCTAGAGGTCCTACTGAGTTAGACCACCTATCTGTCTCCCTATACCTGCAGGCATAAAAGCGTAGTACAGGTAAAACTAAACAACGGGATTCTCAAAATAATATAATGACAATTTGCCTCTCATGGGCCTTACTGAACTCGTACTACTAGGACAGGAAATCACAAGATCTGTATATGGGGTAATACCATAGCCGGGGTACGGGAACATCAAAACTGTATTTCTCCTAGTGCTTATAAGAATAGAGTAATATGAAAACTTGCTTACTCATTTGTTCGTTCATATCATACGATCATGCCAAAATGAAAGAAAGGGAAAACCTTAACATACCTTGAAATATGTTCAATCGTCCAACTCTTCTCCCTTGAACTCGTAAGTCTACAATTAAGATAACATAGGCCTTAATTAGGCTATTCACCTTACTTACTAACCATTATAATTACAAAAGAGCTTAACAAACTATGGACAACATATCCCTTGAAAACGTAGAAAACCCTCAACTCCTAATTCCATCCAACCTCAACCACAGTATCAATGATGACAATAGTGGCAACACTTACATAACAAGATATACCCAAATACATCCCCTAATAATCTCTTGACACAACCCCAAAAACACAATTTAACCTTTCATCGACTTATCACTTTCATAGTTATCTTCTCTTCACTTGAACTACCAAAACTCTTAGTAACTAACTTAAATACAAGGGTAGAAACTATTTACATACCTTGAAGATATTAAGATCTCAAACCCTAGCTTCAAATCCAATTCTTCAAGCTCAACAACTTCAATCAAACCCTAGGAACAACCTTCCCTTTACTAGCTCGGGGTCATGGGGCTCGGATCTTACCCAATCTTCACTAATGATGATGGAAATGTTGGGAGAAAATATAATAGGGTTTCTCTGATCTGGGAATGATAAAAATATGAAATAAAATCATGGACCACGTATTTATACCTGGAGAATTAAATGCTTCAGTGGTCTGGTTCGACAAGCGGGTCAACGACCCATCGATGTGTCGACGGTCCGTTGACGTGCTCGTCGACCTGCGCCTGCAAAATTCAGGGCTGTGGAACCCTATCAACGCTGCACAACGATGGTCCGTCGATAGTTTCGACGGCTTGTCAATCATGACTGGTGTCTGCAGACTTTTCAAATTCAGTTCAGATCGCGTTGATTCGATTCGTTCAACTTCTAATCTTGTAAATCACCAGGAATTCCTGCTGGTACCATTGCATACGGGGTAGGACACTTTCTATCTCCAAAACTCACCCTCGAGTCACAATTCCCAAGGCATACCCAACTAGGAAATCATAAGTTCTTCCACTCCGAAAACGAGGGGTGTACCAGAGTCTTTCAGGGTGAGCTCTAGGATGTCCGCCGCCTTGAAGATTCTTACTTATTTTATGTCTTACTTGTTATTCCGAGTCATATTCAGACTTTCGATGTATTATTAAGATTTACAGACTCCTATATTCTAGTTAGTTGCTCTAGTATGATTAGACAGATTTCTAGGGTGGTTTTCCTGTATTTCCACATATTCTATCTATTATTATGTCAGACTTACGTATTTCTATTTCTTCCGCTTATTTATTATTTAATTCATATATTTGCCCGTGTGAGTTAGCTAGATTGGGTCGTGACATCCTTATTGACTGACATGTCGCTTAAGGGTCCTTAGACTATGTTTGCCCAAGAATAACCACCTCTTTCCTTGTTTCGCCAAACCAGAATGCCTAAAAAAATTACGTGCATTTCCTGCTCACATCATCAACTCCATTTGTAACGACCCATTTGGTCGTTATAGTATTTTCAACCCTTTTGACCCTTTCCGAGCTTGTTAGCTCACTTTTGACCGAAGGGATCGTTGACACGCTTCTCGAGGTGTTTGGATATGATTTTGGTGACTTTTTGGGAAATTTGAGCTTTAAGCAAAAAAGAGTTGACTCAAAGTTGACTTTTGGGTAAACGGATCTTTTTTCATGAATCAATCAATTTCGAGAGGTCTGGATGGTCTTTCAGAACTTGTGCTAATATTTGATTCGGTTCCCAATGCACTCCGGTGCATTTTTAGACTTGGGTTCGGAAGTTGGATTTGAGGTATCGGGGGTTGACTCGGTCAACGACACTTCCGTTGGAAATTCTGAGGCCACGAGTGTGTTCGTAGCGTGTTTTGATGTGTGTATGTGTATGTGGTATGTGAGCAGATGGCCTCGGGTGATAGTCAGAATTTTGAGTTTGAGATTGTGATTATTTGGGGAATTCTGGTTCCGATGCCCGCTAAAACTGTACCAAAACTGTATTAGCGGCACTGCTATAGTAGTGGACTTACAGCCACAGCGGCCTAGTGGTAATGTTGGCCGACCGCCGCAGCGGTCTGAGCAGTCGTCGAGGTTGGACCGCCGCAGCGGTCCGTTGCCACAGAAGTGATATCGGGCTGATTATTTCATTAACTGAGTATAATTCTTTACTATTTCTACTTTAGAGTTTTTGAGAGCTTTTCAAGGTTATTATTCGGGGAAACTCTTTGTGGTAAGTTCTTCTATCTTCTTTGCTATTTCACTTTCCATAATCACCTTAGGATTCCTTTATCATGATAGTTCATTAAGAGTTTGATGATTTAAAAGAAGGTTCAATGAGTTCTTCTTTCTAGGCTTCTAAATCTTGATTTGTGGATTGGGTTAGCTTCATTAAGCATGGAATTAATGACTAGAACCTATAATTGCATGATTTCTTCCTAATTAGTGGCTAAATTATGGGATTGGAAGTTAGGGTTTATACCCAAATTTGGGGGTTTTGCCTCGAATCCGAATTTGAGTAAATTGTTGGTTCTTCTAGCTTGATATTGATGGGAATTGATCACTTAAAGCTTTAATTTCATGTTAAGACCTTTAGATTCCTACTTTCACCTTTCTGGTTCATAGACCCTATTCCATAGGTTGGGGATTTTGGTGTTGAATAGAAGTAGGGTTTGAATGATGTTCTTCTTGATTCTAATTCCATGATTCAGATATTTTAGACTTTCACTATCACGAGGCTCAAAGGAAAGGAAAGACTAAAAGGTGATTGATTGGAGACTTCTTTGTTTGGCCTTCCAGGTAGGTCATGGTTTACCTTATGGTGAGACTTCGATTAGCGAAGCGTATGTTTAGATGATATTATCGAAGAATGCTAGTAAGCCTTCGGGTATGAATTTGGGATGGATATTATCTTAGGTTGGGTCCTGTTGGATGATTTGGGACTAGCTACCCCATTGTGTTGTTAACTCATCTTGATCTATTTTACTTGTTGGTTCGTTAACACGTCGAGACATCGGTAATTGTAGCTGATGATATGTGAGAGAGTGTAGCCATTGAGGTTTCTGCCAGAGAGCGTAAAAGAGAGATGAGTGTTCGTTGCCCGAGGCTTCTTACCGGAAACGATGGAGTGTCCAATACCCGAGGTCTTTGTCGGGATCGTGAGAGTGTGCTCGTGATCCGAGCTCATATTTCTGAGCGAGTGGTATATGAACTTCGCAGGTCCCCCATTGGTCATGATCGCCGAGACGTGGATTCATTCCATTCAGGATATGTTGTACAAATCTAAATATGCATTGCATTGATCCTACATACATTATTGCATTGCATTGTATCGGTTTCTGGTGATTATTGTGATACTACTGTGATGTACTGATCCGGATTGCTATACTGAGACTTGGCACAAATGGGTTTAGATGCTACAACATAGGTGATCACTTATACCGTAGATATGGCTTATTGTTGACTTGTACTTGTTGGTTTATGTGTTTATCTTGCTTTGTTGTCTTTGTATACCTTAACTAGTCTTAGTCGACCTATGATACCTACCAGTATTTGTTGTTTGTTGACCTGCATTTGCTGCATTCTTTTATGAATGTAGAGTATCATGTGGGATCGTCGTCTACCCCTCGTGGCTGAGAGTTCGAGGTTGCTGATACAAGTCTTGTTGGGGTGAGCACGTGGACTCTTTTCTACCCGGAGACTCCTCTTTATTTATGTCATACTTGATATTCTAAGACATATTGAGACTATTGATGTATTATTATCATTCAGACTTGTAGTAGTTAGTTAGTTGCTCTTGTTTGACCAGACCAGATACTGGGGTGCATTTCTCTTGTTTCCGCTTCCTTATATTATTGTCGTGAGACTTTTGTTATTCGATCTTCTTCCAATAATTTATTATCTATTTATGTGTTTACGAAATGTTGGATTAAGGGTTCGCCTACCGAGGTGGGAAAGGTAGGTGCCCTCATGATTTAGTGAAATTGGGTCGTGATAAGTTGGTATCAGAGCCCTAGGTTACCCGTTCTATAATACAAGAGCGTGTCTATTAGAGTCTCGCAGATCAGTACAATGAGCTCCGTGCTTATCTGCGAGAGGCTATAGGACATTTAGGAAACTTCACTTTCTTTCATTATTTCATGCTACATTATTCTAATTGGTATCTGGAACATTTGAATTGGTATATGCGGCTTATCTCTTCTCTCACAGATGGTGCAGACTCGAGCTACGATAGCCCGAGACTAGGTGCTAGAGCCCGCAGCTATAACTGGCACTAAAGGTCGAGCAATAGCCAGAGGATGCGGTCGAGCTAGAGGCCGCGGGCTGCCCCCGCCAGGGCAGGGCTCCTGCGGTAGGGCAGCGGCATGAAAGATCTCCGTCTCCAGAGCCTGAGGTTCAGCAAGTTCGAGACCCGGCCGTCGAGGATGATGAGGCTCCAGCACGGGTACACCCCAAGGTCACTTCAAAGTAGACTATACGGGATACAATGGCTCGTGTTCTACTCCATCTAGATGCCCAGCAGGCCGCCGCTGGTGTTACTACTCCGGGCGGAGGACCGCAGATTAGAGTTGGGACGCAGAGCCCTGAGCAAAGACCGACTTGTGTATCATACCCTGCTGCGGCTATGGCTTCCCGAATAGATACAGTACCAGCCCCGAGGGATGATCTTAGGCCCGTGGCGGGCTCTGTTATGACCTTGACTGAACAGGATCTAGTTAGGAGGTTTAGGAAGTTGGAGCCGCTGAGGTTCTCGGGCACTTCTGGAGAGGATAAGTATGAGTTCATCTTGGACATGCATGAGTAGTTACATAGGATGGGGATTGTTGAGTCCCATGGAGTTGATTATGAGTCCTACCAGTTTCGCGGGGACGAGAAGATTTGGTGGAGGTATTTCGTTGCTTGCAGACCTGAGGGTTCTCCTCTACTGACTTGGATACTGTTTCCTCGGGCCTTCCTTGAGAAGTATGTGCCCTGGGCTTTGAGAGAGGCACGTAGGGATGAGTTTCTCCACCTGCACCAGAGGGTACTATTTGTTGATGCCTATGTGACTTGCTAATTGCATTTGGCCCATTATTCAGCACCTTTGATTCCTATTGAGCTTGACAGGATTCGACGCTTTGTTGGTGGGCTAATTAGTTCTCTTTAGATTCGTTGCCTTCAGCTTGAGGCCATGGGGGCTTCCTTCTAGTCCATCATTGAGCATGCTTCTTTAGTCGAGGCCGCTAAGGCCCATGCATTTGGAGGGGTTAGTGAGAAGAGGCCGCAACAGTTTGCGAGTTATGGTGGTTCCAGTTCGAGGGGTACAAATCAGTCTTCTAGGTAGTATCAGCCATATTCCGACCACCCTGTGCAGTCACCCTTGCAGGTTTCCTCTAGTGGGCCACCCAGGCAGAGAGCTCCTGAGAGCTCATTTTCTCGACCAGTAGACATGGTTGTTCTGTTACACCTTGGAAATTTTCCCCGTTAGCGTACAGTGAATAAGCTATCCAAGGGCATGACATACACGATGACTCGATAAGTAAGAGATATCATTTAATGATCTTAATCGAGACTTGAAGACGATAGACGTAAAGAAAGAACTTTGACGAAGGAAGTAAGGGATATGTTATGTATCGGGTAGGAATTATGGACGACGAGCTAATGAGGGCATAATGATGTCTTGGAGACAAGTAATAATGTCCCTTATATTGGTATTGGAGAGTTAAACAAGTGTTAAGAAGGTTCCATAAGGATCGTAGATCAAACGAGTCGACGAAAACAAGTTCCGGACAACTGGACATTATACGGCCAGACATACTGGCCGTATAAAATTCACGGACCGTATGTCCAGGCCGTAGATCCAGTCCAGAACAACATGGCTCAGTGGACCAAACATACGGTCCAACATACGGTTAGTGAAAATTATACGGACCGTATGTTGGTCCGTATAAAGTGGTCTGGCCAGCTTTGGTGAATTAATATAAGGGACCCTTTTCATTTCATTCCCACTCTCCACAAGTCAAGAGACCTCTAGAACATTCTTTAACGCTCATCCACAAGAAAATCAAAGGAAATCCATGATCAACAACACCAAATCCATGAGACAAAGTGTATGAAACCTAGCTAAAGTTCATCTATCTCAAGAAAACCTAAAGGAAGTGAAGTAGGGTTTTGATGCTAGAGGAGTAATTCCATTCAAAGCTTGTTCAACCATCATCTAAGGTAAGTTCCATGACTAAACCATGTTGTTTAAGGTATTGGAAGGTTGAGATACTTGAATTGTAGAAAGACATAGGAAATGGGTCATTAATGAGTGAATAGTGTCATGGTTGGATGGTAGTTGGATTGAATCATGAATGTTGGTGTGTTGTGATTATGAATAAGTTTTAAATGACATTTAGACCATGAAATAGGTATTATATATGAGGAAACATGATAGTAAGCTATAACCATAAATGTGGAGAAATTGAAGAGAAATGGTGGATTGTGGTCAATGTATATGAATGATGATTGTTGATTGCAATGTTGTGAATGTTGTTGTGAGCGTTTGGGAGTTGATATAGAACGTGGGAAAAGTAGTATAAACGAAGGAAGTGCTGCCCAATTTTCCCTAGAAATAGTCACGTGTTCTTATAGTCGAATTAACTAACGTTAGTGCGAATTCTCTCTTGAAGGTAGAAACGTGATATCGGAGGAGAACAAGCAAGCGATAGCTTAGTTAAACGTCAAAGGTATGTGATATTTCCACAAGTAAGAAACAACGTTTGACGACCCTAAGTAAGATTCCGAAGGCAATTGCAATAAGAGATAGGTTATGCTCCACAAAGACTAATTATAGGTTTTGGAAATGTGAAAAGTTACAGGTTTGCATTCTGGCCAGTTGCACGTAAAATGAAATACGGACCGTAAAGTGGTATACGGCTCGTAAACTGCCATGTCATATTTTGGCTTCCAAAACTTCAACTTTCTGCCAAATGAGCAAATGGTTAAATACGACCCAAAATACGGACCGTAAAGTGATTTACGGCCCGTAAACTGTGTCCGTAAATCACCACGTCTCAGCCTGAGTTTCTGGTTCTGATATGATTAAACACGACCACGAAGGATGGTCCGTAAACTGGAATACGGACCGTAAACCAAGTTTACGACCACTGTGTTGTTCATTTAAGATCAGATTTTGGGTTATTAAATAAGGGACCAAGTTTATTATTTCATTTCCACATTTCATCCATTTTCTCTAAAACATCTCTCTTAATTTATTCCACAAGATTTCAAGGATTATTAGTTATCAACAACACAAATCAATTGAATCAAGTGTAAGGAAACCCATTAAGATCATTCAAGTCAAGCAAATCTTATTGAAGGAAAACTAGGGTTTTTGCTCAAGTGGAGTATTTCGACCAAGGCTCGTTCCTACAACATCTAAGGTAGAATTTATGGTATATATATGTTGTTTAAGGTATTTGAGAGTTAAAATGCTTGGGCATTAAATGAGTATAGAAAAATGGGTCATGAATGATGAATAGTGACATTTTGAGAGATAGTTTGAATTGAACCATGATTCTTGTTGTGTTGTGATATGAATGATGTTAAGATCATGAAAATGGGCATTTTATATGAATGGACGAATTCGGGTGATATGACCATGAATATGGGTGAATTGGGAGCGAATTGAGAAATCTAGATAATGTGGTTAACGTAAATGATTAATGGCCATTGTTATGGTATTGTGAATGCATTGTTGACGTTTGGGAGTTGAATTACGATATGGAGGAATGTCGTATAAATAAAGAAGATGCTGTCCGATTTTCTCTAGCTTTAGCCATGTGTGCTAGTTGTCGATTCTAACAATAGTATGACTTTAATGAAGGTATAAACGCAACCGTTGAAAGAGAACGCGCAAGTGGTAAATAGTCGAACGGAAAAGGTATGTAAGGCTAACCCTTCTTTCATAAGGCATGGTTCTTTGGCCAAACATCTAAATCTTCCATAAGTCTGTGATGTCTCATAAATGATTCGATCTTCCGAGCTATTACGCTCATGATTCTTGATATTCTACGATTGTACTAAGTTCCTTGTATGACGAGTAAGCCTATAAAGATAAGTGTGATGAATGATGATAATAGTGATAATGATATTGATGACGACTATAATGGTAATAGCGATGATGATAACGATGACGATGATGATAGTAATGATAATAGTAAAGATGCTTATGAGCTATATGATGATGATAGTAATGATAATAGTAAAGATGCTTATGAGCTATATGTATGTATGCCCTCGTATGGCTACTATGAAACACCGAGCTTATATGGCCGGGTAGTATATGTATAGATGTATATGTATGTATGTTTACGTAACGCGCGCACACCACTGCAGTTGGGTACGGATAACACTGAGCCTTGGTAAGGCCAGGTATATGTAACACAGAGCCTTGGTTGGCCAGGTATGGATGACCACCGAGCCTAGCTATGGCCGGGTACGTGAAACACCAAACCTTCGGGGTCGGGTATGTTATATAAATGCTATGCATATGATATTATTATGTATAGGATATGAATACGAATATGATATGACTACGTATATGAATGTGAATAAGGGCATGTATACGAATACGAGTACAAATATGGTACGGGTACTATTATGAATACAGATAATGATGTATGTACACAAACACATATTAGACATGGAAAGTTCCTAAAAAAGGCAAGCAAGTGCATATGACGATGATATTGCCATCTCCCATTCGATGTTATTTCTTATGTTGCTATCTATGCTTCCATATTGATATTGATCATGCTTTACATATTCAGTACATTCTTCGTACTGACGTCCTTTTGTTTGTGGACGCTGCGTCATGCCCGCAGGTGTACAGGGAGACAGGCTTGATCAATAGCTGCATTCTCAGAGACTACATAGCAAAGCTCCATTTCCTTCGAAGCCATAGCTTTTGGGTACTTATTCTTTTGTGTACATAATTATGGGCATAGCGGGGTCCTGTCCCGCTTATGTGATATGTTATACTCTTCTTAAAGGCTCGTAGACATGTGTATGTGGTTAGATGTGTTTAGCCTTGTTGGCCTATATTTTGTATACAATTTTATTGGCCTCGTCGGCCCATGCACATCGATGTGGCATAGATGCCAATCATTATATAAAGGCATTGTCGTCCAATGGCAGTAGTATGATGAACGAATAGATTCATATGTTTAATTGTATGGCTCACCTAGATGTAAGCATAAGTGTAAGCCAAGGGGCGCCCGGGTGGGCTAGCACCGGGCGTTCGTCGCAGCCCTCTAGACGGGTCGTGACACTGATTGAGAGCACTCCATTGTTCGGAGGTGCTTATGATGACTCTTTTGTGTATATGTATTTTGGGCATGATGGGGTCTTGTCCTGTCCTTATGTCTAGCACTCAAGTAGAGGCTCGTAGATACGCAGTGTGGGTTAGATGGTCTCACGAGAGGTTATTGTGTATATATATATTATTTTGATGGCTGGGAAGCATATGTATATAAAAGTATTTATGTTCCTGTATGAAATATGATTTTCCTACAATTTGAGTATAAATGTGATAAAAGACCTAGATGAGCATGATGGTAAATAGAACGAGCGGTGCTCGGTGGTTAGCCCCGGGTACCCGTCGCGGCCCCTAGTTGGGTCGTGACATGTTCCACCCGGGTCTTCAGCTTCGGTCTATCAGTCTCCGCCTCCTAAGGAGTGTTTTACGAGTGGATCATTTGGTCATATTGCTCGGGATTTTCTGCGACCCAGGCAGGGTTATCAGTCCCAGAGGACTCTAGTATATTCAAGTAGCCAAGGTGGTGCTTCTTCGAGGGGCAGCGCTCAGGCCACGGTGGTCATAGGGTTCTAGAGGTGGATCCTAGGCTGGTAGAAGTGGGTCCCAGAGTTCGAGAGATGGATCACAGTCTGGACAAGGTGGTGTCTCGACCCGGTTAGGTGTCGTGATGGGCACCCGGGGCTAACCACCGAGCACCACTCATTCTGTTACTCATCTGATTTCATTCATGCATCTTATGCTCATGACCATGGTAACTATTATCATTTGGAACATATTTACTTTATGTACATGAGCCTTTCGGCTATCAAAATAATATACATACATATATACAATGAGAAACTTGTGAGACCATACTACCCACACTACGCATCTACGAGCCTCTACTAGAGTACTAGACATATGGACGAGAAAGGACCCGAGAAAGGACCCCGTCGTGCCCAAACATACATATACATCTATACCAAAAGAATAATCAATGGCACCTCTGGAAAAAAGAGTGCTCTTCAAATCAGCTAATAGCTCCTACGAGTCTGGATCGCCTCCCTGTCTACCTGTGGGCATGAACACATCGTCCAAAGAAAACGGACGTCAGTACGAACATTGTACTGAGTATGTAAGGCATAAACAATAATGAAACATCAATGAAATGAGGAGGCATCAAATGAGGGGCAATCTGTAACTGACTGTGAATCATAAAAGAAATAATGCATGCTGGCTTACTTTCGTAATCATCATCATCTCATGTATGCGTAAATATATATAAGTTGCCTGACCATATAGGTACGGTGTGATAATCAATAACATTAGCCTGCGTCCAGGCCTCCCGCGTCCGGGGTACCATCTCATGCCGCCTACTAGTGGTGTCTGCCCATGCCATCTGGCCATGGTGTATACGCTGCCCTCCTTAGCGATGACTGCCCGGCCATATAGGCACGGTGTTATATCATCATCATAATATGCTCATCATAATACATGCATAAAGACTCAAGGACAACTATACTTTATCGGGGTGACGTAAGGTCGTGATCCCCCGATTTCATTATGGAGCATTCATTGACATTCTGCCTCACCTTGAAGGAATTTGCATATAAGGTGAGTGTATACAATAATGACATCAATGGGTTATAGATAGCATCATTAGCTTTATAGGATCATCATATCATGGATTCTAGATTCTTTAGACTCAAACTTATCATCATTGTTATCGTACTCGTAGTGTATCTCTTATTTCATATGGCTATTCATGAACAAGGGCTCTTAGTTTTCTTGAAGATAGGAAATTCGTGAAAAAGGAGGAAATTCATGCCATAAGATTCATGCCTTAGAGAGAAAGGACTAGCCTCACATACCTTTGTCATTTAACTACTCTATTGCTTGCTCGTTCTCCTTTAATGCTCATGTCTTTACCTTCAAAAGAATTTGCATTAACATTAGCTAAGCGATTATAAGAACGTGCTTACTGAAGCTAAAGAAAATTGGGCAGCATTTCCTTTGTTTATATGATTTCCTCCATATTCCATATCAACTCCCAAACATCCGTAACATCATTCATAATATCATAAATAACAATCATCATTTACCTACATTATCCACATTTCACAATTTCACTTCAATTTCTCCATAATCGTGATCATAATTCATTATTGAATTTTCTCACATATAATACTTATTCCATGTTCTAAATTTCATTCATAATCTACTTACAATCACAACATATCCATATTCATGATTCATTCCAAACTACTACTCAACAATAGCACTATTCCCACATTTATGACCCATTTTCTATATTCTTCAACAATCCAAGTGTTTCAACTTCTCAATATCTTAAACATCATGAAAATGTCATAAAACTTACCTTAGATATTGTAGGAACAATCCTTGAGTATCAATACTCTTCTTGCACCAAAAACCCTAACTCACTTCCTTTGAAATTTCTTGGCTTAGATGACTTTAATAGGTTTCATACTCTTGATTCTTGTTGGTTTGATGAAGTTGATCATCAATTTCCTTTGAATTCTTATGGATGAAATGTATGGAACCTTCTACAGGTCTTGAGAGATGAAGAAGGAATGTGGGAAATGAATTTAATGAAGTGGAAACACATTTATATAATCAGAACTTATTCAGCTCGTCGGGACTTCCACAGACACTTATACGGTCCGTGGAATATTGTACGGCTCGTACAACTAGTCGTGGTTCACCACCAGGGAACCATCATCTCTTCTGGGTATTCTACAGACCATTATACAGTCCGTGGAAAGTTTCACGGTCCGTGGATGTGGTCGTGGAACTCACAGCTTTTTCCAAAGTTGTCCACGTCGTTTCGTTTGATATCCAATCCTTATACTACCTTCTTAACACTTGTTTAATACTTCCTTAATGATCTAAACATCCCTATAACTCTCTCTCAAGGCCTATCCAAATAATTATTTACGCAATAATTTTATGAAACCTTTCCTAAACCTCACTTATACTCCACTTATTCTTATCAATCCTTATTCCATCAATTCATATAGCTCCAAGATCTTAACGTACGCATTCTAAGACCACTAATTATCCGTCTTATAATTGTAAGAACTTCCTGTTACCCTCAAGCTCGCATTGGTTCATTCACTATGCGACATCATGAAATTTCCAAGGTGTAACATTCTTCCCCCCTTTTGGAACATTCGTCCTCGAATGTTAAACACTCGGGAATTCTACGAAAATTTCGCTAGAGTTTCCCCTGTAATATGGCACTACCGTCCTGTCACAACAACCCATAATAACATTGCCTCACAGGGTTACAATACAATATCAATATATTTATGGCCACACACGACCAAAATCATGAAAAAGTAAGCATACATACCTCATAATATTGGTGTTTCATCATGAATCCCTTCTGGGGTTGGAATAAGTGCGGGTACTTGGATTTCATACTCATCTCTGCTTCCCACATCATTTCTTCTCGGTTGTTGTTTCGCCACAACACTTTGACTGAAGCTACTTCCTTATTTTTAAGTCTCCGTACTTGCCTGTCTAATATGGAAATGGGCTCTTCTTCATATGCTAGCTTTTCTGTCACCCGAACGTCATCTATTGGAACAATTTTTGTGGGATCTCCAATACACTTGTAGAGCATTGAGACATGGAAGACTGGATGGACTGACTCAAGCTCTGAAGGCAAGTCCAATTCATAGGCTACATGACCCACCTTGCGGATAATTTTATAGGGTCCAATGTATCGTGGACTTAGCTTTCCTTTCTTGCCAAATATTATCACCCCTTTCATTGGCGACACTTTCAAGAATACCCAATCATCAATTTGAAATTCCAAGTCTCACCGGCGGTTGTCCGCATAAGACTTTTGGCGACTTTGGGTTGTCAATAATCGATCTCGGATCACCTTTACTTTTTCTACCGCTTGCTGAATCAATTCAGGGCCTATTAACTGTACTTCTCCTGTTTCAAACCATCCAATTGGGGACCTACACTTCCTTTCATATAAAGCTTCATACGGAGTCATTTGGCTACTGGAATGATAACTATTGTTGTATGAAAATTCGATTAGAGGCAAGTGATCATCCCAACTACCACCAAAATCTAGTGTCCATGCCCGTAGCATATCTTCCAAAGTTTTAATAGTACGTTCGGCCTGTCCATTGGTCTGCGGATGAAATGCCGTGCTAAACTTCACTTGGGTACCTAGACCCTCTTGAAAAGACTTCCAGAACTTGGCTGTAAATTGGGCTCCCCTATCTGTGATAACGGATAGTGGAATACCATGGAGCTGCATAATTTCTTTGAGATACAACCTCGCATAATCTTCTGCTGAGTATGTGGTTCTGAGTGGAAGAAAATGGGCTGATTTCGTTAATCTATCCACAATCACCCATATAGAATCATATTTGCCTCGAGAACGAGGTAACCCCACAATAAAATCCATGTTGATCACTTCCCATTTCCAAGTAGGGATTTCTATTGCTTGTAATAATCCTCCTGGCTTTTGATGTTCGATCTTTACTTGTTGGAAATTTGGACACTGCGCTACAAATTCTGCTATGTCTCTCTTCATTCCATCCCACCAATATATCAACTTGAGATCGTGATACATCTTTGTTGCACCTGGGTGAATAGAATACCGAGAGTAATGGGCTTCTTCTAGAATTCGACGGCGCAATTCTGCGATATTCGGCACACATAGCCTGCCTCGGTATCTAAGAATTCCATCCATGGAAACATCAAATGGGGACTTCTCTTTTCCATGAGATGTGTCTCTGTGATGACACAAATGGGGATCTTCATACTGACGCTCTTTCACTTCTATATTCAGAGATGAAACTGTGGGATCATTAATACTAATTCCTGCACTACCCGAATCAATTACATGTACTCCCAAATTAGATAGTTGATGGAGCTCATGAACTAATTATTTCCTTCCCGGAGGAACATCGCATAAACTGCCCATTGATCGGCGGCTAAGCGCATCAGCTACTACATTTTCTTTTCCAGGGTGGTATAAAATATTCACATCGTAATCTTTCAATAACTCTAACCACCGTCTTTGCCGCAGATTTAACTGCTTCTGTTTGAAGATGTACTGAAGACTCTTGTGATCTGTATAGATATCGACATGCATTCCATATAAGTAATGTCTCTACATCTTCAATGCATGAATAACTGCAGCTAATTCGAGGTCATGAATTGGATAGTTCTTTTCATGTTTCTGCAACTGTCTCAAAGCATAAGCAATGACTCTACCATGCTGCATTAACACGCATCCTAACCCGACGCCGGAAGCATCACAGTACACAACATAACCATTTGGTCCTTCTGGAAGTGTTAAGACCGTAGCTGAGGTTAATCTGTCCTTCAACTCTTGGAAGCTGCGTTCACAAGCATCATTCCAATGAAATTTAACTGACTTCTGGGTTAGCTTCGTCAATGGGGCCGAAATAGACGAAAACCCTTCTACGAACCTTCTATAGTACCCTGCCAATCTCAGAAAATTACGAACTTCTGTAGGCGTCGTAGGCCTTGGCCAAGTCTTCACAACTTCAATTTTCTGAGTATCAACTCGAATACCATCATCTGAAATAACGTGGCCCAGAAATGTTACAGAATTCATCCAAAACTCGCACTTTGAAAATTTTGCATATAATTCTCGGGCTCAAAGAATCCCAAGAACGATACGTAAATGATCTGCATGCTCTGATTCTGTGCGAGAGTATACCAGAATATCATCAACGAATACTATCACGAATAAATCCAAGAGTGTCTTGAATACATTATTCATCAAATTCATGAACACTGCCGGAGCATTAGTCAACCCGAATGACATCACCCGGAATTCATAATGGTCATATCTTGTTCTGAAAGCTGTTTTGGGAATATCTTCTTCTCTAACTCTCACTTGATGATAACCCAACCTCAAGTCTATTTTAGAAAACCACTTGGCACCCTATAGTTGATCAAACAAATCATCAATCCTTGGGAGAGGATATTTGTTCTTTATCGTCACCTTGTTCAACTGCCTATAATCGATGCACATTCGTAAGGAACCATCTTTATTTCTCATGAACAAGACTGGTGCTCCCCAACGGTGATGAACTGGGTCTAATAAATCCCTTCTCAAGCAAATCTTTTAACTGTGCCTTTAGTTCTTTCAGTTCTGCCGGAGCCATTCGGTAAGGAGGAATAGAAATAAGCTTGGTGTCCGGCAACACATCGATGACAAAATCGATCTCTCTTTCTGGAGGAAGACCTGGAAGTTCATCAAGAAATACATCCGGAAATTCATTCACTACCGGAACGGATTGGAAAGTTGGCAACTTTGCTTCGGTGTCATGAACTCGTACTAGATGGTAAATATATCCCTTAGCTATCATCTTTCTTGCCTTAAGGTAGGAAATAAACCTACCTTTTGGAGATGTTGTATTACCCTTCCACTCAAGAACGGGCTCTCCCGGAAATTGAAATCGAACTATTTTCATTCGGCAATCAACACTAGCATAACATGAGGCCAACCAATCCATACCCATAATCACATCAAAATCTAACATTTCCAGCTCAATTAAATCAACTTTGGTCTGGCGATTGCATATCACAAGTACACAATTTTTATACACTTGTCTAGCTATCACGGGATCACCAACCGGAATAGATACCTCAAAAGGCTTAATTGGCTTGGGTTTCACCCCAATACTACCAGCAACATATGGAGTAATATAAGAGAAGGTAGAACCCGGATCTATCAATGCATACACATCATAGGAAAATATGCATAATGTACCTGTAACCACCTCTAGGAGGACTCAAGATCCTGTCGTCCAGCTAACGCATATACACGGGGCTGAGTGGCACCTGAAATAGATGTTCCCCCTCTGCCTCTACCTTGACCTGCTGGAATCTTGGGAGTCTGTCCTACTGGGCGCACTGAAGATGAACCAGCCACTGATCCTGTGGGCTGAACCCCAACTCTACCACTCGTCGATGGGCAATCTCGCATCATATGCCCAACCTGGCCGCAGGCATAGCAAGCATCTGAACCCTGGCGACACTGTCCGGAATGTAGTCTACACACAGGCTGCACCGCGGTACTGGGGGTCTCCTCTGACTACAATCTTCCCTAAACTGAGAATCTGAGGCCCTCAAACTCTGACCCTATCCTGAACGAAAGGAGCGATCAAATCTCCTACCTGTAAATCATGGAGGTTCACTACTCACCGACTGGCCTGAGTGTCTAGAATATGTCTGCCTTGATCACCCTCTATAATCACTTCCTGCCCCCATAGATCTGTCCCTCTTGCTTTGCCTTCTATCGATATCACGATCACCTCTTTGTGGTTGTTGTTGTCCCTCTAAGTTTTGGGCATGAGCTTGTATTCGGGAAATATCCATCCCGTCTTGCAACGAAGCCGTCAAACAATCCTTGAATAGATGTGGCTCTAAGCCACTCACAAACCTGTGTACCATGTCTCCCATATCAGCCACCATAGTCGGGGCATATCTAGCCAATGAATTAAATTGAAGGCTATATTCCCGGGCACTCATGTTTCCTTTCTTTAGACATAAGAACCTATCCGCTCTCGCTTGGCGGACCTCGGGTGGCAAATAGTGACGGATGAAAGCATCTACAAACTCTTGCCACACGGGAGGAGGTGCATTTTCCTTCCTTGATGCTAGCCAATTATTATACCACAATACCGCCACATCTCGGAGTCTATAAGATGCCAACTCCACAGATTCAGTTTCGGAGGCATGGATAATCCTCAATGTTCTCAGCATCTCATCAATAAAACCTTTCGGGTCTTCATCCGGCTTTGACCCGAAAAACTCCGGAGGATTCAAGCTCATAAAGTCACGGGCTCTGGTACTAGCTTCCCGATCACTTCAACTCACATTCTGCCGCTGTTCCTGGGCGGTGACCAACTGCGTCAATAGGTGAATGGCCTCGGTCACTTGTTGACCCGAAGCAACCGGTGGAGTAATTGGAGCTGAAGCCCCCCCTTGTTCTTCTACATTGGGCGGGGTGGAGGAAGTATTAGATAGAGCCTCATTTTGTGACTTGCCCTCTTCTACATACATTGGCGGCTCTCTTTTTACCCACCTTTTTGTCGTAGTCTTGCCCTTCTGGGCAGCTGTAGCCTTTCCCTTTGGCGGCATTTCTGAAATCATAACACATTAATAAGGGGGAAAACCTTATAATACAGCTCTATCGAACGATCTCTTATGATGAAAGATGGTCATTTTTCCTAAATGTCCTGTAGCCTCCTATTTATTAGTGTGGCGCGCAACACACCATAAACAAGACTCTACTAGACACGGCTCGTAGATACTTCCTAGGACTGAATTGCTCTGATACCACTTTTATCACGACCCGGCTAGGGGCCGTGACGGGCACCCGAGGCTAACCACCGAACACCACTCATTCTATTACTCATCTGCTCTCATTCATGCATCTTATGCTCATGACCATGGTAACTATTATCATTTGGAACATATTTACTTTATATACATGAGCCTTTCGACTATCAAAATAATATACATACATATATACAATGAGGAACTTATGAGACCATACTACCCACACTACGCATATACGAGCCTCTACTAGAGTACTAGACATATGGACGGGACAGGACCCCGTCGTTCCCAAACATACATATACATATATACCAAAAGAATAATCAATGGCACCTCCGGAAATTGGAGTGCTCTTCAAATCAGATAATAGCTCCTACGAGTCTGGATCGCCTCCCTGTCTACCTGTGGGCATGAACATAGTGTCCAAAGAAAACGGACGTCAGTACGAAAATTGTACTGAGTATGTAAGGCATAAACAATAATGAAACATCAATGAAATGAAGAGGCATCAAATGAGGAGCAATTTGTAACTGACTGTGAATCATAAAAGAAATAATGCATGCTGGCTTACTTTCATAATCATCATTATTTCATGTATGCGTAAATATATATAAGTTGCCCGACTATATAGGTACGGTGTGATAATCAATAACATTAGCCTGCGTCCAGGCCTCCCGCGTCCGGGGTACCATCTCATGCTGCCCACTAGTGGTGTCTGCCCATGCCATCTGGCCATGGTGTATACGCTGCCCGCCTTAGCGGTGACTGCCCGGCCATAAAGGCACGGTGTTATATCATCATCATAATATGCTCATCATAGTATGCTCATCATAATACATGCATAAAGACTCAAGGAAAACTATACTTTATCGGGTGACGTAAGGTCGTGATCCCCCGATTTCATTATGGAGCATTCATTGACATTCTGCCTCACCTTGAAAGAATTTGCATATGAGGTGAGTGTATACAATAACGACATCAATGGGTTATAGATAGCATCATTAGCTTTATAGGATCATCATATCATGGATTCTAGATTCTTTAGACTCAAACTTATCATCATCGTTATCGTACTCGTAGTGTATCTCTTATTTCATATGGCTATTCATGAACAAGGGCTCTTAGTTTTCTTTAAGATAGGAAATTCGTGAAGAAGGAGGAAATTCATGCCATAAGATTCATGCCTTAGAGAGAAAGGACTAGCCTCACATACCTTTGTCGTTTAACTACTCTATTGCTTGCTCGTTCTCCTTTAATGCTCACGTCTTTACCTTCAAAAGAATTTGCATTAACATTAGCTAAGCGATTATAAGAACGTGCTTACTGAAATGTATGGAACCTTCTAGAGGTCTTGAGATATGAAGAAGGAATGTGGGAAATGAATTTAATGAAGTAGAAACACATTTATATAATCAGAACTTATTCAGCTCGTCGGGACTTCCACGGACACTTATACGGTCCGTGGAATATTGTACAGCTCATACAACTAGTCGTGGTTCACCACCAGGGAACCATCATCTCTGCTAGGTATTCTACGGATCATTATACAGTCCGTGGAAAGTTTCACGGTCCGTGGATGTGGTCGTGGAACTCACAGCTTTTTCCAAAGTTGTCCGCGTCGTTTCGTTTGATCTCCAATCCTTATACAACCTTCTTAACACTTGTTTAATACTTCATTAATGATCTAAACATCCCTAGAACTCGCTCTCAAGGCCTTGCCAAATAATTCTTAACGCAATAATTTTATGAAACCTTTCCTAAACCTCACTTATACTCCACTTATTAGTATCAATCCTTATTCCATCAATTCATATAGCTCCAAGATCTTAACGTATGCATTCTAAGACCACTAATTATCCATCTTATAATCTTAAGAACTTCCTGTTACCCTCAAGCTCGCATTGGTTCATTCACTATGCGACGTCATGAAATTTCCAAGGTGTAACAGGTGGGGCCCAGTGTTATTCATTCCCATGTAAACCCCAGACGGATGCCTCAGATTCTGTAATAGCAGGTACCATTTTTGTCCAACATAAAGCAGCATCTGTATTATTTGATCCTGGATCCTGTTATTCGTATGTGTCTGCATATCATGCCGTTTATTGGGAGTTTTCTTGTGATAGCATAGTTGTACCTAGTCATGTGTCTACTCCGGTCAGATATTCTGTTATGGTTGACCGAGTTTATCGGTCGTGTTTGGTTACTTTTATGGGTTATGACACTTGAGTAGATTTGATGATACTTGATATGGTGGACTTTGATATTATTTTGGGTATGACCTGGCTTTCTCCTTATCATGCGATCATGGACTGTCATGCCAAGACAGTTGTTATATCCCGCATTTTGTACATTCGTATAATTCAAGATAATCGCGGGGAGTGAAAAACAAGGCTATATTTTTTATTTTGTTTAACACATAAGTTGCCTATGAAAATTTTGATGTGGAAATATTAAGAATGGCTAGGGGTAAAAAGGAAAATTCGCAAGATGACTCATACAGATATGGAGGAAGGCTAAGGGCAAATTTGGAATTTGGAAAATAAATTTTTCATGAATTGCAAGACCAAAAAAAAATGGGCTTGGAAATTAAAGGGGCCATTTGGCCGTCCAACATAAATGGGCCAAGGCGCATATGGAAGCAAAATAAATAAGTCCAAAGATGACTTATTTGTCATATTATTCATCTTCATCCTTGGAGAGTTCAAGAAACTTGGAGAAGAGAAAATAAAGGGGCCATATTCGGCCATGCTTGGTTGAACAAGAACCTTGGAAAAACAATTGTTCAAAAATTATTTTCTACTAATTGGAAGGTCCCTAGCAAAGTGAAGTAGTCATTGGAGCAAGTAAAGCATCCATTCTTGCAAGCTACAAATTCTAGTCAAGTGAGAAGCTAAAGGAAAAAGGTAAGAATTAATTTTCTTTTATATGTTATGGATGCTTGTGTATGTTGTAGTATGTAGAAATGGGTGAAATTCATGAAAATAAGGATGTTGTGTTGTGGCCGTGTATATGTAGTGTGTGGCCGTGTATGTGTTGTATTGTGTAGGGATGATGGACCAATTTTATCTAGTATTTTGGTTGTTGTTGTAATGGAATCTATGATGAAAATGAGAGTTTAATGATTCTAGTTGAAGTTGTAGTGGTTGGAGAGTTGTTTTGGAAGCTAATGTGATTTGAATATAGTCTTCTTGCATTTATGGAAAATAATGTTGTTAGTGTGTGAATTGTTGGTGTGGTTCATGAATTTGAAAGAAGGGAATGTGTTGCTAATGTTCTTGTTGAACTTGGAAGGTTTCGGGTAAAGGGGCATGTTGGTTGGATTGTTTAGAATATTGTGCGGATTGTTTGAAGTGTTCTTGAATATTGTTTGAAAGGTTTCGGATTAGTACTTGAATATGTGAGCAATTATGAATTGAATTGAATATAAATGAAATGTCGTTGAATTGTAAGACAAAGGTTGTTAATGTTAGAATGCGTCTTGAATTGATTGTTGATGTTGTTGGCATGATTGTTGGTACTGTTGTTGATAAATTGGCCGAGTTGCATTCTCGGGGATGGTGTATTTACAGGGGAGATGTTGCCGAAATTTTGGCAGATTATGAATGAGTTCATTTGAAGAACTAAAACAAGTATATGACGATGAATCTAATGATTATATAAGTTCTTTTGAATGTAGACTAGCAAGTTTGGACGAATAAGCGTAACTAATTGGACGCGGGACAGGTATGTAAGGCTTACCCTTTATTTCTTTTGGCATGATCTTTGTGAAACGAACAGACGATATGTATATGACTCCAAAGGAACTCCCATTCTTAGAGCCACTAGGATGGCTAACGTTCTTGATTTTCATAAGCTGTCCCATATGGTTTTGATGCGTACTTATGATGTCCGAAGTTCAGTTTGATATGTCTCCGAATGGCATCCGAGAGATAATTGATGTGATTAATGTTTTGGTTTTCAAATGATAGCACGTTTGGTTATTCCATCGAGTCTTTGATACATTTTGATACGTACATATGGTTCCAAAGGCTCTGTCGGATGTGATCCATAACAATATTCGAAGGGTACCTAACATGATTATAGCTTTGGTTTTCCAAAAATGGCTTCTGAAACACTTGTAGAAGGTTCTGTACTTCAAATGCTCATAACTTTCTTATACTAAGTCGGATTGACCCGAAACTTGTTTCTGAGCCTTCAGGGGTCGGTGAGTATACTTGTCCATCAAGTCTCAGAATTGATTTATATACACATGGTTCTCACTACTCCGCTCGTGCGTGCTACTATTATATCGTTCGTCGAGCCTCGGGCCGGTTATATCATTGTGTGCACTATGTTATACTCGCCACTAACATGTTATGTCATATATGGATCGGAGCTGACGCCTCGGCAATATTATATGGGGTTAAAGGGATCGGAGCCGACACCTCGGCAACATGATATGTTCTATTTTCTGTATATATATGAACAAGAAATGTTTTTTTTCAAAGGAAGTATTACTATGGATATATGTATATAATATATATATGGATCGGGCTGCACGTTCCGCAGCAGTATAATATATATATGGATCGGGCTGCACGTTCTGCATCAGTATAATATATATGGATCGGGTTGCACGTTCCGCAGCAGTATAATATATGTATGGATCGGGCTGCACATTCCGCAGCAGTATAATATATGTATGGATCGGGCTGCACGTTCCGCAGCAGTATAATATATGTATGGATCGGGCTGCACGTTCCGCAGCAGTATAATATATATTTATGGATCGGGCCGAACGCTCCTCGGCACTAATATGTTATATATATGGATCGGGCCAAACGTTCCTCAGCATTAGTATGTTATATATATATATGGATCGGGCCGTACGTTCCTCGGCACTAATATGATATGTATGAATCGGGTCGTACGTTCCTCGGCACTATCATATTACGTATGGATCGATTATATGTATAGGTATATGGTGACATATGATGTCGGCACGTATGATCTGTGTTTGGAAAGTAAGTATTTTGGTACTCTGGATGTTTTACTCATTTTCGGTACTTTTTCTGACATATAACATCGGTAAGTATGATTTACGTTCGGAAAATAAGCACCTTGGTATTCTGGTTAATGTACTTACTTTTTGTACCGTTGTTCCGATTATGGTTCTGTTTTCTGTATTCCATGCCTTACATGCTCAGTACATAATCCGTACTGACCCCTTTTCTTCGGGGGTTGCGTTTCATGCCGCGCAGGTACACCCAGATGAGTAGAAGCCATTATAGAAGATGTTCCAGCGGCGTTGGCAAGCTCCCTTTGCTCCTGGAGTGTTGCCGAGTCAGAGTACACATGTTATGATTTCTGATTGGAGTTAGAGACTTTGCAGACAGAGTCGTGGGTATAGAATGTCAGTTTTGTAAGCGGCTCCATCAGCCGATATGTCACTCTGTGTTATGTGATAAATTCTACATGATTACAGATTCTGTTTGAGTTGAGAATAACGATGAAAAAGAATATTTCTGAAAGTCGTACTATGTATTTCATCTTTATTTGATTTAAAAGTCTAAGAAGATTATGTGTGCACTAAGGGTCTGAGGGTTCGCTCGGCCCTAAGTAAGGGTCGGGTGCCCATCACACCCTAGGGAGATTAGGGTGTGACAACAGTCACTTTAGCCATGCCGGGCATTCCTAGACTTAAGTGGAGGGGTACGCCTAGCCCCGCTTCGAAAAAGATTATTTCCTTTCTTCAGGCAAAGAAATTAGTCAACAAGGGGTGTGTAGCTTATCTGGCTCATGTGCGCGATCCTACCGGTGCATATCCGCCCCTTGAATCCATTCCTATTGGGAGCGAGTTCACAAAGGTATTCCTGTTCATACTGCACTTGGGGTGGCATATTCCATCAGCCTCGGGCCGGAGCATGAGAGCCATCTTCGTACTGCACTTGGGTTGTTGAAGAAGAATAGCTTGTTTGCTAAGTTTTCGAAGTGCGAGTTTTGGTTGGAGTCTTTGGCATTATTGGACCACGTTGTGTCTAAGGATGGGATCATGGTTGATCCTCAGAAGATTGAGGCTGTGAGGGATTAGGCGAGGCCCACTACTGTGATCGAGATCCATAGTTTCGTGGGTTTAGCCAGCTACTACCACCGATTTGTGAAGTGTTTTTCTTCTGTTGCATTGCCATTAACCAGATTGACTCAGAGAGATGTTCTCTTCCAGTGGTCCGTTGATTGTGAGGAGAGCTTTCAAAAGCTCAAGACCTTTTTTACTTGAGCCCTGATTCTGGCATTACCTGTGGAGGGTAAGGATTTTGCCGTTTATTGTGATGCATCCTGTGTGGGTTTGGGTGTTGTTTTGATGTAGGAGGGTAGAGTTATATCCTATGCTTCCCTTCAGTTGAAGATCCATGAGAGGAATTACCTTGCCCATGATTTGGAGTTGTTGGTCGTGGACTTTGCTTTAAAAATTTGGAGGCATTACTTGTTTGGTGTCCATTGAGAGGTTTTCACCGATCACCGTAGCCTTCAGCACGTGTTTACCTAGAGAGATCTTAATTCCAGGCAGTGCCGATGGATGGAGCTCCTGAAGCACTATGACATCTCTATTCTTTATTATCCAGGGAAAGCCAATGTTGTTGTTGATGCCTTGTGTCACGACCCAACCCCGTAGGCTGTGACTAGTGCCCGAGCTGGACACCTATATGTACCTGTCAACATAATTGGACTGATACTATAGGTCCTCAATCAATCACAACATAATGACATACGCAAGCCGACGAAGCTGCCACCATATATATTATTATTCTACGCAAGCCGACAAGGCTGCCACTACATATCAGAATGTTACGCAAGCCGACAAGGCTGCCACTACGAAACGATGATATATGCCAGCCGGCAAGGCTGCCACAACGAAACAATAATATATGCAAGCCGGCAAGGCTGCTACAACAAAACAATAATATATGCAAGCCGGCAAGGCTGTTACAACGCTAGAACATCCATAATGACCATATAGGCACAACTGACCACATCTGAACACAACCCACATACATGTCTACAGACCTCTAAGAGTTTTAACAGTGCAATATGACGGGACAGGGCCCCATCGTACCCCTGGATAAAAACATATATACATATACATATCAGTAAGTTTGTACCAAAATCTAGGCTCCGGAACGACGGAGCTCTCCAAGACAGCAGAAAGGGAATCCTAAGCTGGCGGATCACCAAAGCGAGTATATGCACCTGCGGGCATGAAACGCAGCCCCCCCCCCCCCCCCAAAGAAAGGGGGGTCAGTACGAAATATGTACTGAGCATGTGAAGCATGAAATACAGTAAAAGGATCATAACTGAAATAAGAAGTACAGGAAACAAGTACAATGTTCAGAATACCAAAACACTTGCCTTTGAAACATAAATCATGCATGTCAATATCATATATAATATACATATATACCGTACCCGGCCCTCTAGTGAGGGACTCGGTGAATAAAGTCATCATATGCCTTCCTGGCCGCCATAACATATCATCATATCATCATATATATATATACCGTACCCGGCCGTCTAGTGAGGGACTCGGTGAACAATGCAGTGAAACTGTGCACGATAACATACTCGGCCCGAGACTCGGTGAACGATATATTGAGGCATGCACGAGCAGAGTAGTGAGAAACCATGTGCAATTTAAAACATTATCAAAGACTCAATGGAATAATCAAAACGAACTATCATTTGAAAATCAAGACAATAGTCATATCAAATACCTTTCGAGTGTCACAGTGGATTATATCAAAATAGAACTTCCTGGAGTCATGTATACGTAACAAGATATACTAAAATAGCTTCTGGAAATCAAGAACATTGGTCATCCTAGTGGCTCTAAGAATAGGAGCTTCTTTGGAGTCATATATATATGTATACGTCGTCTGTTTGTTTCATAAAGATCATGCCAAAAAGAAATAAGGGTTAACTTTACATACCTTTAGCGTTTATTCGCCACACAACACGTATACGCTGCCCAATAATATCTCAACCTATATTAAGACGTCAAGAATTACTGTTAAGCTACGGGGAGATTCAAAACGTATTCTAACGTTAGTAATTCCTTTCTAGATAATTAGACGACGTTTCCCTTGTTTTCAAACCAACCACATAACAACCAAGCCATCATAATAACCACACATTCAAGGACTAATCCGAGACCATTCAAAACAGGGTTCGAGAACACTTCAGACAGCCCGCACTACATTCCAAATAGCCCACATTCATAATGTTCGAATACAATCCACGTACGACTACTACATATTCAAGTTACCCTTAATGATTCACAGTCTTAACGTTTTCATCGAAACGATCTTCTAACAGCCCAACCAATACAATAACATCATGTATAACTTTAGTTACACTCAATCTTTCAAGCTCAACAAAAACAACAACGACATATCAGAAACAGCCCCTAACTACGACATAAAAGGTGCTCGAAAATCTTGCGAATACTTACGAACACACCAAGCAAACCATATACGATTCTTACACGTTATTTCATATAATTTTTTCATCTAATTTTGGTAAAATTACAACAGCAGCCACACGACAATTACATCATCCGTTCATATGCAAGTAACCTACATTATTATCACTATAATCCTTACAACAGCCCACAAACAAATTTAACTCCAACTCTAACCATTAAATACCTTCATTCTCATCATAAAATTCATAGCAACAACAATCAAAATACCAAGTAAAATCAGTTCACCACTTTCTACACAAACAGTCCCTACGGCTCCAACCATGCTTCAACATCAACACACATAATTTCATGGATTCAATTTATATTTACACATTTACAACACGTCTAAATCCTTACTTCATATAATCCTGTCACACGGTTCAACTTTGAACTTCAACAACAACATTCCAACACCAACATATATAATTTCATACATCAAATTCACATTTGCACATTCACAACACGTCCAAATTCATCCTAAAACATATAGAAAATGATAAATTCTTACCTTAACAAGTTGGCTTCTTAACCTTGCTAATCACTTGGATCTTCACAACACCTTGATCATCAAATAACCTTGAAACTTTAATATTTTTTTCCACACCATTCTCGGCTAATCAGCCATGGTCGAATGCCTTTAACTTGGCTTCCTTTTTTTTTTCTTTCTAATACTTAGCTTGGAGTAAATGGACTTATGATGAACGAAATTGTTCATCAAAACATGCTTTTATATGCAGCCCTTGAGCCTTCCACGTGCCCCCTCTCATGGTGAGTCATTATGTTAATTAAATTTTCTTTTCTTTTCTTTTTTTCAAAAATCGGGTAGGGCCCACATGTTTAGTTAATTCTAATTAATTTAATTAATTACTAATTCCCACTTAATAATCTAATCACAATTAATTTATTCCTAATATCCAATAATAATATTTTTACACTAAATAAAATTTATAAACAATTTTATGTTCTAATAAAAACTGAAAATTAAAGATTTCTATTTCGTGTCCGAAAATGATCCCGTCTTTAACTTGAGTCGATTCTCTTGCGAATAACTCGACGTATAAAAATACGAGATATAACACCTTGAGTCACAAGTCCATCAGCATGAGGAGTTTAGTACGTTGATTGTTTCCGAGCGTTCGTTGGCCATGGAGGTTCAGACTCTGGCCAACAGTTTCGTTCATCTTGATATTTCAGCCCCAGAAAGAGTTTTAGCTTGTGTTGAGGCGAGATCGTCCTTGTTAGATCAGATCAGGACTCTTCAGTTTGAGGATGCTCAGTTGAGCAAGATCCGAGATAAGATTATGAGGGGTAAGGCCAAGGAGGCCATGATTGATTCCGAAGGTACTTTGAGGATTAAGGGGCGCGTGTGCGTTCCTCGTGTTAGCGACTTGATTCGTTTGATTTTGACTGAGGCTCATAGCTCTCAATATTCCATTCATCTGGGGGAGACTAAGATGTATCGTGATTTGAGGCAGCACAACTGGTGGCGTCGTATGAAGAGGGATATAGACGATTTTGTGGCTAAGTGTGGTAATTGTCAGCAAGTTAAGCATGAGCACCAGCGACCCAGTGTTGTGCTTCAAAGGATGCCCATTCTCGAGTGGAAGTTGGAGAGGATTGCCATGGATTTTGTTGTGGGTCTCCGAAGACCCTGGGCAAGTTTGATGTGATTTGGATGATAGTTGATCGGTTGACTAAGTCCGCTCATTTCATTCCTATTCAGATTTATTATTCTGCAGAGAAGTTTGCCAAGTTGTACATTCGTGATATTATGAGATTTCATGGGGTTCCTATTTCTATCATATCTGATCGGGGTACTATCTTCACTTCCCATTTCTGGAGAGCTTTTCATGATGAGTTGGGTACCCGATTGGATCCAGCTTTCCACCCCCAGACCGATGGGCAGTCCGAGCGGACCATTCAAGTGCTCGAGGATATGTTGAGGGCTTGCGTTATAGACTTTGATGGTTATTAGGACCGGTTCGTGCCATTGGCAGAGTTTGCATATAACAACCGTTATCACTCGAGTATCAACAAGGCGCCTTTTGAGGCTTTGTATGGTAGGAGATGTAGATCTCCGGTTGGTTGGTTTGATGCATTTGAGGTTCGACCTTGGGATACGGATCTGATTCTCTTTAGAGAGTGAGGGTCATTCAGGCCAAGCTTTTGGCAGCTCAGAGTCCACAGAAGATTTATGTAGATCGGAAGGTCCAAGATTTAGTTACCCATACAGTTACACCAGTACCCGCACGAGTGCTCGTCTACCGGACCCCCAATTTCCCATTACGCCAATTTATTAAATTAACCAACACATAACACTATATAAAGGGTCCAGTAAGTTTCAACTTGCCTTATATTTGAAGCCCCATAGCTCACGAACAGCTTGCCCATCGTCAGTGCCTCCAAACAATCCCAATCTCGATTCGAGCAAAGAATAAGCCTTCCGGAAGCTCTACCGCGTCTAAATTTGCCAAATGAGTTCAATATAGTCAAAATAGTATTCTACGAGGTTAGATGAGTCTAACGATACTCATATTGCTATACTTTATTTCGGAACAAAAAAACGAACACAAAAAGCCAACCCGAGCCACAAGGGCAAAACTAAATTTTTATTGTAAAACCAATTTACCCATAGCCCATAGGTTCTAATCTAGAAGGCCAAATACATATGCATCCCCTTATAGTTGGCAAAAAAATTCATTTTGACATCTCAACTATGACTTGTTCCTATTAGACACTCCGGCATCTATTAAACTGCGTCTATTAAACACAAAAGATGACTTGGCAGAAAACGTGAGTTTCACTCATTTTAAGCGCATGAATGAGAAAAATATTGTTGAAATGTCAAAGGAAAATACCCAATATCTTTTCTCTTTGCACACCTTCTTCTTCCTCCTTTGATCCCCTCTTAATTCCACCATTATTGCCTGACTTTTCTTCAATTTTCAATTTGAAAACAGAGCTCACCATTTTATTTTTTTTATCTATTCACGTTTGAAAGCCCTTTTTCACTTTAAAAATTAACACCAGAACCTCCCTTTCCAGTTTTCATCATCAAACCGTTGTTACAGTGAAGTACCGTGTAAAAACAAAGACACAAAAATGAGTAATCCCTACCGGAAATTAATTCGTTTCATCGCGAACACCATCTACTATTTTATGTGGGTCTCTTAGCTCCTCTTGGCCATAGATGTTTGGAGCATATTTTGAAGATTTGTTTTCAAATCTTTGTTTGGTCATAAAATTTGACAGATTTGAAAACAAATCTTCAAATCCCAAATTCTGGCTCAACCCTGTTTTTGGGCCAAAATCTATGTTTTTGTATTTTCAAAACTTTTAAAAACTACCCAAACTTTTGTAATTCATAAAAGACAGAATAGCCTGGAAGGCCCCTATACTTGTCCGGTTTTGTCATGCCGGTGTTCGTACTCCTCAAGGTTTCATCTAGACCCCTGAACTTGTTCAAAATGGATATTTTAAACCCCTCTGACCATTGACCAAGCTTATGTGGCGTTTATTTTGCTGAGTCGGATAAAGTGTGTGGTTACACACGTTTAAAAACAAGTGAATACAAGAATTTTGATTTAAAAATATTAAAAGTAAATGTAAAAGATATTAAAAATAAAAAATATAAAAACCCCTGCGTTCTCCCTCCCCATCCCCTTTCTCTTTTCTTCTTCTTCTTGTTCAGTTTCCCTCCCCCACCCCTCCCTCCTCTTTTCTTCTTCTTCAGATTCTTCAGATCTGATCCCCATCTCAAATTCTCTTTTTAACTCACATTTTTGGAGACAATCCAATTTTCAATTCAATCATCAAGAAAAAAGCAGATCCATTTCAAGAAAGAGTGGTCGGCGACTCAATATCGGCAACCGGAAAAACAGTCTTCAAGTTCTTTATTGAACGCCATTTCTATATATGTTGCCTTATCCATCAATATTTAATTTTTTCCTAGAATTCAGCATAGTTAGTTTTTTTTTCTCCAATTTTTTTTATGTATTCTGATTTGTTCATCTATGGAGGTGAAGGAGAGACGAAAATGGGGAAAATAGAGTGTTTCCACCATTGAAGACCTTTTTTTGGGGGGATTTATAGCCGGTGAGGTGACGGAGATGCGGTGGTTTTGGTTTTTTCATTGGCGGCGCTATTAGCGGGAAAAATGGTTATAGGATGTGCAAAATATCATCTAGCAACTTTCTATTTATTTTCATATAAAAATTACATTTTGACAAAGGAAATAGAGGATAAAAATATTTTTTTGGTAGATGAATATAAAAACTGATGTGGCCAATGATGTGGATATGATGTGGCATTAATTGTTCTGTTGTGTCATCCATGTCAAAGCAAGTAAGGAACACGCAGTGACAGAGGGGCTTGAAATGCTTATTTTTTAAGGGTAGAGAGGTTTAGTTGGCAAACTCATAAGTACGAACACCGGCATGATAAAACTGGACAAGTACAGGGGCCTCCCAGGCTATTATGCCTTTATAAAAAAGGTCATATAGTTATCACCCAACTAATTCTATCTATCATGTTCCTCCATTAAAGTCGTATTTACCACGTTTTTACAATTAAAGCAGCCTCTTTTATAAAGTGAACAAGCTAAACTGTGCCCAAACAGTAGAAGAAGAAACTCTAGGAAAAATTGCCTGCCAACTGTAGAAATCCGTTGCGAAGATAAAATGGATCTTTGTATTATAACTTGAATTGTAGTAGTTAGTAAGTGTATTATGAGCAGTTGTTATTAAAATATCATGTTCTGCATAATTTGGGATTAGTAAATATGTATGTTTTGTATGGTTGGATATTCTTGATAGTTTTTAAACTTATATGTATAAATAATGTTTCATGTTTTCCAAAACAAAAGGTGAAATATGTTTTGAAAAATTATGGCCAAATATATTTTCAAAGCATGAAAAACTTTATCGAAATCAAGTTTTTCAATTGAAAAAAAAAATGGAAATCTATTGCCAAACGGTAGCAGAATTTGTTTTTCTTGATAGAAAGAGATGAGAGGAGGGGATAGAAAAAAAGAGGGAAATATTTTTCAATGGAGAAGATTAGACGATGAACCAGGAGAAGGAGGTGGGTATACGGAAGACGACAAACCTAGGGGTGGGTAGGATGGAGAGGACGGTGGAACGGGTGAGGAACTTATCTAAAAACAGATTTTATTTCTTTAGGTATTAGCTTCTTTTTATTTTCTTACGTGCACAGTTTTATATTGTTGCTGACATGTAACATTTTATTGCTCTTTTTTTAAGCTTCAGAAGAGAGTAGCATCCACGCACCATAAAAGTATCAAATGTGTTTAATTATGTTGAAGTGCCTAATAGGAACAAGCCATAGTTTAGGTGCCAAAATGAAATTCTATGCCAACTTTAAAGAGCTGCATATGTATTTAATCAACTAATTTCATCCATGAATTGACCCTCAAATTTATGATTTATCATTTCTCAACTTTAGGGCTCAAAATTCAATTTCTACAACCCAAACACGGATAAAATGATAACTAGTAGAAATAATTACGGGGAAACACCAAAATAAAGGTTAGAGACTTACCACCTTTCGAAGACGAGAATTTAGCCCCCAAAATCGCCTCAAACCGAGCTCTAGAAGTCACAATATGCCCAAAACTCTAAATCCCAATCTGATTTTTAAAACACTATCCAAGGCAAAAATTTTTTTGCACGAAACTTTTTATTCTTCGCGATCGTCACCAGGGGGTCGCGATTGCAACCCCCAAATCACACCGGAAAATACCAAATATGCTTCCGATCTTCGATGCAACACCCGAAACTCATTCAGAACCTCTCGAACACAAACCATATATTCATTTCAATCATAAAACACACTACGAACCTGCTCGCGCACTCAGAACTCCCAAAAAAGGTCATCTTAATCCAATGTTGACCAAGGTCAACTCCAATCTTCAAAATATTATATTTTTAACCAATGATCCAAATCATACCTGAATGCCTCGAGACCCGAACCAACAGTCCAACTAAGTCAAAAATCACATTCCAAACCTAATGGAATTGACGAAACTTCAAAAATGACACATGTACCCCCGATGTTGACTTTGGTCAAACTTTCTCATTTCCTTGACTTAAGAACTTCCAATTTAGCTAAAACTAATCTAAAACTCACCTGATTTCCTCGGGAACCACGCCACCTATCCCCTCAAGTCATAAATACCAAGATGAAACTACGAAGAGGATATTTTGGGGAAAAGAAGCCTAAAAGCTCAAAGCAACCAATCGGGTTGTTACACTCTCAAACATAGACTTCAACTCACTCATATCAAATGTCATTAATGATTCCCACAGAGCTCAGAGTCAGGCTCTGATACCAAATGATGGAGGACAGAAATGGAAATGGAATAAAGTAAGAAGAAGCTATACTAAATTAAGCAAAGATACAGCTTAAGGGTATTTTGATTGATAGCTACTAAATAAAGAGCACATTACATTATATACCAATCATAAAACCCTAGCTGATTCATGTCGTTTCTACAAATGAGGATAAGGATCGTACAAATCCATAACAACCTCTGACAAGGACTGATTGAACTCAGAAATAGAAATGACTGTGGTCAATGTGTAAATAAAGTAAAACAGACATAAAACATAAAAGGGCCTAATTGCCGAACTAAATACTTAAACCCTTAACCCAATTTAACGACAAGGTCGCACTGCGCAAGCTTAGGGTACAACTTCTAATGCACCTGAATTTCACCCCTTTTCCACTTCATTAACGATCTGCAGCAACTCAATTTTTGGTTGGGTCCTCAAAGGTGAATCTTGTATTGTTCACAAAATACGTGTCTATTCTTGACTGACCACTTCTTTCTTATCTAAAATTGGGATGCCATAGACCATTTGAACGACAGGGAGGCACATAATACAATAGTAAAATAGAACAAGTCAGTTAAAAATTTAACTTGAAAGCAGCAAGATAACGTAAAAAACATAACAAAAACTACGGAAGAAAAGTAACTCAATCGGACAATAGTATAGGTTTGCCAGAGGCTGGTAGAATAAAGATACCTCCTCATTGAGTAAAAGGAGAAGATACATACAACAATGTACAAGACGTCGATGGATGTCTCTTTTTTTACACTAACCATGTTTTCTCGAGTTCATCTATTTGGCATAATGCACAAAGGCATCCATTATGAAACACCGAAAACTGGAGGAGACCAAGAAAAATACAAATGTTAGGTGCCAACTGTTAGAAAATGCAACCATTTTCCATTTCTTTCAAATTGCTACACTAGACTTCCGTAATCCCAACTCAGTTGTGATGTATCTTAGCAATTGTTGCACCAACTCTCTCACTCTAGCTTCCCTGCCAATAAAGTATTACCTCATATTAGATATCAACTTCTTAATTAAGAAAAACAACAATAGAAAGGAAGTGCCAAAAGTTCGCTACGAAACCAAACTATGTTACAATAGCTCCTTTAACCAAAAGATGCCTAGACAGAAGAATTTACAGTGTAACCACATTCTCTTTCGCCGTTTCACCTGTTTACCTTGATATGACAAGTTCACAGAAGGATGGGAAAAGAACAAGTAAATGTGAACGCCTTGCTTGATTCTCTGCTGTAAGGCCTTCTCTTAAGTAAGGATGTAAAGGAAGTTGGGATACAGTGTCTGAATGAACCACAAGACGTGCAAGCTCTTGGAGGATAAAGATAACTTCTTTCACACGTGCTGCTGGCAATGGATTTTCTCCTGAGTCGTAATTGTATGATTTGAAAAATAAGCAGAAGGAAACAAGTATAACAAAAAGAGAAGCAATTGACATCCTTTCAATATAAAATAGATCACCCACCTAACTTGTTCTCATCCATCAAGTACCTTTCCAGAATGAATTCACATCTGGTTATTAATACTTTTATTGACATGTTGCTTACTTCAGATCTAGTTGAATTCCATTTGCCAGTTTCATGGCTGAAACCAAGTGAAATGAGTGTGAAAGGACAATATCCGCAAACATGGAAACCAGGAAAGATAGTGTCAATTACAAAGTACTATATATACCTGCACAGAAGGAACAGCTTTTGCAAACAGTTCAAAGAGAACCTGCTACAATGTGTAGGCATCAGTTCGACAGTCTCAAGAGGCAAGGAACATGTACGTGATGCACACCGATCCAGAGTGGTGATTAGACGTTCCAGAATCTGCAATTAACATGATCATCAGCATTACACTTGATATCAACGTTTACTTCTTCAATGCATCATTAAAATATATGAATTCAAACAGAGAGACATACAACTTCAAGTGGCAATGGAGATATAACTCTACTATAGCAAGCAAAAAGTCTTGAGCTGTAAAAATGGATAAACATCATATTTTATCATCTGCTGAACTTCTCAAGCCAACAATCTGGGTTATTAATCCATAGCTGATTTTATCTATGCAGAAGGCCATAAATAATTCCTATAATCTCACATCTTATTGACCAGAGCTGTGTCATCTGAAATGCATATGTTCTTTTTCCCTAGCCTATTTTCGAGGATTCAGTTACTTGCAACGGGAACCATTAATTGTTAAATCATTTACACAAACAAGGGTCCTAAAGATGGTGACAGCTGGCCATTTGTTGGACTTAGTTGTTAGAAAACGAAAAAGAAATTGGGCCTAATTGGAAACAGTTTATTGGCTAATGCCAAGTGGCACCGAATAGATTGAGAGAAAACCATGATAGACAGAATTTAATTCTTTCTCAACCTTTGGAACTTCCAGAAACACAAGCACATCTTGCATACAGAAGTTCCAAAAATGGGCTTGGTTCATTAGCATGGGAAGGTACTAAGTGGCCCAAAATGAAGTGTTTGTGAAAAGTTATTAAATATGTGCAGATGTAAAGTGAAAGAACTAGATTGCGAATATCTAAAAAGATTTGGGTTGGACAGTTACTTCAAGAGGCGCATCAATCTGTGATTTGAGAATCTTGTCTCCTAGAATATCCAAGAGATTCATCTCCAGAGATTCATCAGCACTGTCCACCATCACTGAAAGTGCACGACCACAGTACCCTATTAGAAATATCTCAAAAATGTCAGCAACTTCTTTCCAGATACGCATTCTTGCATGTGTGGTTATCAACTCTGGCCCTGCATTCTCTGTCAGTTTGCTGATATCATCAAGCAGAATGCAACTGAAACCTTCAACTGCTAGTCTCCAAAGTGAGCCATCAGGATTGTCTCTTCTTGTTATCATACATCTACAAAATAAATGTAGAACTCAATTTACAAGAAGCACCAAACTCTTTGAGCATGTTAATCTCTTTGAAAGAGGAACACAACCAATAAAAGGAGTATAAGTAATTCCAACTGTGATCCATACAGAATGACTTATGTATCATTGACATGTGAGCCAAAATAAAACAAAACAAAAATACAATAGAAGCCTACAAATTCAGGAAGAGACGAGAAAAGATTATGTCAAAAGTAGATCATTTCTAATTTTTATCAATATCTAATGACAGTCTTCCCTAGTAATTTTGTATGATTAACTGAAGAGAACATGAGAATGGTATTATAAGCTCCCTATTTAACCCGCCTTCATAACAAGATTGGATCCTAAGCTATTTCTCTCAACTTCATAACAAGGTTGCAAAATCTTGCATCCCTTAGTCAACTCTTTAAGATAGTTTTCCTTAAGATGGTTTCCCTCTTTCAAAAGAATATGCTTCAGAGTAATATTTTTATCAAACACTGTAATCAGCGTCTTTAATGATAGACGGAAAAAGAAACTAGAGGATCTATCATACATGATCAATTCTCACCTTCCCAAAGATTGAATAATATCAGGTAAAATTTTGTACTTCTCTGCAGGTGGAGCCTGCAAGAAGAGATCCACTAACACGGGGACAAGTTTTTCCGCGAAAATATGATTTGAGATACTTGGTACTGTAGTTGATTCAGGATTCCTAGGTGAAGCTTCCACTTCCCCTTGGGATTCTGAAGCAATTCCATTACTGATCTCAGCATCATCTTTGGTCCCTGGGACACACAATATCAAACAAAATAAGTTTTGTTTAAAAATATAAAACAGCTCAAAGAAATGTATTGATTTCCAAACAAGTAACTACTCTCACTGGTCTCATGGTGGCTCTCATCTTCAATTTTGCCCATACAGGAAACAGAGCTTGGAAGATACAACAATAATTTTGTAAGCAGCGGTGACCACATGGAAGAAAGGTGTTCTGCTGGACGCAATTGTGGAAGTATTTCCAGTGCAGTACGTTGCACAGGTGGAACATGACCCTAGAGAAAGAAATTGCCATCGCAAACAAATTTAAAATCATGAGCAAACAGATAAAGTGCAAGGTTTGTCACATTATATAGCTGAGTACTTTAGCAATTTTCCGTCTTTCATGTTTTAGATAGAATGTCAGAGTTAGAGAACCCTAACTTGTCTTTCTTAGAATAAGTTATTTAGTATTAGAATGGCATGGACACGAATACAGTGGAATGGTTATAGGGAGTTCATATAACTGACTCCAACTAGTTTGGGTTTGGGAGCTTGAGACATGATTCATTGATTGATTGATCGAATGTTCTAGAAATACAAAACATTAACTAGAATCCAAATTCAAATAAAACGCAAGATAGTTTAAGATATCTGGATCTTGAGGCAAACTTGATATGAGTATTAGTTAAAACTTGGGTAGCTGCCAGACAAATGATTATGAACCACGGTGAGGGTAAGTTGGAACTCCATAATACAATCACAAAAATCAAGGGTGGACAGAATAGCCAAATGAGTTTACTAGAAAGAAAGCGAAGTTCTTTCTGACTGCTGCTTCTGCTAATCAAGTGAGGATGGCCCTTCATAGAATTAAATAACAAGGGGACATCTAGCCTATAGGCGTCTTGTTGAATTCATATTATGAAGTATTCTCCCTTTTTGTCATAATAGTTTATTGGAAAACAATGACACTTGAATCTACTCATATATACACTCCACACTTTAGAAAAATCCACACAATTCTCACATGTTTATATGATATTAAAACGTCCAGACGATCTAAGGGCTTAAACATCCTTATTAATTATTGTAACAACCTAATATGCATTTTAAGCATGTATATATGCTGATATAGTAATTTGCAACTTGTAGGTTTGGTTTGGGTTAATATGCATTTTAAGCATGTATATATGCTGATATAGTAATTTGCAACTTGTAGGCTTGGTTTGGGTTGAGACTCGAGGGGTTTGGACATGTTTCAGACAAGATTGAAATTGAAAAAAGCAGTTGGTGCAATTTCTGGTGTTCTGGTGCAATATCGCGCTCGTGGAGGAAGTGTCGCTTTTGCAGAGGAATCTTTGATCTGAGACAGTCGACCTTCATTGTGATTGTGAGGTCAATGCCACGATGGACAGCTTTATTGACCAGGTCAGGTCTTGTGATAACGGGTCTTTGCCCGCGATCGATGTAGCCAGGCTAGGTCCAGTAACACCATAGCGAGGTATGTGCCACGATCGTGATGCTGAAAGGTATATATGGACCAGTCCGTAATTTCATACTCATCTTCACCATCTTCGACGAACCTAGAAACGGGAATTGAGGGATTTCAACTTGGTAACTTCATAGTACTTCAAGGAAGTGATTCTAAAGTCGTTCATGGTGATTATACTTGCTTTTAATTGAAGATTAAGCATTAAAACCTGGAATTTATTGTGGAAATTGGGGATTTTAGGCCGATGCCCTAGAAACACTAAATTATGGATTTGATGAACTAAATGGCCTCCAAATGGAAATCTACGCATAGATTTGGACTCGTGAGTTATGGGTAACTTGGATTTAAATTTTGTTAAGAGGTTTGACCATGTTGAACCGTGGTTTATTTAGAGTTGACTTTGACCAAATCTTAAATTATGGAATTGGGTCAAATGACCTCGATTGACACTCTTGAGTATATTTTTGCATAGATCTATATCGTTCAGTGGACATTGGGCATTACAACAACAACATACCCAGTTAATCCCACAACGTGGGGTCTGGGGAGGGTAGAGTGTACGCAGACCTTACCCCCACCTTAGGTAGGGAGGCTGTTTCCGGAAGACCCTCGGCTCAAGAGAAAGCATAAGAAAGGTCAGATACGGGCAAACACATCAAAGCAGTTATGAAAATGAAAACAGTGAGTAAATAAGCCATTATAAACCAACAGATACTCGCAGAAATCAAGAGACAAGAAACTATAGAGCAACATAGCTACTCGTAAGAAAGGATAAACGCAACTACTTACTAGCCTTCTACCCTAATATGAGTCCTCCATACCCTCCTATCTAAGGTCATGTCCTCGGTAAGCAGGAAATGCGCCATGTCCTGTCTAATCACTTCCCCCCAATACTTCTTCGGCCTACCTCTACCTCTTCTGAAACCGTCACTGGCCAACCTCTCGCACCTCCGCACTGGGGCATTTGCATCTCTCCGCATCACATGCCCAAACCATCTCAGCTTCGCTTCCCGCATCTTGTCTTCCACTGAGGCTACCCCAACCTTGTCTCGGATGACTTCATTCCTAATCCTATCGCTCCTAGTGTGCCCACACATCCATCGCAGCATTCTCATTTCCGCCACTTTCATCTTCTGAACATGAGATTTCTTGACTGGCCAACACTCTGCCCCATACAACATAGTCGGTCTAACCACCACTTTGTAGAACTTGCCTTTAAGTTTCTGTGGCACCTTCTTGTCACACAACACTCCAAAGGCAAGCCTCCATTTCATCCATCCTGCACCAATACGGTGTGTGACGTCATCATCAATCTCCCCATTTCCTTGTATAATAGACCCAAGATACTTGAAACTATCTTTCTTCTGTATGACCTGGGTGCCAAGCTTCACTTCCACATCAGCCTCATGCACTATCTCACTGAACTTGCACTCCAAGTACTCTGTCTTGGTCCTACTCAACTTCAACCCTTTAGAATCCAGAGTTTGTCTCCAAACCTCCAGCTTAGCGTTAACCCCGCTGCGAGACTCGTCAATCAGGACTATGTCATCCGCAAACAACATACACCATGGCACCTCACCTTGAATTTGCCGCGTCAACCCATCCATCACCAAGGAGAATAAAAATGGGCTAAGAGCTAATCCCTGGTGTAACCCCATCATCACTGGGAAGTGCTCTGAGTCTCCTCCCATAGTCCTTACCCTGGTCTTGGCCCCATCATACATGTCCTTGATTGCCCTAATGTACGCCACAGGTACACCTCTAGCCTCCAAGCATCTCCATAGAACCTCTCTCGGCACTTTGTCGTATGCCTTTTCTAGGTCGATGAATACCATGTGTAGGTCCCTCTTCCTCTCCCTATACTGCTCCACAAGTCTCCGTACAAGATGAATAGCTTCTGTAGTTGAGCGCCCCGACATGAATCCGAACTGGTTCTCTAAGATAGACACGCCTCTCCTCACCCTCATCTCCACCACCCTTTCCCACACTTTCATAGTGTGGCTTAGCAGTTTGATCCCTCTGTAGTTGTTGCAACTTCGAATGTCGCCCTTGTTCTTGTACAATGGAATCATTGTACTGCATCGCCATTCTTCGGGCATCTTAGCCGCCTTAAAGATGACATTAAAGAGTCGGGTCAACCACTCTAAACCTGCCCTGCCTACAGTCTTCCAAAATTCCTCAGGAATCTCATCGGGCCCGGTCGCTCGACCCCTACTCATCCTACGGACAGCACCCTTAACTTCCTCAACCTTTATACTCCTACAATATCCAAAATCACGACACCTCTCAGAGTACTCCAAATCTCCCAACACAATATCTCTGTCCCCACCATCGTTCAAGAGTTTGTGGAAGTATGATTGTCATCTCCGTCTAATGAGAGCGTCCTCCACTAGTACCCTGCCATCCTCGTCCTTGATGCACTTCACCTGATCCAAGTCACGCGCCCTCCTCTCCCTCGCCTTGGCTAGTCTGTACAACTTCTTATCCCTGCCTTTGTCCTCTAGTTCTGCATACAGGCGTTCAAAAGCTGTTGTCTTTGCCGCCGTAACTGCTAACTTTGCCTCCTTCCTCGCCCTCTTGTACAATTCCCTATTCGTTCGCTTCTCCTCATCATCATTGCTGTCTACCAACTTCGTATACGCCACCTTTTTTGCTTCCACCTTCTCTTGAACTCCTCCATTCCACCACCAGTCCCCTCGGTGCCAACCACGGCTACCCTTCGAGACCCCCAGCACCTCTCTAGCTGTTTCCCTAATGCAACTGGCCGTCCTATCCCACATGTCGGTCGCCTCCCCACTACTCTCCCAGGCTCCCATAGCCCTCAACTTCTCCCCGATCTCCAGGGCACCCTTCATGGTCGGTAGACATTGGGCATTGGGCATGGAAAAGCTGTTTCGGGAGAATAGCTTGGGTTGGACCGACGTAAGTTAAGACTTCAACCTCAATAGGAGATTTTTCCCAAAACTAAAACTTGTTTTATACATGATAATTGATAAGTATATGGGTTACTGTAAATATGAGGTAACGAGCATATATGTAGGCACCGAGGTATGATATAGGTTGTATTACTGCTACTTTGTTGTGCATGATATGTCATATCTATTAATTGATTATGTGTGTATAATATGCTAGTATAATGTTATATGCATATGGTACATGCTAGAATAACATTATGGTACTCATGCAGATTTACATGGTTGTACTGGATTGTCATGCGCATTGTTGGTATGTATGTTGATGTTACGAGCTGTCAACGGCGAAAAGCGCTCCAGGTCTATTGGGGCTTTAAGCACAAAGACAATCGCAGTCTGGGTTTTACCTTAAAAAGGCACGATAAAGGAGAAAAAACATATAGATGTAATTCAAGAAAAAGGCAACAAATTCATTTATAGAATTTTCCTTAACAACTAATATACTTATTTGTCGATTTTATTTTTTGTTCAGTACTGCTAGATTAAATATAGAACTCATGAACACATGGTCTTTCCGTAAAATTAGGTATTTTGTGTATATATTTTTTAAAATTGGTATAATATCAACTGCTAGAACACATGTTACAAGAAAGCTAAGTGGTGCACTTGGTTGAAGGTTGAGTTATTTACCTAGAGGGCTAGGGTTCAATTCCCACTTCATACATTTTTTCCTTCTTTTTTTTTTTAGTGGTGAACCCATGTTCTAGAAATCCTAGATTCGCCTTTGGATACGGATGCTGGGATTCAGCCAAGAAAATTCAAAAAAAAAAAAATCTTAAAATAGAGCTATAAAGATATTCTATGAAAACATACATGTCTATTGTAGAATTAAATCTTTAATTCTCCAAGATGGGCATGCAATTTCCCATGTCATAAATCGATTTTATCTTTTATTTTGAGAAATCAAAATCTCAATCTTTCCTCGACATTTGTTCATGGACTCCGGTCAAAGTATTCGAAGTTGGTTGACTGAATCCGAGACGTATCCCGCACCCGGACCTGTCCCAGTCTCATGTCAAGACGGGTTCGGCATCAAAAATGAAGAGTCCGTGCAACCTTACGCCTCAGTGCCTTGCCTACACTTGGGCGCAACATAAGCGAGGCGAGGCACCCTCCCTAAGCTTTTCTGAGCTTCAGCACTTAAGTGCGGCTCAAATGAGCCTCTAACAACACTGGTGGATTCATGTTCGGGATTTCAGTTTCAGACGTGTGAAATGGATCCTCTCATGAGTCGCTAGTCTTGGTAGACCCCAGGACAGTGTGCACGCAGGTTATTAGGCATGCCGGTTATTGTGAAAGTGCATATTTGTCATATGCTTCCTCGTTGTATATGTTGGACTCTGTGCATATTGACATGTTTTATTATGTTCATACTAGTAATTAGACCGACCCTATTGTACGGGGCGGAGTGTTGGCCAGTCAAGAAATTTCACGTCCAGAAGATGAAAGTCACGGAAATGCGAATGCTGCAGTGGATGTGTGGGCACACTAAGAGGGATAGAATTAGGAATGAAGATATCCGGGACAAGGTGGGAGTGGCATCGGTGGAGGACAAGATGCGGGAAGCGAGGCTGAGATGGTTTGGGCATGTGAAGAGGAGAGACACAGATGCCCCAGTGCGGAGGTGTGAGAGGTTGGCTATGGACGATTTCAGGAGAGGCAAAGGGAGGCCAAAAAAGTATTGGGGAGAGGTGATTAGACAGGATATGGCACAGTTTCAGCTCACCGAGGACATGACCTTAAATAGGAGGTTGTGGAGGACTCAGATTAGGATAGAAGGCTAGGTGGCCAATCCTTTCACCTTACTAGTTGTAGTTTTGCTCATTTGATTATTGCCATTTGATTTTTGCATTTGATTGCTGCTTATATTTGTTGGGCCGTTGTACTTTGGTGGCCTTAGTTATCTATAGTAGTAATGCTCCTTTCTTTCGGACTGTTCTAACATGACTTTCTCGCTTTTGTTATTCCTTGATTTCATATTGGTTTTCGATATGCTTGATCCTATCTAACCTTTTGTCTTGTTTTTCCTCTCTTGTTCTCCTCTCTTGAGCCGAGGGTCTTTCGGAAACAGCCGCCCTACCTTCCAAGGTGGGGGTTAGGTCTGCGTACACTCTACCCTCCCCAGACCCCATATGGTGGGATTATACTGGGCTTGTTGTTGTATACTAGTAATTGTGAGTATAATATATTTACAGGTTATTGATAAAAGATTACTTTCATATCACGACTCTCGCCGCTACCTTGTTGGGAGCCAATGATACTTATTGAGTACTCCCCACACTCCTTTTCTTTTCCTGCATTTATTGCAAATACAAATTCGAGCACTAGCGAGCATCAAAGTTGATTGATAATACGAGTTGTTGATTTCAGTGCTGAGCCAACCGCTTAGTCATGTGGCTGCTTGGAGTTTTCTTCAATATTTTGTCTATTTTCCATTTTAGACTTGTCATGTACTTATAAATTCTTAGATGCTCATGCCTTGGTGTGAGTCTGGACCTATTTTCATAAGCGTTGTATCAGATACTATTATTGGATTAAGTATATTATCCTCTCTATGTTGGGAGTCATAATTGGTTTTGGGTGATTTTGCTACTGTTTTAGATTGGTACTCTCAATCAGGGGGTGGCCGGGTTCCTTTCACAATGCCCGGGGATTTTGGGGCATGACAATTATATCACATGAAATGCAAGTACTCACATATTCAGCTTCAAAGTTACTATTGGCGACCTTGGCTTGTTTAATCCCTGAATCTACAACTGACAGCAGCTTTAGGTATGTGCCATTATCAAACATCCCCTGTGCTTGAACATACAATTCACCTGCCAATAAAAAGGTACTCATTGCAAGCTACGGATAGACTACAAAAGTTGTCACAGTTTCATGACATATATGCTCCCTATCTCCTTGATCAGACTGATATCAACAGTCAGCCACTACAAAGATTGCATGAATATAAATATAAATAAGTAAATAAAGACTTTAACCTCATGAACTAACAATAAGGATTCCACGTTTTCTGACCTACAGATATAAAGGACAAAGGAATTACTGTACGAGGGGACATACAAAAACCAGGGGATTATTGACATGGGACACAAACAATTGTCCACCTTTTCTGGTCTTGGCTAAAGGATGCACTATACTATTTACAGTATTTCTCTTTTACAATTTTTCTAAGTGTCATAGACACTGTTGCTTAGTGGCTAACTTCATGTGATCTTAAGCTAGCATTTGGCCATAGATTCCCAAAAAAAAAAAATTGAAAAACATGGTTTGGGTGAAATTTTTCAAGTTCTGAAAATGTGTTTTGGCCCTAGTTTTTCAAAACATATTTCACTTTTTGTTTTGGAAAACATTAGAGATTACTTATAAACATAAGTTCTAAAAACTATCAAGACTACCCAACCATACAAAACATACATACTTGCTAATCCCAAATTATGCATAACATGATACTTTAATAACAATTGCTAATAACACACTTACTAGTTACTACAATTCAAATTACAATATAAAGATCCATCCGCTCAAAGAAAAAAAAAAAAAACAACGGTAGTAACTAGCTTAGCTCTTTCACTTTATAGAAGAGATTGCTTTAATTGTGGAAACATGGTAGATACGGCTTTAATGGAAGAACATGGTAGACAGAATTACTTGGGTCATAAATAGATGGGGTATTTTTATAAAATATAAAAGTTTGGGCTAGTTTTTAATATTTTTGAAAATGCCAAAACATAGATCTTGGCCCAAAAATAGGTTTGAGCCAGAATTTGGGATTTGAAGATCTGTTTTCAAAATGTGTCAAAATTTTATGGCTAAACAAAGATTTGAAAACAAATCTTCAAAATATGTTCCCAAAATCTATGGCCAAACGGGAGCTAAAACTCCTGGTGCTCAAGTTCATTGCAGCGACTGAGGACTTACCTAATCTTAATTTAGTGTCATCTTATTCCTAATCCTTGTTTGACAAACGCTGAAATACTGGTTTGGTTCAATTTAGACCCTAGAAGAGCCTAATCCAGATTAAGTTTGTTCCAAGACCAACTCAAGTTGGTCCTAGAAAAGACTATTCTGATATTTTATTGATTTATTATGCATATAATTATAGTAGACACATCATTTATAAGATAAAATAGAACTATAGCTATTTATGACTATTGACATCCTAGTATTTTTTAAATTAAAACGTAGAGTAATAAATTTGCCAAATAGAGATCATATAAAGTCCTGGTTAACATCCAATTTGATCAAACACAACACTAAATGCAAAGTGGATTGACCTAATCTAGATAAATTTCTATTTAGACTTCATATAAGGAAGCTCCAAAACGGCCCTTTATTGAGTAATGTCGATTATTACACATAAAAACACTTACCAAGACCGTGTAAGATCTCCTGCTTCAACTTGTATGCCATATTCCCGTTGTAGTTTGGTGACTTGTGCAGCACAAGCTCATAGACATCAAGCACCGAAGTCAGGTAAGGCATAGGCAAATTTCCCTGCTTCATAGGAATTATTCATTGAAAATAAGCTAAAACCTATAAGTCTTTCGTAATATTCACCACACTGATAACTTCTGTAGCCTTCTTTCTATTTGCATGAAGATATGTTATATGCACAAATACAGTGAATCACATGATTACCTTTGGAGAATGAGAAACTATGGTGGACTGTAAACAATTCACAGCTGCAAGAGCAACTTCTTTACTACCGTTAAATATGCTGTTTCTTACAAAGAGAAGCAAAGTCTCCCATCCTGCATAAACACAGAATTCTTCTATGATCACTGAAAATGTTCTCACCAGGAAAAGACAACATGATTATAAATCAAAAGGATTGTGAATATTACCAGACTGGAAATTTTCTAAGCTTCTCAAGAAAGGGAAAAAAGAACGTAGAATTCGAGCTATGCCTCCAAGTACAAGCACAAGTGTCTCATCCCATTGTTTCTGAGCTGTGTTACGACTGCAGAACCAATTAATTTACTCAACAGAGATTCAAAATATAAGCAAATAGAAAAATATATTGACAGTAAATGGTCATTCCAAAATTGGCATACCTATGGTGTATGAGCATATGAACTGCTTTTCCTCCACGTGTTCCTAGTTCTTTTCCTTGCCATTCTGTCTTTGAAGATGTTGCAGCCTAAGCAAAATATATCTGATTGGTCAAGAAAAGCCACAGGGAAGTCCCTAAAATATATTGGAGACATTTCCACCTACCATGTGAGAAGAGCGATCTAATGTAGGGAAAATATAATTCCATAGACAATCCTCCCACATACTCTTTGAAAGCTTTTGCCCATGGCAGCCAAGAATTTGAAAAAGTGTCCGAACAGCAGAGTTCCTAACCTAAAAAATAGATTAGGTGAAACACATAATTATGTCCGCTACTTACAAAAGCATCAAAATACCACACAATTTTCATCACGGTTAGGAGTAGCTTCAGCTCACGTCTACTTAAATAGATACCAAAATGTGATTTTATAATATAACTTTAACATGGTCACAGCAACTGAAAGAAACCTTCAATTAGCTGCATTGAAACCTAAAAACAGTTGCACGCTAGCATCTTTCTTAACATTCTTAGAGACGTCATAAGAGATTTTAATTAGAGATGGCATTTGTTGTATGTCCACCAATTTTTGTAACACTTCCTTAAGCCTCTCAGTGAATAACTTGGAAATAATTCTGTAAATTGAGCCTATCAGACTTATGGGTCTGAAATCCTGTATACCCTTAACACCATTCTTTGTTGGGATCAAGGCTACATAAGTAGCATTGAAGCTTTTTTCAAAGACTCCCCTGCTGTGAAAGTTATGAATAGTATTTATTATGTCCTATCTGATTATTTCCTAAAACTTATGAAAGAATCTCATAGAATAAACATCTGGCTTTGGAGCCTTACCAATAGTACACTGTTTAATAATCTGCCACACCTCCTGCTCTTTAAAAGGTCTTTGTATTCTCTCCATTTCAATTTCAGATATTCTGGAACAATCCCCTTTTGATTTTGTTTCTTGAAAGCAGTAAACATCTGCTTTCCACTTCTGACATAAGACTCCTCACCGTGCTCCTTTTTACCCTTCTATTTAACGCCCTCACATTCCATGAAATAATTTTAAATATTCATTGATTATCTTCATCTACCCTTCCCCTGGTACTGCGTCTCGACCCATTTACTTTAGATTTCTTGTGAAAACCAACCCCTTAACTTCATGGATATCCTTGAACTTTGGTGTCGCAACACTGGCCTTGTCTGCAACTACCCCCTTTTTTTTTCCTCCGGCTGTTAATTTTTATGAAAAGAGCCAAAGCTACATTTTCACGCCCCAAAAATCCACCCCAAGTTAGTTACTCAGTCTGATTATGTTGTTATGAACCCAAAGGATCGCATTCATTTCGTCTTCCTCTGCCTGTGAATCTAACCCCCTGTTTGGATGGTGGTTTCCCGCGGTTCATTAATGTATGGTTTTGTACGAAACCATGTTTGTTTCTATTATTCTTAAAATTATGTGGTATGGTGTTATAAACCCGTGCTCTGCCACCTTTCTTGATGGTAGTTTGAATATAAACGTGAAGTCGTTCATCACATAGACATTCACCCCATGTGTTGCTTTCCAGACTGTGCTTACCCATCTGCGAACCTCGTTCAAGGTAGGAATCTCCGACAATTCAGCCTCAAACTTACCCACTAAGCATCTGCCAAGAAGATCTCCACCAGATAAATCAGAAGTCCCAGAAATGACAAATCTCAATTTTAAGGATTTTATAGTTAACCCAGTGCTGTCAAAGGCGAGCTTAAGCCCTAAAGCGAGGCACAAAACATGTTGAGAGCTTGGCCTTGTTTAATGTGTGCTGCAATGTCGTCATCAAGGCTCTAAGACATACTTTTCCTTGCTAATAAGCGTCTCCCGAAGATGTCACAGTAAACAGTTGATATTTTACTTTATCTTAAATTATTTTTTCAATTTCTTTGTTCATGCTCATATAATGATTCCCTTGTACAAGAACAAGGGCGACATTCAAAACTGCAGCAACTATAGAGGTATCGAGTTGCTAAGTCACACTATGAAAGTATGGGAAAGGGTGGTGGAAATAAGGGTGAGGAGAGGTGTGTCTATTTCAGAGAACCAGTTTGGATTCATGCCGGGGAGCTCGACTACAGAAGTCATTCATATTATAAGGAGATTGGTGGAGCAGTATAGGGAGCGGAAGAGGGACTTGCACATGATATTCATTGACCTAGAAAAGGCCTACGATAAAGTGCCAAGAGAGGTCCAATGGAGATGCTTAAAGGCTAAAGGTGTACCTGTGGTGTACATTAGAACGATAAAGGACATGTATGATGGAGCTAAGACCAGGGTAAGGACGGTAGGAGGAGACTTGGAGCACTTCCCTGTTCTGATGGAGTTACATCAGGGATCAGCTCTTAGCCCGTTTCTATTCGCCTTGGTGATGGATGAATTGGCGCGACAAATACAAGGTGAGGTGCCTTGGTGTATGTTATTCGCGGATGACATAGTCTTGATTGACGAGACTCGCAGCAGAGTTAACGATAAGCTGGAGGGCTGGAGACAGGCGTTGGAATCTAAAGGATTTAAATTGAGTAGGACCAAGACAGAATACTTGGAGTGCAGGTTCAGTGGCGTACCGCATGAGGCTGACGAGGAATTGAGGCTTGGTACCCAGGCCATTCAAAAGAAAGGAAGTTTCAAGTATCTTGGGTCTATTATACAGGGAGATGGGGATATCGACGAAGATGTTTCACATCGTATTGGTGCAGGGTGGATGAAATGGAGGCTCGCCTCCGGAGTGCTGTGTGACAAGAAAGTGCCATCGAAACTTAAAGGCAAGTTCTACAAAGTGGTGGTTAGACCGACTTTATTGTACGGGGCAGAGTGTTGGCCAGTCAAGAACTTTCATGTTCAGAAGATGAAAGTCGCGAAACGGCGAATGCTGCGATGGATGTGTGGGCACACTAAGAGGGATAGAATTAGGAATGAAGATATCCGGGACAAGGTGGGAGTGGCATCGGTGGAGGACAAGATGCGGGAAGCGAGGCTGAGATGGTTTGGGCATGTGAAGAGGAGAGGCACAAAGGCTCAAGTGCGGAGGTGTAAGAGGTTGGCTATGGACGGTTTCAGGAGAGGTAGAGGGAGGCCAAAGAAGTATTGGGGAGAGGTGATTAGACAGGATATGGCACAGTTTCAGCTTACCGAGGACATGACCTTAGATAGGAGTTTGTGGAGGACTCCGATTAGGATAGAAGGCTAGGTTGCTTATCCTTTCACCATAGTAGTTGTAGTTTTGCTCATTCGTTTATTGCCATTTGATTTTTGCATTTGATTTCTGCTTATATTTGTTGGGCCTTTGTACTTTGATTATCTTATTTATCTACGGTAGTTAATGCTCCTTTCTACCACGACTTCCTCGCTTTTGTTATTCCTTGCTTTCATATTGCTTTTGATATGCTTGGCCCTATCTAACCTTTTGTCTGGTTTTCCTCTTGTTTTCCTCTCTTGAGCCGAGGGTCTTTCGGAAACAGCCGCCCTACCTTTCAAGGTAGGGGTTAGGTCTGCGTACACTCTACCCTCCCCAGACCCCACATGGTGGGATTCTACTGGGCTTGTTGTTGTTGTTGTTGTTGTTGTTGTTGCTGCTCATTATTATAAGTCTTTGACTAAACATATGTATTTTGTAAAAAAAAAAAAAAAATCTCCATTTGCGCCTTTTTTAATTGAAGTCCACGCTTTATTTGCGATTTGCACTTAAAGCCCCAACGGACTTCAAAGCTTCTTTGTGCTTTTCTCTTTTGACAACATTGGGTTGACCATTGTCTTTGTTTTGTTGTCCATTTTCTCCTTTCTGGTATTAATAAAATTTCTATATTTAATGCTACCCTGCATTGAATGTTGTCTTTGGCACTATCAGGATTGATTTACGAACACCTTGGATTGCCACTATACTAGCATACCTCCCATATCTGTTATTCTTCAGTAAACAGAATATGTCTGCAAAGTGATTTTGCATCCCCCATCTCAACAGCTTCCACCTGCATCTTTGATGCCATATTTAAAATCCCCACTATCCACTGCATTAGTTTAGCACTAAAAGTCACTCGCCACATCTGTTGTCAACTCCTCTCCACCCATTCAAACCACACTTCATTCCCCGTGACCGTTTTGCTGATTTCGTATGATTTAAAACCTTCTGCAAATGAGATATTCGTATCCCCCATATCTTGCCCAATGAAATTACATACTAGGTTTCTGATCAATCACCTATGAATGATTGAGAAGAAACTATTAGCCAACTAAACTAAAGAGAAACGGTCTTGAAAGCCTATAAATTAGTTGTGTAGCAGCTTATTTGCTCAAAATCTGTACCACAGGAAAAGCATAATTCCACAGAAAATATAAATACCTCTGGTCTTTCATCAGCACCAAGGTTTTGTAATAAAGAAAAAACTGAAAAGAGCAATTTGTCACGGTCAACAATATTCATTTGGAGGGCTTGGTCATTAACTTTCCCAGAGAAAGTGAGAGCCTGCTCTTCCTTCATTCCATTACTATCTGGAAGCAGATAAATATCCAGTTTTCATCTAGCAGTTAGAAAAGAAGAAAGAACTAATTACATGCTTTTAATAGGAGAGAGAACCGACAGCCTATATACAACCTGTGGTTCTACCTGATTCTTTTTCTTCATTCTGTCTATAAAGAAGCCCCTTAACGATGAAATCAGTGGAAGTCCATAAAAGACCAATTGCTGTCAAACTGATATTCAGTTCAGTATTCTGAGCACTATATGCCCCAGTCACATCAATGCATCTGCAAAGGAAATAACATTATTAAATAATAATACTTTGCTGCTATTTGGATTTTTTTGCTCATTCCTCTTTTTAAGTTTGTTTCTTAATGCTATCTGAGAGCCTCTCCATCGAGTTTCTCTTTTTTCTCATTTTAAACACATAAACCACAGCTTGCAAATTGATCATGGTTTCCAGACGTTATCCACATGTTGCTATTGATGCTGCAAAAACTAAGAGAAGAAAAGTAGACAAAGTCCAGGAACAGAAAAGTAGCTTACACGTGAAGGCAGCCAGCAGGCACTGTTGAAAGGGCATCATTCATGATGACACGCAGATTCTGTGCAAGAAATATGGCAGTCAATCCACATCCAAGATGCACACGTAACTAAAGCTTCGCGTTCAAGAATGTTGCACCATTTACAGTATAAACATTAATAAGGTATAACATAGCCAATGCTGACTGTTGCATCAGTGAGCCACCATCACTTATGTGGAAGCACTCCGTCCAACCCATTTAATTTTACAAAGTATTTTATTTAATGTGGGAAAAATTCTTGAATACAAGAAGTATACTAAAAGGTAAAGAACCTATACGAAATAATGGTTCTCTAAAATATACAACAAATTTTCTATGCAGATAGGAACCTCATTGGTGCATCAAAAACAATTATAAACAAAAGGCTATTATAAACAAAAGCAATTAAAGTAGTCCCAACTCCATCAAAAGCCCCCTATTCCTCTCCTTTTATCGGACCCAAAATAAAGCGAGTAAGGGCGACAGCAATATAATCGAGATTATATGCACTGAACATAAACTAAACATTAATGAAAAGGGAAACCAGTACACCAACCATGTTATTTCAAAGAAGCATTTTAGAAATGATGAAAGAGTAGAGACCAAATATGAATCATTTTGGGGTTGAGATTTTCAATTTTCCTCAAAATGCCTTTAAAAGATGTAGGAGCAGAAAAAAGAAATTAGTCAAAGAATGAGAAGATCTGGAAAAAATGGGAATATCACGTTGTCCTTAAGATTTCGTTTGTTTGGTAACCCTCTACACAAGATCCACAATCCACTTTATGCAAACATGGTCCGGGTCACTAAAATATTTCCTAATGATATTCAATGAAATCCCTAGGGACTAAATCAAACTCCTTTTTTTTTTTGTATTGGAAAAAAGAATAACATGTATGGTGGATGCCTTGCTACTTGATCTGGCTTGAGTCAATAAACACTAAGCAAAATAAATGGAGGAGCTGGTTGAACTAAAATTGACCAGGTCGCATATCTCATGAGATGGCCCAGAACACTTGCACCCTCACGTTTGATGAATGTTAGGATTGTCACCTGAAATCCAAGAGTAATGAGATCCTTCTCGCCAGCGTTTGCTACAGACCTGAAAGCATAATTCCACGATTTTAGAGTTCTCTTACCTGTAAAAACTATGGCTCTAAAGACCAAAAGTAACTCGAAGTACTGGATAAGCACCTCAACAAATCAAGAATATTTGGCCAGCTATAATGGAGCTTTTCTCCATGTCTCTGAGAGAATATATCATTAAAAAGATAGAAAGAATAGTGAGAGAGGATCGGGAAAGGAGAGTTCTGCATCTCTTTATCAATGTTATGGACTACATCAGTAACTTGGATAACAGTACCTCTAAAACGTGAAGAAGAATTTTCAGAGATCCAGCACGAACATCAATGTTTTGAGCTGAAGAATATAGCTCTTCCAGTGGAGATATAACAGCACACTCCAGTAACCTCAACTCTATATTCTCAGTTTTTACCTAGAGAGTTTGTCAAGGATAAGGATTATTATCACCTCGTATGCAAAAAGTCATGACCTCTCAATGGAAGGTTAATTCTCACATCGTTGCATGCACCCTGGAGCTTGGATGGTGCACGTTCCTGGAACTCATTAGATCCTAAAACAGCAGAAATAGATTGATCCATTGCATTCAGTGCAATAGTTCTCACATGTTGATTTGAACTATCAGTAAGCTACAAAAACATGAAGATATTAGAAAATATAGAACAAATGCAACCATAACATCTTATGAAATTTAGGCATAGATTACCTCAATAAAGTGGCTAATAACTTCATCCCATAATGGCCCCACCCCTGTTATAAAATACGATCATAATTTAGACTTAACAATAAAATGAAATTGAAAAGCGGTTGTGTTGATCAATTAGCATGATATTTGAAGAATATTTTAGAAGAAAGAAAAAAGAGAAAACTAAAGTCATTTTGAAAAACAGAACTGCTAAGCTATAAGTAGAAGTCTGTTGAAGTAGAAAATTCATGCTGCTAGCTTATCGCACGGATTATACGCTATCTCATCACTCATTAAGGCTAGCGAAAAGTGACTGATTAAAGCATTTGTTCGTACAGCTCTCAAACCTCATGCCCTTTCTTTCAAAAATCAAAAAACAAACACTAACGAGCAAGAAAACGGAAGCCCTATGGCGCGACTGCTTCTCCTTTTCCTAGCGTTATTTACAGGAATAGAATATTTCCTTTATTGTGATTTATTGTCTTTCCTTGATACATTAGGATTCACTTGTATAAATACCCCTTCCTTGGATGTAGACATACAAAGAAGCATTTTCTTCTTTCTCAAATTCATCATGGTATCGGCCTCATTGCTGCCTTTTGAGGTGTTTTTCTCACTTGCAGCATTAGGGTTCATTTTTTCCAAAAAAGAGGTCAAGTTTTCACCCTCCTTGAAGCTGTCCGCAAAGACTACTTCTCATGGAATATTTTAGAGATTCTTTCTTGCTTCGGCTCGTCTGACAATTCCCAGCCTACACACCAAGTTTAAGATTTTACGATTACCGAACCTAGGGTTCCGGCGAGACAAGATCTGTCTGACGATCTTTTCCCCTTTTTTCTTCTCTGAGGGACTAGAAGAAAAAAAAAAAAAAGCGCATCCCGCTTTAGCAGGTCCGGGAAGGGCCACACCCCAAGGGGTATGATATAGACAGCCTACCTAATGCAAGCATAAGTGGCTACTTCCACGGTCAACCATGTGACCTATAAGTCACATGAGGGACTCATTTGAAATAATCCTCTTTTAATGTTTTGAGAAATTATATTTTCTGATTTGGAGTCTTATTAAACTACGTAAAAGACGGCTTCGGGAGAAACATTGTCTTCGGACAAAATTCAACATCTTCACGGACTCCTAACCGAACTTGACTCACCTTCTGTTACCACATCTAATTACATGTAACCAGGTACTGCCTTTACTGCTCACCTTAATTCTTGAATTGTTAATTCTGGTGCGAGTTTCAGCTGAGGACATGACCGTAGATAGGAGGTTTTGGAGGACACAAATCAGGGTAGTAGGTGATTGAGCATTGTCACGCTTCACATTACTCTTGTAGTTTCTCATCCTTTGATTTTTGTTATTATCTGTTGTCCTGTACTTAGATTTTCGTATGATTTTTTGGTAGTTAGGTTATTGTCCCTTTTTTCAGACTGCTTTATCATGCTTTATTTAGTATTTTGCCATGGCTTCTTTATTTCTGTTATTTCCTTTCCGAAACTGATTTAGCTTGCTATTCTTTCCGCTGAGGGACTATCGGAAACAACTTTTCCTACCTCCCATGGTAATGGTAAGTTCTGCGTACACTTTACCCTCCCTAGACCCCATTTTGTGGCAAAGCATGCTAGAAACTCTTACCTTTTGAGTGATAATAAATGTACTACTCCTTTTACGATTATTCATTTTGATGTATAAAGGTGTCCCACTCAATGGAATGGGGGAAGGGATCAGGGGCAGGAGAAGTAAAATGAGGCCTTGGGTGGGGGCAGCGTCTAAAAGTTTTATTTTTCTAAACTTAAAATTTATTTTTTTATTTTATACAAAAATTCCACATGTTTTCATTTAATTCGTCTTTTTGCCATGTCATCGGTGAGTGCATTGCACTCTTTAAATGTTTGTTGATTGTGAAAAAAGTGTCTAATTGGTATAAAATTCGGATAGTGTAAGTGGTCAATAGGAACACCCCTAAGTTGAGATGTCTAAGTGAAAGATATTGCCAACTTTAGGTATATGTTGATGGATTCAGCCTTGTCCACAATTCGATGTTTGTTACCTTTATTGATTGTTGCACTAGGATGACTTGGGTGAATCTGTTAAAGACCAAAAATGGGGTTTTCACTTGCTTTCAATCATTTCATAAGATGATTTGTACTCAATCTGACACTAAGATTAAAAAAAAAAAAAAATGTAAACTGACAAAGATACAAAATACATGAAAAAAAACATGGTGCTTATCTGAAGTTCAATGGGATAATCCATCAAACAAGTTCTCTATACACTAGTGCACACAATGGGATTGTTGAAAGGAAAAATAGGCATTTGTTAGAAGTGGCAAGATCTTTTGTGTTTACCATGACCAATAACCCACTAAAGGATGTCATTCTAGTTGTTGTCTATCTTATCAATAGAGCACCACTTAAAACCTCAATTTTCCCAATCCCCTTGGTTTTAAGGGTGAGAATAAATATACTTTTCCTCCTAAGGTGTTTGGATGTGTCTGTATTGTTCACACTAGGAATTTTGGGAAACTTGAACCTAAAGCCCTTAAGTGTGTCTTTATTGGGTATTCGCCTACACAAAAAGGGTACAAATTTTATCATCCTCCCTCCCGGAGATCCTTGTCAGTATGGATTTTACCTTTTGAGAGTCTGAACCCCATTTAAATATTACACCATCACCTCTTCAGGGGGAGGGCAATAAGGAAAAAGAAGTGTCTCCCTAGTTCCACGGTTGAAACCACTACCACAGAGGAAAGTGAAGTTAGAGAAAGAATTCATGGAGAGACCGTTGAGCATTTGGATAGACCTGATTTGATAACCTACTCAGGAGAAATAAAGCATAAGAAGTCATTATGCAATCTGTCGAAGTTGAACCCCTTTCTACTGGTGAGTTATCTACATTTCCTAATAAGTTAGATTTGCCTATTTCTCATAGAAAAGGAGTCGGATCTTGTATAAAACATTCGTTATCTAATTTTGTCTCCTAATTCCTTATCTCCCTCTCATGGAACCTTTGCCTTGTCTATTTTTTTTGTATCTATTCTCAAAATTGGAGGCGACTTTTGTAACAGAAACATAGTAACAATGACATCTCTAATCTTTGAGAATATCGAGGTCTTCTCCACATAATAGTGTCAATCAAAGACCGGAGCCTCTTAGCGACACCGGAGAGAAATTCCTAGTAACTTCGTCATTCCAAAATTATTTGGCATGAAGTCTCGCATGCTCTTTTTTATCACGAGTGGGGTGGGTAATTTATCTCGGTGTTGGCGCCTGCAGCAACACCTTTGGAACCCAAACACCCCACCCCACCCCACCCCCGGCATTCTGGAGTCACTGGGTTCTGTATGACCTCCCTCTCACTCCAAATCCTAAATAAAAGAAAGTTATGATTGAAGAAATGAAGGCCCTGTCAACAAATAAGACCTTGAGAACTTATCACTTCACCACCCGACAAAAAGTTGGTTAGCTCCAAATGGGTCTTCACGGTGAAACATAAAGTCGATGGCTCGACCGAAATTCAAACAAAGATTGGTGGCTAAGAGATTCACTAAAACTTATGGAGTTGATTATCAAAAGACGTGTTCCCCAATTAAGAAGATGAACCCTATCAAAATTCTTTTATCCTATGCAACTAATCTTGATTGAGAATTAAAATAATTGGATGTGAAAACGTATTCTTTATGGAGACTTAGAAGAAGAGGTGTATATGAGATCCCTTGTGGATTTGATCCTGAACAAAGTTAGGGAAAGGTGTGCAGACTAAAGAAGCCTCGTACAGACTGAAGTAGTCCCATCGAGCTTGGTTTGGCAAACTCTCCAAAACGATGATATATATCGGTTACCAACAAAGCAATGTTGATCACACTTCATAAGATATGAACAGGTAAACTCACTGGTTATCGTTTATGTTGATGACATAGTAGTGACAAGAGATGACAAAGAGGAGATGATCCGATCAAAGAAGTTGTTAGCACAAGAATTTGAGATCAAGTTAGCTTGACCCCCTCGTGCTCTCAAGTGTGTCTTTCTTGGTTATACTTGGGTTCAAAAGGGGTATTGTTGCTACTCACCTGACCTTTCGTCCATACCTTATATCAGCCGATGTCACATGCTTTAAGTCCCCATCTTACTTTACAACTTCTTCTGATCTTCTGATCTTCCTGATATCTTTGAGGTCTTACCAACATCAATTTTTGAGGAATCTATGGTTATTTCTACATCTCCAGCAATGGTACCATCACTCCTGACTTATGATCGCCGTCCGCGTCCAGCATCATGCAAATGATTCACGTCCTACACCAGACCCTCTATTACAGACTTGTCTCATCCTACTCAACCGATTGCACTTCACAAATTTATATGATCCGCTCGTAATACTAACCTCCAATATACCTTTTTAAGTTATCATTGTCTGTCATCACTCCATTATGCTTATGTATCATCTTTGTCCTCTGTTTCCATCCCAAAGTCTACAAGTGAGGCACTTTCTAATCCAGGATGGCGACAGGCTATGATTGAAGAGATGTCAGCTCTACATGTGAGTGGTATATGGGAGCTTGTATCCTTCAGATAAATCTATTACTGGTTGTCATTAGGTTTATGCAGTCAAAGTTGGTCCGGACGGCCAAGTTGATCAGCTTAAGGCCTGTTTTGTTTCCAAGGGGTATACTCAGATATTTAGGCTTGATTATATTGATGCTTTCTCTCCCATGGCTAAAATAGCATGTGTCCTCCTGTTTTTTATCCATGGTTGTTCTAAGCTAAGTTACTCGGACTCTTTGAAAGTGTTGCCGCACCCGTGTCGGATCCTCCAAAAATACACTACTTTTGAAGGATCCGACACGCACCCGACGATATTTTAGGCGAGTCCGAGTAACTTAGGTTCTAAGCCATTTGCCTCATTATAGAGGGACATTAAAAATGCTTTTCTCCATGGTGACCTTGAAGAGGAAGTTTTTATGGAGCAACCACCTGGTTTTATTGCTGTGGTTTTATCACTACCACTTGTTATGCTTAGAATAAATTAGAAGCAGAAGTTTGAAACAGCTTTATATTCCAAACAATTATGCAGGTACTTTTGAATAATATTATCCTCACATTCAAGTGATCACTACAAAATTGAATGACCACGTTATCTAAAAGCTTAAACTATTAGAAATAATGCACTTTCGTTTACTTAATTATATATTCAACAACCAAGATAGTGATAGGGAAGTCAAAAACCTTTACAGCTTACCAGAGAGCAAAAACATCTGATCTTATAGAATTTCAGCTGCAACACCTCCTCTTAGTTTAGACAATTTCAGAAGAATAAATAGAGTAATAAATAAGTGAGATATTATACTTGATGGCACCTTCCAAAAAATTTAAACAGATAGCAGTAACTCAGACCATAAAGTGCATGTTTCATGGTTATTTGCACCTCAATGCGTAACAACAGAAGGGAAACAACAAACATGGGAAGAATAGCTGTCAGGACATACTGTGCACGTTATTGACTAGGATTGATAACATTCTTTCTACTGAGAAACTGATGCTTCCACTTTTTTGACTTGACGGTGGTCCAAAGCCACTCACAGCAGCAGACATACACTGATGTGACAACTGACGTAGAGCAGAAAGCAGTGACTTGACGGCAGATACATGCATCAGAGCTGAGCTCTCAAACAGCTTCATAAAGAAGTGAAATTTTATCTTTATATACAAATAAAAAATAAGTCAAACGGTTAAAATGAGAAGAAAAAGGGGAAATCAAGCACCTGAGAATTTAGGGAAGAAAGAATATGAAAATCACTATATTGACCAGAAGAATCTCTGGTGAGCTTTGGCACAGCTGTGGAGACCTCCTGTATCATGGTATTTAAGTGGATAAATCAGTATATTTTTCAGCCTTTGATGGTGACAAATACAGATTAAGCCATAATGACATGGACAACTATAAAAAATTTGACAGGCTCGAGTTGTAAATTAGCTCATACAATATACTTATTAGCTACTATGCCATTTCTAGAATTCATTCCCTTCTTACTCGGAATTGTTTGCTAGTAATAATAGAGAAACCTGACAGACAGAAATCTGCCGTTTTTTCCCTTCTTACTCGAAATTATAGCATTCTATTTATCTTTTCCATGTTTCACTCATAATTAGACTATTAGCCATGAAAAAACCAATGAATAGTAAAAGGGGAAAAAACCAAAAAGGAAATGAAGTAGACATCAGGAACTGCATTTTCCTACTAGATTTTCATTGATTAATCCAAAGCTTTTCTATACTACAGTGTTTAAGGCCACTGGCCTATCATTGTTGAAGTAGGTCAATTTAATTTTAGAGGTTGGTCCAAGCAATCTCCAAAAACTATAACTGAAGTACAACTAGCCCTCTCTTTTGATGACACCCAACGTTACCTGTGTAGTTGCATGTGGAGAATGAATAGCTCGGTCAAGAGAAGCCAGAGTCTCCAGTACCTGTACATGTTTAGCAAAAGCAAATATTAGGAGCATATAGTTCTAAACATTCGGTAGATGAAGATAGTTGACTAACTCACCAAGCTCCATGAAGGACCTAAAACATTATGCAGCCGATGAGATATGTTGAATAGTGTTCTTAGTGCCTGAGATACAGAAGCATTAATAATAACATCATAAGTTGCTCAAAAACCATATATCGTGAAATAATATTGGCTCTCCAAAAGTAAAATGTGAAAGAAATTTTGCAATAGACTACAAACACGACAAACAAGAAAAACCTGCACATTCTTAGGAGTAAGAACAACAGTTTCCCTTGGCTCAAGCAATGCTTCTGACCGCTTAGACCCAGGAGATTGTACCACACTGTAGATTGTTGATAAGCATGTTAATCCAAAAATTGCACAGAACGTTTTCAAAGAAAAACTAAGACATGTGACCGAACATCATCCTAATAACACCCAGCTTAATGTGTAGATTTAGCCAACCAAAAACATAAAATCAATAACCACTTCTGCACGAACTTGTACACTTAGTTGAGCAGCTGAAGTCATTGGACTACAGAGTGCAACTCCTAAGTGTAGGTTCCGAGAAAGCACTACATCAACTGTTTCTCTGAAAACATAAGGACGTGAAGTCTTTTAGTACCTTGGCTACCTACACAATCCACTGAGGGGGTCAATGGAGGGCATATGATAAATGCTTTAAGCTTCGAACATCCAGCAGTGTTCCAGCCTTTCAATAGCTTCTGGATTTCTGTTTTATGAACCAGCAGTCCTTTTTGAGGCAGAAGCTGTGGTGTTTTCTTTTCAGTCAGATTCTCTTCTTTTTTTAAAAAAAAAATTTAACTGGTAAAGTTGTATTCGTCGGCATTAACGGTATGCTGGCCACCTCCAAAAAGTGAGCAACCAAAAGAAAGGAAAAAGACTTACAGAAACCTAGTAAATCTACAATCTGATCTGTTTCCTCTATACAAAGTTGTTTAAACCAGAAAAGTAAAGATACAATACAATTCCATTTAACTTTCTGAATAGAATTGGATCTATCTTCAAAACATCTCCTATTTCTCTCTCCACACAGTCCACCATATGCAGGCTGGTATTATCCCATTTCTTTTCAGTCAGATTCTCTTGAAGTTGTTCGCTTAGAACTCTCTTCAATCCAACCATGTCTCTCACATTTGATGGCTTTAATTTCAGAAATATAAGAGTTGGAAATTCAAGTTTATAATTACTTCAGAACCTTTAATGGGAGGTTTAAATTATTATCTTGGGCTTCCTTGATTGAGTTGTGGTGCAAGGGTCAAGGTGTTCAAGATCACTTAATCAGAAAGCCTAGTAAGGGATATGAAAGGCCTGAGCACAATGGGAGAAGGTTGACGCTCAATTAAGTAGTCTCCTCTGGCGATCTATTGATTCCAAGTTGCCCTTGTTTCATCCATTCCAAACATGTTATTCACTTTTGGAAAAGGCTCCCCCTTTATACACTAATGACATATCTCGTTTTTATGATATGAATCTTGGATGTCTACTTACTTAGACACGTATAGGCAGTCATGGAAGAACTTGAGAGGTCGATGCCAAATACTGCTAGTGTTGAAAAGCAACAGGAGTAACGACAGATGATGTATCTAGTTCTTACACTTGCTGGACTTCCTAATGATCCTAATTCGGTGCGTGACCAGATTTTGGCTAGTCCTAGTGTTCCTACATTTGAAAATCTATTCTCTCAATTACTTCACCTTGTTGTGCCACCCAGTCACACAATGGTCTCATCACCAACTGTTGACTCCTTCGTTCTCGCATCTTAGACAATAGAAAATCGGACATCCCAATCTAGGGAAAATCGTCGAGGAGGAAGTCATTTTGGAAGACCTCGACCTAAGTGTAGCTATTGTAATAGACTTGGACATACTCGTGAAGTATCTTATTCTCTACATGTTCGACCACCCAAGAATACTCATGCCGCTCAGACTAAAAATGCAGGTAATGAGGGTTTTTCTTTATCTGGAGGGAACTATAATGACTTTCTTTAGTATCGAGCAAGTGAGCAGACATCTTTACAAGTAGCCTCAGTTGCTCAGCCTGATGCTTCTGTTGCGAGTAATTCTTTTGCTTGTTGTTTTACAAGTTAATACCCTTGGACCGTTGGTCGTGGACTCAGACGCTTCTAATTATATTTCTAATAATAAATCCCTTTTTTCAAGTTTTATGTATTCACAGTCTCTTCATGTTGTCACTTTAGCCAATGGATTCCAAACAAAAGCAAAAGCAGTTGGAAAAGCTAATCCTCTCTCCTCAGTCACTCTGAACTTAGTTCTTTCTCCCTGATTGTACTTTTAATCATGCATGTGTCATCGTTTGACTCGTATCCTAAATTGTACCATAATATTTCTTGATGATTCTTTTGTTATGCAGGATCGCAATACAGGACAAACGATTGGCAAAGAACATGAATCACACGGCCTTTATTACCTTACCCCTACTAATTTCACCACAGCATGTCCAGTTACAGATCCTCCAAACTTTTCTCACAGAAGTTTGGGACATTCAAGTTTATCCAAGCTACAAAAGATGGTGCCTAGTTTATCTAGTCTATCCACAATTCCACATTAAATTGTGAGTCATATGTACTTGGGAAACATACCCGCACTACCTTCCCACATAGTGCTGAGAGTCGTAGAGTCTGTTTTTTTCTTTAGTTCATCTTATATTTCGGGTCCTAGTAGAGTTAGTTCCACCATAGGATTTAGATGAACTAGCACTACCTTCCCGCGTAGTGCTGAGAGTCGTAGAGTCCGCTTTTTCTTTAGTTCATCTTATATTTCGGGTCCTAGTAGAGTTAGTTCAACCTTAGGATTTAGATGAACTAGCACTACAAGGCTATCCCTCCATTAGCGATAACCAAGTTGTACATTCATCCCCAAATCTATTCTTCCTATCACCCATTCTACAATGGAAATTAATCTTTTAGGGATATCGTGCAAGACATTTTGAAGTTAAAGATAACCAATTTCCAAGTGAAGTCACGTTTGAGACCCTTGGGCTTGGGCATAACAATTACAGTAGTAAGCAAGCTATTAACTATGATGCACATTGAGTGTTCAAAGAACTAAGCTTATAGCAAGTGCAAGTGTCGGCAGGCACCTTAACAACTTACAGAAGATTAAAAAGCATGAGTGATGTATGAGAATATAATTTCTACAAGATTGAGGACCTGTCAATCATGATGATGGAAGAGAAGGTTCAGTAAAATTCATGTTGTAACAAGTAATTAAAGTTGTCGCCAAAACAGGAAAGGTTTGCATTGGAATTTACCTCCTCTTCTCTACTACTTCAACAGGTACTCCAATTGTGAATTTGCAAAGGGATGCAAGGAAAGAATTCAAAGGCTCTACAGCATGAAGTATTCCACAGGCCTGAGAAACGAGAAGTTCTGGTCATCATCACAAATCGTAGCAAACTAAGAAGTTTGGCAAGAACATAACACCAAACTCTCTTGATCTCAAAAGTTGCACAAAAGTCTAACTAAACTTAAATTTGTCCAAATATTACCTGAGTAAATGCTTGATAGCCTTTTAGTATTTCCAAAATAATAGCCTCCCCCTGAGACCTTCAATGTACATCACGTATGAAAGTAAGTACATATAGCATTGTTTAAAGGTTCATTCATAGATATTAAAATTTTACGTACTTTGCTAAGATGAACGACAAAGCATCAAGAATGGTCAACCACACTGAATCAACCATCGATACACAAAGAAGTGCAGTTCTCCCAGTCAATTTCGCTGGAGGATCAGACTCCCATCTTGGAGAGTCAAGCTGGTCACTCCAAGACAAATATGAAATAGCAAGTATGTCATGTTACTAATTGCCTTTCAGATATATAAAAAACACCAAAGAGAGAGACCAGCAACTCGACTAATTACCTCACCCATGTCAACTGCCTCATCTGTTAAAGTAGCCACAGTGAAAACGACTCCTAGTAGGCCCTCAATTGCTAAAGTTATTGCATGTGCTTCACTTGCAACTAAAACAGCAGCATTCGATGCATCGCTATCTAAGCTCCATTCAATCCCTATAAGCCATATTGCTCAGATGTTAGTATCCTAGTGATGAAGGTTTTGCAAGGTATGACTCCAAGACAGTGATAAAGGTGAGCAAAGTACAAGAGAGGTAATTGACCCCCTGCCACACCTTCAAAATGGAGCTCCTAAGTCTACCCACCTATCAAAAGAAGGAAGAAAACACACAAGTAAAACCTAATACATCAATTTATTGCTTCTATAGAGGATCCAAAATAATATTTAATTAAGTAGAATTTTTGCATCACTAAGTACAGGAATTCTCAACCAAATCCACATTCATTCCCTTTTACCAACCAAGAACAGAATTAGGTATATATCTGAATTCCCTAGAGCTTGCAACCACAAAGTCCGAGTGGTATCGGCTTTTAAACAAAGCTTTAGCATTTCTACTTTGAGAGCATCAGTACATAACATCAGTTGAAAATTCAGTCATTTACAGTTCTTAATCCAATGGAAACAATAATCAGTGGCTATATCCTCATTGATGTCACTGCATTTCAATGAGTTCCACCTTGCACACCAGGGAGGGAATAGCGATAAGTCATGGAAAGGAATAAAATCATGCAACTCATTTGAAAACAAATACATTTTTTTAACCCACTGTAGGAGCTCCCACCTTTTTGCTCCCTTGGTGACTCGAACCCATCACCTTAGGGTTGGAGAGAGAGGGGGGATGCTTACCACCTGAGCAACCCCCTCTTGTCGGGAAAAAAATCCTACAATGGTTTCTCGGCTAAGGAGGTTTGACAGTGTGCCTGTTGAACACATATTTTACAATTCGAGATTCTCTACTTTTTGTCTACGGCTAGTCTCCCGGGTACTCTCATTATTTTATCAATAAAATTGGTTATCAAAAACTGAATTGGGCCTGAACTTTCTATAAAGAGAAGAACCTAGTTAGTAAAGTGAAAAGGTAAAGATGTACCTAAACATTCTATCAAGTTAGTGAAGTGGGGCGTCATCATAGAGCCTATCATATTGGAAAACCTGATAATTGCCTGAAGTACAGACTACAGAGTGCATGCTAGTTTAACTGTGCACCAGCTGATAAGAAGATAATATAGGTAGGAGTCATGCAGCCAGGGTTATCTTAAAATATCTAATACCTTCTAACCAAATAGGGAACAAATGAACCCGCAAGGGTGGCTCAGTTGGTTGAGCATGGGGCTTCCATAATGGAGGTCTCAGGTTCGAAACCCCCTGCCTACAAAAAGCAGGGGATTTGCCTTCTGGGTCGAGCTCGTCGCACGGGACTTGCCTAGTGTGGGTTATCTCTTCTGTGTGGTTTCCGAGCTATTGCACAAAAGCGTGGTTTACCCTATGCGCACCTGAAGGGTAGCAGCTGCGGGTTCCCTTGTCATCAAAAAAAAAATAATAGGGAACAAATGGATTATCATGGTATAACAATTTGACAAGTCAACAACTGAAGGGGTAGACTTCAGATAAAAATCAATTATCATTGAGTTCCTATAATGTGTCAAAAATGCTAAAATATATGTTGTTACTGGTCAAAATATGAACAATTTGGTTCATATTTTCCGTCTCGGTCTGCCAAAAATCACTTATCCAATAAATAGGGTGTTGGACATGTTATTGGCAATTGATGTATCATTAAAAATAAGAAGACTTAATATAGCATATGAAATGATAATAAGAGTGAATATACAGTTGTAAGTAAAGATGTACCTGTGGCGTACATTAGAGCGATTAAGGACATTTATGAGGAAGCCAAGACCAGGATAAGGATAAGGGCAGTGGGAGGAGACTCGGAGCACTTCCCAGTGGAGATGGGGTTGCACCAGGGATCAGCTCTTAGCCCATTTTTATTTGCCTTGGTGATGGATGGTTTGACGCGGCAAATTCAAGATGAGATGTCATGGTGTATGTTATTCGCAGATGATATAGTCTTGAATGACGAGACTCGCAGCGGAGTAGTGAACGCTAAGCTAGAAGTTTGGAGACAAACTCTGGAGTCTAAAGGGTTCAAGTTGAGTAGGACCAAGACAGAGTACTTGGAGTGCAAGTTCAGTGACGTGACACATGAGGCTGGCGTGGAAGTGAGGCTTGGTATCCGAGCCATCCAAAAGAAAGGAAGTTTCAAGTATCTTGGGTCTATTATACAAGAAAATGGGGATATTGACGATGATGTCACACATCGTATTGGTGCAAGGTGGATGAAATGGAAGCTCGCTTCAGGAGTGCTGTGTGATAAGAAGGTTCCACCAAAACTTAAAGGCAAGTTCTACAAAGTGGTAGTGAGACCGACTTTGTTGTATGGGGCGGAGTGTTAGGCAGTCAAGAACTCTCACATCCAAAAGATGAATGTTGCGGAAATGAGAATGCTGAGATGGATGTGTCGGCACACCAGGCAAGATAGAATTAGGAATGAAGATATCCGGGATAAGGTGGGAGTGGCATCGGTGGAGGACAAGATGCGGGATGTGAGGCTGAGATGGTTTGAGCATGTGAAGAGGAGAGACGCAGATGCCCCAGTGTGGAGGTGTGAGAGGTTGGCTATGGACGGTTTCAGAGAAGAAGTATTGGGGAGAGGTGCTTAGACAGGACATGGCGTAGTTCTAACTTACCGAGGATATGACCTTAGATAGGAGGTTATGGAGGACTCAGATTAGGGTAGAAGGCTAGTAGGTAGTCTGCGTATCCCTTCGTACTAACAGTCGCAGTTTTGATCTATAGTTTATTGTCCTTTGATTCTTGCTAATGTATGTTGTTTCTTGTGTTGTTTCTTGTACTTCGATTATCTTATTTATCTGTGGAAGCTACTGCTGCTTCTTTTTTCAGACTGCTTTATCAGGGCCTTTTCGCTTTCGTTAGTTTCATTTTCATATTGCTTTGAACTGCTTGTGCTTATCTGACCTTTTCTCGTCATGTTTTCTCTTCATCCGAGGGTCTTTTGGAAACAGCCTCCCTATCTTCAGAGGTAGGGGTAAGGTCTGCGTACACTTTACCCTCCCCAGACCCCACATTTGTGGGATTTCACTAGGTATGTTGTTGTTGTTGTATACAGTTAAAAGTAAAAGGCATCATGTAGCATATAGGATACTGTGTCGAAGTGAAAATAATAGAATTAGTTGTTCAATTTTAAGATGTAATTATTCTTTTAATGCATCTAAATACCAGATGCTGAGTTCCAAACCACTCGAGCTTTTCAAAAATCACTTTCTCAGTCTAATTCTTCTCACGTCTTTCTTACTGTATTCTCAGGTATGTCTTGTTTAGTCATTCCCTACCATCAGCTGACCATGCTGTCTCTTTTCTGTATGCTCTCGTGGTTCAGGTTTTACATGGAAAAGCTTTTCTATTTTGTCCCTACCATCAACTGACCACGTTATTCTTTTGTCCTGTTCATACTATACATCCTTATCCTTATAGGAAGATTAATATATTTTCATGCCTAATCCAGGTGTTTTATTTTCAATATATTGGTAACCATGCATGACGTTTTGGAACAAAAGCTAATACATTCTCGGGAATAGAATCAATACTCACCACAAAATCTTCCTTTTTTTTCTATGAACCAAATCCAGCACAAAAAATGCCTGCATCATTCAAGCTTTTTAAAAAAAGTTACTAAAATTTTACAATCTTTTCTACCATTTTAGTTCAAAATCCACTGATACAGATCACTCTTCAGGGTTATCATTCATAGAGAATCCTAGTATGTTGTAGACTCTCTGCTTTTTATCTATTTCTTACTGCTTGTATATGGGAGATATTCCCATTATTAATAAGATTATTTACCATGTCAAAATAAAGGTCACTCGTCAGGGCACTCCAGCAATTTACTTCACCATATCTAAGTAATCATTTACAACAATCATTAAATCGTTGAATCAACTGAACGCTGCTAAAGTTAATTGACGTAATCGGGAATCCTGTATGACTCATTTAAACTAATCAACAAGCCAAAATGAGTCAAATTTGTTACTGTCCCAAAGATTTTATGTTCCATTCACCACCAACAATTCAATCAGAGAGCAGATGATGCAATTACCTTTAGCTTTACTGCTAAACATTCCAGCTACAGCGGCAAGACTCTCCTCGCATGTGTCTTGAAACTGGATATAGAAGAGAAAAAAATAATTTAAGTTTGTTAGAAACCATAATGATATAAGATGAGATCAGAGATAAACAGAGCAAGGAGAATGAAGCCAAAATCAAAAAATGTGACTGTGTATCTTAGTCTTTAATAAAGAAGACCTGAAGACAACCTTCATCTTTACATCGAAAAGGAAGTCACATACACATTGATGTTGACAAGGGCCAACAGTTTCTTTTTTCCCTATGACTAAAAGAAATTAAGTGAAAGGCACCAAACTGAGGTGCAGCCTTATACAACAATTGTAATAAGAAACCCAATGTATGTATGCCCAAAATAGCAAGCACTATTAACCAGCAGGTATTAGAGAAAACTTTGAATTTAAGAATTCCTAGATTTAACCAAATTTCCATGTGCTATCATATACATGAAAAACTCATACTTCCATTTTAGTTTCAAAAACCCGAAAAGGGTGGAACTAAATCTCCTACATACGTGGGAAGATGCAAGTTTCCTCAAATATACTGGATAACCACAATGAAAATCTCCAGAACGCAACAGCGATTAAGAGTATACTTTTTGCAGTTGCAGACACAGCACATCAATTAGGATAAAAGCCTTTTTCACCTCCTTATGGATTTCTTAAGTGTAGGAGGTCATCATGGTTTAGCCATCTGCATAATGCAGTTCAATAACAGTAATTTTTTTTTTTAAAATTATAAGCTATCAAATGAAATTACTTTGTGCCACAGCACTAAATGGTGTGATATAGTGGCCAATAAAGGGAGAAACTCCAAAGGAGACTAGGGTTCAAATTCCAACAGAGACAAAGTGAACGGAGATTCAATCCACAAGGGTATGGCCCTAGATTTTCAGTTGATTTCCATCTCAACAAAACTAGGAAGCTTATGGGGGAGGCTTGACTTGTATACAGGCCCATTCCACAAAGCTTCTATTATCTGTCTGTAGATCGATTGTTGTGAGTCCTCCTAGTGCTTTTCTGATCTGTTGAAAAGTCCCTGCAGACCAAACATGAAGTGGAATAGCATTTAATCTGACCCGAATATTGGTCTCTCCGCCTGTTTCCAATCGAATACCAAAGTGTGTTGTCCACCATTTCAACTGTATTATTCTCCTTTTCAATTCCAATCAACTTGCAAGATGGAGTTTGCCACTTCTCGAGAAGGAGAAGGGCATTCAAACAAGAAATAATCATCAAAAACCTCTTTGATTGGAAAAGGAACTTTCCACTAAGCTCAGTTCTGTACTTCATATAGAAGGGGTCTGCTGATGATGGGAATAAATCCACCAAACAACTTTGGATAAATAGTTTTTTGGATGGTGCGAAATTTTCCTTAATGGCAATTTTGTATCCACCTCGTGAGTGGGCAGATGCCAGAATAGGTTCAGTGGGCTATTTAGGGATTTTAGCAGCAATGTAATTTTGGGGAGATCAACAATGATGTCACACACAGTATTGGTGCGGGGTGGATGGAATGGAGGCTCGCCTCCGGAGTCCTGTGTGATAGAAAGGTACCACCAAACTTAAAGGTAAGTTCTACGAAGTGGTGATTAGACCGGCTTTGTTGTAGGGAGCGCAGTGCTGGCCCGTCAAGAACTCTCATGTTCAGAAGATGCAAGTTGCGGAAATGAGGATGCTGAGATGGATGTGTGAGCAGACTAAGAGAGATAAGATTAGGAATGAGGATATCAGGGACAAGGTGGGAGTGGCCTCGGTGGTGGACAAGATGAGGGAAGCAAGGCTGAGATGGTTTGAGCATGTGAAGAGGAAATGCATAGATGTCCCAGTGAGGAGGTCTGAAGGGTTGGATATGGGGTATGAGGAGAGGCAAAGGCAGGCCAAAGAAGTATTGGGGAGAGGTGGTTAGACAGGACATGGCGCAGCTTCAGCTAACCAGGGACATGACCTTAGATAGAGGGTTTGGAGTTCGCGAATTAGGGTATAAGGTTATAGGTAGTTGGGTGTTGTCTCGCTTTTCGACAGGATTAGGTTTGGTGGTAGTTTGAAGCACCGTGACCTTAGATTCTTGCTTTCTGTTAACATCTGTTGTTTATTGTGTTTTGGTTATCGCACTATTTCGCCATAGTTACTCCAGTTACCCATGGACCATCAAACATACCCCTAACAGCTCCTACTTCCTCCCACACATGCTCCCTCTCAAATCTGCAATTTGGAGCATATACTCCAGTTATGTGGCACTCAAAATCTTGAAGAAGTGCCACAAACTTGCAGGTTAGAGTATACGATCCAGTTTCCAGAATATCCCCTCTCCACGCTCTACTATCCCACGACATCAGAATTCCCCCTCTAGTGCCACTGGCTTGTAGGTTACTTGAAAACATGTCTTTTTTAATAATCTTATATGGTTATTAATTTTAAATTTTGTACTAAATCATGAATCGATCAGGATACACGTGCAACGCACATGTCGAGAAACTAGTAAAGTAAATAAGTGTGGAGCCCATATTGTGTACCTGGATAGTAGAAACGACGCGAGCAAGAGCTTTTACCAGACTCTCAACTACATTTGTGTTCTTCGGATGCCTGCATGCAATCAAATACACCCACATATATATATAAAAAGGAGAACTGGAGAATAGAGGAACAAGGTATCTTTTAGACAGGTAAAATCAATTATATTAATGATGGAAGCTAGCACCAATTAGATGCCTAGGATTACAGAACTTTTACACAATCTAAACTGGGCATGAAATGGTACAAGAATCCTAATAAATTGTTCACTTCAGATATAGCTTTCTGTTTACGCCATAGATATAGGCTATACATTTATATGTTAGACTATGTATAGCTTAAAACTTGCCCTCAGAACACATATTGTTGCTTTCTTTCCATAAATTTCACAGCACATAAAGTTAACCCCACACTTGCTAACTCAAAGGCACAAAATTCCTATAAACCAATTCAGAAACTTCAGGAGTGGGAGGAGCAGCTTCTTGGTATTGCATGTAGTGATCACCTCCATTGCCATGGTTGAAAACGAAAGCCTGATAACATGTTTAGCAGCGTCCTTGCAACTTTGATTTCCACGATCTCCACAAAAGAGATGCATGAAACAATCTAATTCTTCTTTTTCCCCACTGAGCAGCCTACTTTTTGAATTTACATCGGATCTTGAGATAGGAGAAGTTAGATTTTGCTTTCAATGGAAGATAGAAGAGAAGCAATCATTGTGAAGTGGATTTGAGGCGTTGGGCACATAACATTTGTTTCTGTGACACGGAAGAGAAAATAAAAGAGAACTTGGCTTCATTATTCCCTAAACCTATTGGGGTTTAAACATCTACGTTTACATGTTTTAAAAAGGAAAGGAAATCACTACCTAATTAGGATAGGAGTAAATTAAGCCACTTTTATATTTATATATACTAGAAAATTTACAAGGATTCTAACACTCTCCCTCAAGTTGGAGCATACAATTTTATGTACCAAGCTTGCTGCATATATAACCTATTCTAGACCGGGCAGTCAACAGGTGTTATCTATGTATGGAGAATGTGGAAACTGTCAACCACCTGTTTTTACACTGCCCAGTTGCCACTGACCTTCGGTGCTCGTTCTACTGTATTTTTGGCTTGAATTGGATCATGCCACCGAATATGAGAAGGGCTCATATGAACTGGAGCTTATAGAGAGTTGATAAGACCATCAAAAATACCTGGCAATGATCCCTACAAGTATTTTTTGGTGTTTATATAATGAGAGGATAGTAGATGTTTTGATGGAACCTCAACTCTAAATCACTCCCTGGAAGCTAAATGCTTACTCAATCTTTTTTGCTGGATTAAGTTAAAATACTGTAATTATAAGTACCGACCATTTTTTGGATATTGTTAGCCCCCTTGTCTTAGATTAACACACTGAAAAGGGACCAACAATTCTTTTTGTTTCTGTATTTCAAACTCTAACTATGCATCTACCTGATGCTTTCTTGTTAATGAAATACCTTACTTCATCGGAAAGAGAATGTGACTATGACTACAGATACAAAACCTGAATACTTTGCGGTGGGGAAAAAACACAAGTAAATCACATAATTTCACAATCTAGGGGGTGACGTAAGAAAAGCACATGATCACATTTATCTGCAAAAGGTAAGTTTCATCCAAAAATTATCCGCAAAGTTTCATCCAAAAAATTATCCGCAAAAAGTTATCTGCAAAGAAAAATCCAAGCATCAAAAGGTGAGAAACCCTACATGTCAAAATTAAGGAAAAGAATCCGCATAGTGCGTGCTTCCACACAAAAGCCCTGCCAAATAAGAAAAGTTACTATGAATTATATTAGATAGAAGTTAGTATTCATTTGAGTACTTACAGATTCAGTCTAAAGGTTGGAAGCAATAACTACAGGAATTTTTATTTTTATTTTTTAAAAAAAAAGAAGATTTTGGAAATACCCTCAAGATTTCAAGAACAAGAATGCGATGCCACAAAGGTAAGTCTAGAGATATAACCCTCACCAACATGCTGAGAAATACCTGTACAGAAAAGGATTGACCAGTTTAGCAGTGTAAGATACTCGTAGACAGGAAATAAAGTTGCCAATCAAAAAATAACAAATAAATAGGAATATAGCTTAAATTCAGCAAGACTAATAGATCAGCAGATTTGTTAATGAATCTGACACCAGACAAAGTAAGCATGCTCTGCTAAACTAGAGAAGGAGGAGCAAAAAGTGTATAGTAAAGTGGAGTAGAGAAGTGAAGAAAGAAATACAAGTAGTGGTAATTTGTGTACTGACACGCCACAAATCTTTTAACGAATACAGTTCATCAAAAAAGATTTACCGAGATTTAGGTTAGGGTTTTTTCTTTTTTGTTTCCGATAAGGGATCTACGGTTAATTATGATTTATTTTCATCTATCCCCTCCTATCTAACATTATGCATCACAACTATAAGTGTTGTTGAAGTGTGTGACCATCCCATCTAAAAGCTTGAGCTATTAGAGAGGGCACACTTTTATTCACTTAATTATATTCTCAACACGCCCCTTCACGTGCGGGCCTGATTCTTTGGCCAAGTACGTGGAAATGCTTTTTGACTATGGGTGGCGGTGAGATTCTATCTCAGGACCTCTGCCTGCTTAGTGAGCACCTCTGCCTGCTCCGATACCATGTTGTTAGAAGTGTGTGATCATATCAATTAAAAAAAGCTTAAGCTGCTAGAGAGAGAATATTTTTATTTACTTAATTACATAGTAGGACATTCTATACAATTATAGAAGATATTGCAAGTTGGTGAAAAATCAAAATCCTAGCACTCATTTTCTTCATTAGTTCTCCATTCTTTCCTACTATCCACTTTCTAGCTCTTTTCTTAATCCTAAGTCCTAACCTCCTACTTTCTTCCACTTTGTATACTCTCTATTTCTTTATCAATATTCTCTGTTAGGTTCTCTTGAATATCCCTATATCAGCATTATCTTTTTCTCTTTCTTTTAAGGTGTGAGAAATAAAGAACATGGGAAAGAATATTGAGAGAAAACCTAAATGATGATTCCATCAAGCTATCGTGTTTAAATAGTAAATGTACAAGTCCTACAACAGGAAAGAAACTATTCTGACTGACTAATTGTAAGAAAGAATCAAATCTAATTAGTTCTCACTTGCAAAAGAATTCAAGCATTCAACAACCTTAAAGAAATAGGTGGAGCAGATTAGAACAATATAACTCCTTTGAAAACACGCACACAACCGATGAGGGAGGAGTGTAGCATACTCTTAACACCCTCCCACACGTGTAACCAGATTTTAGAGTTTACACGTGGATTTGGTCTATTTTTAAGGAGAGAGAGAGGAGGCTTAACGGGCCGAAGTGGGCTAAGGTAGAGGGAGACAAGTTAGGCTCAACAAGCTTAAGTGAGTGGGCTTGGAGCAATGTCAGTGACTCGCTGGGCTAATTTGAGAGAGAACAAGATGTGGATTTTCAAACACCTGCATCAGTGGTAAATTCATATGATACATCTATAATGGTAGTATTTTGCAAGTTTTATCTTGATCCCCAAAAAAAAAATGGTAGTACAGACAATTCTCAGAGTAGACCAAGAAGTCTTCTATCTTTTGCAACGAGGTTATCTCATGGGCCGGCGTGTGCGAGCCCTTCTGACCACTTCCTTGCGAGAACCCCTCTACTGTGGGTGTCGCCTCTTTGATCTACTTCGACCCATCCACCTTCTGCAACATTCCGACCACCAGAGTTCTATTTCGAGAAGGTCAATCCACTTTCCAGCGAGGTACTCTTTTCCGGCAAAGATTTCTCTTGTTGCTGGTTACTTTTAACACTATCCCGTACTTGAGATCATATAGTACTTGAGAGTTTTCTATTTTTTTTAGTTTCTAGTTGCTCAATACTTCTCCATCTGCTTCATTCTTATTGCTCTCTCTATTTTATAAAGAACCAGTATTTCTCTTCTTCTATCATGGGTGATACTATGGGGAATGAAAATCAGATTGATAAATAGATGCACAACAGTGAGCCCTTTTCATCTCCGTCAAATATTTAACAAACTCTGGTTGTTAGATTTTATGGGAAAAGTCAAAAAAAAAAAAAAAAACTCCAAAAAAATCTCGTCAAATATCATAGACCGCAACACCAAAAAGTGCACCAGACACCAAAAAAAGATAAAAAGTAGCAGAACCTGCACCTCAAAAAATTGCATGCACCACACTCCACAGATAGACCAAAAAGGCGAACTTAAAGAACCAAAACTGCTTAGGAATATATCTAAGGGACCATGTTAAACCTAACCCAAACATAAAGGACCATTTTTGTCATTTTCTCAAATAGTTGAATGAACAAAACCTACAATAAGAAAGAAAATATTCTGACTACCTCTTTACAGGAAAGCATCAATCTGATTAATTTTGACTAGTCCTAATTGATATAAATTATCATTTACAATATTCCTTTTTTGAGAAGAAAAATGATAAATAATATATCATTACAATATTCTTAACATAAGGCAATTAGTCTGTCAGCATACATTGAATTTCTTCTCAGAAAGAATCCATAATGACCACTACAAGGGACAGCAAATGTCATAAAATGGTTTAAATTCTACCTCGGATTCAGTGATAAGTGAAGAACTGTAAAGCCTGATTATGTTGGCTACTGAACGCAACACCAGACGCCGGAAATAAGGTTCTCCAGATTCTCCTTCAAGCTGCTCACAGGATAATGTATAAGATACAAAGTAAATAAAGAGAGCCAGATTCTTGAGAAGAAAAGCAGTTTAAAGTTTATGCTTATATCTGCTTTGCTGAGACTAAATTATAGATGGAAGAACTATCACCTCAGTATCAGTACGAAGTGATGTCATTAGAAGTGAACATATCTTGCGACGGAGAACCTGCTATTTAGAAGCTACCAATTAGAGAATGGATATAATCAATATAACTAGAAAGAAAGACGATATCCCTATACCTCTTCAAAAGGAACCAATGCTCTGAACAACACCACATAATTAGATAAAATAAACCTGAAAAGCAATGAAGCAACATAAGTAAAATCAAAATCATAGAAACCTATTATATAAGTTAGTCAACAGCTACAACAAACTCTTTCACTCATTTAGACCATCTATATAAACATGTTTCCTTAGTTGCCTTCTCTATCTTTTTTCTTCTTCTTATTTTATTTTTTATATTTTTAGAACAAGTCAATTAACTCAAATTTTTTTAAAAGATTGCACAAGATATTGCCAAAAACTACCCAAAAACTCCATCTACAAACGCTGGATAAAATACTACAGCTGCTTCTTTAGCTCATGCTCTGAAGCATGGCCTACTCTTATTGCATCAAGGTTCTCAAGTCATGGACAATCAAATGAATCAACTAAGTGCAGACGGGTGAGGGACAGGACCATTATCCACCGAGTTACGAAACATGCGTCAGCTGGCCCACAGAAATTTCTCGTTTATTTATATATGCATATAACGTACAAAGAACAACTTATGTCAATAACTTAATCCTAATATACACTTTGGAAAAGAATGGCAGGCTTTCAAAACTCTACTAGTTAGGGGATCTAGGAAACTAATGTATTTCTCAAAAGTTGAAAAGTAACATTTTTACAAGCTCAATGTCCCAAGCACAACATTATTTTTGAAGAGGTAAGTATTACAATGCTCCACATTCATGTGATACACTTCACAAGCATCCAGCCGAATCCATGTTTAAGGGGTAAGAAGTATTAATTTAAAGGTTAGATCATTACTCAAGTATATCAAGTGCAAATGTCCGTTGAATAGAACTGACACGTAGCCAGACAGCCTGAAGTATAAAACAGACATAATATCAGCGAGGAATCTAAAACTTCTATTTGTAACAGAAACCACAATTACAATGGATCACTTTCAGAAAGCAGACAGTCAAAAGAATTTGAACATCTTTCAAACCGGAAGAAGAACTCATATCGGCACATACAGATCCACCTGCAGCAAGAGCTGTCAGGTCCTCAAGTAACCGAAGTGCAAATTTTCCAGATTTAGTTAAGGTATCCCTCATCAGCGATGGACCTCCAGAAGAAAACTCTTGCTCCAATGACCTGTTCAAGTACGTCGCAGAAATTGAAATTCATAAATCATAACATCATACTTCATAAGACAAGTAAGCAATTTCTTTAAACTACCAATTAGATCAACGACTAACATAGACTTCTTAAATGCCAGCAAAACATTCTTTCATTAAGAAAGGAAGACTCAGTCAATGAGAAGGAGAGTACAACAAAAGGACAAGATGTCCTCGAGGAAAAATACTTGAAATATAAGGATTAAACGACTAAAGTTCATCATGATCACCCATGGATTGGTGTAGTTGCAATACTAAAAATGACTTAATATGCCGGCATAGCCAGAGGAAACACAAGGCATAGACAGAGGAAACATAACACACAGTTAACACAGTAGGTATGTTCAGAAAGCAAAGACAGGCTAGACCACCCAATAGTCATCTTTGAGCTCTTTTTATTAGTTTGGCCAGGGAAAGTTGGACCATGACAGTACACACAGCAGATCTCTTAAGTTGCTGGATCAGAAGGGGGGTAGTAAAAGCCAGAAGATATGGTGGAGAACAGTCCTGGAACATATGGAAGGAGAGAAATGGTAGAATTTTTTAAGTCAGATCCAATTCCATTCAAAAGATCAAATGGAATTGTATTAGTTCCTTATGTTTTTGGTGTAAAGAGCATAGTATGGATGATGAAATACAGATATTGGATCTCATAGAACTTTTGTAATCAATACCACTCTATACAACACTTTTTGGAGGTTGCCATCCTTAATGCTAAGGAATACAAAGTTACCAGTTTCAAAAAAAAAAAAAAAAAAGAGTTACTAGACATGCAGAGAAGAGGACCGAAAAATCTAAATCCATTATAATATCAAGATGTGTACTTATCATTTAAATAAAAAGTTATCAGGATGTGTACATACTCTAGATGATTTATATTGCGGTTAACATCACTAGTAACCGAACTGCTACGAGAAATGTACACGCCAGAGCAAAATTTCCCGGCTGGAAGTGACTCAGTAGAAATCACACGATCAAATATCAATGCTACAGCTTGCCTAAAAGTTGCAGCAGCAGTACTGAAACAATTTGCCAAGTATGAGCACCCAAATGAAACAAGACATAGAAACTGAATACATTGAACTTTCACCCTTTAAACTCACTTTCTCACACTATCAGAGGATCTATTGTTTTCAAGAAGGTGAAGAATGATAGCAAGAGCTTGAGCGGTGTAATCCTGAAAGTTAAAGAAAAGTTAATGCATATCCATTTTGTAAAGGAACACCAACCAGAACTCTCCCAAAATACAACATATCCCACGTTAAGAAGGAAACTGGGAACTGTTGAAGGAATTAAAAGAAGGATTTTTCTTAAGCTCCAGTGCTTCCTTCCTTATATTACATGTTATCACATACTCATTAGCTACAACCTAGGCTTTTATCATTCTCTAATACACAGCGGTATGTTTTTTCTGTTTTATACATATCATGTTTCACAATGAAGTTTTGAGCAACATTGAATACTCACATAAAAGGTGTTAGAACAAAGTTATGGGCTGTCAATCACATTAGACAGAAAACTAAAGATATTACACATGGAGTCAACAGGTAAAGGATATTGTTTCCCATCACATGCCCTCACAAATTCCGGTCTTTTTTTTTTTTCAAAAGAAGAGACAAAACTAGATTAAGCATAAATGGATAAGAAGAGGCAAGCAGGTAGTAAATAAATAAAGAATTACCTCATTATCAGGTTGCAAACGAGATTGAAAAATAATGAGGATAGTCTGCAAGGTCTTAAGTTGAAGACTCTCATCAGGCATTTCCCCGTGCTGTGAAAAGATTAAGAGGAAGCAGCAGCAGCTTTATATGTATGATGATGCAAATATAGAGAAGCAGTAGTTTGAACAGTGAGAATGGCAGGGTCTTACATGTTTGAGAGTGTCGAGAATCTCCTTCAAAGCAGAAGGAGCAACTACATCGTGAGAAATGAGTTTCTGGAGGGAAGAAAGGCCAATAACACTCATTTTAACACTCCTAACTTGACAGGCCATCAAAAATATCTTTAATATATCCTCGTTATCTGCTATCTCACTCGGGCTCGACATACATCTTAACTGCATATACAACACCAAAGCCATTCAAGTTCAAAATGTTGAAAAATATATGAATTAAATATATTTGAAGAAGGAAGAAAGGTTACCTTCAAAATAGCGTGCTCGGCAGCATCTTTGACAGCAGGGTATCGGCGTCGAGCTTCTGCAGATAAAGCTCGAAGATCTGACTCCAACACTCCCATCAAAGCCATCTCTAAGATCTCTCCTAAATGAATCAAACAAACAAACACTTGGAATAAAAATTATGCATTGTTCAGATCTCCTTACTGTGTGCTTTCATCTTGACACGGTAGAATACAAGCAAATCCACTGTCGTTTGGGATATCACCAGATTGATCAATTTTCTCAAGTAATTTCACCCCTAGCCTATTTAAAGTGCAGCCACCTTTTTAAAGAAATTGTATTTGTAGCCACTTACGGATTTCAACATCAAAATCACCATTGTTGTAAGGGGATCCTGAATTTCAAGGATAAAAATTGTTTTAAGAGCCTGGTTGGCTAGCGGCTAAAAACGGCCTCTTTTGAGAACTGCTATTTAAAAAAAAATGGGTGATGTAATTTGTATTTGGCTCGGAAACAGCCATCCTACTAAGGTCTGCGTACACTCTACCCTCTCCAGACCCCACGTTGTGGGATTTCACTGGATTGTTGTTGTTGTAATTTGTATTTGGCTAATTTATTTAAAAAATATTATTGACTGCTTTTAATCAATGGATTGTGTTTGACTAAACATCTTATAAAAAAAAAAATTGAGTGTCAAATTATGAAAAAGGATAAGTATTAATGAACGTTTATTGTCAAGATTATTTTATTTTTATTTAACTAAAATTTAAAAATACATATTAAAATTTTCAATTAATATAATACATAGACATATAAAAAATATATTAAATATTGATATAATATAAACACGATGATTTAAATATACTAAAAAGCTACAACTAAAATAAAATTCAAAATCATTCCACAAATTGAAATTCAACACAAAGAATTGTTCATTGAAAATTAATGGATTAATGACAGATATACTTGGTAAATATGTATTCATGGTGGGGAAATTTTTGTCGGGAAAGAAATAATTTTCTGCTTCTGCTTCTGCTTTTTGCAAGAACTTCTCCAACAGCAGAAAAACTGCTTCTGCTTCTACTAAAAAGCATTTTTACTAATTGGTCAAACACCTCAAATATTCAAAAAAGTGTTTTTTCTAAAAAACATTTAAAAAAAAAAAGTGTTTTTGGCCTCAAAACGGCTAGGCCAAACAGGCTACAGGCTATAAAACAATTTGTATTGAAAAAGCTTGAAAACATTATCAAGGATGATGATTAGCAGCCTGTTTGGATGGGTTTATTTTAAGCAGCTTATAAGCTAAAAAAAAAATTGAGGTAGCCTAATTTTTTTTTTTTTTGTTGCTTATAAGCTGTTTTCAGCTTATAAGCTGCTTGGATAAGTTAAGTCAAACGGGCCCAATTATTTTTATGAGCTTATTTTAAGCGCAAAATGACTTTAAGCTGGCCAGCCAAACACTCAAAAAAACTGAAAACAGCTTATAAGCAACTTATAAGCCAATCCAAACGGGCTCCAGGTCATTTGCACTTTCGTCTCTATTTTGTGCTGGTCTTTAATTTTTGTCCCTCAAGGCAAATAATTTTTTTAGCAGGGCATAAATTAATATCCCATAAATTAGGCCCCGCACTTAAAGAAGTTATGCCCCGCTAGGCATAAGTTCGATTGCTAAGGAAAACAATTAAGGATCAATCCATTTGAAGGGCAAACCGTGCAATTAAATGTGAAGATTGGTAGTTCTAAATTCCAAAAAACTATTTTCAGTTCCAAATATATGTGTCTGAAACTTCAGGCACCATTATTAGAAGTTTGGCCTTGGCATATGCAAGCCAAACTTTAGTAAAAAATATCAAAAATCCAAACTTATGCGAAAGTTTGCTACCAAGCTTCAGATGCAATTTTTAGCAATTTTGGTTCTCATATGCATGAAGTTGCTTCTGAAGTGGCTAAACTTGCAAATTGTATACAAATACAATATGACTTAAATGATGGTCCAAATCGGCTATCTATGCACTTGCCATCAATTTTATGTTGATTGGGTCGTATAGACTAGGTTTTTCTCAACTTTATATGTGTTAATTTCACTAGATAGTCAGTTTCACCCTACAATTTAAGTTATATCCAATTTTTTCAAAATTATTAGTAGGCAATCAATCTTGGCAAACCTCAAATAATAGGTTATTGTTCCTCCTCTTCCACTTCCTCTGGTGTATGGATATTTAGATTGTATGTTTCAGTAATTTCTTTCCACCCATATATGGATTCTGAATCCTGGTAATGCCAATTTCATTTCTAAAAATTTTGTAATATTGGGTCTATGTTGACTGCTAGGCCTAACCAGTTTTAAACAAACTGTTCTTCCTACTTCAGATGCCTTGGCTTACTACTTGTGTAAAGTTTAAACAATTGGTCTTAGATATGAACAATGGGAACAAAACGCACTATTCACAAACTTTCTTCATGGCTTCATCACAAACTTTTGTCAGACGTGTCTAAAGTTTTGCTTGACATGTTTAACCTCAGACATTAACATATGAAGTCCTGACACTACTTCTGATGTGTATGTTGTCCAGATTTCGTCATGAAAGAAAATCATTACTCCAAATTATACAACTCAAGTGTACCAGTCAAATTATATTTTTTTATGCATTAATGAAAGGCTGAGTTTGCATTCAGTTGAGAAATTTGAGCATGTGGTATTGGTTTTGTCTGATTACAATGGAAATAATAATACTGTGTGTTGATTTATTTCCGTCTCGAAAAAACTTATTGCAAGCGGATAAGGTTATCTGCTTTATTTTTTATTATTTGGTAAAATAAAATATAAGCGCAATGTTATACCTCGTAGTTTTATACGTTGAGATTCGTCGTATGTTAGTTGCCCTAGTCTAGGACACCGGGGTTGTTTCCGAGGTTATACGAGGTTGGAAATGCCTGTCTTATGTTTATAAGGGTTTAAGTTCATGTTTGGTAAGTTATGGAAGGATTAAAGAATAAGTGAATCGAAGAGAATACGTTTCGACAAGTTTCGTTCTAAAAATTATTTTATACGGACCGTATTGTTGGGATACGGACCGTATCTTGAGATACTGACCGTTTTTAAGGATTTAAAATTTAACAGAGAAGGCAAATTTTAAGCTTGGGAAATACGGACCACTATACGGTCCGTATAAAATTATACGGCCAGTATATACAGACCGTATTTCCATGTCGGTGGATTTTTGCTGATTGTTTATATTACGACCCCTCCTCATTTTTAAGTCATTTTAACTCAACCCCATGTTCATATAAGTTCTAGAAACCCTTTCCTATCATATTCAATCACTCCCTAAGTAAAGATCAAAGAGCCAAGTGAGAATCAAATGCCTAGGGTTTTCAAAGTATTGTTGAAGTTTGTTTCATCTCCTTGTAGAAGCTTTGGAGGATACTTCAAGGTGAAGTAATCTTGGAATTGAAGTGTTCTTGAGTTTTTGAGGTAAGATTTCATCTTATTTCCATGTTTATGAGTTTATGTGATATTTATGCTAGAGTTTGAGAGAAAGAAATTGGAGGAAAGGTTCAAACATGAACTTGATGTTATTTTTAGTTGTAATCTAACTTGAGCCATGATTGTTAGTGTGTTTTGAGCAAAAATCTTGTTATGGGGATAATGGCTAGTGTTGAGGATGTGTTGAGGTTGTTATACTTGGTGTATTTGGAAGAAGAAAGTGTATAGGTGTTGTATACAAGCGTATAACGGGTTGCTCAATTGTATATCTTTAAATGTTGTGGATATGAGTTTAAAGAAAATCATATGAGGTTGTTTTGTTGATTGTTAGTTGTGGGCTTTGTGGTGATGATTAAGAAATAGGGGAATGCTTCCCATCTCACTTTAGAATCCAGTTATCATTGATATACGTGATATACTAGCGCCATCTAAGTTGTATATGTATTCCTTTGTTATAGGATTGGTGCTCTAGTTGTGATAAGCTCGTTGTTGGATTGCTTGGATGACTTAAGGTATGTTAAGGCTAACTTTCTGTAACACTCTGTAAATTCGGGTTGAGTGTGAAAACGTCTTGGAGAATCAGGACTCTATTGTTTTTGTTAATGTAAAATACGACCCAAGAATACGACCCGTATTTTGAAATACGGCCCGTATTTCTTAGGCGTATTTCACCCGCCTCCCTATGTGGTCCACTATTTTTGTTAACATAAAATACGGCCAAATAATACGGCCCGTATTTTGAAATACAGTCCGTATTTCTGGGCGTATTTCACCCGTCTCCAGCAGTGTGTATATAAAGCGGGGTTCAGTTAATTTCATCACTTATTCACATTCTCCTAAACCCTAAGGGCGAATATCTTTCCTCCAAGTCTTCAAACATTAAGGTGAGAACATCTTTAACATTATTAATCAATCCTAGCATTAAACCCATGATTCATAACATGATTCTAGAATGAAAAACCTAGGGTTGCAAGGTAATCTTTCTCAAAGTGACTCAAGCTAGGGTTTTGGGTGTTCTTCGTTGTAAAATTGAATTGTTGAATTACGTAAGGCTTAATTAAGGTATGTCTCTTTTGAAAACCTTATTTTGGATGTGTGTCTCCTTTTCAAAATTTCTTTATTGTATAAAAAGGTGAACTTTTCATACTTTAAAACCCTATTTCATGCTTAGATTGTGGTTGGCGTGCATGAGAGGACAAGCCCACATTAAACCTTGATGTATTATACTCTATACATGTATATGTAATTCTAATCGTTTTGCTCTATAAGAGATGATCATCAATAATGGCTAAGGGATTGGTAATGGTGTTTTATGATGAACTTAAATGCTAATTGATGATGTGACTATCTTGAGATGAATTGTGATTCGGCTTCTATGCTATGAACTTTATTGTTGTGTTTGGCCTAGCTATTCGGGAGGAAGGGTAGTCCCTATGGATCCTAGTGTGATAATGCCTAACCATTCGGGAGGAAGAGTGGCCACAGTGGGTTCGCTACCCGGGTGCGGTTTATGCCTAGCTATTCGGGAGGAAGGATAGCCACCGAGAGTCTACTATTCCGGTGTGGTGCGCAATTATGTTTAGGGAACCTCAAAGGTCATCCCCTCGATGTGATTCAATCTCAGTCCTGTATTGGAATGTGTGATATCTTTATCTCTTTATGAAAATATTACTGATGATAATCTGGCAAATTGAAAGGACATAAACTAAAGTTGTAGACTTGATAAAAGGGGTTCTCATTCGTTTTGACAAGCATATTGAACCAAGTTAAGTAACTTTTTAACAATGATTTCACATGGTTTCCAGAACTGATTTCTTTACTTATTATTGTATTTGATTTTTATATGTCATAGTGTCCTTGAGGCACTCACTGAGTACAAAGTACTCAGGCATACCATTGTTGTTTTTGATGGTATGTTAGGTAACGAAGAAGAGCAGGTTCGTGGAGACTAAAGCGCTAGGAGAACTTGTTGTTGCTGTTGATTTAGTGAGCCCACATGCTCATTCGTGGGTCATTCTCTATTTATTCGTTTCATTTATTTATGTTAATTTTCCGGGCTGCGTCCCGATGATTAGACGATAATTCTTTATTCTTAGAAGCTCCATCATTTACATTCATTCTGTGGGTAGTTGAAGAGTTATTACGTAACTCTTTGGGCACTTGTTATGTTTTGATTAAGTTATATAGCATTAAAGACATCTGCTGATTTAAATTTTGATATCTTGATTAGAATGCATTTATCTATAAACTGCTGGTAATTGAGTAATGAACCTTGTGGGTTCTAGTGTCGGATATTGAATGTTTAGGTTCTTTCAATGTTGTTCATAACGTCGGATGCCGGTCACGTCTAGGGTGGGTTTTGTGGCGTGACAAACTTGGTATCAGAGCCTAAGTTTAGATACGTCCTAGGATTGCTGTCGGTGTCTGTGGACCTATGTTTAGTGGAGTTTTCCTTGTGCAGCCTGATCACCTGCATGACCGAGAAACTCCCAGGACATTTACAGGTGTTTCCTATTCTTCTTGATTCTAGATTGTGTTGTAGAGCTTGAAGTCCTTTTAGGATCATTCTAATTCGCTCGTTAATTCATGCCTTGCAGAAATGGCCCAAACTCAATCTGGAACTGGTAACCCAGGACGCGCCACAGGAACTCGAAATCTAGTAGAAGCAAACGATGGTAATGGGAATAACACTGGGAAACAGGCGCCACTTCGAGCACCGCCTGCTCCTACTGTTCCTGCCGCAGGTGTGCCTGAGATTGGGTCAATGCAGACGACGATCCAAATGCTAACTGCATTAGTTGCAGCTCAGCATCAGCGTGGAGGTATGGAATCTCATTTTGGAGGTAGGCTTAAGCAATTTCTAGATTTAAAGTCACCAGAGTTCTTTGGGTCACGAGAGGCAGATGACCCCCAACACTTTATGGATGAGAATTTCAAGGCACTGAGGGCAATGAATGCCCAGGGTTCTGAAGCTATAAGGTTTGCGTCATATCAGTTGAAAGATGTTGCTCACGCTTGGTTTGAGGTGTGGGAGTCTGAAAGAGGTAATGATGATGTACCTCCTACTTGGGCTGAATTTGAGGAGGCGTTCATGGAGAGGTTTCTGTCTGATGAAGAGAGGTTTTCTAAGGCTACCAAGTTCGAAAAACTTGAGCAAGCTACAAAATCTGTTCGTGAATACAGCTTGGAGTTCCCCCATCTGTCAAAATATGCATTGTACATGATTCCGACTGAGAAGCATAAGTTGAATCGTTTTGTACGTGGGCTGGTCGCACGAATTAAGTGTTACATCCTGTGTTTTCATGCGTTGGAAATCGTGCGAGTTAAATGACACTAGTAATGGAAAAGAGGTTATCCCCCAAGCTTATAGGCGGTTAGAGTGAGTACAAATGTATTCAAAGGATTAGAAGTCAAATGAATCGGATAAAATAAGTTTCGTCGAGGTTGAACATTTATATGAGTGAAATACGGTCCAAGCTATAATATTCTGTATTTTTGGAGTAGGAAAGTGAACCGTCCAGCATGAGAAAATTTACCCGAGCCCAAAGGATTTGGTCATATTCAAGCATGAAAATTAAGAGCTCGGTGTATAAAAGGAATGAAGTCCCGAAATGATTTAAGATGGAAAAACGTGACGACGATGATTGCAAATAATATTTTTATGTGTGGCAAATGAGGTAATGGACTAGTGCTATGTCACATGATCATGACAATGAGTATATGAAGTGTATTAAAAATGATTGCTATTTAAATAAATTGACATCAAGAAATTAATTATGCCAGTAATTAGTTAAATTCAAGGGTTTAATTAATGGATCAGTGGAAGATAAGTGATATAATAGTGGACATTTATGAAGTCCACGTGGGACTACCAAAATCAGCCCTTTATGACTCATGTTTTATTGTATAAGTATGTATTTGTTACACTTCAGAAATTTCTCCGTGAACGTACAATGAATAGACTAACGAAGATTACGGGTATATGATGTTTGAACAAGAAGGGAATGATGTTTGACGACCCTAAGTAAGATCTCAAAGGCAATTGTAATAAAAGATAGGTTATGCTCCACAATGACTAATCATAGGTTTTGAAAATGTGAAAAAAAAAGTTGCAGATTTGCATTTTGGCCATTCGGTCATAAAATGAAATACGGACCGTAAAGTGATATACGGCCCGTAAACTGTCAGGTCGTATTCCAACTTACAAAACTTCAACTTTCTGCTAAATGTTCAAATGGTTAAATACGACTTGGAATACGGACCGTAAATTGAAATACGGCCCGTAAACTGCGATCGTAAATCACCATGATCCTCAGCATACCTTTCTGGTTTTGATATGCTTAAATACGACCACGATATACGGCCCGTAAACTGGAATACGGACCGTAAACTAGGTTTACGACCACTGTGCACTTCGACTACTGTTCATTCCGGATCAGATTTTAAGTCATTAAAAGGAAACCCAAGCTCATTAAATTCATTTCATTCCACGATATTTCTCTCTAGAAACCTCTAGAATATTCCCCACTCTTCATCTACAAGAAAATAAAGGAAATCCAAGTTCAATATCAAAAATCTAAGTGAATCAAGTGTATGAAACCCATCAAGGTTCATCCAAGTTAAGAGATAGAGAAGCAAACTAGGGTTTTGGTGCAAGAAGAGTAATACCACTCAAGGCTTGTTCCTACAACTTCTAAGGTAAGTTTTATGGACTTTAAATGTTATTTAGGGTATGGAAGAGTTGAAACACTTAGATTATAGGAGGATGTAAGAAATGGGTCATGAAAGTGTGAAGAGTAGCAATGTTGAGTAAAGGTTTGAATTGAGCCATGATCATTAATAATTTGTGATTATGAAAATGTTATGAATGGCATTTAGAACATGGAATAAGTATCCTATGTGGGAAAATGCAACAATGAACCATGGCCATGATTATGGAGGAATTAAAGACAAATTATGAAATACGGATATTGTAAACGAATGATGAGGGTTGTCTATCATACTGAGAGTGTTGTTATGAATATTTGAGAGCTGATATAGAATATGGGAAGCGTTGTATAAACGAAGGAAATGCTGCCCAATTTTCCCTAGAAATAGTCACGCGTTCTTATAGTCGATTAACTGACGTTGATGCGAATTCTCTTGAAGGTAAAGACGCGAATATTGAAGAGGAACGATCAAGCAGTAGAATAGCTAAAGAAAAGGTTTGTAAGGCTAGTCCTTTCTTTCCAAGGCATGAATCCTATGATATGATATTATTTCCCTACATTTCCATGGCTTCCTTGTATTCCGGAACCAAGAGTCTATGTTCATGGATAGCCACGTGAGATAAGGATAAGAGACATGTTACGAGCACGATAACGGAGATGATAAGCTTAAGACTAAAGATTCTAGAGTTCATGGTATAATGTTTAAACAAAGCTAAAGACAATAACTACGACCTATTGGTAATGCTTGATGTATGCACTCACCTTATATACTAATTCCTTCAAGGTGAGGCGGAATACCTATGAATGCTCCATAATGTAAGCGGGGGCTCTCGACCTTACGTCACCCCGACATTGTTATAGATTGTTCATAAGCCTCAATGCATGTCCTATGATCAATGTTTCGAGAAACTACGAGTCTATGTTCATAAAGGATTTCATGTGAGAGAAAGGTAAGAGATACGCTATAGAAATGATAATGGAAATGATGAGCTTAAGCCCAAAGATTATAAAGACTATCATACGATACTTATACGAAATTCGTGCTACGAATATGATGTGATTTTCATAGATTGTCTTTAAATTTAAATGTGTGCATTAATGAAAGGTTATGATAAGCTTATGAGATGTATGTGATGGCAATGATAATGATGAGATATATTAATCCTTGTATGATGCATGTGATATGGTCGAGCCACTACGTGGCCGAATACGGAAGATATGTATGTGATATTGTCGAGCCACTACGTTGTCGAATACGGATACTGTCGAGCCACCACGTGGCCGATACGGATATTGTCGAGCCCTACGTGGCCGAATACGGATAATGTTTTACATGTATGAGAAGTTATGGTACTACGATGATGAATTATATGACATGATGATGTATACGCTATGATGGTTCATGTACTACGATTATGTATATGTGATATATGTATGAAATGTATTCATGCCTTACATACTCAGTACAATATTCGTACTGACGTCCGTTTTCTTTGGACGCTGTGTTCATGCCCGCAGGTAGACAGGGAGACGGCGCAGACCTTTAGGAGCTATCAGCAGATTTGCAGAAGCACTCCATTATTCCGGAGGTGCTAATCGGGTTTATACTTTTGTGTGTATATATATGTATAAGTATTTTGGGCACGACGGGGTCTTGTCCCGTCCATATGTCTAGTACTCTAGTAGAGGCTCGTAGATACGTATGTGTGGGTTATATGGTCTCACAAGGTCACTACTGTATATATGTAGATATGTGTACATTATCTTTTGATAGCCAAAGGGCTTATGTATATAAAAGTATTTATGTTCCTTAATGAAAATTATTTTCTTATGATTATGAGTTTATGAACGAAAAAGGAGGCTTAATGAGTATGATGAGTAGTAGAACGAGCGGTACTCGGTGGTCAGCCCCGGGTACCCGTCACGGCCCCTAGCTGGGTCATGACAGTATTGGTGGCTGCTTAATAGCCAAGCCTTCTTGTCCTTATTAAATAAAGAGTATGTAGGCCCCATAATCGTCTGAGTATTAGGAAACTTCAGAATTCATTACATATTATTCATTTCAGAACATGTGCTAGCAAAGAATAGTCACCTAGACTAGAAGCACAAAAGCTTGAAAATTTAAGAAGCAATTTTGGGATTTCATTTTAGAAAATTTTCTATCATTGAAGGGGGAAGAACGTGGGCAGCAAGATCATTAGAGAATTGGTGTCCTAGTCTCTCATATATTAAGGTAAGTTGCAACACAACTTGTCGGATGTTGAATTTGTGGAAGAAGAATTCAAGTTGTGTTAAAACTTGTGTTGATCTTATGGGCTGTTTTAGAACTTTTTATTGTTGTGATATGAAGGTAGTTTTCTTGTATATGGATAGTAGATGATGTTGTTGTTGTGTTGTTATTGATATGCCTCTTGAAGTTGGAAGAGGGAAATGTATAAAGTAGCGTATAGGAAGCTTATATGGGGTTGTTTTGATGTATATCCTTGAATGTTGATAATTTGAGTTCAAGAGGACTTAAATGAGGTAGTTGTTGTTGTTGTGAGCTGTTGGTTAAGCGGTAGTGATTAAGAAATAGGGGAAATATTGTCCGTTCCCTTTTAGAATCAATTTATCGTTTGATATACGTGATATACTAGCATCGTCTAAGTTCATATGTGCATTCCTTGTTATAGGATTGGCGTACTAGTTGCGAAGAGTTTGTTGTTGGATCGTATTGGCGGCTCGAGGTATGTTAAGGCTATCCCTTTCTTTCTTTTTGGAATGAATTACATAAATTGAGCGAACGACAAACATACATGACTCCAATGAACTCTAATTCTGAGTGGTACTTGACATGATAGTTGTCTTTGATTCTCAAATGTTGTTTCATTCTAATTATTCTGTTGAGTCCCAGATGATGATTTAGTTTGTGTATGGTTGCTCCTGATATTCTAATCATACATAACGTCATTACATCATTTCACCGAGTCCCGAGCCGGGTACGTATTCGTGCACAATTTCATTGCATTGTTCACCGAGTCCCTCACTAGAGGGCCGGGTACGGTATATATATGATTGCTTCACTGAGTCCCTCACTAGAGGGCCGGGTACGGTATATATTTATATTTCACCGAGTCCCTTACTAAAGGGCCGGGTATGGTATATATTTACATTTTTAGTCATTGCCTTTGGGGATACTTACATTGTTATTCTCTGCCTTCGGGGCTATTCATATTACAGGTGGTTTCTTATACTTTCATTATGACTTATATCTCATTCTTTATGATTACTGCTGCCTTACATACTCGGTACATTATTCGTACTGACGTCTCTTTGCCTGGGGGCGCTGTGTTCATGCCACACAGTCCCAAATTGTTTTGCAGGTAAAAGTATTCGGCTAGGATGGTTAGCTATCAGCTGGGATTGGCAAACTCCATTTTCTTCCGGGAGCAGTGCCGAGTCATTATGGTTATCATATGTGTGTATGGGTATGTCGGGGCCCTGTCCCGACTCATATGATTCAGGTGTTTACTCTTAGAGACTTTGCAGACAGTGTCATGTGGTTAGTATGTTGAGATGTCATGTGTTGAGTAAAGCGACCATGTAGGCCGATATGTCAGTTTAACTTACTCAGTTTTTGATTAATTGAGTATCGTTTGCAAATTTCTATGGTTTGACGGAAAGTACTTTATTATATTTCCGAATTTGTTTTTATGTCCAGTTTCATTATGTGAATGCCAGAGGGTTCGCTCACCTCTAAGTAAGAGTTGGGTGTCCATCATGCCCTATCGGAATTGGGGTGTGACATTAAGTCTGCATGTGCTGCTGCTGCTATGTCTCCTACTTGCACTTTCTCATTATTAGTTGGGTTTGTTGAGCAACAAGAGAACTGGAAGAACAAGGAAAGGGTAGAGAGAGATCAAAACAAGAAGGCCCGATCTACGGGTGGCTTTAGTGGTAATGTTAATGGAGGACAAGGGAAAGGGTACTCAGCATCTACTCAGTCTGGCGCTTATTCTAACGCAGTGTGCCTTCTGGTAGACATGGGCAACGAACGAATAATAATCAAAGTAGATTTTCTCAGAGTAGTAATCGACCAGCTGTGTGGGAGGATCGTATTTGTCATCACTGTGGGATTAGAGGCCACAGTAGGTGTTATATCCCGCATTTTGTACCTTCGGATAATTCAAGACAATTGCAAGGAGTTAAGGACAAGGCTATATTTTGGTCTTGTTAAAGACACAAGTTATTTATGAAAATTTTGAAGTGGAAATATTAAGAAAGGTTAAGGGTAAAAAGGGAAATTCGCAATATGACTCATGGAAATATGGAGGAAGACAAAGGGCATATTTGGAATTTGGAAAAAATTAAATTTCCATGAAGTGCAAAACAAAACAAAACAAAAAAAATGGGCTTGGAATTAAAGGGGCCATTTGGGCCGTCCAATTGGAGTGGGCTTAGGCCTACCTAGAAGCTTAATGGACAAAATAAAAAGATGACTAAGTCATCTTATTCATCTTGATCCATAGAAATTTCAAGAACCTTAGAGAAACAAAAAGAGAAGGAGAAAAACCAAAGGCCATTCGGCCACTCCCAACCCAACAAGAACCTTGGAGAAAAATTTATCAAAAATTATTTTCTTCTAGCTAAACAATCCATTGAAGGGTCCTTAGCAAAGTGAAGTGGTTATTGGAGCAAGAAAAACACATATTCTTGCAAGTTACAAATTCTAGCGAAGTGAGAAGTTAAGGAAAAAGGTAAGGTTTAATCCTTTTCTTATATGTTATGGATGATTATGTATGTTGTAGTAGGTAAAAGTGGATGAAATTCATGAAAATATGGAAGCATGTTGTGGCCGTGCATATGTGTGTATGTGTAGGAATAATGATTTAATTATTTTATCTAGTGTTTGGTTGTTGTTGTTGTGGATGCTATGTTGATAATGAAAGCTTGATGATTCTAGTGAAGTTGTGATGGTTGGAAAGTTTGTTTTAGGAGTTAATGTGATTTAAATATAGTTTTCTTGTATTTATGGAAGATGATGTTGTTAGTGTGTGGATTGTTGGTGTAGTTATGAATTTGAAAGAAGGAAATATGTTGTTATTGTTCTTGTTGAATTTGGAAGGTTTTGGGTAGTATGTTGGTTTGGCCGTTTAGAATGTAGAGCGGATTGTTGAAGTGTTCTTGAATATTGTTTGAATGGTTTCGGATTAATACTTGAATATGTGAGCAGTTGTGAATTGAACATAAATGGAACGTCGTCGAAGTTTGTAGAAAGAAGTTGTTAATGTTGGAATGCGTTTTGAATTGATTGTTGACATGGTTAGAATGATTGTTGATAATTTGGCCGAGTTAAATTCTCGGATTGTTGTTGATAAAAACTAGCCGAGTTAGATTCTCGGGGATGGTGTAGTTACAGGGGAAATGCTGCCGAAATTTCGGTAGACAAAGTGTTAGTTAGGATGAGATTCTTGGATATCTATAGCTAATGGTTGCATTCATTAACATTGTTATAGATTTTGGGAAGGCCAAGAGTTAAGTTGGATTGACTAAGGAAGCGGACAAGGTATGTTAAGGCTCGTCCCTTTCTTTCAAGACATGAATCCGATGCTATGATTTCATAATTGTTTCCATATTTTCCTTGTTTTCAAAAGTTAGATGTTTATGATTCTAAGGAATGATTTCCTTCCCGATAACTAGTAAATGTTTTTCCAAAGTGTTCATATTTTTCCAAAATAAAGGTTGATGGTATTGTAAGCTTTTATGACAATAACGATGGATATGTTTTACAACGACATTGATGATGTCGAGGATGAGAATATTTCTGTGATAACTATGATAAGAATGATTTCATGTTCGAAAGGTACTTGTTATGATTATTGCTTTGATTTTCCAAAAAATAGCTTCCGAAACATTCATAGAAGGTCCTGTACTTCAAACGCTCATAACTTTCTCATACTAAGTCGGATTGACCCGAAACTTGTTTCTGAGCCTTCAGGTGTCGATCTATGTACGTACCCATCGAGTCTTGAGAATTTGTTCTATGTGCATATGTATATGATTTGGTGCCTTACGAGATTTGTGATCTTATTCTACGTTCTCTTAATGTTATCCTTCGTTGATAGTCTCCCCTTATAATTATCGTTCCTTCAAGGTGGGACAAAGCGACCATGGTTATTCCATAATGTAATCGGAGGTTTCCGACCTTACGTCACTCTAACGGATACAGAAATGTTACACCTCGGAAAATTTTTTCGTTGGTACGTAAGTGAACGAACTAGTGATAAGTATGAGTGCATGAGGCCCATGAGCAAGAAACGCCGTTTGATGACCTTAGGCGAGATTTCGAAGGTATCCGATGTGAGATGAGAAAGTTGGCTAAGTTAAGATGAGATATAAGGTGAGCAATGCATGTGCATAGACGTGGGTGATTAAAATGAGAAGTCTAAGAGATATGAAAAGTTGCAGGCTTGAAATCTGCCCAGTGGTCGTAAAGTGCAAAATACGGACCGTAAATTGGTATACGGTCCATAAACTGGCAGTCGTAAATTGCCATGCAAGGTTTCAACTTTCTGCCCAGTTGAGAAGTGGTAAAATACGACCAGGAGGACGGACCGTAAAGTGATTTACGGCCGGTAAACCATGGTCGTAAATCACCATGTTGGCAGCCTGAGTTTTCTGGTTCTGTTATGGTTAAAGACGACCACGAGGGACGGTCCGTAAAGTGGAATACGGACCGTAAACCTCCATGGACGACCATTGTTCACCCAGCTCAGATTTTTGCAAGTCATTAAATAAAGGGACCAACACTTGTTTTAATTCATTACAACATTACACCACTTCTCTCTAAAACCTCTCTCTACATTTATTATTCAAGTTTTCAAGGATATTTAAGGATCAACAACATAAAACAAGGTGAATCAAGAGTAATAACATCATCAAAGATCATCTAGGTCAAGAAATCCAAATGGAGAAAAACTAGGGTTTTGCTCAAAGTGGAGTATTATTAACCAAAGCTTGTTCCTACAACTTCTAAGGTAAGATTCATGATTTTTACATGATGTTTAAGGTATTGAAGAGTTGAAATACATGGATTGTAGAAAATATGGTCAAGTAGGTCATGAATGATGGATAGTGACATTTTGAGGAATAGTTTGAATTGAATCATGAATGTTGTTGTGTTGTGATCTGAAAGCATTATAAATGGTACTAAGATCATGAACTAGACACTTTAGACGAATGGACGAAGTTCGATGTTATGACCATGAATATGGGTGAATTAGAGGCAAATTAAGGAATCTAAATAATGTGGATAATGTGAATGACTAATGGCCATTGTTATGATATTAATGAAGGTATAGACGCTAGCATTGGAAGGAAGCGTGCAAGTGTAGAATAGTCCGACGAAAAGGTATGTAAGGCTAACCCTTCTTTCATAAGGCATGGTTCCTTGGCCAAACTCTTAAATCCTCTATATGAGTATGTTGTATTCAAACGATTGACACTACGAGCTCATAAGCTCACGATCCTCGATATGTGCTACGATTGTACTACGCACCCCATATGACGAGTAATCATAAGATATAGATGTAGCGAAAATGATGACGATGATAAAAATAATGATGCTAAAGGTGCCTACGGGCTATTATACTTACATGTGCCTATGAAGGGCTATAATGACACCCCGAGCTTATAACGCAGGGCAAGATATATGTATATGAATATGTATAAAGTATGTATACGATTACGAAACGCGCGCACACATCTGCAGATGGTACGGATAACCCTGAAGCCTTGGTAGGGCCAGGTATGAGTAACCTTAAGCCTTGGTTGGCCAAGTATGTATGAAACACCGATCCTAAGAGGTCGGGTATGCTATGTAAATGCTAGGTATATGAAATGACTATGTATATAATATGAATATGAATGTGATAAGACTATGTATAAGAATACGAATAAGGACATGTATACGAATATGAGCACAAGTATGGTACGAGTACTATTATGGAATACGGATGATGACGTAGGTGTAATACGTATGAAATATGAAAAGTCCTACGAAAGGCAGGTAAGTATTATGACGATGATATTATTGTCTCCCCTCCTATGCTATTTCATATGTTGTTCATTATGCTTATATATCGATGTTGATCATGCTTTACATACTCAGTACATTCTTGGTACTGACGTCCTTTTGTTGTGGACGCTGCGTCATGCCCGCAGGTGCACAGGGAGACAGACTTGATCCATAGCTGCTTATTCAGAGATTGCATAGCAGAGCTCCATTTCTTTCGGAGCCGTAGCTTTTGGGTACTTATTCTTTTGTGTATATAATTATGGGCATAGCGGGGTCCTGTCCCGCTCATGTGATATGTTATACTCTTCTTAGAGGCTCGTAGTCACGTGTATATGGTTAGATATGTCCGGCCTTGTCAGCCTATATTTTGTATGTCATTTTGTTGGCCTCGTCGGCCCATGTACATTGTTGTGGCATAGATGCCTATGATGATTAAAGATGTTGTCGTCTAATGGGACTAGTTAATGAATGGATGGAAATGTATGTCTAATTACGTGGCTCACCTAGATGTAAGCATAAGAGTAAGCTAAGAGGGTGCCCGAGTGGGCTAGCACCGGGTGCTCGTCGCGGCCCCCTAGTCGGGTCGTGACAAAAGTGGTATCAGAGCAGTTCAGTCCTAGGGTGTGTGTACGAGCCGTGTCTAGTAGAGTCTTGGTTATGGGTGTGTTGCGCGCCACACTTATAAACAAGAAGCTGCGGACATTTTAGGAATGATTGACCTTCTTTCTCCATAAGAATCGTGCGATAGAGATATGATGTAAGAAATTCTTGTTCCTAAATCGTGTGTTGTGTATTTCAGAGATGCCTAAAAAGAAAAAGGCTACAGCAGCCCAAAAGGGCAAGACGGTGGCAGAAAAGCGGGCTGAAAGAGCACCGCCACCGGTAGTAGAGGAAGATGAGTCCTAGAGTGAGGCTCAATCTCAGTCCTCCCAGACAGTGCCCGTCTCTGAGGAGCGTGAGGGAGTCTCAGCCCCAGCTCCAGCACCTCCAGCTCCTCCACCAAATGCTTCGGGCCAAGATGTAAAATAGGCCATTACTTTATTGACTCAATTGGTTGCGACCCAGGCTCAGAGGCAAAGTTTAGGGTATGGTGATAGGGCTGTTAGTGCAAGAGCCCGTGATTTCATTACTTTGAACCCTCCGGAATTCTTTGGGTCAAAACCGGAGGAGGATCCCCAGGACTTTATTGATGGTATGCTAAGGACGCTCCGGTTGATACACGCTTCGGACACTGAGTCAGTGGAGTTAGCGTCATATAGATTGAGAGATGTCTCGATTCAGTGGTATACGGTATGGATGGCTTCACGGGGAGCAAATGCACCTCCCCCGGTATGGCAAGAGTTGGTTGATGCTTTTCTCCGTCATTATATGCCCCCAGAAGTTTGGCGAGCTAGGGCCGATAAATTCTTAAATTTGAGGCAAGGCAGTATGAGTGCCCTAGAGTATAGCCTCCGTTTTAACTCCTTGGCCAGGTATGCTTCGACCATGGTAGTAGATATGGGCGACAGGGTACACCGATTTGTAAAGGGCCTAGGGCCCCATCTGATGGACAAATTCTTGACTGCGTCCCTTCAGGACGGTATGGATATTGCCCGCATTCAGGCACATGCTCAGAACTTAGAGGAAAGCCTACAGCAGTGGAGAAGTGAACGTGAACAGGACAGGGGACCTAGCAAGAGGGCCAGATCTTCGGACCCAATAAGTGAGTCCAGAGGCGGACACATGCAACAGTTCCCTAGACATTCGGGCTATTCTATGACCAGTGCACCTCCACGCTTTTCAGGCCAGAGCCTTGATAGATCTACTCATCCCGGGCCGAGTCAGAGTTATTCGGGGTCCCAGTTTAGAGGTGATTCAGGCCAGTCAAGGCCACCTATACCACGATGTTCCCAGTGTGGGAAGTCGCATTGGGGTCAATGCCGATTGGGTTCAGATGGTTGCTAGTCATGTGGTCGACCAGGCCATATTATGCGTGATTGCCCCTCAGTACATGGTAGAGGTAGGACCCAACCATCAGGGTCGGTAGCCGGATCTTCGGCATCTGTACGCCCTACGGGGCCAGGTTCACATGCGCCAGTCGGCCATGGTAGAGGCAGAGGGAGAGTCCCCAGTACTGGCGGTCCTCAGCACCGTATTTATGCCTTGGCTGGATGCCAAGATCTAGAGTCTTCTCCGGACGTGGTCACAGGTATATTATCTGTCACACCCCGACTTTACTAGGGTGTGATGGGCACCCGACCCCATATCTGGAGCCGAGCGAACTCGCTGACTCTTATTACATAGATAAACTCTTGTATCAATTAAGAAATAAATACATAGTAAGCTCTCCAATTTTTTTTTTATATGTAAAGTCTATCATCTGTGGGACCCGCGACATGAAACACAGTAATAGCATTTGACTGGTGAAGTCGTCTACCAAGCTGACACTCTATACTCATGACTCTGTCTGCAAAGTCTCTAACGTAGAACAAAACTTCATAGCATATACTTGGACTTGGCAATCCTCCGGGACAAGTGGAGTTCGCCATCTCCGCTGGAACGTCTTCAGTAAGGTCTTGTAATCATCTGGGAGTACCTGCGCGGCATGAACGCAGCCCCCGAAGAAGAGGGGTCAGTACGAGTAATGTACTGAGTATGTAGAGCATGAATAGTACCATAATAAAGGAATATACAGTATGAACAATAACAGAATAGACATAAGGAGCTTATACTGGGACAAATGTAACCTGTGCATATGAATGCCTTTCTGCAGATGTCATGCATGCTTAGTCTCTTTTTCAGGAAAACGGTGTCTCTTATTTACATATACAGAAAACAGAACATTTCAGAAAACGGTGTCATTCATTTACATTCACAGACGCCGAGTACATCGGCTCTCCCATCCCCCTCCCCAACAGTGTCCCAACATATTATATATAAATATCACAAATACAGACGCCGTATCCGGCTCTCCCATAATCCCGCGTCCGGGCATCCCGCGTCCGGGACGAAATCCAGCTGAATCAGGTGGTGATATAACAGTGGCCCTTCCCCTTTCCCCATATACATATACATATACATATACATATTCACTTTCATATACATGTGTCATATAATTGGCATGCATGAGAGCCCAAAGAAAGTCGTGTGTCCATCGGAGTGACGTAAGGTCGAAATCCTCCGATTACACTATGGAATAATCGGGTCACTTGTCTCACCTTGAAGGAACGATAATTATAAGGCGAGACTATCAACGGAAGACAACTTTAAGAGGAGACATAGAATACGATCATAGGCATTATAACCATTAATCCATATACTTTGAAGACTTTTAGAAACTAGTATAACACTTCCATATTCACATTGGATTCTTAGCTCAAGACTCTTAGTCGTGAGATCATTCTTGTCGTACTTATCTTAGGCATATTCTCTTTTCTGACATCATCGTTATCATTATCATCATGGCAGTATTCTCGTTGGGATAGGTACAGTACTTGTCGTTTGGTAATGGAATAAGGATCGAAGGTTTCTTTTGGATTCAGCATCAAAGTAAGTCAAGTGGAGTAATAAGGTAAATCCGGGAAACAGTGGGCCCACCTCGGATCAAATGAGGCGGCGTACCAAGTTTACCTATATTACATATCATGGTGTTACTTGTGAGGGTTTAGGGTCATCGGGTCCTATTTATGCGAGTTCTAGAGGTTTAGGACATTCTTCCAATATTTTGCACACTTTTTAATTCAATTCTACTGAAGAAAAAAAAAGGGAAAACTTTAGGCGCGGATTCCGGAGGGTAGAGTTATTCTCGAGGCTCATATCCAACATATTCTGTCTAAGACATGCCATAGAAAAAAGGGTAAAGCCTTACATACCTTTTCTGCTTCTTATGCGACTTCAAATTCACGTTGCAAATCCGCCAGAATCTACAAATTGGTCATGTTTACCAAAACTTGATTAGAGCCTTTTTGAAGTTGATTCTTGAAAGTAACGCCTTGTCTGCCGAAATTTCGGCAACATTTCCCCTGTAAATATGTCATCCCACCAAGTTCAACTTGGCCAATTCTAATCAACAACAATCCCGGGAATTCAACCCGGCCAAACTATCAACAATACCAACAATTCTTATCAACAACATTAACATTCCATTCAACATACATTCCAACATTCTATTCAATTCATTTCGCACAAGATTCCAACAACTTAATCAACATACTATTTCTTCCGAGACCTTCGACTTCAACCTCAACCATACATTTACTTTGACAACAATTTAAATCATCAAGTCCTCATTTCCGTCGTAGCATACATGTCAACAACAACCAAAATACTACATAGAAATTCATTCATTTTTCCTACACAACATTTATATCATAGGCCAAGCTCCAATATTTACAACTTCAACTAAAATCGTCGCACTTTCATTATCCACATAGAATTCACAACAACAACAACTAAAACACTACATAAAATCATTGAACAATTAATTCCACCCTTAACCATGCACACGGCCACAACAACTACACACATATCCTCATGAATTTTCATCCATTTCTATACATTATAACAATAACCAACATACAAGATAAAATTTGTTCACTATCCCTTCACAATACAACATACACATATGGACTTGCATACACCACTCACTACACGGCCAACCACCATACTCACTAAATTCATGGTTTCCATGCATTTTTCATCATGGAATTCTCAACACAACAACAATCAAGTTACTACATGAATTCAATCCAATCTTCCACATACATGATCCATTCGGCCATCTCAACATCATCAATATTTTCATGAATTTCATCCTTTTTCACATACTACAACATACACAAACATCTACAACATGTAAAAGATGATGAATTCTTACCTTCTCCTCTTATCTTCCTTCTTGGCCAAGATTGTAACTTCCAAGAATTTGTGTTTTTCTTGCTCCCATGAACACTTCACCTTGCTAGGAACCCTTTATTTGGTAGAAGATAATTTTTGGAGAAATTTTTGCAAGGTTCTTGTTGGATTTTTCATGTGGCCGAATGGCCCCTTAATGTTGCTTGGAGTTTTTCTTGAATTTTTAAGACAATTATGTCATACTTGGTAAGCCTTCTCATATATATATATATATATATATATATATATATATATATATATATATATATATATATATATATATATATATATATATATATATATCACAAGCATGTGAGGGGCACATGCCCCCTTTCTACAATTCTCTAGAATTTTCCTTTCTTTTTCCAAAATAAAAGATGACTTATTATTTGTCATCATCTTTTCTTCTCTTTTTTTTTTGTTTTTTTTTTCACATGACAAATATGCTCTTCTTGGAGCTTTCATGAAACTTATGTGAAATTCCCATTTTACCCCTCGACTTTCCTCAATATTACCATTTTGTCCCTAACCTTCCACATTATTTTCACGACCCATTTTGCGAATTTCTCTTCTTGCCCTTATCCTTTCTCAATATTTCCATAATACCAATGTTTATAAATAATATTCCTAGCAACTCGTATATTAAAATTATTTTAGAACATAGTCTTATCTTTAACTTCTTACCATTGTCTCGCAATATCCGAACACACGAAATACGGGCTATAACATCCTCCCCCCCTTTTAGAACATTCGTCCTCGAATGTTCAACTGACCTTGTGGGGTCTTGTAGAACTTCGGGAGGGGGTTCCTTTATAGTTGCCCTTTTCTCCATGCCCATTCCATATCTGTTATCTTACTTTCCTTACTATGGAACTCCTGGATCCTTACATGAGTCCGCATTGCTCCATGTCACAGGTTTTTCTAACCTGCCGTGTCACTTCATTATTCTTCCTTAACGGAAGCCATGTCTTAGTACACAATCCTTACTTACCGATTCAATGTAGCCGTAGGCTATTTCTTTATCCTCAGGTCTACCTCTTAGTATACTCATTGTTATTTCACTTCTACTCTTCTCCTAAGTATTCTTGCGACACGCCGGCATATTTTAATCTCTGATTCCAAGCTAATAGATTTCCTTTTCTGACACTTAATAGTGTTGCAATTCCTTTTTAGGTCTAATATAATATGGTCTCCCCCCCTTTAGGGGGCTCTTTATATGCTAACCGTCTTCGAGTAACTTCCTTCTCTTGCTATTTCTTCATATAGGTTCTAAAGCTCGTGAACTATTCATTTGGCCCTACTTAGTGGAATCGGTCCTCAGACTCCACATTTTTCCCTTTTAATCTATATTGCCACACTCTACCCCTTCTCACACCTATCTTTTTAAATTTTGGCCCAAGTAGTCTCGTGTCTTGTCGATAGCTTCTCTCGGGGTTTTCCCCTTACTAGATTTTCCTACTTTTCTTTCACTGCGATTCCTTATCGTTCACCCTTCCGTGCCCTCGGGTCTCCTTAATTTCCATTAGCTCACTCCTCTTCCCTTCCAACTATTACTGTATTAGATTCTCCAGTCTTAATCGGTCGCAGAGGCACTAACAACTTACCTTATAGCACCAGTACCATTTACCTTCGCTATCACTCGGGCTTCGATTCCTTTGTTTGATTAATGCCCTCCTTGCCATAGTGCCGGTTACTGGAACTCCGAGATTCACATATACAATCATTTTGGAATATCCTACATCTTCACATATATATGTATATAATTACTATCAGCTAGCCCACAAGGTACGTCCAAATGCTATTCAAGCCTATCCTAATTCTAGGGTTGTGATGTACTTTCTGTCTATTTACCGAGCTAATCCACCTCGTCTTACGCGTCCTCTTAAGGTTTCCAGCCATCTCATATACTCTAGTTTTCCTTAGGCTACGCTAATCTCCCATTTGTCCCTTATGTCCGAATATGCAGAATTTCTTGTAAACTTCCCAGGGGGTCACCCATCATGGAATTGCTCCCACCTGAGCACGCTTAACCCAAAAACTTCACTGAAATTCGGCGTCTTAATGCTGATATTTTTGCGTCCGCTTCCTCACATGACCTTTATTACATGTTCTGGAGCAAGTCGAAGTCTTACAGGTTCCGAAACATTTTCGCAGCACGTCCTTTCTTTTATAATTACTGTTTTACCCTTCACCTTCGTGTATTACTTCCTTTCATCCCAGATTCCCAGATTTTCAGTGGTAGCAAATATACCTTCTTCTCCATGACAAATCCATATCCTTTCTGAACCAACGCATTTCACTTATTACCTATTCACCGTATTTCTTTTCCATGCTTCTTCTTGTGGGGCATACCCGTCCTGGCAGAACCTCCTTTACCGTTCCTATTATTCAAAATCTGTATGCGGCCAATGTCATCGATGCCTCACAGAACGTACGACAATATGACACATCCCTGCCATCCAGTACTTCCAGTGCAGGTAGCAGAACAATTCCGTCAGGACTTACCTCTATAAGCTTCCACAGCCTCGCTCGTTTTCTTTCGTCGTACGTATAGCTCATATAGGGAAATCTTATTCCTTATAACTTGGCTCTATCGCACGATCTAAGACAGAAAGAAGGTCAACATCCCTAGATGCCCCGCAGCCTCCTATTTATAAATGTGGCCGGCTTCACACCCATAAACAGGACTCTATCGGACACGACTTTACAGACAACCCTTAGACCGACCTGCTCTGATACCACTTTGTCACACCCCGACTTTACTAGGGTGTGATGGGCACCCGACCCCATATCTGGAGCCGAGCGAACCCGCTGACTCTTATTACATAGATAAACTCTTGTATCAATTAAGAAATAAATACATAGTAAGCTCTCCAATTTTTTTTTTATATGTAAAGTCTATCATCTGTGGGACCCGCGACATGAAACACAGTAATAGCATATTGACTGGTGAAGTCGTCTACCAAGCTGACACTCTATACTCATGACTCTGTCTGCAAAGTCTCTAACGTAGAACAGAACTTCATAGCATATACTTGGACTTGGCAATCCTCCGGGACAAGTGGAGTTCGCCATCTCCGCTGGAACGTCTTCAGTAAGGTCTTGTAATCATCTGGGAGTACCTGCGCGGCATGAACGCAGCCCCCGAAGAAGAGGGGTCAGTACGAGTAATGTACTGAGTATGTAGAGCATGAATAGTACCATAATAAAGGAATATACAGTATGAACAATAACAGAATAGACATAAGGAGCTTATACTGGGACAGATGTAACCTGTGCATATGAATGCCTTTCTGCAGATGTCATGCATGCTTAGTCTCTTTTTCAGGAAAACGGTGACTCTTATTTACATATACAGAAAACATAACATTTCAGAAAACGGTGTCATTCATTTACGTTCACAGATGTAGAAGCTGAATCGCTGACTCTTCAGTCAGTTCCCGTAGTGAACGAATTTCCGGATGTGTTCCCGGAAGAGCTTCCAGGCCTTCCTCCCGAACGGGAGATTGATTTTACCATTGATGTATTGCGAGGCACCACACCTATATCTATTCCTCCATATAGAATGGCACCCGCAGAATTGAAAGAATTGAAGGAGCAATTGAAGGACTTGCTTGATAAAGGCTTCATTAGGCCTAGTTCATCCCCGTGGGGTGCGCCCGTATTGTTCGTCCGAAAGAAAGATGGCTCCTTGAGAATGTGCATTGATTATAGGCAATTGAATAAAGTAACGATTAAGAATAAATATCCTCTCCCAAGGATTGATGACTTGTTTGATCAATTACAAGGCGCCAAATGGTTTTCAAAGATTGATTTGAGGTCCGGGTATCATCAAGTGAGGGTTAGGGAGAAAGATATCCCTAAGACAGCCTTCAGAACGAGATATGGTCATTTCGAATTCCGGGTGATGTCATTTGGGCTAACTAATGCGCCAGCGGTATTTATGGATCTGATGAATAATGTGTTCCGGTCATTTCTAGAATTATTTGTAATCGTATTCATTGATGATATTTTGGTGTATTCTAGATCCGAAGCAGAACATGCGAATCATTTGCGTATTGTCCTTGGAGTTCTTCGAACTCGAGAATTGTTTGCAAAGTTTTCCAAATGTGAGTTCTGGTTGAACTCAGTGGCATTTTTAGGGCATATTGTGGCAGCCGATGGTATTCGAGTGGATAGTCAAAAGATTGAGGCCGTTAAAACTTGGCCAAGACCCACAACTCCTACAGAGGTTCGTAGCTTTCTGGGCTTAGCAAGTTATTACAGGAGATTCGTTGAAGGTTTTTCTTCTATTTCTGCACCACTCACAAAGTTAACACAGAAATCAGCCAAGTTTCAATGGACAGATGCTTGCGAACGTAGTTTCCAAGAGTTAAAGGGTCGATTGACTTCTGCCCCAGTTCTGACACTTCCAGAGGGATTGGAAGGATACGTTGTGTATTGCGACGCTTCAGGTGTTGGGCTAGGCTGTGTGTTGATGCAACATGGCAAGGTGATTGCGTATGCTTCAAGGCAATTGCGGAAACATGAGCAGAATTATCCTACCCATGACTTAGAATTGGCCGGGGTGGTCCATGCATTAAAGATATGGAGACATTACTTATATGGTGTCCACGTGGATATTTACACAGATCATAAGAGTCTTCAATACATCTTCAAGCAGAAAGAGTTGAATTTGTGGCAACGACGATGGCTAAAGTTGCTAAAAGACTATGATGTTGAGATCCTGTACCATCCCGGAAGGGCAAATGTTGTGGCTGATGCTCTTAGCCGTAGGTCGATGGGAAGTCTAAGTGATGTACGACCAGAAAAGAAAGAGATGGCCCGTGAGCTTCAACAGTTAGCTAGCCTAGGAGTCCGAGTAGTGGACTCAGGTAGCAGCGGAGCTACTATTCAGAATTCAGCAGTTTCATCGCTAGTAGCGGAAGTAAAAGAGCGACAATATGAGGATCCCATGCTAATGCAGTACAGAGATACACTCCCTCAGAAAGAGGAGTCATCATTTGATATTTCAGGAGACGGAGTTCTCCGATGCCGAGGCAGATTATGTGTCCCTGACGTGGCAGGTCTACGCCACCGGATTTTGAGAGAAGCTCATAGTTCCCGTTATTCTGTTCACCCCAGAGCGACGAAGATGTATCATGATCTTAAGTCTATATATTGGTGGAATGGGATGAAGAATGATATATCGGAATTTGTAGCTCAGTGTCCTAATTGCCAACAAGTGAAGATTGAACACCAAAAGCCGGGTGGATTGTTGCAAGCTATAGAAATCCCAACTTGGAAGTGGGAAGTGATTCCATATAGGTGATTGTGGATAGACTCACCAAGTCAGCTCATTTCTTACCGGTCAGGATGACCTATGAGGCAAAAGATTATGCGAAGCTTTATCTTAAAGAGATAGTAAAACTCTATGGCGTCCCGGTATCTATTATCTCCGACAGAGGGACTCAGTTTACAGCTAAGTTTTGGAGGTGCTTCCAAGAGGGTTTAGGGACCCGAGTTAGCCTTAGCACGACATTTCATCCCCAGACCAATGGACAAGCTGAACGTACTATTCAAACCCTTGAGGATATGTTACGAGCATGTATGATAGATTTTGGAGGGAATTGGGATGATCATTTGCCACTCATTGAATTTGCTTACAATAATAGTTATCATTCCAACATTCAAATGGCACCATATGAAGATTTATATGGGCGAAAGTGTAGATCCCCAATTGGGTGGTTTGAAACCGGAGAAACTAAATTGATAGGGCCAGACTTGGTCCAGCAAGCTATAGAGAAAGTCAAGCTTATACAAGATCGGTTGTTAGCAGCCCAAAGTCGTCAGAAGTCCTATGCGGATAATCGTCGAAGAGACTTGGAGTTCGAAGTGAAGGATTGGGTATTCTTGAAAGTGTCGCCAATGAAAGACGTTATGAGATTCGGCAAAAAGGGGAAGCTTAGTCCCCAGTATATTGGACCATATGAGATTGCGCGCAAAATAGGCAAAGTGGCCTATGAGTTAGATCTATCTCCGGAATTGGAGTCAGTCCATCCAGTATTTCATGTCTCGATGCTTCGAAAATGTGTTGGAGATCCCACTAGGATCATCCCAGTAAATGATGTGCAAGTGACAGAGGAATTGACTTATGAAGAGGTACCCATTGCCATATTAGACAGGCAAGTACGGAGGCTTAGAAACAAAGAGGTGGCCTCGGTTAAGGTTCTATGAAGAAGCAGTAAACGAGAGGAGATGACATGGGAAGCAGAAGAAAGTATGCGATCCAAATACCCACATTTATTTCAGCCCTTGGAAGAAGCCTAAGATGAGACGTCAAGATCATAAGGTATGTATATTTTCCTTTTATGCTTTTGGGTCATGTGTGGCCAAAATTTTATGTTGTTATGTTGTGGCCCTGTGTGGCATCGATATTATGGGTTGTTGTGGCAGGATGGTAGCGGCATATTATAAGGGAAACTCTGGCGAAATTTTTGTAGAATTCCCGAGCACTTTAACATTCGGGGACGAATGTTCTTAAGGGGGAAGAATGTTACACCTCGGAAAAATTTTCCGTTGGTACGTAAGTGAACGAACTAGTGATAAGTATGAGGGCATGAGGCCCATGAGCAAGAAACGCCGTTTGATGACCTTAGGCCAGATTTCGAAGGTATCCGATGTGAGATGAGAAAGTTGGCTAAGTTAAGATGAGATATAAGGTGAGCAATGCATGTGCATGGACGTGGGTGATTAAAATGAGAAGTCTAAGAGATATGAAAAGTTGCAGGCTTGAAATGTGCCCAATGGTCGTAAAGCAAAAAATACGGACCGTAAATTGGTATACGGTCCGTAAACTGGCAGTCGTAAATTGCCATGCAAGGTTTGAACTTTCTGCCCAGTTGAGAAGTGGTAAAATACGACCAGGAGGACGGACCGTAAAGTGATTTACGGCCCGTAAACCATGGTCGTAAATCACCATGTTGGCAGCCTGAGTTTTCTGGTTCTGTTATGGTTAAAGACGACCACGAGGGACGGTCCGTAAAGTGGAATACGGACCGTAAACCTCCATGGACGACCACTGTTCACCCAACTCAGATTTTTGCAAGTCATTAAATAAAGGGACCAACACTTGTTTTAATTCATTACAACATTATACCACTTCTCTCTAAAACCTCTCTCTACATTTATTATACAAGTTTTCAAGGATATTTAAGGATCAACAACATAAAACAAGGTGAATCAAGAGTAAGAACATCATCAAAGATCATCTAGGTCAAGAAATCCAAATGGAGAAAAACTAGGGTTTTGCTCAAAGTGGAGTATTATTAACCAAAGCTTGTTCCTACACCTTCTAAGGTAAGATTCATGATTTTTACATGATGTTTAAGGTATTGAAGAGTTGAAATACATGGATTGTAGAAAATATGATCAAGTAGGTCATGAATGATGAATAGTGACATTTTGAGGAATAGTTTGAATTGAATCATGAATGTTGTTGTGTTGTGATCTGAAAGCATTATAAATGGTACTAAGATCATGAACTAGACACTTTAGACGAATGGATGAAGTTGTATGTTATGACCATGAATATGGGTGAATTAGAGGCAAATTAAGGAATCTAAATAATGTGGATAATGTGAATGACTAATGGCCATTGTTATGATATTAATGAAGGTATAGACGCTAGCATTGGAAGGAAGCGTGCAAGTGTAGAATAGTCCGACGAAAAGGTATGTAAGGCTAACCATTCTTTCATAAGGCATGGTTCTTTGGCCAAACTCTTAAATCCTCTATATAAGTATGTTGTATTCAAACGATTGACACTACGAGCTCATAAGCTCACGATCCTCGATATGTGCTACGATTGTACTACGCACCCCATATGACGAGTAAGCATAAGATATAGATGTAGCGAAAATGATGATGATAGTGATGACGATGATAATAATAATGATGCTAAAGGTGCCTACGGGCTATTATACTTACATGTGCCTGTGAAGGGCTATAATGACACCCCGAGCTTATAACGCCGGGTAGGATATATGTATATGAATATGTATAAAGTATGTATACGAATACGAAATGCGCGCACACATCTGCAGATGGTACGGATAACCCTGAAGCCTTGGTAGGGCCAGGTATGAGTAACCTTGAGCCTTGGTTGACCAAGTATGTATGAAACACCGATCCTAAGAGGTCGGGTATGCTATGTAAATGCTATGTATATGAAATGACTATGTATATAATATGAATATGAATGTGATAAGACTATGTATAAGAATACGAATAAGGACATGTATACGAATATGAGCACAAGTATGGTACGAGTACTATTATGGAATACGGATGATGACGTAGGTGTACTAATACGTATGAAAAATGAAAAGTCCTACGAAAGGCAGGTAAGTACTATGACGATGATATTATTGTCTCCCCTCCTATGCTATTTCATATGTTGTTCATTATGCTTATATATCGATGTTGATCATGCTTTACATACTCAGTACATTCTTCGTACTGACGTCCTTTTGTTGTGGACGTTGCGTCATGCCCGCAGGTGCACAGGGAGACAGACTTGATCCATAGCTGCTTATTCAGAGATTGCATAGCAGAGCTCCATTTCTTTCGGAGCCGTAGCTTTTGGGTACTTATTCTTTTGTGTATATAATTATGGGCATAGCGGGGTCCTGTCCCGCTCATGTGATATGTTATACTCTTCTTAGAGGCTCGTAGTCACGTGTATATGGTTAGATATGTCCGGCCTTGTCGGCCTATATTTTGTATGTCATTTTGTTGGCCTCGTCGGCCCATGTACATTGTTGTGGCATAGATGCCTATGGTGATTAAAGATGTTGTCGTCCAATGGGACTAGTTAATGAATGGATGGAAATGTATGTCTAATTACGTGGCTCACCTAGATGTAAGCATAAGAGTAAGCTAAGAGGGTGCCCGAGTGGGCTAGCACCGGGTGCTCGTCGCGGCCCCCTAGTCGGGTCGTGACAAGAAAGACGGACTGAACGGGAGTCACTGGTAAATATTAAAGAGGGTGAATCCCATAATGGGGCTCCCTCTCGTGCTGCTAGCACTCCACTGATATTAGGGGAGCAAGAAGGGATTTCCACTCCAGCTCCAGAGGTAGGGTTCAGCCCACGGGAACAACAATTGACTCTCCATCATTGGTGAGCCTTCCGGTGCAAAGTTCGCAGATATCAGTAGACGGTGATAGAGACCGACGAATGTCTAGTTCGAGTGGACCCCAACATTATACCTATAATCTAGTTGGCCGGCAAGATCTGAAGTCATCCCCTGATATCGTCCCAGGTATATTATCAGCATTCTCTTATAATGAATATGCATAGATTGATTCCAGTTCTACGTTGTCATATATCGCGTCTTATATTGCTGAACGTATTGGGTGAAACCCGAGCCAAATCAAACGGTTTGGGATGTCTATGCCTATTGGCGACCAAGGTGCTTTCGCCACTATTGGGAATCTGGAAATCCAGGACGAAAGGTAGTCGTACGTATAGGTGAGAGGTGAGTGTTGGGGATTACGATGGCCAAAATAGTAATTGTTAAAGGAGAGATGTGTTACGAGAGTGTTTCAGAAGTTGTCAAGACCTCAACCTGCTCCAGATTACGTGATTAAGGTCGTGCGGGGAAGTGGATGCAAATATACCAGCATTAAGACACCGAAATGCATTAAAGTTTCGAGGTTAAACATGTTAGGGTGAGAGCAATTTTAGGATGGGTGACCCCCTGGGAAGTGTACTGAAAATTCCAAAAATGTAGGTATAGGAGACGAATGTGAAATTAGGGCAACCTAAAGGTAATCAGAGTATGTGGAGCGGTTAGAAACCTTACAGAGGTCGCGTAGGCTGAGACGGACTAGACTAGTGAAAAGGGAGAAAGCACGACACGACTTTAGGATTAAAGAAAGTCTGAATAGCGGTTGGAAATGTTGGTGAGCAAAATGGTAGTAAAAATATATATATATATATATATATATATATATATATATATATATATATATATATATATATATATATATATACATATGACATCTCATTTGTGACTGTATCGATCAATAGGTGAATCCCAGCAACCAGTGTTGCGATATATAGAGACACTAATCGAACGGAATTCAAGAGACAGAGTGAAAGACATAAGTACAGATGTTACAGGGTAAAACTGATACTGGATCTACCACTAGTTAAGGCTGGAAAGCCCTAATACAGTGATATTCAGGAACAGAAAGAAAACGGGTACGTAGAAAGTAAGGAGCTTTGAAGTATCAGATGTTACACCTCGGAAAATTTCCCGTTGGTACGCAAGTAAATGAACTAATGATGTGTGCGAGGAGTGCGAGTGTATAATGTTTCATGGGAAATGTATGTAAAGGGATGTGGATGATTAGAATGAAAAGTCGAGAAATGAGAAAAATTGAAAGTTGGCAAAACTGCCCAGTGGTCGTATAGTGCAAAATACGGACCGTAAAGTGCAATACTGTCACGACCCAAACCCCGTGGGCCGCGACTGGTACCCTAACTGGGTACCCATACGTACCTACCCGATCGAATTCGAATCATACAATTTTTTTTTTTAAAACAGAAGTTATAGAAGTAGGCCGATACAACTACGGCACGCGCGCAAACATATATATAACTGGACATACAGAAACATACAGATAAGCCGATAAGGCTAACATACAGACGAAACCCGTAACCCACACATCTATCTACAGGCCTCTATAGACATACAAAATCATATGACGGGACAGGGCCCCGCCGTACCCAGAATATCCATACATACAGAGTATACAGAAGACAGAAGATATATATACCAAAAGTATACGCTCCGGATCAAAGGAGCTCTTCAAACAGCAGAATTAGAACCCTACGCTGGCGGCGTATCACCTGGTGCGTCGGTACCTGCGGGCATGCAGCGCAGCCCCCGAAGAACGGGGGTCAGTACGAAAAATGTACCGAGTATGTAAAGGCGAAACATAACATATATAAGCATAGTCCGAACCGGAGTCACAGAAATATAACGGACAGAACCATAAATCAGACTGACGGACAGAGTCATGATCCAGACAGACATACAGAATCGTGTTCCATACAAATAAATCGAATTATGGTTCGGACAGACAGACGGAATCATAATACGGACAGACGAGCAGAATCAAAATCCATACGGACATACAGACATAGTCGTAATTCAGACGGACAGACAGAAGTATGTCGGACAGAATTATGCATGCAGAGTAGTACAGAGTCATACAGAATCATACAGAGGCATGTGCTTATATAAATATAGATAGCACACGCATACATTCGTACAGATCCCGGCCCTGTCTGGGGGCGCGGTAACAGAACCCGGCCCTCTTAGTACGGGACGCGGTGGACAGACAGAATCAGATCAGATCATATGCCATCCTGGCCGCCATCCCCATACACAGATCATAATATCATACAGACATACAGATCCCGGCCCGTACGCCGAGGGACGCGGTGAACAATGCAGAGAAATATGCACGATAACAGAACCTGGCCCGGGTCACAGTGAAAGAATGCATTGGGACAGACACGAACCGATAAATGAGAAACTACTTACATACAGACTCAACATACAGACTCAATCAAACTGAAGGGTGCCAAACGGCGAGCCAAAATCAGAATATCCAGATAGTATGCATAGTACGCGCCTATGTCCTAGTTGGGAAGGCACGACAGATTATCATCGGAATCGGATTCTCAGATGTTCAAAAATCATTTGTATAAATTACACAAAAATAGCCATATTATACACAAAATAATAGTCCAGAAGTTTTTAGAGAAAATCGGACCAAAACGGAAGTATTTAAAATTTTACAGAAGATATCGGGCCTTGTGGGCCCGCCTCGGACCAACTCGAGGCTACATAGGTAAATTATTGCTAATAGACCTTATGAGGTCATCCATAGTCGTTTGGAAGTGTTCCGACTCCGTTTAGGGAAGTTTTGTACAAAAATTCACTTTAAAGGCAATTTGTAAGAAAATAGCTTCAATTGAATTGAAGGAATTGGAGCGGTTTTCCGTCTCGAATTCCGGGGAACAGAGTCGTACTTAAGGCTCGCGGCCGATCCTATCACATCCAGAACATGCCTAGGAACAAAGGGAAATGCTTCACATACCTCGATGGCGCCTTATGCTCACTTGGCGTCAATCCAAATTTCGTCCAAATTCTGGAAATGGTCAAGTTTACCATTTGTTAGTTTCATTCTTTCCATATTCCAATTTTACACATACTTGCCTACCGAAATTTCGGCAGCGTTTCCTCTGTATATACGACATCCCCGAGACTTAGCTCGGCTCAATTCATCAACACAACAACCCAGGAATGACATCAAAACATCAATGGACATTAAACATGCACTAAGGCATCATTAGCCATCTTTCGACATAACGAAACATTTTTTCGTTTCAAACTTGCATTTCCAAACCAAACTTATTATTTTCATATTCATTATCCATCAAAGTCATTACGACATACATCGGAGGCATCCATACCATTTTCACATAATATTCATAAGATACACAACATTCAAACTTTCCATTAAGTTACTACTTTTCCAATCGTTTCCTAACTTTCAACATACAAGTTCATTATACATTTACATCCTCCAAATTCATCAACAATAATCATAATTTGCCTCTTGACACATTCATGTCCATTTTTACATAATTCATAACAAGGTTGCATACTTTCCTACAACAACTTGATAACCATTTTTCCAAAACAATAAAGATTGTTATCTTTCCATTCACTTCACCATAACATACTTAACATACAAACAAGATCAAATTCATACTCCATCAACACATAACAATACCACACGGCCAACTCCTACATTCTTCAATTTTCACTAATTCATTCCACTTCCATTTCTAATAAAATTTCCACCATACTACAACTAAATTACAACATGAATTCAAATCATCCAAATCATGCAATATACATATATATATTCGGCCAACACACACTTAGTTCCAACACACAAAATTTCCATGTTTTTCATTCATTCACACATACTACATCATACATATACCATTTATAACATAACAAGAGCATGAAATCCTCACCTTTCTTCAAGTTCTTCACTTGGAGGATAAGATTCTTTTCTTGCTACAATACTTATATCAACTTGTAGAGGGCTTTGCACTTGGTAATAATTTCACAAGAGATGAACTTTTAAACCAAAGAATTGGCTCCAAAAATTTTTTCTTTCTTTTCTTTCTTTTTCTCCCTTCCACCCGAATTCTCTTCTTTCTTTTCCTTTGTTCTTGCCTTTTGTGTTTCTTGAAGGTTCTTGATAATTATCCAACTATATAATACCACATAATTAAATTGTGGACTTGGGCTATTTTTTTCACACCATGGCCGGTTGGGCCTTCCATTATTGGGCCTTGCTTTATTATTTTTTTTTGAGCCCAAAATTGATGGCTTAATCTTGTAATTCACTAAGCAAGTTTCCAAAATTCCAATTTTGCCCTTGGCCTCTTTTCGTAATTTCACACCAATACATTCATAGCCGACACATTCATACCAAGTAAGGTCCAAATATGGCCTTATTCATTTCAAGTCAAGTTATCTCGAATTTTTCGAATATGCAAAAATGCCGGATGTAACATCTTCCCCCCCCTTTAAAACATTCGTCCTCGAATGTTAAATCGACCTTATGGGGCGTCATACTACTTCGGGAGGGTTCTCTTTATAGTCGCCCTTTACTGACTTTCCGACATGGCTTCTTTACCAACATTATGGGGTAATTTTTCACATCACTGATTCAAATGCCTTCATAATATACTCTCTCATATCCCACATAATCCTCGAACCATAAGCTATATTCTTGTAACAGACAATTGCTTTCCAGACGTCATAGTCCATATCATTTCTTGTGACACTGCTGAGTTCCCTACCACGCTATCATAGTCCCACTTCAAACCAGACACTTCATACCAAACAGATTCAGAACTAGGACCGGACGCGTAGAAGCATATCGGACGGATTCATAATCGGAGTCAGACATACAGAGGTGTGTCAGACAGATTCGTAATAAGAGTTAATCGTACAGAGATATGTCAGACAGAAACGTATTCAGAATCAATCATACAGAGGTATGTCAACCAGAAACATATTCAGAATCAGACATACAAAGATTTACCAGGTTGGAAACATAATCGGGTTCAGAAGTACAGAGACGTAATAGGCAGAGCCTTAGCAGAATCGAAGTGCAGAAGTATAACGGATAGAATCTGAAGCCGAATCAGATCACTCTTAGTAAGGCTCCAGCGATATATGGAAAATTCCCTTATTGGTAACCTGGTAGCCAAGGTATCACACAAATCGTCTCGCGTCTCGCTTATCGACTTTTTCCTACCATCCATACTCATTTTCTTTTTCAGACCTCGTCATACCAGACTGAGTTATAATGGAATAGGGGTTTTTCTGGTCCTTGACAACATTTGTATCCTCACCCCCGCTTCGCTTCATGTATTCGGTTTAGTAAAACCTTTTGTCTATCACAACGTTAGTTGCCGGGACTCGGCTCTTAACCCGCATGGGCACCAAACGAAAATCATACATACACACATACACACACATACACACATACAGATATATTTACTAATATCTTACTGGCGAGCGTCTCTGACTGTTATTCGAATTCGCTCAATTTCCCGAGCGGTATCGCACCTTTCCTTTTTTGCCCATTTAATCCGCGTCGGTCTGTGTGGCTTCTGTAAAGGCACTAATTACTCCACACATTCTCTTTTCCTTTAGATTACCCCAAATTTTCATTTATATCCATCATACCTACACTTGTGCAAAACTTTGCATTACTTCCCAGGGGGTCACCCATCCCAGAATTACTCTGGCTTGAGCACGCTTAACTCCGAAACTTTCATGTGTTTTGACGTGTTAGGGCTAATATAATTTCGTCGATCGCCCCGCACGACCTTTGTCACGTAATTTTAGGGCAAATCGGGGTCTTAGCAAATTTTCGGAATTTTTTTTGTAGCGGGTCCCATCCCCGGCTAAATCGTACAATTACCATGTCGCCTTTTGAATCTCGGTATCTACCAAGTTAATATTTACCTTACAAATCCTAATACCCAGACGTATAAGATCACGTAATGCAGCAAAATACAGACTTATCCATACATATATCTCTAAAAAAGAATCGCTGGCGTACCTGGGCGTGCGCTCGAAGACGCTCCTGGGTCCTGCCGGCCGGTCAAAGCAAACACGCGGTTCGAAGGACCGCTGTAACCAGAAGCTGCGCCACGACCTCTGCCACGACCTGCTGGCGCTGGTGCTGGTGCTCCTCGTATTGTGGGGCGTATAGCTGTCGAAGGAGAAGATGAGCCTGCAACGGACCCAGCAGGCTGAACTGAACCTGAACCTGAACTGCCCTTAAGCGGGCACTCTCTGACTCGATGGTCTGGGCTCCCACAAAAATAACAAGCGCCCGTAGCGCGATAACACTCCCCGGGTGGGGTCTCTCACAGTAAGAACATGGGGGTATGGGTGGCCTCGACTGACCGGGACCTCTGCTCACCTGTGGGCCTGGGACTCTGGAGCTCTGTCCCGAGAACTGTGGGGGTGTACTGTAGGCTGGCTGGGATGAATACCTGTTGCCCTGCCGCTGGGAAGGCTCGCTCTGAAATCCCTCTGAATATCCAGCCGATCTGGCTCTCTTAGGTCGGCCCCTATCGTAACCCCTATCAGGCCGACGCTCCCTACGTCGGTCCTCCATGCCCTGGGCGTATGCCTGTACCCGGGCTACATGCATCCCTGGCTGAGAAGCCATGGCCAAGCAACTGTCAATCAGATAAGAGTCTAGTCCCATCACATACCTGTGCACCCTGTCGGCCATCTCGGCTACTATGGCGGGCGCATACCTAGCCAGTGAGTCAAACTCTAGGCTGTACTCGCGAACACTTCTACCATTCTGTCTCAGGTTCAAGAACCGATCAACCCTAGCTCTCCGTAGCTCTGGTGGTAGAAAATGGTCAAGAAAGGCCTTAGTAAACTCGGCCCATACCGCTGGGGGAGCATCGTCACCCCTGGAGAGCTGCCAAGACTCATACCAATTTGCCGCCACCTCATATAATCGATACGAAGCCAACTCCACAGACTCAGTCGGCGAAGCCTTAATCAATCGTAGTGTGCTCTCCATCTTTCTAATGAACTCCTGGGGGTCCTCCTCAGGTTTTGTCCCGGAGAATTCTGGAGGATTACATGTCAAAAACTCACGAGCCCTGGAGCTCTGATACCTGTCCGCACGACCACCCCCAAATCCATGCCTGCGAACCTGCTCCGTCATCAATGTGGTCAATTTCTAATAAAATTTCCACCATACTACAACTAAATTACAACATGAATTCAAATCATCCAAATCATGCAATATATATATATATATATTTTCGGCCAACACACACTTAGTTCCAACACACAAAATTTCCATGTTTTTCATTCATTCACACATACTACATCATACATATACCATTTATAACATAACAAGAGCATGAAATCCTCACCTTTCTTCAAGTTCTTCACTTGGAGGATAAGATTCTTTTCTTGCTACAATACTTATATCAACTTGTAGAGGGCTTTGCACTTGGTAATAATTTCACAAGAGATGAACTTTTAAACCAAAGAATTGGCTCCAAAAATTTTTTCTTTCTTTTCTTTCTTTTTCTCCCTTCCACCCGAATTCTCTTCTTTCTTTTCCTTTGTTCTTGCTTTTTGTGTTTCTTGAAGGTTCTTGATAATTATCCAACTATATAATACCACATAATTAAATTGTGGACTTGGGCTATATTTTTCACACCATGGCCAGTTGGGCCTTCCATTATTGGGCCTTGCTTTATTATTTTTTTTGAGCCCAAAATTGATGGCTTAATCTTGTAATTCACTAAGCAAGTTTCCAAAATTCCAATTTTGCCCTTGGCCTCTTTTCATAATTTCACACCAATACATTCATAGCCGACACATTCATACCAAGTAAGGTCCAAATATGGCCTTATTCATTTCAAGTCAAGTTATCTCGAATTTTTCGAATATGCAAAAATGCCGGATGTAACAAATACGGTCCGTAAACTTGACGTCGTAAACTGGCATGTCCAACTTCAACTCTCTGCGAGCTGAGGAAATGGCTAAAATACGACCTGGTGGACGGACCGTAAAGTGATTTACTGCCCGTAAACCATGGTCGTAAATCACCATACATGCAGGCCAAAGTTTCTGGTTCTGCTTATGCTTAAAAACGACCACGAGGGACGGCCCGTAAACTGAAATACGGACCGTAAACCTCCATGGACGACCACTGTTCAGCCAGCACAGATTTTCCAATTCATTAAATATGAGGATCAAGACTTATTTTATTTCATTACACCGCTTCTCTCTAAAACTTCTCTCTACATTTATTATATGAGTTTTCAAGGATTATAAGCCATCAATAACATTAAGACAAGTGAATCAAGGATAAGGGAATCATCAAGGATCATCCAAGTCAAGAAATCCAATGGAGAAAAACTAGGGTTTTGCTCAAAGAAGAGTATTATCAACCAAAGCTTGTTCCTGCAACTTCTAAGGTAAGATTCATGATTTTTACAAGATGTTTAAGGTATTGGAGAATTAAAATACATGGATTGTAGAAAATGTGGTCAACTAGGTCATAAAAGATGAATAGTGACATTTTGAGAAATAGTTTGAATTGAGTTATGAATGTTGTTGTGTTGTGATATGAATGTGTTATAAATGGTATTAAGATCATGAAATAAACAATTTAGACGAATGGACGAAGTTGGGTGTTATGACCATGAATGTGGGTGAATTAGAGGCAAATTGAGGAATCTAGATAATGTGGATAATGTGAATGACTAATGGTCATTGTTATGATATTAATGAAGGTATAAACGCTAGCATTGGAAGGGAACGTGCAAGTGTAAAATAGTTCGACGGAAAGGTATGTAAGGCTAACCCTTCTTTCATAAGGCATGGTTCTTGGCCAAATTCCTAATTCCTCTATATGAGTATGTTGTCTTCACATGGTTGACATTCCGAGCTCATAAGCTCACGACCCTTGATATGTACTATGATTATACTATGTTCCTCGTAAGACGAGTAAGTCTATAATGTAGATGTAACGATAATGATGAGGATAGTAATGATGATGAGAGTAAAATGAGATTAGAGATGCTTACGAGCTATGATATATGTATATGTATGCCATGAAGGGCTATAATAAGACCCCGAGCTTATGATGCCGGGCAAGACTATATGTATATGACTATGTATAAAGTATGTATACGATTACGAAACGCGCACCCACCTCTGCAGATGGTACGGATAACCCTGATGCCTTGGTAGGGCCAGGTATGTATGACCTTGAGCCTTGGTTGGCCAAGCATGTATAAGACACCGATCCTATGAGGTCGGGTATGCTATGTAAATGCTATGTATATGAAATGACTATGTATATAATATGAATATGAATGTGATAAGACTATGTATAAGAATACGAATAAGGACATGTATACGAATATGAGCACAAGTATAATACGAGTATTATTATGGGATATGAACGACGATGTAAGCAAGTAAGCGACATGATAATGATGATATTACTGTCTCCCCTCCTATGCTATTTCATATGATATCTATTATGCTTCTATATTGATGTTGATCATGCTTTACATACTCAGTACATTCTTCGTACTGACGTCCTTTTGTTTGTGGACGCTGCGTCATGCCCGCAGGTGCACTGGGAGACAGACTTGGTCCATAGCTGCTTATTCAGAGATTTCATAGCAGAGCTCAATTTCTTACGAAGCTGTCACTTTTGGGTACTTATTCTTTTGTACGTAATTATGGGCATAGCGGGGTCCTGTCCCGCTCATGATATGTCATACTCTTAGAGGCTCGTAGTCATGTGTATGTGGGTAGAGATGTTTGGCCATGTCGGCCTATGTTTTGTATATCTTTTGTTGGCCTCGTCGGCCTTGTGCATTTGACGTGGCATAGATGCCTATGATGTTATCCAAGATGATTGTCGTCCGATGGGACTATATAATTAACGAATAGAATGCATGATTTGTCTTATGGATCACCTAGATGTTATGTAGAGTATGCTAAGGGGGTGACCGGGTGGGGATAGCACCGGGTGCTCATCGCGGCCCCTAGTCGGGTCGTGACAAAAGTGGTATCAGAGCTGTTCAGTCCTAGGATGTGTCTACGAGCCGTGTCTAGTAGAGTCTTAGTTATGGGTGTGTTGCGCGCCACACTTATAAACAGGAAGCTGCGGACATTTTAGAAATGTATGACCTTCTTTCTTCATAAGAATCGTGCGATAGAGCTATGACGTAAGAATTCTTGTTCCTAAATCGTGTGTTGTGTATTTCAGAGATGCCTAAAAATAAAAATGCTACAGCAGCCCAAAAGGGCAAGACGGTGGCAGAAAGCGGGCTGAAAGAGCACCGCCACCGGTAGTAGAGGAAGATGAGTCCCAGAACTCAATCTCAGTCCTCCCAGACAGTGCCTATTACTGAGAAGCGAGAGGGAGCCTCAGCCCCAGCTCCAGCACCTCCAGCTCCTCCACCAAACGCTTCGGGTCAAGATGTCAAAGAGGCCATTAATTTGTTGACTCAGTTGGTTGCGGCCCAAAATCAGAGGCAGAGTTCCGGGCATGGTGACAGGGCTGTTAGTGCAAGGGCCCGTGACTTCATTGCTTTGAAACCCCCGGAATTCTTTGGGTCGAAACTGGAGGAGGATCCCAGGACTTTATTGATGGTATGCTAAGGACGCTCCGGTTGATACATGCTTCAAACACCAAATCGGTGGAGCTAGCGTCATATAGATTGAAGGATGTCTCAATGCAGTGGTATACAGTTTGGATGGCTTCGCGGGGAGCCAATGCACCTCCACCGGTATGGCAAGAGTTTGTTGATGCTTTTCTCCGTCATTATATGCCTCCGGAAGTTCGGCGAGCTAGGGCCGATAAATTCTTGAATTTGAGGCAAGGTAGCATGAGTGCTACAGAGTATAGTCTCCGCTTCAATTCCTTGGCTAGGTATGCTTCGGCCATGGTAGCGGATATGGGCTTTCGGGTGCACCGGTTTGTGAAAGGCCTAGGGCCACACTTGATGGATAAATGCTTGACTACATCCCTTCAGGATGGCATGGATATTGCACGCATTCAGGCACATGCTCAGGAATTAGAGGAACACCTACAGCAGCGGAGAAATGAACGTGAGCAAGATAGGGGACATAGCAAGAGAGCTAGACCTTCAGGTTTGAGGAGCGAGTCCAGGGGTGGACACAGACAGCAGCTTCCCAGCCATTCAGGCTATTCTATGACCAGTTCACCTCCACGGGTTTCAGGCCAGGGCCTTGATAGATCTGCTCGTTCAGGGCCGAGTTCTACAGGACCTCAGTTCAGAGGTGATTTGGGCCAGTCAAGGCCACCCGTACCACCGTGTTCCCAGTGTGGGAAGATGCATTGGGGTCGATACCGATTTGGTTCAGATGATTGCTATTCATGTGGTCGGCCAGGCCATCTTATGCGTGATTGCCCCTCAGTTCATGGTAGAGGTAGGGCCCAGCCTTCAGGGTCGATAGCCGGATCTTCGGCATCTGTACGCCCTACGGGGCCAAGTTCACATGCGCCAGCTGTCCATGGTAGAGGCAGAGGGAGAGTTCCCACTTCTAGCGGTCCTCAGCACCGTATTTATGCTTTGGCTGGACGCCAAGATCTTGAGTCTTCTCCTGACGTAGTCACAGGTATATTATCGGTATTCTCTCATGATGTATATGCTTTGATTGATCCGGGCTCCACATTGTCTTATGTTACTCCATATATTGCGGGTCGGTGTATAGTTGAGTCGGAGTCGATCAAACCCTTTGAGGTGTCTACGCCCGTTGGCGAATCGGTGATAGCTAGCCAAGTGTATAGAGATTGTGTAGTCTTGATATGTGACCGCCGTACTATAGCTGACTTGCATGAACTAAAGATGGTAGATTTCGATGTCATTATGGGCATGGATTGGTTGGCTTCTTGTTATGCCAATGTTGATTGCCGAATGAAGATGGTTCATTTCCAGTTTCCGGGAGAACCACTCTTAGAATGGAAAGGGAATTCGGCATCACCAAAAGGTAGGTTTATTTCCTATCTAAAGGCAAGGAAGATGATCACGAAAGGGTGTATTTATCACCTAGTGCGAGTTCAAGATGTAGAAGCTGAGTCGCCGACTCTTCAGTCAGTTCCGGTAGTGAACGAATTTCCGGATGTGTTCCCTGAAGAGCTTCCAGGCCTTCCCCCCGAGCGGGAGATTGATTTTGCGATTGATGTGTTGCCAGACACTAAACCCATATCTATTCCTCCTTATAGAATGGCACCCGCAGAACTGAAGGAGTTGAAAGAGCAATTGAAGGACTTGCTTGATAAAGGCTTCATTAGGCCTAGTTCATCCCCGTGGGGAGCGCCTGTATTGTTTGTCCGAAAGAAAGATGGCTCCTTGAGAATGTGCATTGATTATCGGCAATTGAATAAAGTGAAGATTAAGAACAAGTATCCTCTCCCGAGGATTGATGATTTATTTGACCAATTGCAAGGTGCCAAATGGTTTTCAAATATTGATTTGAGGTCCGGGTATCACCAAGTGAGAGTTAGGGAGAAAGATATCCCTAAGACAACTTTCAGAACAAGATACGATCATTTTGAGTTTCGAGTGATGTCGTTTGGGCTAACGAATGCACCGACAGTGTTTATGGACTTAATGAACAATGTATTCAGACCTTTTCTGGATCTATTGGTGATAGTATTCATTGATGACATCTTGGTGTATTCCAGATCCGAGGCGGAGCATGCGAATCATCTGCGTACTGTCCTTGGAATTCTTTGAGCTCGAGAGTTATTTGCGAAATTCTCCAAGTGTGAGTTTTGGTTGAGCTCAGTATCATTTCTGGGCCACATTGTTGCAGCTGATGGTATTCGAGTGGATAGCCAAAAGATTGAGACTGTGAAGACTTGGCCAAGGCCCACGACTCCTTCGGAGGTTCGTAGCTTTCTGGGCTTAGCAGGTTATTACAGGAGATTTGTTGAGGGTTTCTCTTCTATTTCTGCACCGCTCACAAAGTTGACTCAGAAGTCAGCTAAGTTTCTATGGACAGATGCTTGTGAACGTGGTTTCCAAGAGTTGAAAGACAGATTGACTTCTGCCCCAGTCTTGACACTTCCAGAGGGATTGGAAGGATATGTTATTTATTGTGATGCTTCAGGCGTCGGGCTAGGCGGTGTATTGATGCAGAATGGTAAGGTGATTGCGTATGCTTCAAGGAAATTACGGAAACATGAATGCAATTACCCAACACATGATTTAGAATTGGCCGCGGTGGTCCATGCATTAAAGATATGGAGACATTATTTATATGGCCTCCATGTGGATATTTATACAGATCATAAAAGTCTCCAGTACATTTTCAAGCAGAAAGAGTTGAATCTGCGGCAACGACGATGGCTGGAATTGTTAAGAGATTATGACGTTGATATCTTGTATCACCCCGGAAAGGCAAATGTTGTGGCCGATGCTCTTAGCCGCAGGTCTATGGGAAGCTTATGTGATGTGCGACAAGAAAAGAAAGAAATGGCCCGTGAGCTTCAACAGTTAGCTAGCCTAGGAGTCCGAGTAGTGGACTCAGGTAGCAGCGGAGCTACCATTCAGAATTCAGCAGTTTCGTCGCTAGTAGCGGAAGTGAAAGAGCGGCAATATGAGGATCCCATGCTAAGGCAGTACAGAGATACACTCCCTCAGAAAGAGGAGTCATCATTTGATATTTCAGGAGACGGAGTTCTCCGATGCCGAGGCAGATTATGTGTTCCCGACGTGGCAGACTTACGTCACCAAATATTGAGGGAAGCTCATTGTTCCCGTTACTCCGTTCACCCCGGAGCGACGAAAATGTATCATGATCTTAAGACTATATACTGGTGGAATGGGATGAAGAAAGACGTAGCAGAATTCGTAGCTCAGTGTCCTAATTGCCAACAAGTGAAGATAGAACACCAAAAGCTGGGTGGCTTATTGCAAGCTATAGAAATCCCATCTTGGAAGTGGGAAGTGATTAATATGGATTTCATTACAGGGTTACCCCGTTCTCGACGTAAATATGATTCTATATGGGTGATCGTGGATAAGCTCACAAAGTCAGCGCATTTCTTACCGGTCAGAACGACCTATGTGGCAGAAGATTATGCCAAGCTTTATCTTAAAGAGATAGTGAGACTCCATGGCGTTCCGGTATCTATTATCTCCGATAGAGGGACTCAGTTTACAGCCAAGTTTTGGGGGTATTTCCAAGAAGGTTTAGGGACCCAAGTGCGCCTAAGCACGGCGTTTCACCCACAGACCGATGGGCAAGCTGAACGTACTATTCAGACTCTTGAAGATATGTTACGGGCATGTATGATAGATTTTGGAGGAAATTGGGATGACCATTTGCCACTCATTGAGTTTGCTTACAATAATAGTTATCACTCAAGCATTCAAATGGCACCGTATGAGGTTTTATATGGGCGAAAGTGTAGATCACCGATTGGGTGGTTTGAAACTGGAGAGGCCAAGCTGATAGGGCCAGAATTGGTCCAGCAAGCTATAGAGAAAGTCAAGCTCATACAAGATCGGTTGTTAGCGGCTCAAAGTCGCCTGAAGTCCTATGCGGATAATAGTCGAATGGACTTAGAGTTCCAAGTTAAGGATTGGGTGTTTTTGAAAGTGTCGCCGATGAAGGGTGTTATGAGATTTGGCAAAAAGGGGAAGCTTAGTCCCCGGTATATAGGGCCTTACGAGATTGTGCGAAAGATAGGCAAGGTGGCCTATGAATTAGACTTACCTCCAGACTTGGAGTCAGTTCATCCAGTTTTCCATGTCTCGATGCTTCGTAAGTGTGTTGGAGATCCTACGAGGATCGTCCCAGTAAATGATGTTCAAGTGACGGAAAAATTAGCTTATGATGAAATACCCATTGCCATATTAGATAGGCAAGTACGGAGGCTTAGAAACAAAGAAGTGGCCTCCGTTAAAGTTTTGTGGAGAAATAATAATCGAGAGGAAATGACATGGGAAGCGGAAGAAAATATGCGATCCAAATACCCACATTTATTTCAGCCCTTGGAAGAAGTCCAAGATGAGACGTCAAAATCATAAGGTATGCGTGTTTTCCTTTTATACATTCAGGTCGTGTGTGGCCAAATTTCTAGTGCTGTTGTATTATTGCCCTGTGAGGCATTGTTATTGTGGGTTGTTGTGACAGGGTGGTAGTGCCACATTACAGAGGAAACTCTGGCGAAATTTTTATAGAATTCCCCAAGCCTTTAACATTCGAGGACGAGTGTTCCTAAGGGGGGTAGAATGTTACACCTCGGAAAATTTCCCGTTGGTACGCAAGTAAATGAACTAATGATGTGTGCGAGGAGTGCGAGTGTATAATGTTTCATGGGAAATGTATGTAAAGGGATGTGGATGATTAGAATAAAAAGTCGAGAAATGAGAAAAATTGAAAGTTGGCAAAACTGCCCAGTGGGCGTATAGTGAAAAATACGGACCGTAAAGTGCAATACGGTCCGTAAACTTCACGTCGTAAACTGGCATGTCCAACTTCAACTCTCTGCCAGCTGAGGAAATGGCTAAAATACAACCTGGTGGACGGACCGTAAAGTGATTTACGGCCCGTAAACCATGGTCGTAAATCACCATGCATGCAGGACAAAGTTTCTGGGTCTGCTTAAGCTTACAAACGACCATGAGGGACGGTCCGTAAACTGAAATACGGACCGTAAACCTCCATGGACGACCACTGTTCAGCCAGCACAGATTTTCCAATTCATTAAATATGAGGATCAAGACTTATTTTATTTCATTACACCGCTTCTCTCTAAAACTTCTCTCTACATTTATTATATGAGTTTTCAAGGATTATAAGCCATCAATAACATTAAGACAAGTGAATCAAGGATAAGGGAATCATCAAGGATCATCCAAGTCAAGAAATCCAATGGAGAAAAACTAGGGTTTTGCTCAAAGAAGAGTATTATCAACCAAAGCTTGTTCCTACAACTTCTAAGGTAAGATTCATGATTTTTACAAGATGTTTAAGGTATTGGAGAATTAAAATACATGGATTGTAGAAAATGTGGTCAACTAGGTCATGAATGATGAATAGTGACATTTTGAGAAATAGTTTGAATTGAGTTATGAATGTTGTTGTGTTGTGATATGAATGTGTCATAAATGGTATTAAGATCATGAACTAAACACTTTAGACGAATGGACGAAGTTGTGTGTTATGACCATGAATGTGGGTGAATTAGAGGCAAATTGAAGAATCCAGATAATGTGGATAATGTGAATGACTAATGGTCATTGTTATGATATTAATGAAGGTATAAACGCTAGCATTGGAAGGGAACGTGCAAGTGTAAAATAGTTCGACGGCAAGGTATGTAAGGCTAACCCTTCTTTCATAAGGCATGGTTCTTGGCCAAATTCCTAATTCCTCTATATGAGTATGTTGTCTTCACATGGTTGACATTCCGAGCTCATAAGCTCACGACCCTTGATATGTACTATGATTATACTATGTTCCTCGTAAGACGAGTAAGTCTATAATGTAGATGTAACGATAATGATGAGGATAGTAATGATGATGAGAGTAAAATGAGATTAGAGATGCTTACGAGCTATGATATATGTATATGTATGCCATGAAGGGCTATAATAAGACCCCGAGCTTATGATGCCGGGCAAGACTATATGTATATGACTATGTATAAAGTATGTATACGATTACGAAACGCGCACCCACCTCTGCAGATGGTACGGATAACCCTGATGCCTTGGTAGGGCCAGGTATGTATGACCTTGAGCCTTGGTTGGCCAAGCATGTATAAGACACCGATCCTATGAGGTCGGGTATGCTATGTAAATGCTATGTATATGAAATGACTATGTATATAATATGAATATGAATGTGATAAGACTATGTATAAGAATACGAATAAGGACATGTATACGAATATGAGCACAAGTATGGTACGAGTATTATTATGGGATATGAACGACGATGTAAGCAAGTAAGCGACATGATAATGATGATATTACTGTCTCCCCTCCTATGCTATTTCATATGATATCTATTATGCTTCTATATTAATGTTGATCATGCTTTACATACTCAGTACATTCTTCGTACTGACGTCCTTTTGTTTGTGGACGCTGCGTCATGCCCGCAGGTGCACTGGGAGACAGACTTAGTCCATAGCTGCTTATTCAGAGATTGCATAGTAGAGCTCAATTTCTTACGGAGCTGTCGCTTTTGGGTACTTATTCTTTTGTACGTAATTATGGGCATAGCGGGGTCCTGTCCCGCTCATGATATGTCATACTCTTAGAGGCTCGTAGTCATGTGTATGTGGGTAGAGATGTATGGCCATGTCGGCCTATGTTTTATATATCTTTTGTTGGCCTCGTCGGCCTTGTACATTTGACGTGGCATAGATGCCTATGATGTTATCCAAGATGATTGTCGTCCGATGGGACTATATAATTAACGAATAGAATGCCTGAATTGTCTTATGGATCACCTAGATGTTATGTAAAGTATGCTAAGGGGGTGCCCGGGTGGGGATAGCACCGGGTGCTCGTCGCGGCCCCTAGTCGGGTCGTGACATCAGAAATATCAAAGAAATGACCAGGATAATGAGCAGTTAACCAGAAAAACCATGATGCGGAATGAGAGATTCATGTGAAGATCGAGGGGTTCGACTATAAAGAAAACAGGATGAATGATAAAGAACGGGCAGGAAGGACAGGACGTAGAAATAAATTGACAACGAGTGTAATGTGAGGCAGACATAGGGAGAACATACGGAAGATACCTGGAGAGGTCAACAAATATAAAAAGGACAACTGAGACAGCACCATATGAGGTTTGGTATAGCAAGGAGTGCAAGTTACCAATCGGTTGGTTCGATGTTGGCAAAACTAAGTTAATCGGCCCACGGCCTACAGGCAACCTAAGCTTCTAAAACAAATATGCAAAGTGATCGAATGTGACAACTATAAAGGAGGCCTCCCTGAAGTATTATAATACACCATGAGGCCAGTCCAACATTCGAGGACGAATGTTCTAAATGGGGGGAGGATGTTATATCCCGCATTTTGTACCTTCGGATAATTCAAGACAATTGCAAGGAGTTAAGGACAAGGCTATATTTTGGTCTTGTTTAAGACACAAGTTGTTTATGAAAATTTTGAAGTGGAAATATTAAGAAAGGTTAAGGGTAAAAAGGGAAATTTGCGATATGACTCTTGGAAATATGGAGGAAGACAAAGGGCAAATTTGAAATTTGGAAAAAATTAAATTTCCATGAAGTGCAAAACAAAACAAAAAAAAAATGGGCTTAGAATTAAAAGGGCCATTTGGGCCGTCCAATTGGAGTTGGCTTAGGCCCACCTAGAAGCTTAATGGACAAAATAAAAAGATGACTAACTCATCTTATTCATCTTGATCCATAGAAATTTCAAGAACCTTAGAGAAACAAAAAGAGAAGGAGAAAAGCCAAAGGCCATTCGGCCACTCCCAACCCAACAAGAATCTTGGAGAAATATTTATCAAAAAATATTTTCTTCTAGCTAAACAATCCATTGAAGGGTCCTTAGGAAAGTGAAGTGATTATTGGAGCAAGAAAAACACATATTCTTGCAAGTTACAAATTCTAGCCAAGTGAGAAGTTAAGGAAAAAGGTAAGGTTTAATCCTTTTCTTATATGTTATGGATGATTATGTATGTTGTAGTAGGTAAAAGTGGATGAAATTCATGAAAAAATATGGAAGCATGTTGTGGCCGTGCATATGTGTGTATGTGTAGGAATAATGATTTAATTATTTTATCTAGTGTTTGGTTGTTGTTGTTGTGGATGCTATGTTGATAATGAAAGCTTGATGATTCTAGTGAAGTTATGATGGTTGGAGAGTTTGTTTTAGGAGTTAATGTGATTTAAATATAGTTTTCTTGTATTTATGGAAGATGATGTTGTTAGTGTGTGGATTGTTGGTGTAGTTATGAATTTGAAAGAAGGAAATATGTTGTTATTGTTCTTGTTGAATTTGGAAGGTTTTGGGTAGTATGTTGGTTTGGCCATTTGGAATGTAGAGCGGATTGTTGAAGTGTTCTTGAATATTGTTTGAATGGTTTCGGATTAATACTTGAATATGTGAGCAGTTGTGAATTGAACATAAATGGAACGTCGTCGAAGTTTGTAGAAAGAAGTTGTTAATGTTGGAATGCGTTTTGAATTGATTGTTGACATGGTTAGAATGATTGTTGATATTGTTGTTGATAATTTGGCCGAGTTAAATTCTCGGGGATGGTGTAGTTACAGGGGAAATGCTGTCGAAATTTCGGTAGACAAAGTGTTAGTTAGTATGAGATTCTTGGATATCTATAGCTAATGTTTGCATTCATTAACATTGTTATAGATTTTGGGAAGGCCAAGAGTTAAGTTGGATTGACTAAGGAAGCGGACAAGGTATGTTAAGGCTCGTCCCTTTCTTTCAAGGCATGAATCCGATGCTATGATTTCATAATTGTTTCCATATTTTCCTTGTTTTCAAAAGTTAGATGTTTATGATTCTAAGGAATGATTTCCTTCCCGATAACTCGTAAATGTTTTTCCAAAGTGTTCGTATTTTTCCAAAATAAAGGTTTATGGTATTGTAAGCTTTTATGACAATAACGATGGATATGTTTTACAACAACATTGATGATGTCGAGGATGAGAATATTTCTGTGATGACTATGATAAGAATGATTTCATGTTCGAAAGGTACTTGTTATGATTATTGCTTTAATTTTCCAAAAAATAGCTTCCGAAACGTTCATAGAAGGTCCTGTACTTCAAACGCTCATAACTTTCTCATACTAAGCCGGATTGACCCGAAACTTGTTTCTGAGCCTTCAGGTGTCGATCTATGTACGTACCCATCGAGTCTTGAGAATTTGTTCTATGTGCATATGTATATGATTTGGTGCCTTATGAGATTTGTGATCTTATTCTACGTTCTCTTAATGTTATCCTTCGTTGATAGTCTCCCCTTATAATTATCGTTCCTTCAAGGTGGGACAAAGCGACCATGGTTATTCCATAATGTAATCGGAGGTTTCCGACCTTACGTCACTCCGACGGATACATGACTTTCTTTGGGATCTCCTGCATGCTGCTTATTTGATATATGTATATGTATATGTATATGGGGAAGATGGGGAACAGGGAGATATGTTGCGCTATAGACGCTTTGCCACCTGGTCAGCTGGCGTAACTTATCTTCCCGGACGTGGGACATATGTGGGGGAGCCGACGTTGCGCGGCGCTATGACATGTTCTATTTTCTATGTATATGAAAAGAAATGTTTTTCAAAGAAAGCTAAGCATGCATGACATCCGTCCTAAAAGGCACTCACATGTACAGGTTACTCTCTTATCTCACTATATGCTCTATGATCCCATGATATTACTGTTCATACGTTATGTTCCTTATTATGCTACTTTTCATGCCTTACATACTCGGTACATTACTCGTACTGACGTCCCTTCTTGTGGACGCTGCGTTTCATGCCACGCAGGTAAGCAGGTAGACGAGTTCGGTTCCTAGGAGCTCCACCAGCGGTACATTGAAAGCGCTCCAGTTGTTCCGGAGCTTCAGTTTATCGGTACTACTTTTGTGTATATATTCGGGCACGGCAGAACCCGGCCCTCCTTGTGACTATATGTATCTTGTTTAGAGGCTCGTAGACAGATAGGTACAGTCAGATGTTTTACCCTCTTGTTCATCCTTGTGGTGTATAATATGTTAACAAAGTTTATTAATACTTGTTTACGAGTATGCTGTTAATGATGGTGTTGAGTAAAGAAGTGACGGTATGGTTTATACGACCCACTTAGCAATAAGAGTAAGATGCGAAATAAGAGGTACTCGGTATAGTAGTATCGGGTACCCGTCGCGGCCCCTAGTTGGGTCGTGACAGTAGGAGAGAGTTTCAGAAATGGCTGCGTGAGATGGCTAATATGTCCAATCAGAGGAATGATTCGCCTGCTTCTAATTCTATTAGGAATTTGCCTGCTGACAATGCTGCTAATAATCAGAATGCTCGTGCTAATGGTAAAGGAAAGGAAGTTGCTAATACTTCTAAAGAAGGAACAACTCGACTTTATGAGTTGACTCGTAGGGAGGCAGCTGAAGCCTCTAACGTTGTGGTTACAGGTATTCTTACTATTTGCTCCTTTGATGCGTATTCGTTGGTCGATCCGGGTTCAAACTTATCTTATGTGACCCCATCTTTTGCTCTTAATTTTAGTATGGAACCTGAACTGCTGTTGAAACCCTTTGCTGTCGATACACCTTCTGAAGACCCAGACGGAACCACAGAAGCTGAAGACCCAGACGGAACCACACTACCAGCAGGTTGGAGATAAGATCTCTAAGAAACACTCTGCCTGGAAGGCTACTAGATGAAGCCTACAAAGCTGACTGCACAGGACGGCTAGAATATGGTTGATACGGCCTAGAAGGCTGACCGGCGCCCCTCGAGCTAGAACCACCATAACTCCCAATCTGTCGCTGCCTCTTCTCATTACCCCCTCCAAATGCACGGGCCTTAGCGGCCTCGACTAAAGAACCATGCTCGACGATGCAATGGAAGGAAGCCCCCATAGCCTCCATCTGAAGGCAAGGAATCTGAAGAAAACCAACGAGCCCACCAACAAAGCGCCGAATTTTGTCAAGCTCAGTAGGAACCAAAGGAGTTGAATAACGGGCCAGATACAGATAGAGAGTCACATAGGAATCCATAGACAATCCCCTCTGTTGAAGATGTAGAAACTCCTCCCTACGCGCCTCTCTCACAGCCGGGGGCATATACTTCTCAAGGAAGACCTGGTAGAACTGAGTCCAAGTCAGAGGTGGAGACACCTCCACCAAGTCTTCGCATCTCCGCGAAATTGGTAGGACACATAGTCAACTTCATGGGACTCTACTATCCCCATCCTATATAACAAATCATGTTTATCCAAGATGAACTTATAAGCATCGTCTCCAGAAGTACCCGAGAACCTCAGCGGCTCTAACTTTCTGAACCTCCCACCTAGATCCTGATCAGTCAAGGTCATAACAGGGCCCACCATGGGTCTAAGATCATCCCCCGGGGCTTGCACCGTATCAATCCGGGGATCCATAGATTGTTACACCCCGTATCTTCAAAGAAGCACTTTATCAAATTTGAAACATAAGTACGTTGAGTTATGGTTAAGTAAAACCACTTTGGAATATAAGGAGCAAGCATTATTAAGTATATTTAATGAGTGAAGGATGTATATAAGGTATACTGGAAGTTTTTATAAGGAAATGAGCGGAAGAAATGGAGTGGTACGACTTTGGACAAAGAATAGGTAAAGTTTCATGTGAAAATTTTGGTCCAACTTCAGGGAAGAATATCTCTTAGCATATGAAGTGTTTTTAAGTGAAACAAAAGCCTAAAATGAAGTTCGTCGAGTATAGTTTCCAACGCAATAAATATATCATCGATATGACACCGGAGTAGAGAATTATGGACATTACAAGTTAGGCTGACAAAGAAGAAACGCGTGCTATAGTATCTGCTACAGTACGGACTTGCTACAGTGACCCCGACCCGACTTTTGAACCTTATAAAAAGGGAAAAACCCCATATTTTTCACCAAAAATCAGATTTTAAAGCTCAGCAACATAAAGGGCAATTATGTCATAAAAAGTTGAGGGTTTGAGTGATTTTCAAGTGGCGGAGTATTAACCGAAGCTTGGATAACGTATAGATGTGATTCTAGTATGGTTTTGCGGTGGATTCAAGGTGGATATTGAAGATATCACTGTTTTAACAAAAATAAGGTATGAATCTCTCCTTATTAATATTACTTTTGGTTTATTTACGAAGATAGAGTGATTAAATGGTTGTATAATAAAGTTGTTGGTTGAGAAATTGGAAAAACATCACGTGGGATGTTTTATGGAATATTTTAGTATTGATAATGATGTTGTTGATGTTGGTGCTGTTGTAGTTGTTATTTTGTTGGTATTGTGATTTCGGGCTAGGGGTATAAACAGGAGAGATGTTGTACAAATTTCAGCAAATTTTAAGAGCATTTAATTTGAAGGCTTAAGACAAGCATATGATAATGAGCCTAACAATAGTATGAATGGATTTATATGTAGATTATGGGATTACGAATGATCTTATATAGATTGAAAGACAGAAAGTAAGTTGGAAAAGTCGAGAAGTAAGCTTTCAGGTATGTTAAGGCTACTTCCTTTCTTTCTAAAGGCATGATTCTTTTTCCTATGAACGCATACATGGATTCTATAATATCCTTATTTCCAAAAAGCCCGAAGCTCACGATTCTCAAAGTGCTTATGATGCTAAAGATGGATGTTTCTATGATGGTAACAATGATGATGATTCGATTTCTAAAGATTCCTACTATTGAGACCTTTTTGACTATTTGCACAAAGGTCTGCTATTCACGAAGATTATACTTGGGTTACCATAACCCTAGTGTAGTACTCCTCTCTAGTTAAGAGCTAGTATAAGAATAGTTGAGTTATACGATATGATTGAATGTCAGGAGGTATAATTAGTGGATATGTTGCTTATAGGCTATTATGTTGCCTTTGAGTTATCATTATATGTATACGCTGGCCTACGGGTCATGGAGTTATCACGTGGCCTACGGGTCATAGAGTTATCGCCTGGCCTACGAGTCATGGAGTTGTTGCCTGACCGACGGGTCATGGAGATGCTCATACCTGACCTACGGGTCATGGAGTTGATTATACCTGACCGATGGGTCACGGAGTTGCTTAAACCTGACCTACGGGTCATGGAGTTGATTATACATGGCCTATGAGTCACGGAGTTTTATTTATGGAGTTATGTTATCTATGCCTGACCTTCGAGTCACGAAGTTATATCTATAGAGTGATGTTATCTTGCCTCAGATGAGAGGCAACCCAAGTAGAGCACCTCTAGATGCTTTATTGAAATATTCATAGTATAGTTTGTTATTTCATTTCAGTTGTTATCTTGCCTTACATATTCAGTACATTATTCGTACTCACATCCCTTTGTCTGGGGGCGTTGCGTTCATGCCTGCAGGTTCAGGTAGTCGGACTGACGATTCAACTCAGCAGGCCTTCTACTCAGCTGCAGTCAGTGCACTCCACTTGGTCCGGAGCTGCAGTCCCTTTGGTGGTATGCTATTTTGACATATATATATAGGTGTGACGGGGCCTTTTCCTGTCCTTTCTGTAGCTCGTGTTCCCTAGAGGTCTGTAGACAGTTGTATGTAGTTGGGATATTATATAGCCATGTTGGCTCTCAGTTTTTTTGTTCAGCCTACATAGCAGCCTCGTCGGCTTGCTCAGTTGTGTATATATATTTTGGGTGTGTGTGTGCCCAGTTCAGACGAGACAAACAACATTTGTTTATATATATCCAGATTACGATCTCGCCGGCTGGTTGATATTGTCGGTGTGCAGGTAGGCCTTAGCAGAGTTCCAGATTTAGAGTGGTTCTCTCGGGGCCTAGTTTGGCATCGAGTACCGGTCATGCCGCTCCAAATTTGGGCCGTGACATAGATGTAGCGGGGTGTGCTACTCGAGTAGGTCTCTGCTCAGGGGTCTGCACCCCAACTCTAGTCTGCGAATCTCTCCCCGGAGTAGTAACACCAGCGGTAGCCTGCTCGGCATCTAGATGGAGTAGAACACGAGCCATAGTATCTTGCATAGTCTGCTCTGAAGTGATCTCGGGCTGTGTCCGTGCTGGGGCCACATCATCCTCGGCAACCTGGTCTCGAAACTGCTAATCCTTAGGCTCGAGAGACGGAGATCTCTCGCGCCGCTGTCCTTCCGCAGGAGCCCTGCCCTTGCCTGGGGCAGCCCCGCAGCCTCTAGCTTTACCGTGTCCTCTGGCTGTCGCTCGGCCTCTAGTGCTAGCCGTAAATGCCGGCTCTGGCACCTAGTCTCGGGCTATAGTAGCTCGAGTCCTCACCATCTGTGAGGAAGAAGGGATAAGAGTCAGATACTAATTCGATTATTCCAGATACCAATTAGAAAAAGGTAGCGCGATATAATGAAAGAAAGTGAAGTTTCCTAAATGTCCTATTGCCTCAAGCAGATAAGTACGGAGCTCATCGTATTGATACCAACTTGTCACGACCCAATCTAGCTAAGTCGCGCGGGCACTTACCTTTCCCACCTCGGTAGACGAACCTTCAACCCAACAATAGTAAAAACATGAATAAATAAGTAAATAAGCGAAAGACAAAAATCACATAAGTCTGACGATAATGATATAGAAATATGCGGAAGTAAGGAAAATACACCCAGAATCTAGTCTAACCATACAAGAGCATCTAACTAGAATCTATAAGTCTGGAATTATAAATAATACATAAGAAGTATGAATATGTCTTAGAATAGAAAATAAGACATAAATAACAGAAGAATCTTCAAGGTGGAAAACGTCCTCGTGCTCACCCTGTAGACTCTAAACAACAACTCTCGGAACAATTATAAGCCATGAGAAACAGAGGTCAAACCCACCTGGAATTCTGCATTCATAAAAGAATGCAGCAAGTGCAGGTCAGTACAAACAACAGTACTGGTAGGTATCATAGGCCGATTAAGACTAGTTGATATATATAAAGACAATAAGGTAAGAGAAAACAAGCAAACCATAGAGTACAAGTCATGCTTCCAAGAAATCGACTCACATAATCAAGCCTTGATGTAACAACTAGCCCCAAGTGAAACAAATATCCAAGTATACCAAAAACCATGTCCCATCAAGACAAATCAACACGTAGCCCATATCAAATACAGTCCAAGAATATGACCAACACAGTATCCAAATCATAAGCAACCACGAAGCATAATCAAGCAATGTAATATGAGATATGAATGCAATGCAATGCCTGTACTCTTGTACTCTGACAGCAAAATACCTCCACGCCTTGGAAGCACAATCCATGGGGGACCCGTGAATTTCAAGTATCGTCACTCCGCACACAGCTCAGAGGACCCAATTATCTACAAGTATCGCAATATTGGTGTTCCATATCAGCCCATCCGCACACAGCTCAGAGGTGACTCACCATGTTCAATAATCATCAATGTTCCTTCTCATTTCCATCAATAGGGCTAGCCACACATCATAATAAGATGATATGAAATGAATATGGAATGATGCAAGTACAAACAATGAATAATATCAAGTTCAAGTTTTACCACACACAACGCACCAATATCATCAAAAAGTGATCCACACAGTAATCATAATGAATCTCCAATTTCCATAACAATAAGAGCCAACTATCCCAAAATGGCTATACCAATAACGAGGCATACACTAAGTACCAATAACAATATCAAGTAATTTCATCTTTTCGATTTACTCCCATTCACAAACAATCCACCAATTTATACACAACGTACTAAACAAGGTCCTATGGAGTCTACATGCTACTAGCCCGATCAAACAAGTCACAAGCAATACCAAACCCTAAGGTAATATCCAACCCAACTTCATACCCGAAGGTTTACATGAAATCTCTGACAATATCATCTAAATATACGCTTCGCTAGTTGAAGTCTCACCACAGGGGTAAGCCGTAACCTACCTGGAAGACTGAACAACAATATCAGCAACAATCACTCCTTAGACTTCCCTTTCCTCTGAGCCTCGAGATAAAAAAAAGTCTAGGCACATTCGAATCAAGAATTAGAATCAAGAAGAACATCAAACGAACCCTAATTCTATTCAAGACCCAAATCCCCAACCTAAGGAATAGGGTTTATGAACTAGAAAGGTGAAATTAGGAATCTTATTACACCCCGTGTTTTCGTGTATTACAAAGCCTGCAAGTTAAAAGACATATGTAGGGGAAAACGGAGTTACCCCAAGCTTATAGTGTCACGACCCAGCTAGGGGCCGCGACGGGTACCCGGGGCTAACCACCGAGCACTGCTCATACTATTACTTCTTAGACTCATTCAACAATCAATTATTGATTTCATGCTCATTTAATACCCTTTTACTAATTTTATGCTCAAGTTACAAGAAAAATCACTTTTCAAGTCAAAACATAATATCTTTATATGCATAAGCCTTTAGGCTATCAAAATACTGGTTTTATACATATACATCATAGTAACCTTGTGAGACCACATAACCCGCATCGTGTATCTACGAGCCTCTACTGGAATACAAAACACATAGACGGGACAGGACCCCGTCGAGCCTAAAATATACAAATATACACAAAAGAATAATCAAGCACCTCCGGAATAAAAGAGTGCTTTCAATCGGCTATCAGCTCCTACGGGTCTAGCTCAAGCTTACCTCCCTGTCTACCTGTGGGCATGAACACAACGTCCAAAGAAAACGGACGTCAGTACGAACATTGTACTGAGTATGTAAGGCAAGAAGGAGATAAACATAATAGGAAGATCATGAGTCATGAGACAAAGATATAAACTGTACAAGTGTCATAGGCAATCACATTGCTTACATATATCACGTTTTACATAATCATAGTATACATGTCATCACATCACATAAATCATCTCATCATAGTCCTCGTCGTTAACCCGCGCCCGGGTAACCATCATATGCCGCCCACTAGTGGTGATCATGCCCGGCCCTCTAGGCTCAGTGTAACATCGCAGCCCGCCTTAGCGGTGACATGTCCGGCCATCTAGGCACGGTGGAATCATATGCAGCCCGTCTTAGCGGTGACATGCCCGGCCATCGTGGCGCGGTGGAATTATATCATCACAAAATTAATCATAACACATCACTATTTCACATCTCATAACATATCATCATTTTATCGTTTCTTGGTATCTTATGCATATCATCATATATTAACATTAAGAGCATACGTTAGGCTTTTAGGGCAATCACACTATATCGGGGTGACGTAAGGTCGTAAACCCCCGATTACATTATGGACGTTTATGAGTATCGTGCCTCGCCTTGAAGGAAATAGAGCATAAGGCGAGTGTTAACAAAGATAACATCATACCACAACTTCTTGAATCGCTATACTCTAGCTCATTATTGTTATACCCCGCATTTTCAGAGCCTGAGCGTGACATGTGCTTCCTCAGACATTGACAATCACGTTGTTACTACATAATTTAAACTCACGTTGATAGTATTATATTTCATATTTTTGCACGTCAGATTAGTCGTAAGCGGAGGTGGGGCCCGCACATCGAGATTTTTTTTAGGAACACGTGATAAGTTATATGAACCACATATGTGAAGTTAAGCACAACTCAAGAAGAACCCAAGAGCCAAATCAAAGTGGAAGCCCTCCAAACAAATATTTTTAAGTTACGTTTTTGGGTGATCTGACTTCGGGAGGCCATAACCCCATCAGTGTTTGGGAATTTTGGAAAGATCCCAGAATGAAATTTGTAGATAATTGAATTAGCTTTCCAACCATAGGTCGTGGGTCCACAGGAGACGTCGGGATAAGGATACATGGACTTTTTAAGGCAGAAAGGTCAGTGGGCTAGGACCAATCCGGGCCCAACCGGGTTAGGCCCATGACCCATGCCTATTTAAATGAGATTTCAGCCCTTTCTCCTCATTTTCAGACCAAAACACCCAGAAAATTCTGGAGAGAGAGAGAAAAAGAGTCTTGGAGAAGAAAAACCAATTTTGATCGAAATCTGAGCCCCGAATCCCGAAGCTCATGAAGAGAAAAGTGTTGTACGTCGCGTTGTCTTCAATTTGAACTAAAAATCAACCAAAAAGAAGAGGGTGGACGTGGTGGCTGCACACTTTAGGTAATATTAAGGTTCCTTTTCATTGCTAGCAAGTTTATTTAGAGTTTTAACGAACTAGAACGGAGAAAATAGTGTGATAAATTCGTTTATCGGTGTGGTTGGATTACGGTTTGAGGTGTGAGGAGAATTTTGGATAAAATGTATATTTATTTATTTATATTGTAGGATGTAAGTATTGATGTTATTGGTATTAACTTCGACGTCTTTGCGGAAATAAAATTATGAAATAGCTATATCGCAAATTTGGTTGGTTGAGAAATTTAGAAAACAGTGTGCGGGCTGTTTTATGGCATACGTCGGTATTGGAAATGATGTTAATATTATTGGTATTGTTGTTGATGTTGTTGGTTGCTGAATTGGAATTCGGGCTAGGCATATAAACAGGGGAGATGCTACCCGATTTTTGGCAGAATATAAAATAGTATAATTTGAAATATGGTACAAATGTGTGATGACAGAGTCTAACGTCAGTCTGAATCCTTTTAAATGTAGACTTACAAGCTTGGACGAATAAGAGTAGCTTATAGGCGGTCGAACAGGTATGTAAGGCTTACCCTTTCTTTCTTTTGGCATGATCTTTGTGAGACAAACAGACAAAGCATATGTATGATTTCAAAGAACCTCCTATTCTTAAAGCCACTAGGATGGCTAATGTTCTTGACTTCCGAAGAACTATTTTGCTATGTCTTGGTACAAGTGTGTGGTTCCAAAAGTTCTATGTTGATTTGATCCATAGCGATATTCGAAAGGTACTTGATATGATTATTGCTTTGATTTTCCAAAAATAGCTTCTGAAACGTTCATAGAAGGTTCTGTACTAAAACGTCCATAACCTTTTCATACTAACTCGGATTGACTTGAAACACGTTTAGGACTCTCAATTGTTGATTTATGTACGCACCCATCGAGTCTTAAAAATTTGTTCTATGTGCATATGTATATGAAGCGATGCCTTATGAGATTTATGATCTTATTCTATGCTCTCTTAACGCTGTTATTCGTTGCTAGTCTCATCTTATAATAATTGGTCCTTCAAGGTGAGACAAAGCCATGATAACTATTCCATAATATATAATCGGAGGTTACCGACCTTACGTCACTCCGATAGGTACATGACTTTCTTTGGGCTCTCCTGCATGTTGCTATATGATATATGTATATGTATATGTATATGTATATGGGGCAAAGGGAACGGTGAGGCGCTATAGACGCATAGCCACCTGATCAGTTGGTATAATATGATATCGTCCCGGACGCGGGATATATGGATAAATGGATCAGGCTGCACGTTCCGCAACAATATAATATATAAATGGATCGGGCTGCACGTTCCGCAGCAATATAATATATATATATATATATATATATATATATATATATATATATATATATATATATATGGATCGGGCTGCACGTTCCGCAACACTAAGCATGCATGGTACCGCCAAAAAGGCATTCATATGTACAAGTTACTCTTTTATCTTACTGTATGCCCTATATGTCCATTCTGTGATCATTCATACTTTACATCCCTTACTATGTTACCATTCATGCCTTACATACTCAGTACATTGCTCGTACTGACCCCCTTTCTTCGGGGGCTGCATTTCATGCCACGCAGGTACACCCAGATGAGTAGCAGTCATTATAGAAGATGTTCCAGCGGAGTTGGCAAGCTCCACTTGCCCCTGGAGTGTTGCCGGGTCAGAGTATTATGCTATGGTGTCTTGTTCGGAGTTAGAGACTTTGCAGACAGAGTTGTGGGTATAGAATGTCAGTTTTGGAAGCGGCTCCATCAGCCGATGTGTCATTCTGTGTTATGTGATAAATTTCCATATGATTACAGATTTTGTTTGATTTGAGAACAAAGAGAAAGAATATTTTTGAATGCCTTACTATGTATTTCATGTTTATTTGATTTAAAAGTTCAAAGAGGTTATGTATGTATTAAGAGTTAGAGGGTTCGCTCGGCTCTAAGTAAGGGTTGGGTGCCCATCACACCCTAGTGAGATTAGGGTGTGACAATTATCATTACCATCATATTCATATGTGGTTCAATACATAGAAGGACTCGTAGGCTTCGTTTTGAGAAGGATTATATAGGACTTGAAGGATTCATGCCTTTTGAAAGAAAAGATAAACCTTACATACCTTTATCGTCTAATCAATCTTGCATTCACTTGCTCTCCTTCGATATCACGCCTCTACCTTCAAGAGAGAATTCGTACTAACGTTAGTTAATCGACTATAAGAACGCGTTACTAATTCTAGAGAAATTTGGGCAGCGTTTCCTTTGTTTATATGTTATATCCCGTGTTTTCACACCTTTGGAAAAATTGGAAATAATCTTGGCTTGTAAGAAATAAGGTTATAGTTGATTTTATTTAACATAAGACTTGTGCATGAAAGAATATTAATGTGGAAGGGTCGAGGAAGGCTAAGGGAAAATTTGGTATTTCGGAAAAATTAGTTCGGGAATTTCAAAATATGATATACAAGCCAATTGGGCTAAAAAATGAGAAATGAAATGAGGCCCAAAAAAAAAAAAAAGAGATGGGGTGGCCGACCATCAATGGCCCAAACCCATGGCCCTTAATTAAATTCCATGTGATAAATTAACTAAGGGACCATAGTGTACATATCATCTTCATCTCTTAGAAGCATCAAGAAAGAACAAAGCAAAGAAAGAGCAAAAAAAGAGGGGTTTCGGGTTGGCCATAGAAAATTAACCACCAAAAATCTTTCTCCAAAATTTTTTCTCTTGTTGAATTCGTACTAATTCAAGGTCCCTTCTCAACTTGGTGTAGTTGTCTTGGAGGAAGGAGCCCTTGGTTCATCAAATTGATTATATACTCAAGTGAAGAAGATTAGGGGAAAAGGTAAGAATTCATCCCTATTTATTGTGTTATGAAGTCTTGTTTGTGTTGTAGTATGTGGGAATGAGTTGATTGTATGGAAAAATGGAAGATTTCAAAGTGGGTATGGAATATAGGGTATGGCCGTATGTGTGTATATACATTGTATGTTTATGGTGAATTGAATTTAGGTTATATTCTAGTTGTAGTTGTGATGAAATGCATATTGGAATTGGAAATGGAATGAATTTAGTTGAAGTTGATAAAGAGAGCATATGGCCGTGTGGTATGTTAGAGTTGGAATGGAAATGGATTAAGTTGTTTAGTGTGTTAGTTATGTTATTGTGATGCTTGTAATGTAAATGAAAGTAAAATGAAATAAGTTGGTATTGAAATGGAACGTAGAAACTTACGTCGCTTTAGTATGATTTTCCGACATTAGGAAAGTGAAGTTATTTGGTTGTTAGTGTGATGATCATTGATGAATTTGGAAGTTGGAAACATGTTATTAATATGTATGCCAAAGATTTGATGTTTTGAACAAGTTGTGACTTTGGCGGAAAGTTGTATATTATGTATATCGTGTGTATAAATTGAGGAAACGATATGAGATATTTCTAAAACTATATTGTGATGATCTTGATTGATAATGAATGTGAAATCATTGATATTAGTTTAAAGATTTAGGTTGGGGTGAAGGTTATGTCACTTTGTTAGAATGATGGCTAGTTGAAGGATATTGTGTCTCTAATATTTGTTGTTGATGTTGATGTTGTTGTTTGGGTTGTTGTTGATGGTTTTGAGCCGAGTTGAATTCTCGGGGGTGCTATATGTATAGGGGAAGTGCTGCCGAAATTTCGGTAGGCAAGTATGCATTAAGTTGAATTTGTGGCATCCATAACTCATAATTGGTAAATGTGACCATTTGCAGATTTTCGACGAAACGGGAAGTGAGCTTGGATAGGCTTAAAAAGCTCAAAAGGTATGTAAAGCTATCCCGAGTCTTCTTTTGGCATGTCCTAGAAGTACTAGGATCGGATTTATGCCTCGGAGGATATTCTGCTCATCGGAATCCGCGTCTGAAATTGTTACATTTTCGTTCAATAGAATTGAACCCTTTTTGTATGCTTTCTTGAAAATTATGCAAACTTTCCCCAAACTTTATGAAAAGTTATAGAATGTCCGTAGAACCTTCGTAGGTGACCCCATAAGCTGAAAACGCGTAATTGGAGCCCACCGCCTTGTGTGTTCTGAGGTGGGCCCACTATTCCCGGTTTTACCCTTATTGTACTTAAGGCCTGTTTTCGAACGGTTTTGAAAGGAATGTTCTGACTGCTCTTTTAACTACTAAACAAAAACTATTTTAAATATTTCCTTAAGTCTTATGAATCGTTTTGTCACTTGGAACGACTTCAGAAAGGTTATGCTTCTGTAATTCATTATGACATCTGAAACCCACTTATTACAATCCCGTCTGACTTCATTAAATTGGTTTGTCATTGATATGCCTCACCGAGTCTCTGAAAATATTTATGATATTTTAACTGCATTTAGTTTCTCACTACTCCATTCGTGGATGCCCCAATGTTTCCCACACTGAGCCCGGGCCAGGATATGTTGTCAAGCGTGATCCTTTGCATTGTTCGCCGTGCCTCGATGTGAGGGGGCAGGTATACGCGTACATGGGTTTGTGGAGTATGCTGTGCCATGTACGCTTGTTCTGATATGATTTATTATGGCCATCTAATATGACATATTATGTTACGGGGTTATGCCCCTATTCTAATTGTTCTGTGTTGTGGCACCAGCGTCGGGAGGGTGGCCACGTTCTGTCTGCCGAATCCCTTGGCAGGGGCCGGATTTGATATGACATATGTTTCTGTACACACTCTGCATGTTTTGGAAATATGTATTTGATACTTTGGATTTTCTACTCACTTTTCTGTACGTTCTGTACCAGTTATGATTTTGTTTCTGTAATCCAGGCTTTACATATTCAGTACATATTTCGTACTGACCCCCTTTCTTCGGGGGCTGCGTTTTCATGCCGCGCAGGTACCGACGACAGGTTTGCTGATCCGTCCGCTTAGGATCTTATTCTGTTATTTTGGAGCGCTCTTTTATTCAGAGCCATCTTTTGGTATAGTCTGTCACCTCTATATATGTATATTCTCGTTCATGGGTACGGCGGGGCCCTGTCCCGTTATATGATTCTGTCGGTCTGTTTAAAGGTCTGTGGACATGTTTGTGGGTTGGGGTCTTTCTGTACAGTTGTGTGCTTATGTTGTGTTTGGGCGATCCCCTTTCGCCGCGGCGGCCGGTCCGCATATATTTAAATGTTACTCTGTTGGCCCTGTGTGGCCTTTGTTGGTATTTTCTGCGTGCAGGGTATATTGGGTAGTCCGTAAAACAAAGGAAACTCTGTCGAAATTGTTTTCTGGAAATTGACTAAATTTGAAATATAGCCTTGTCGGCTTCTGCTATATGCTAGAATGCGTTTGATACAATTTGAGATAGCATTGATAGATGTGTTCAGGTGCCCAGATCGGGCACTAGTCACGGCCTACGGGGTTGGGTTGTGACAAAAGTGGTATCAGAGCGGTTCGTCCTCGGAATGTCTACAGACCGTGTCTAGTAGAGTCTTGTTTATCGGTGTGTTGTGTACCACACCTATAAACAGGAGGCTACAGGGCATTTAGGATACTACCCTTCTTTCTGTCTTAGATCGTGCGATAGAGCTGTGTTATCAGGATGATTCCTCCCTAACGAATTGTTACATTTGCAGTTATGCCTCCAAAAAAGGCGACAGCGGCCCAAAAGGCCAAGGCAGCAGCTGTGGGAGAGACTAGTCGGGCCCAGAGGGTTACCAGGGCCCATGCTCATATTGCTCCTGATGTTTCGCCCTCGGCAGAGGGCTCTTCCACACCGCCAAACGTAGAGGAGATTGGGCAGCAGCAGCTGCAGGTCGAGGGGCGGCTCCACCGCCAGCTCCTGAGATTCCAGTACCTGAGCCTCCAGCTCCACGGCCAGGGACTGAGGATCAGACTATGAGAGAGGCAGTCCAGCTATTGACCAGACTTGTGGCGGGACAGGTTCAGAGGCACGGATTGGGAGGTGACCGAGCATATAGGCGTGACAGTTCGAGAGCTCGTGAGTTCTTGACTTGTGGCCCCCCAGAGTTCTTCGGGACAAAGCCCGAGGAGGATCCTGAGGAGTTTATCAGGAAGATGTGGCGCACCTTACAGTTGATTAATGCTTCCGCGACAGAGTTAGTCACGTTGGCTTCGTACCGGTTGTATGATGTAGCGGCTAATTGGTACGAGTCATGGGAGTTATCCAGAGGTGACGGTGCTCCCCCAACAGTTTGGGATGATTTTTATCAGGCTTTTCTTAGCCATTTTCTACCTCCGGAGTTACGGCGGGCCAAGGCTGACAGATTCTTATTGCTGAGACAGAGGGGTCGCAGTGTTCGAGAGTACAGTATGGAGTTCGACTCATTGGCCCGATACGCACCTGCTGTGGTAGCTACTATGGCTGACAGGATGCACAGGTACATTATGGGGCTGGACCGTTATTTTGTCGACAACTGTTTGGTATTGGCTGCTCAGCCCGACATGGATATTGCCCGGATTCAGGCGCACGCCCAGGGCATGGAGGACCGGCATAGGGAGCGTCAGACTGATAGGAGTCAGGATCGGAGACAGCCCAAGAGGGCCAGATCATCTGGGTATTCTGGAGATTTTCGGGGCAGACAGCCTCAGCAGCCGCAGCAGCCTAGCAGACATCTATCCCAGCCGGCACAGAGCGCACCTCCACCGCCTACAGGTCGCAGGTTTGATAGCCCAGGTTATTCAGGAGCAGGCCAGAGCTCCAGGGCTTCAGGTTCGCGGACAGACAGGGGTTCTAGTCAGACGAGGCCACCTAGGCCTCAGTGTTCTTATTGTGGTAGATACCATCCGGGAGAGTGCTACAGAGCCACCGGTGCATGTTTTTCTTGTGGCCGTCAGGGCCATTCTGTGAGAGATTGCCCGTATAAGGGTAGTTCGGGTGGTGCAGCGCAGCCTACCAGATCAGCCGCCGGGTCATCATCTTCGTCAATGGCTATGCGCCCTACAGGGCCGGGTACATCAGCCCCGGTGGGTCGCGGCAGAGGCCGTGGTGGAGCTTCTGGTACTAGCGGTCCTTCGAACCGCATTTATGCTTTGTCCAGCCGCCAGGACCAGGAGGCATCGCCTAATGTCGTTACAGGTACATTATTGGTCTTCTCTTGGTCTGTGTATGCATTGATTGATCCAGGTTCGACTTTGTCATATATTTCGCCCCTTGTTGCTAGTAAAATTGGTATAACGTCCGAGCCTATAGAGCCATTTGAGGTAGCTACATCGATCGGGGACTTTATTGTAGCGAAACAGGTATATAAAGACTGTTCTGTAACTGTATGTGGCCGAGACACTAAGGCAGATCTGGTGGAATTAGATATGATTGAATTTGATGTTATTATGGGAATGAACTGGCTAGCCTCCTGTTATGCTAATGTTGACTGCCAAAAGAAGGTAGTTCGTTTCCAGTTTCCTGGGGAGCCAGTTATAGAATGGGCCGGTAATACAGCATCGCCGAAAGGTAAGTTTATTTCATACCTTAAGGCGAAGAAAATGATCAGAAAAGGTTATATTTATCATCTGGTTCAGGTACAAGACTTGTCAACAGAAGCGCCGACTCTTCAGTCAGTTCCCGTGGTTAATGAATTTCCAGATGTATTCCCGGATGAGCTTCCAGGCCTTCCTCCAGAGCGGGAGATAGATTTTACTATTGATTTACTTCCAGATACTCAGCCTATATCTATCCCCCCGTACAGAATGGCACCGGCAGAATTGAAAGAACTGAAAGAGCAGTTGAGGGATCTGTTAGAAAAAGGCTTCATTAGACCCAGTACTTCGCCTTGGGGAGCCCCGGTATTATTTGTGCGTAAGAAAGACGGGTCGCTGCGTATGTGTATTGATTATCGGCAGCTGAATAAGGTAACCATAAAGAATAAATACCCCCTCCCCAGAATTGATGATTTGTTTGATCAGTTGCAGGGCGCCAAATATTTTTCGAAGGTAGATCTTCGGTCAGGCTATCATCAGGTACGGGTACGAGAGGCCGATATTTCTAAGACAGCATTCCGGACTAGATATGGGCATTATGAATTCAGAGTTATGTCATTTGGGTTAACTAATGCTCCTGCGGTATTCATGGATCTAATGAACCGGGTATTCAGGCCATTCTTGGATATGTTTGTAATTGTATTTATCGATGATATTCTGGTGTATTCTCGGTCCGAGGCAGAGCACGCAGATCACCTGAGAGCGGTATTTGGGGTACTTCGACATCAGAAATTATATGCAAAATTTTCTAAATGTGAATTCTGGCTGGCTTCAGTGGCATTCCTGGGGCATATTATTGCAGCTGATGGTGTCCGAGTGGATACACAGAAGATTGAGGCCGTGAAGAATTGGCCCAGACCCACGACGCCCACAGAGGTACGTAGTTTCCTGGGGTTAGCAGGTTATTACAGAAGATTTGTGGAAAAGTTTGCTTCGATTTCAGCGCCTTTGACAAGGCTAACTCAGAAGGGAGCCAAGTTCCAGTGGACTGATGCTTGTGAACGAAGCTTCCAGTTGCTGAAAGAGAAGTTGACTTCAGCTCCAGTTCTGACTCTTCCAGAGGGACCCGATGGATATGTTATTTATTGTGACGCTTCTGGCGTGGGATTGGGCTGTGTATTGATGCAGCACGACAGAGTTATAGCTTATGCTTCTCGGCAATTGAAAAAGCATGAAAAAAATTATCCTACTCACGATCTGGAGCTTGCAGCGGTGATCCATGCCCTGAAGATATGGAGACATTATTTATATGGCGTTCATGTTGATATCTATACAGATCATAAGAGTCTCCAGTATATTTTCAAGCAGAAAGAACTTAATTTGCGGCAGCGGAGGTGGCTAGAGCTCCTGAAAGACTATGATGTGGATATTCTGTATCATCCGGGCAAGGCTAATGTTGTTGCAGATGCGCTCAGCCGGAAATCTATGGGCAGCTTGGCAGAGTTACAGCCAGACAAGAGAGAGATAGCCCGTGATATTCAGCAGTTGGCTAGTCTTGGGGTTCGTCTGGCCGATTCTGGAGGTACACGGATTTCTGTCCGAGGGGTTTCTGAATCATCTATTAAGGAAGATATCAAGCGGCGTCAATATGAAGATCCTGTTTTAGCCCGATACAGAGACACAACCCATGAGAAGGATAAGACTCCGTTCGAGTTTACACCAGACGGAACCTTACTATACAGAGGCAGGTTGTGTGTACCTGATATTGCAGGGCTACGACAGCAGGTTATGGGCGAGGCACACTATGCTCGCTATTCTGTTCATCCTGGTTCTACGAAAATGTACCATGATCTCAGGTGCCTGTATTGGTGGGACGGTATGAAACGAGATATCGCAGAATTCGTCGCCCAGTGCCCAAATTGTCAGCAGGTCAAAATCGAACACCAGAAACCGGGTGGACTGTTGCAAGAAATGGAAATTTCGACGTGGAAGTGGGAGATCATTAATATGGACTTCATTACAGGTTTGCTTCGCACTCCACGGAGGTATGATTCCATCTGGGTTATTGTTGATAGGCTGACAAAATCATCCCATTTTCTCCCCGTCAGAACTACTTATTCCGCTGAGGATTATGCCAGGCTTTATATTAAAGAAATTGTGCGACTTCATGGAGTTCCTATATCTATTATCACTGACAGAGGTGCCCAGTTCACAGCGAACTTCTGGAGATCTTTTCAGGAAGGATTAGGGACTCAGCTGAGCCTGAGCACAACTTTCCATCCTTAGAGTGACGGACAGGCCGAGCGCACTATCCAGACGCTTGAAGATATGTTACGGGCCTGTGTTATTGATTTTAGAGGTAGCTGGGAGGATCACTTGCCATTGATTGAATTTGCTTATAACAACAGTTACCATTCCAGCATCCAGATGGCTCCGTACGAGGCCTTGTATGGCAGGAAATACAGATCACCTATTGGTTGGTTTGATATTGGCGAGACAGATTTAATTGGCCCAGATATGATCCAGCAGGCCGTTGATAAGGTGAAACTTATCCGAGAGCGACTATTGGCAGCCCAGAGTCGACAGAAATCATACGCTGATAAACAGCGTCGTCCTTTGGAATTCCAGGTTGGTGATTGGGTATTTCTGAAGGTATCGCCTATGAAAGGCGTAATGCGGTTCGGTAGAAAGGGTAAGCTTAGTCCGCGTTATATTGGGCCTTATCTGATTGTGCGGAAAATTGGTAACGTCGCCTATGAGTTAGATCTGCCATCTGATTTGGAAGCGGTACATCCGGTATTCCATGTATCTATGCTCCGCAAATGCATTGGTGATCCCTCCAGAATATTTCCTGCAGATGACATTCAGGTGACGGAGCAGTTATCTTACGAGGAGCAGCCCGTAGCCATCTTGGACCGCCAGGTAAGGAAGCTCCGGAACAAAGATGTAGCCTCTGTTAAGGTGCTGTGGCGGAACAACAATAGGGAAGAAATGACCTGGGAGGCCAAAGAGGAGATGAAGAAGAAATATCCTCATTTGTTCCCTATGCCCACAAGTAATCTTGAATCCTTGCTAAATTCTATTTCAATAATGAATGTGTGTCACATGTGCTGTCTATAAACAGAAACTTCCCCCAAAGTATTTTCAAACCCTATAAGATTAATTTAACATTCGGGGACGAATGTTCTAAAGGGGGGAAGGATGTTATATCCCGTGTTTTCACACCTTTGGAAAAATTGGAAATAATCTTGGCTTGTAAGAAATAAGGTTATAGTTGATTTTATTTAACATAAGACTTGTGCATGAAAGAATATTAATGTGGAAGGGTCGAGGAAGGCTAAGGGCAAATTTAGAATTTCGGAAAAATTAGTTCGGGAATTTCAAAATATGATATACAAGCCAATTGGGCTAAAAAATGAGAAATGAAATGAGGCCCAAAAAAAAAAAAAAAGAGATGGGTTGGCCGGCCATCAATGGCCCAAACCCATGGCCCTTAATTAATTCCATGTGATAAATTAACTAAGGGACCATAGTGTACATATCATCTTCATCTCTTAGAAGCATCAAGAAAGAACAAAGCAAAGAAAGAGCAAAAAAAGAGGGGTTTCGGGTTGGCCATAGAAAATTAACCACCAAAAATCTTTCTCCAAAATTTTTTCTCTTGTTGAATTCCTACTAATTCAAGGTCCCTTCTCAACTTGGTGTAGTTGTCTTGGAGGAAGGAGCCCTTGGTTCATCAAATTGATTATATACTCAAGTGAAGAAGATTAGGGAAAAAGGTAAGAATTCATCCCTATTTATTGTGTTATGAAGTCTTGTTTGTGTTGTAGTATGTGGGAATGAGTTGATTGTATGGAAAAATGGAAGATTTCAAAGTGGGTATGGAATATAGGGTATGGCCGTGTGTGTGTATATACATTGTATGTTTATGGTGAATTGAATTTAGGTTATATTCTAGTTGTAGTTGTGATGAAATGCATATTGGAATTGGAAATGGAATGAATTTAGTTGAAGTTGATAAAGAGAGCATATGGCCGTGTGGTATGTTAGAGTTGGAATGGAAATGGATTAAGTTGTTTAGTGTGTTAGTTATGTTATTGTGATGCTTGTAATGTAAATGAAAGTAAAATGAGATAAGTTGGTATTGAAATGGAACGTAGAAACTTACGTCGCTTTAGTATGATTTTACGACATTAGGAAAGTGAAGTTATTTGGTTTTTAGTGTGATGATCATTGATGAATTTGGAAGTTGGAAACATGTTATTAATATGTATGCCAAAGATTTGATGTTTTGAACAAGTTGTGACTTTGGCGGAAAGTTGTATATTATGTATATCGTGTGTATAACTTGAGGAAACGATATGAGATATTTCTAAAACTATATTGTGATGATCTTGATTGATAATGAATGTGAAATCATTGATATTAGTTTAAAGATTTAGGTTGGGGTGAAGGTTATGTCACTTTGTTAGAATGATGGCTAGTTGAAGGATATTGTGTCTCTAATGTTTGTTGTTGATGTTGATGTTGTTGTTTGGGTTGTTGTTGATGGTTTTGAGCCGAGTTGAATTCTCGGGGGTGCTATATGTATAGGGGAAGTGCTGCCGAAATTTCGGTAGGCAAGTATGCATTAAGTTGAATTTGTGGCATCCATAACTCATAATTGGTAAATGTGACCATTTGCAGATTTTCGATGAAACGGGAAGTGAGCTTGGATAGGCTTGAAAAGCTCAAAAGGTATGTAAAGCTATCCCGAGTCTTCTTTTGGCATGTCCTAGAAGTACTAGGATCGGATTTACGCCTCGGAGGATATTCTGCTCATCGGAATCCGCGTCTGAAATTGTTACATTTTCGTTCAATAGAATTGAACCCTTTTTGTATGCTTTCTTGAAAATTATGCAAACTTTCCCCAAACTTTATGAAAAGTTATAGAATGTCCGTAGAACCTTCGTAGGTGACCCCATAAGCTGAAAACGCGTAATTGGAGCCCACCGCCTTGTGTGTTCCGAGGTGGGCCCACTATTCCCGGTTTTACCCTTATTGTACTTAAGGCCTGTTTTCGAACGGTTTTGAAAGGAATGTTCTGACTGCTCTTTTAACTACTAAACAAAAACTATTTTAAATATTTCCTTAAGTCTTATGAATCGTTTTGTCACTTGGAACGACTTCAGAAAGGTTATGCTTCTGTAATTCATTATGACATCTGAAACCCACTTATTACAATCCCGTCTGACTTCATTAAATTGGTTTGTCATTGATATGCCTCATCGAGTCTCTGAAAATATTTATGATATTTTAACTGCATTTAGTTTCTCACTACTCCATTCGTGGATGCCCCAATGTTTCCCACACTGAGCCCGGGCCAGGATATGTTGTCAAGCGTGATCCTTTGCATTGTTCGCCGTGCCTCGATGTGAGGGGGCAGGTATACACGTACATGGGTTTGTGGAGTATGCTGTGCCATGTACGCTTGTTCTGATATGATTTATTATGGCCATCTGATATGACATATTATGTTACGGGGTTATGCCCCTATTCTGATTCTTCAGTGTTGTGGCACCAGCGTCGGGAGGGTGGCCACGTTCTGTCTGCCGAGTCCCTTGGCAGGGGCCGGATTTGATATGACATATGTTTCTGTACACACTCTGCATGTTTTGGAAATATGTATTTGATACTTTGGATTTTCTACTCACTTTTCTGTACGTTCTGTACCAGTTATGATTTTGTTTCTGTAATCCAGGCTTTACATATTCAGTACATATTTCGTACTGACCCCCTTTCTTCGGGGGCTGCGTTTTCATGCCGCGCAGGTACCGACGACAGGTTTGCTGATCCGTCCGCTTAGGATCTTATTCTGCTATTTTGGAGCGCTCTTTTATTCAGAGCCATCTTTTGGTATAGTCTGTCACCTCTATATATGTATATTCTCGTTCATGGGTACGGCGGGGCCCTGTCCCGTCATATGATTCTGTCGGTCTGTTTAGAGGTCTGTGGACATGTTTGTGGGTTGGGGTCTTTCTGTACAGTTGTGTGCTTATGTTGTGTTTGGGCGATCCCCTTTCGCCGCGGCGGCCGGTCCGCATATATTTAAATGTTGCTCTGTTGGCCCTGTGTGGCCTTTGTTGGTATTTTCTGCGTGCAGGGTATATTGGGTAGTCCGTAAAACAAAGGAAACTCTGCTGAAATTGTTTTCTGGAAATTGACTAAATTTGAAATAAAGCCTTGTCGGCTTCTGCTATATGCTAGAATGCGTTTGATACAATTTGAGATAGCATTGATAGATGTGTTCGGGTGCCCAGATCGGGCACTAGTCACGGCCTACGGGGTTGGGTCGTGACATTATACTACTTTTCCCACCTTCTATATCAACTCTCAAGCGTTCACAACAACATTCACAATATCGCAATCAACAATCGTCATTCATATACATTAACCACAATTCACCATTTCTCTACATTTATACTTATAACTCATTATCGCTCTTTCGCGTATATAATACTTATTCCATAGTTTAAACATAATTTACAACGTATTCACAACCTCAACACATTAACATTCATGATCCAATTCAACTACCACTCACCCATGGCACTATTCACTCATTTATGACCCATTTGCTATGCTTTTCTACAATTCGGGTTTCTTAACCTTCCAATACCTTAAACAACATGAGATGGTCATGAAACTTACCTTGGATGATGGTTGAACAAGAATTGAGTGGAGTTTTGTTAGACCCCGTATTTTATACGTTAAGTTATTCGCGAAGGAATCGACGTGAGATAGAAACCTCGGATTTTTAATTTCTAAACTAGAACTAATCAGTTATAAATTTTACTTAGTATAAAAATGTTATTGGAGATTAGGAACTACTTAATTGTGGTGTTAATTAAAATTTTGTGACAACCATGAACCAAGAAGGAACACCAACGTGCAATACACAAAAGATGACTCAAAGTCATCTAAAACAAGGCTATTATGGAAGACATACACATATGCATTTAATGTTGATTCATCCACTACACTTTCATTATATTGTGGACAATTAAATTGGAAGAAATATACATGTAATACTCGGCCAAGATGGCTGAAAATTGGAGGAGAAAAAGTTGAAGCATGCAATTGAATATTGAAGCATCCATTACTTTATGAAAGCATGCATTATTTTATGAAGACATAACATGGTGGAGGAATCATTTCACATTAAATATTGACCATTCATCTTGTATGATTACAATGGACAAGGGTTAGTGTATGAATCATCCACTACACATGCAATTGTCTTGTAAACAATTGAAAAGAAAGAAGAAAGGAAATAAAGATGGACAATTCAGCCAACACCTAGCTGAAAGTAGGAGAGAAAGAAATGGAATTTTTGTGTAAAGTTAATGGAGTGACTCAATGCCATGAGTGGAGCATGTGTCCACCTTTTAGGCATCATAGTTTAACCAAATAAGGACTAAGGAGATCAGAAAATACATTCATTTCAACTACACAACACAAAGAAAGAAAACCTAAACCTAGAGAGAGAAAGCTCTCGGCCAAGCTTGGCTGATTTTGAGCTCTTTGAGTCTTGATCCAAAAATTATTTTCCAAGGTGTTTCAACCCTTTAGAAGGACCCTAGAAACGTGAATATAATCATTGGAGCAACAAGAACCATTTTCATTTCAATTCACAAACTCTAGCCAAGTTGAGAAGTCAAGTTGTCAAGGTAAGATCTAACTTTCTTTTTTCATGTATTAAGGGTGATGTAGATGTGTAAATATAAGTTGTATGAATGAAATAAGGTGTGTTTATGTGGGAACATGATAGTAAACATGAGGTTATAGGTGTTGATGTTGAAGTATGGTTGTAACTTGATGAACATGAATCGCATGCATAAAATCATGAATGTTGGTGTTGGAATGACTATGTGGCCGAGGGGACTGTTTTGGTGGAATGAATGAACTAATTTTCTTTAATAAATATGGTTGCTACTATCATAGATCTCATGGTAAAAATGAATGAAAAGAATTGGAAGGTTAAAAGTGAAGTTGTGTTAGTATGAAAATAATTGAATCTATGATTTTATGTGAGTGATGTTGAAGCATGTTGAAACCGTGTATGGACTGTTTTTGTAAGAAGTAAGTGAACTGATTTTACTTGATATTTTGATTGTTATTTCATGAATTTTATGATGGAAATGAAGGTGTTTAATGGTTGGAGTTGAAACCAAAGTCGTTTGTGAGTTGTTGTAAGGATTATAGAGATGACGATGTAGCTTAGTTGCGTATGAATTGATGTTGTACTTGTCGTGTGGATAGCTGGTCATAAATTACTGAAATTATATGAAAAGAAGACATGAAATAATGTGTAAGAATCATATGTGGTTTGCTTAGTATGTTCGTAAACGTTTGTAAGAATTCTGAACATTTTTATGTTGTCGGTTAGGGACTGTTTTGGACATGTTGTTGGTTAGGGACTGTTTTGGACGTGTTGTTTTGGCTAAGTTGGAAAAACTAATTATAGTTAAGAATATACATCATGTTGTCATAGTGGTGGGGATGTTATAGAATCGTTTCGACGAAATGTTATGACTATAGACTAACAAGAATAAATTGGACGTGTCATAATCGCATGTAGACTATTATTGGGTGTTGTAATGTGCGGACTGTTTTGACACGTTGTTGTTATTCTTATTGAGCTTGGGAGATTAATGATAATTAAGATTATGCATTGTGTTGTATGTTGGATGGGCTGTTATAAGTTATTACATGCAAACGTTAAGGCTACGAACTATTAGAAGTAACTTGAGAATGTAGTAGCCGTATGTGAATCGTTATTGCATGTTATGAATATGGGCTGTCCGGATTGGTATTGAACATATAATTATTGATGTTGGATTGGTTGTATGTGGTGGGTTTGGATACAAGAGAAAACGTCGCCTAAACATCTAGAAAGGAGTTACTAACGTTAGAATACGTTTTGAATCTCCCCGTAGCTTAACCGTAGTTGTTGGCGTCTTAATATAGGTTGAAGTATTATTGGGCAGCGTATACTTATTGTGTGGCGAATAAGAGCTAAAGGTATGTGAAGCTAACCCTTCTTTCTTTTTGGCATGATCGTTGTGAAATGAATATACGATATATATATATATATATATATATATATATATATATATATATATATATATATATATATATATATATATATATATATATATATATATATACGATTCCAAAGGAAATTCCTATTCTTAGAGCCACTAGGATGGCTATTGATCTTGATTCCCATAACTTATGTTTTTTTATATATATATATTGATATGTACACATGATTTCAAAGTTCCATTTTGATATGATCCACAGGGACATCCGAAAGGTATATGGTATGACTATTATTTGAAATTACGAACGATGGTTCGTGTTGACTATCCTATTGAGTCCTTAAAAATGTTTTGAATTGCATATAGTTTCTCACTAATCTGCTCGTGCATACCTCAATATATCTTTCACCGAGTCCCGGGCCGGGTATGTTATAGTGCACACTCCCACTGCATTGTTCGCCGAATCCCTCATTTAAGGTCCGGGTACAATATATATATATATATATATATATATATATATATATATATATATATATATATATATATATATATATAAATATATATATATATTTTGTAGTTATGCTGTGTTACAGAGTTATATTATATTCTGGAGTATGCTGTGTTATGACGCCATGGACGGGGTGGCGACCATGTTCACCAAGTCCCATAATGGGGCCGGATCTGACATATGATATTGATGTGCATGAGTTATGTTTCGAAAGCAGGTACTTGGTATTCTGGTTATTGTACTCATTTTCTGTACCTTTTATTTCAGTTATGATACCGTTTACTGTATTTCATGCTTTACATGCTCGGTACATATTCCGTACTGACCCCCGTTCTTCGGGGGGCTGCGTTTCATGCCCGCAGGTGCAGATACTCGTTTTGGTGATCCGACAGCTTAAGATTTCCCTTCTGCTAGCTTGGAGAGTTCTGTTGTTCCGGAGCCCAGATTTGGTATAGATCTTTCTTGATCTAAATATATGCATATTTTGACTAAGGGTACGACGGGGCCCTGTCCCGTCATATTTTATTGTTGAAACTCTTAGAGGTCTGTGGACATGTGTGTGGGTCGTATTCAGACGTGATCAGCTGTGTGTGTGTTATCAGTATGCTTATTCTATCATGGTAGCAGCCTTGTCGGCTTGCATTTATGTGTATATTTATGTGACAGTTCCGAGACCATGGTTTGGTCGTTATAATATCCATATTGAGTTTGATGTGAAATGAACATATAACTAAAGAGTATGTATACGGGTGTCCAGGTCGGGCACCAGTCACGGCCTACGGGGTTGGGTCGTGACAAGTTTCTCCTCTAGCACCAAAACCCTATCTCACCTCTTTTGGTTTCCTTTGAGGAAGATGAACTTTAGTTAGGTTTCACACTTTTGTTTTCATGAATTTGATGTTGTTGATCTTGGTTTTCCTTTGATTTCTCTTGTAGTTGAAGAGTAGAGAGGGTTCTAGATGTTTCTTGAAGTGTAGAGTGAAAGTAGAATGAAAATGAAATGAAAGAGGTCCCTTATACTTAAACTTAAAATCTGCCCGACCATGTTATACGGACCAAACATACGGTCCGTACTATTTATAAGAACCGTATGTATGGCCGTATGTTTGGTCCAGTAGCTGGTGGCCTTCTTGGCCAATTATACGGTCTAACATACGGCTGGTACAATTTATACGGTCCGTAGGTTGGGCCGTATAATGCCCAGTGATTCCGTTTTTGTTCTCGTCGTCTCGTTTGATCTTCGATCCTTATGGAACCTTCTTGGCACTTGTTTAACATCTCAATATCAATCTTAGGGGCGCTATTACTCTTCTCTAAGACATCATTATGCCATCATAAACTTGTTGCTCGAAATTCTTATCCAATACACAATATATGGCTTTGCTTTCCTTAACAACTTTCTCTCTGTGCCTCGTATGCCTTTAAAATCTCATTGAGGGTCATCTAATACTCTTTCTTACTCGTCAAAACATCTCTTATGCTATGTCCTCTATTATCCTATTCACTGTACATGTACGGGGGATTTTCCAAGGTGTAACATTCTTCCCCCCTTTTGGAACATTAGTCCTCGAATGTTAAACACTCCGGATTCTACGAAAATTTCGCCAGAGTTTCTCCTGTAACTTGGCACTACCAACCTGTCACAGCAACCCATACTATCATCGCCTCACAGGGCTACATCACAATATCAACATATCTATGGCCACACACGACTAAAAGCATAAAGATAAAGTATACATAACTTATATTGTTGGTGTTTCATCTTGGATTTCTCCTGGGGGTTGGAATAAGTGTGGGTACTTGAACTTCATACTCTCTTCCGCTTCCCAAGTCATTTCTTCCCGATTGTTGTTTCGCCACAATACCTTGACTGACACTACCTCTTTATTTTGAAGCTTTTGCACTTGCCTATCTATGATGGCAATAGACACCTCTTCATAAGTTAGCTTTTCCGTTATTTGCACATCGTCTATCGGGACAATCGTTGTGGGATCTCCAACACACTTACTGAGCATCGAAACATGAAAGATTGGATGGATTGATTCAAGCTCCGAAGGCAAATCCAATTCATAGGCTACCTGCCCCACCTTGCGGGTGATCTTGTAGGGTCCAATGTATCTAGCACTTAGCTTCCCCTTTTTGCCAAATCTCATCACCCCTTTCATTGGTGACACTTTCAGAAATACCCAATCATTAACTTGAAATTCCAAGTCTCGCCGGTGGTTGTCCGCATAAGACTTTTGGCGACTTTGAGTTGTCAACAACCGATCTCGGATCACCTTGACCTTTTCTACTGCTTGTTGAATCAGTTCGGGGCCTATTAATTGTGCTTCCCCTGTTTCAAACCATCCAATTGGAGATCTACATTTCCTTCCGTATAAAGCTTCATATGGAGCCATTTGTATACTAGAATGGTAGCTATTGTTGTATGCAAACTTGATTAGCGGCAAATGATCATCCCAACCACCACTGAAATCCAGCACACACGCTCGTAGCATGTCTTTCAAAGTCTGAATAGTGCGCTCAGCTTGCCCATCGGTCTGTGGATGAAATGCCATGCTAAGTTTCACTTGAGTGCCTAGACCTTCTTGAAAAGACTTCCAGAACTTGGATGTAAACTGTGCTCCTCTATCGGTGATAATAGACAATGGAATTCCATGGAGTCGCACAATTTCTCTGAGATACAACCTCGCATAATCTTCGGCTGAGTATGTAGTTCTAACTGGAAGAAAATGAGCTGCTTTCGTCAATCTATCAACAATCATCCATATAGAGTCATACCTGCCACGGGAACGAGGTAATCCCACGATGAAATCCATGTTGATCACTTCCCATTTCCAGGTGGGTATCTCTATTGCTTGCAATAAGCCTCCTGGCTTCTGATGTTCAACTTTTACTTGTTGGCAATTTGGACATTGTGCTACAAATTCTGCTATGTCTCTCTTTATGCCATCTCACTAGTATATCATCTTAAGATCACAATACATCTTGGTTGCACCTGGGTGAATAGAATATCGAGAGCAATGTGCTTCTTCTAGAATTCGTCGGTGCAATTCCGCCACATTCGGCACACATAACCTGCCTCGGTATCTAAGAATCCCATCCACCGAAACTTCAAATAGAGACTTCTCTTTCCCATGAGATGCGTCTCTATAACGACACAACTGAGGATCTTCATACTGTCGTTCCTTCACTTCCGTATCCAAGGACGAGGTTGTAGAATCATTGATACTAATCCCTGCATCACCCGAATCAATTACACGCACTCCCAGATTAGCTAATCGGTGAAGTTCTTGAACCATCTCTTTCCTTTCCGGAGGGATTTCGCATAAACTGCCCATCGATCGTCGGCTAAGTGCATCGGCTACTATATTTGCTTTCCCGGGGTGGTACAAAATATTTACATCATAATCTTTCAATAATTCTAACCATCGCCATCCTTCTTTCTTACAAATAACACCGGTGCTCCCCACGGTGATGTACTAGGACTGATAAAGCCCTTCTCAAGCAAATCTTTCAACTGCTCCTTCAATTATTTCAACTCCGCAGGTGCCATCCTATAAGGAGGGATAGATATTGGCTGGGTGTCTGGCAATAGGTCAATAGCAAAATCAATCTACCTCTCTGGGGGAATGCCTGGAAGCTCATCTGGAAATACTTCTGGGAACTCATTAACCATAGGAACAGTCTGAAGAGTCGGCGACTCTACTTGCGCGTCTTGAACTCGAACTAGATGAAAAATATACCCTTTTTGAATCATTCTTTCTGCCTTAAGGTAGGAAATAAACCTACCCCTAGGCGAAGCTGCATTTCCTATCCACTCTAGGACTGGTTCGCCTGGAAACTGGAATCGAACCATCTTTGCTCTACAATCAACATTTTCATAATAAGAAGCCAACCAGTCCATGCCCATGATAACATCAAAATCAATCATATCTAACTCAATTAGATCTGCTACGGTATGGCGGTCACAAACTATAATAACACAGTCTCGGTATACCCGCCTAGCTATAACCGGATCACCAACTGGCGTAGACACCTCAAAAAGGTTTAATCAACTCGGGCTCTATCCCAAACTTGTCGGCAACAAGGGGTGTAACATATGATAAAGTGGAACCTGGATCAATCAGTGCATAAACTTCATGAGAGGAAACTAATAATATACCTGTAACAACATCGGGAGACGTCTCGCGGTCCTGTCTACCAGCCAATGCATACACGTGGTGCTGAGGACCGCTCGAGCTGGATGCTCCATTCCTCCCCCTACCTCGCCCTACTGGCATTTGAAAAACTTTCCCTGAAGGGGGCACTGCAGAAGATGAGCCAGCCACAGACCCTGTAGGCTGAACCATACCTGAACCAACTCCCATCGGGCACTCCCTCATCCTGTGGCGTGGCTGTCTGCAAGCATAGCAAACATCTGAACCAAGACGACACTGACCTGCATGTAACTTGCCACATTGGGTACATCGCGGCAAAGGGGGCCTCATCTGGCCTGACTCTGGTCGGTACTGAGAGCCTAACGCTCTAGAACTCTGGCCCGCTCCGGAATAAGAAGACCGGTCAAACCTCGGACCTGGAAACCGCGGAGGTGCACTCCCTGCTGGCTGATAAGAATATCTGGGATGCTGCTGTCTCTGTCCTCTCCTGAACTCACTAACCATCTCAAACGATCTAGCCCTCTTACCACAACTCTGGTCGCGCTCACGCTCTATCCTCAACTGGCATTTACGATCTTCCAAATTCTGTGCATACTCCTGTATGTGGGAGATGTCCATGCCTGGTTGTAGTGCAGCAGTCGTGCACTCATCTATCAATGTGGCCCTAGACCAGCCATAAAGCGATGAACTCTATCCTCCATCTCAGCCACCATGGCTGGGGCATATCTAGCCAAGGAATCGAAGTGTACACAATACTCTTGGCCATTCATACTGCCCTGCTCAATACGTAAGAACCTATCTGCTCGGGCCCGTTGGACATCTGGAGGTAAGTAATAGTGAAGAAAAGCATTTGAGAACTCTCGCCACACAGCTGGAGGGGCATTCTCTCCCCTAGATAACTTCTATGCCTGATACCACTGTATCGAAATATCCCGGAGTCTATATGAAGACAACTCCACTGAATCAACCTCATCCGCGTGCATAACCCTCAAGGTCCTCTGCATACCATCAATGAAATCCCGGGGGTCCATATTTTGCTTTACCACAGAAAAGTCAGGAGGACCTAACCTAAGGAAGGTCTTAACCCTCGAACTACTAGCCCTGTCTGCTGGGTCAACACCAACTCCCTGCCGTTGTGCCTGGGCGGCTACTAATCTGGTCAACAACCGTACAGCATCCCGTACATCCTGGCCCTCTGCGTCCGATTGAGGAATTGGGGCAGGTGCTGGGGGCAGGGTATGTGATGTCTCAGACGGCCCCTCACTCTGAATCTCATCCTGGGCCCTCGTGGCCTGTCGTGTACGGCTAGTGGCCTTACCGGCCACCCTCTTTCCCTTCTGGGCAGCTGTAGCTTTCTTGCGGGGCATCGCTGAAATAAGAACAATTCATCAAAAGCGAACACTTAACAAAGGGCTCTATCGCATAATCTAAGAGAGAAAGAACGGCATCATCCTAAATGTCCTGTAGCCTCCTGTTTATAAGTGTGGTGCACAACACGCTCATAAACAACACTCTACTAGACATGTTCTGTAGACAACCCTCAGACGAAACTTCTCTGATACCACTTCTGCCACTGCCCAAACCAATGAGCCGTGATGGGGGTCTGACCTCTAGCGACCAAACACCCCTAAGCACGTATCTGAAACATACAGAACATCAAAAGCCCATAAATGGCATAAACTGATCTCATAAGAGAGAAACATCAGAACTCTGTACAATCTACATATATATACACGACATGCGGAAGAACAGTGCAAGCCAGCTAGGCTGCTACATATACTGTACACAAAAGAATAGAATCCGACAAGGCTATATCATCTGACTACTACATACAACTGTCTACAGACCTCTACTGGAATAAAAACTGTAAAAAGGAAAGGACAGGGCCCCGTCACACCCATATATATACACGTCCAAAAAGGGGCATACCAAAACTGACTGTAACTCCGGAGCAAATGGAGCGTATTGACCACCGCTAGATCTAGAGGTCCTACTGAGCTGGACCATCTGTCTGTCTCCCTCTACATGCGGGCATGAACGCAGCCCCCCGAGCAACGGGGAGTCAGTACGGATAATGTACCGAGTATGTAAGAGTAAGAACAACATATATACATAAGAATCATAGATAATATCTGAACTCATAACTGAAATGACTGACTGCATGTACTTGTATGAACTAGTATCTGCCTAAATCTGCATAAATCTGCGTAACTGACAATGCCTCTGTGGGCACATAATATGCATGCTCATACCTATCAATGATGTTCGTGCATCTATAAGAGTGTGTATATAACGCCTGATATGTGTGCGTATATAACGCCTGATATATGTGCGTATATAACGCCTGTAAGCCTCTATGGCTTCTCGTCATATCATATGGGCTCCTCTGTGGTCATAATTAATATCATCATCATAGTAGTAATGCGTATATAACGCCTATATCTCTTCTCATACTTTACATATATCTAATATTCGCGTATATAACGCCTTCTAGTCACGGGTTAATATACATAAATATATATAATGAATGTAATGCATGAATAAACTGTATGCACAGAACTAACTACATAAGAATGGACCCAAGAATAGAAGGATTACTCATAAATGGGGTACATGAACATCAAAGACTGGAGTACTTCTAATGTTTCTAAGAGTAGAGTAACATGAAAGCTCGCTTACTCGCTTGTTGGATCATATCATAGGATCATGCCAAAAGAAGGAAAGAATAACCTTACCTTGGAGTATCTCCAATCGCCCAACCTCTACCTCTTGAACTTGTAAATCTACAATTATGGTAACATAGGGCTTAATTAGGCTATTTACTGCGCTCACTAACCATCCTCAAATACGTATAAAGCTCAACGAACTATAGACCATAATTTCCTTTGTAAGCTTACAACTCTCCAACTTCTCATTCGATCCCACATCAACTAAAATACTCACATCAACAATGAACATATATATATATATATATATATCAAAATATACGTAAGCCCATTTTCAATCATCTCTTAAAATAACCCTAACTCACTACATTGCCCGTCATCAACTTAACACTTCCACAATTACCTTCTCTTCACTTAACATCACTAAAACTCTTGATAACCAACTTAAATATAAGGGTAGAAATCATTTACATACCTTGAGGGGTCAAGAATCCCAAGAATCACTTCAACTTCAACTCCCTAAACTTCACAACTTTGAAGAAACCCTAGAAGCAACCTTCTTCTTCACCATCTCGGGTTTACGGGGTCCGGGTCCTGTCAAATCTTGACTAATACGATGGAAGATATCGGGAGAGAATATCTTAGGGTTTTTCTGATTTGGAAAGGAGTAAAATATGAAATAAGGTCATGAACCACCTATTTATACTTGGAACCCGAAAAGGCTACAGCGGTCCGATTCGACGAACGTGTCGACGGTCTATCGACTTGCTCGTCGACCCGCCCCTGTAGATGCAAGCCTGCGGAATCCTGTTTACGCCGTACGTCAACGGTCCATCAAATATGTCAATGACCCGTCGACTATGACTGGTGTCTTGCACATTTTTCTGATCCAGTTCAGATCTCGTCGATTCGATTCGCTCAACTTTTAACTATATAAATTGCCAGGAATATCTGCTGGTACCTTTGTACACAGGATAAGACATTTTCTACCTCCAAAATAGTGCTCGAGTCTGTATTCCAAGGGCATACCCGAATAGAAAACCATAGGTTCTACCACTACGAACACGAGGGCTGTATAAAGCTTCGACTCAAACACGCAGCCACGCACCAAGAAATACTATTACTATGTTTTCCTTACTAGTTCCTTGATTCCAAGATGGAAATCGTAATTGATTTGATGTAATTGAGCTTAGAAGGTGTAGAGAGGATCTAGAGAGGTCACTGGATCAGTTGGGTGTGGAAATGAATGAAAAATAACATGGATATACATATATATACAAGCATACAGGTCAATCACCGCCTATGTGGGTCCTAACAAGGCTGACTGCGCAATCTCGCGAAAACGCAAATATCTCTCTATTCTGACGTCATATGGAATAACGGTTTAATGCATTGGAAACTAGACTTGTAGAACTTCAATTTGATAATGTGGATCACTCGTAACTCCAAGTATATTAGGAGAAAATATATATAACATTAGACCTAGATTTTAGCAAAATTTATGAACGTAACTTGCGATACTTTTCGCCGACTTTATTTTTCAACTTTCTTGACTTCAAAACTTAAGATACGAATATTATATAATTCAAGTACCTTAAAACACGAACTCCTTAGCACATTAAGCACTCCTAGTTTAACCCCTAAAGTACAGGTGGTAACACTAATTCGCTTAACCCCAAAACCTTATGGCATATGCTATAAAATTATTAAAAGTATTTCTTAACTTTATAGGGGTTCCATGGTGTCATGACCCGACTAGAGGCCGCGACCGGTACCCGGTGCTATTCCACCCGGGAACCCCTTAGCGTACCTTTACACTTACATCTAGGTGAGCCACATAATTAAACATACGTTCCTATTCGTCAATCATACTAGTCCCATTGGACAACAATACCTTTCTATCATCATCGGCATCTATGCCATATCAATATACATAAGCCGACGAGGCTAACAAAATGAAATCCAAAATATAGGCTGACAAGGCCAAACATATCTAACATTATACACATGTCTACGAGCCTCTAATGAGAGTATGTCATATCATATAGGTGGGACAGGACCCCGCTATGCCCATAATTATGTACACAAAAGAATAAGTACCCAAAAGCTATAGCTCCGAATGAAATGGAGCTTTGCTATGTAGTCCCTGAGAATGTAGCTATGGATCAGGTCTGTCTCCGTGGGCACCTGCGGGCATGACGCAGCGTCCACAAACAAAAGGACGTCAGTACGAAGAATGTACTGAGTATGTAAAGCATGTTCAATATCAATATTGAAGCATAATAAGCAATATTAGAAATAGCATAGGAGAGGAGGTAGCAATATCAACGTCATAAGCACTTACTTGTCTTTCATAGAGACTTTCCATTTCTAGTACGTACTTGTGTATATACATCCGTATCTGTATCCGTACTCATTTACATAGTCTTATTCATATTCATATCCGTATCATGTTCGTATTCATACTCATATCTATATCATATACATAACATTTACATAGCATGCCCGACCACGAAGGTTCGGTGTTTTATACATACTTGGCCAACCAAGGCTCAAGGTTACACATACTTGGCCTACCAAGGCTTCAGGGTCATCCGTACCATCTGCAGAGGTGTACGCGCGTTACATAATTATATACATATTCTACCCGGCCTTATAAACTCGGGGTTCCATAATAGTCATACATAGTTACATATACATATTAGCTCATAAGCATTTATACTACTAACATCACTATTATCATCGTCATCGTTATCGTCATTCATTACATCTATCTTTATAGGCTTACTCGTCATATGAGGAACTTAGTACAATCGTAGCATATCAAGAATCGTGAGCTCAATAGTTCGGAAGATCGAATCATTTGAAGGACATCATAGACTTATAGAAGATTTAGATGTTTGGCCAAAGAACCATGCCTTATGAAAGAAGGGTTAGCCCTACATACCTTTCCGTTCAACTATTTACCACTTGCACGTTCTCCTTCAACGCTCGTGTTTCTACCTTCATTAAAGTCATACTATCATTAGAAATCGATAGCTAGCATACACGAATAAAACTAGAGAAAATCGGATAGCATCTCCTTTATTTATACGACATTCATCCATAGTGTATATCAACTCCCAAACGTCAATAATACATTCACAATATCATAACAATATTCTTTATTCATCCACATTATCTATATTTCTCACTACGCTTCCATTCACCCATATCCATGGTCATAACACACGACTACGTTCATTCATATACATTTCCTATCCCATGTTCTAAACATCATTTATAACATATTTATATCACGACACATCAAGAATCATGACTCAATTCAAGCTATTACTCAAAATGGCACTATTCCACATTCATGACCCATTTTTCTATATCCTTCTACAATCCAAGTATTTCAACTCTCTAATACCTTAAACAACATAGAAATACCATAAATCTTACCTTAGATGTTGTAGTAACAAGCCTTGGTTGAACCACTTCACTTGATCAAAAACCCTAGTTCATCTCCAATGAGACTTCTTGACTTGAATGATCTTTAATGGGTTTTCCTACACTTGATTCACTTAGTTTATGTTGTTGATCGCTAATACCTCTTGAATTCTTGTGGAATAAATGTAGAGAGATGTTTTAGAGAGAAGGGGTGTGATATGGAAGTGAAATGAAATAAAACTTGTATCCTTTATTTAATGAACCATTTAGTCCCCGACCAGGTATACGAGCCGTATGTTTGGCCGTATGTTTGGTCCAGAGAAATGTGCCATCCTGGACTGACTATACGGTCCTAACATACGGACCGTATATTTTATACGGCCAGAATGTTTGGCCGTATAATCCCCAGTGTTCCGAAGTCCGTTTTCGTCGACTCGTTTGATCTCCAATCCTTATGGAACCTTCTTAGCACTTGCTTAACACCTCAATACCAATCTAAGGGACGTTATCACTCTTCTCCAAGACATCATTAAATCCTCATTAACTCGTTACTCGTAATTCCTTTCCGATACCTATCGTATGCCTTGCCTTCTCTTGGTTAACTTTCTTCCCCTATCTCAAACATCTTTGAAATCTTAAATAGGGTCATCGAATGTCATTTCTTACCTATTGAAATACCGTATGCTCGTACTCTTCACTAGTCTATTCACTTGTGCATCAACAGAAAATTTTCCGAGGTGTAACATTCTTCCCCCCTTAAGAACATTCGTCCTCGAATGTTAAGTCCTCGGGGATTCTATAAAAATTTCGCTAGAGTTTCCCCTATAATATGACACTACCATCCTATCACAACAACCCATAATAACAATACCTCACAGGGCCACAACATAATAGCAACAGAATTTGGCCACACACGACTATAAAGCATAAAAGGAAAACATACATACCTTATGATTTTGACGTCTCATCTTGGATCTCTTCTAGGGGCTAAAATAAATGCGGGTACTTGGATCGCATAAGTTCTTCCGCTTCCCATGTCATTTCTTCTCGTTTATTGCTTCTCCATAAAACCTTAACTGAGGCCACCTCTTTGTTTCTAAGCCTCCGTACTTGCCTTTCTAGTATGGCAATGGGTACTTCTTCATAAGTCAACTTCTCTGTCACTTTAACATCATTTATTGGTACGATCCTAGTAGGATCTCCAACACATTTTTGAAGCATCGAGACATGGAAAACTGGGTGAACTGACTCTAAATCAGGAGGTAGATCTAATTCATAGGCCACTTTGCCTACTTTGCGCACAATCTCATAGGGTCCAATGTACCGGGGACTAAGCTTCCCCTTTTTGCCAAATCTCATTACACCCTTCATTGGTGACACCTTTAAGAATACCCAATCTTTCACTTGGAACTCTAAGTCTCTTCGACGATTATCCGCATAGGACTTTTGACGACTTTGAGCTGCTAATAACCGATCTTGTATGAGCTTGACTTTCTCTATGGCTTGCTGGATCAAATCCGGCCTTATCAACTTAGTTTCTCCGACCTCAAACCACCCAATTGGGGATCTACACTTTCACCCTTATAAAGCCTCATACGGTTCCATTTGGATGCTAGAATGATAACTATTGTTGTAAGCAAATTCAATGAGTGGCAAGTGATCATCCCAATTACCTCCAAAATCTATCATACATGCCCGTAACATATCTTCAAGAGTCTGAATGGTGCGTTCAGCTTGTCCATCAGTCTGCGGATGAAATGCCGTGGTAAGGCTCACTAGGGTCCCTAAACCCTCTTGGAAGGACTTCCAAAAATTAGCTGTAAACGGAGTCCCTCTATCAGAGATAATAGATGCTGGGACACCATGGAGTCGCACTATCTCTCCAACAATCCGCCTGGCTTTTGGTGCTCGATTTTCACTTGTTGACAGTTGGGACATTGAACCACGAATTCCGCTATGTCCTTCTTCATCCCATTCCACCAATATATAGACTTAAGATCATGATACATTTTCGTCGCACCGGGGTGAACAGAATAATGGGAATAATGAGCTTCTCTCAATATTTGGTGGCGTAAACCTGCCACATCGGGAACACATAACCTGCCTCGACATCGAAGAACTCCGTCTTCTGAAATGTCAAATGATGACTCCTCTTTCTAAGGAAGTGTATCTCTGTAATGCATCAGCATGGAATCTTCGTATTGTCGCTCTTTCACTTCCGCTACTAGCGACGAGACTGCTGAGTTCTGAATGGTAGCTCCCCCGCTACCTGAGTCCACTACTCGAACTCCTAGGCTAGCTAACCGCTGGAGCTCACGAGCCATTTCTCTCTTCCCTAGTCGTACATCACACAAACTTCCCATAGATCTGCGGCTAAGAGCATCAGCCACAACATTTTCCTTTCCGGGGTGATATAAGATATCAATATCATAATCTTTTAGCAATTCCAACCATCGTCGTTGCCGCAACTTCAACTCTTTCTGCTTGAAGATATACTGAAGACTCTTATGATCTGTATAAATGTCTACATGGACACCATATAAATAATGTCTCCATATCTTTAATGCATGAACCACTGCAGCCAATTCTAGATCATGGGTTGGATAATTCTTCTCATGTTTTCGCAATTGCCTTGAAGCATACGCAATCACCTTACCATGTTGCATCAATACACAGCCTAGCCCAATGCCTGAAGCATCGCAATAAACAACATATCCTTCCAATCCCTCTGGAAGTGTCAGGACTGGGGCAGAAGTCAATCTATCTTTTAACTCTTGGAAGCTGTGTTCACAAGCATCTGTCCATTGAAACTTTGTTGATTTCTAGGTCAACTTTATGAGTGGTGCAGAAATAGAAGCAAAACCCTCAACAAATCTCCTGTAATAACCCGCTAAGCCCAGAAAGCTACGAACCTCCGTAGGAGTTGTGGGCCTTGGCCAAGTCTTCACGGCCTCAATCTTTTGGCTATCTACCCGAATACCATCGACTGAAACGATGTGCCCCAAGAATGTCACTGAGTTTAACCAAAACTCACACTTAGAAAATTTTGCAAAAAACTCTTGAGTTTGAAGAACTCTAAGGACAGTACGCAAATGTTCCGTATGTTCTGCCTCGGATCTAGAATACACCAAGATATCGTCGATGAATGCAATCACAAATAGATCTAGGAAGGGCTTGAACACATTGTTCATCAAATCCATAAATACTGCCGGTGCATTAGTTAGCCCAAATGACATTAGCTGGAACTCAAAATGGCCATATCTTTTTCTTAAGACTGTCTTAGGGATATATTTCTCCCTAACTCTCACTTGGTGATACCCGGACCTCAAATCTATCTTTGAAAACCATTTGGCGCCTTGTAATTGATCAAATAACTCATCAATCCTCGGAAGAAGATATTTGTTCTTAATCGTCACCTTATTCAGTAGCTGATAGTCAATGCACATTCTCAAGGAGCCATCCTTCTTTCGGACAAACAATACGGGTGCTCCCCATGGGGATGAACTAGGCCTAATAAGGCCTTTCTCAAGCAAGTCCTTCAATTGCTCTTTCAACTCTATCAATTCTGCGGGAGCCATTCTATAAGGAGGAATAGATATAGGCTTAGTGTCCGGCAACAGATCAATAGCAAAATCAATCTCCCGCTCAGGAGGGAGGCCTGGAAGCTCTTCCGGGAACACATCCGGAAATTCATTTACTATAGGAACTGACTGAAGAGTTGGCGATTCAGCTTCTACATCTTGAACCCGAACTAGATGATAAATACATCCTTTCGTAATCATTTTCCTTGCTTTTAGTGTCACGACCCGCCTAGGGGCCGCGACAGGTACCCGGGGCTAACCACTGAGCACTGCTCGTGCTATCATTTACCTAACCCATTTAACAATCATTCATCTATTTCCGGTTAACTTTAAAAAGAGGATTTGCTTTTCATTACAAAAATATAACGCGTTAATACAAAAACATATTTCAATATACTTATACACATGCGTACTACCCACGTTGTGGAACCACACAACCCACATCGAGCATCTACAAGCCTCTATTGAGTGACATACAAATATATACACAAAGGGAACAACCAATTAGCACCTCCGGAAGATGGAGTGCTCTTCAGCTCGGCTAGTGACTCCTATCAGTCTGGACCGCTTTCCCGTCTACTTGTGGGCATGAACACAGCATCCAAAGAAAAGGATGTCAGTACGAGCATTGTACTGAGTATGTAAGGCATACATCAAGAATTAAAGTAAGAATAAGAAAGTAAATTAAGTACAAGGAGATAATCGATAACTGCTTGACTCTTAAGGCGGATCCATGCATGCATACTCATAAAGCATCATATAGTAAATTACTGCGGAACGCGCAACCCGATCCATATATCATCATATGTTAGTGCCGAGGAACGTACGACCCAATCCATAAATATAATAAGTTAGTGCCGTGGAACGTACGACCCGATCCATAACCCATATATCCCGCGTCCGGGATGAAATCATGATATGCCAGCTGACCAGGTGGCTATGCGTCTATAGCGCCTCATCTTCCCCATTTCCCCTGAAAACATTTTCATATCATATATATATATATATATACGTACATAATATACATAGCATGCTTGAGAGCCCAAGGAAAAGCTGTAAGTACGTTGGAGTGACGTAAGGTCGAAAGCCTCCGATTATGTTATGGAGTAATCATCATCGCTTTGTCTCACCTTGAGGGAAAGATTATTATAAGCTGAGACTATCAATAAAGAATAGCATTAAAAGAAAGCATAGAATAAAATCATGAACTTCATAAGGCATCCATTCATATACTTTGGAAGATTTAGAAATAAAGTCACCATCCATGAATAAATTGAGAAATCAGTAAATAGCTCGACGTTCTCATATAGTCCTTGAAATCGTAAACTTGAAACTTTTAAACATAAGATCGTTCTCATCATAGTCATCATAATGATATTCTCACTTTTGACATCATCGTTGTCATTGAAAAAAAATATCCTTCTTCGTTATCAGAAGAACTCACATAATCACAACCTTTGGTTTTGGAAAATAGGAGTACTTGAAAAACATTTATGGAATATCAAGAAGGAAATCATACTTCGGAATCTTAGACTTTTTAACATTTGATAGCAAGGAAAAGATGGGAGCATTTATGAAATCGTAAGCTAGGGATCATGCCTTTGAAAGAAAGGGAATAGCCTCACATACCTTCGACGTTTACAATTCTTATTGCTTGCTCGCTCTCCCTTAATGCACTCGTATATACCTTCAAGAGAATTCATGTCGTCGTTAGCTAAGTAATTATAAGAACGGACTACTATTTCTAAGGAAAATTGGATAGCACTTCCTTCATTTCTAATACTTTTCCCATGTTTCATTTCAACTCTCATACATTCGTAACGACACTCACAATATTACTTTCAACAATCATCACTTATACAGTTTGAGAAAAATCTACCATTTTCCTCCAATTTCTCCACATCCATGGTTATAGCTCGTTATCACGTTTTCTCGTATATAATACTTATTTCATGGTCTAGACGTTATTTATAACGTATTCACAACCGTAGCTTATCAACATTCATGACTCCATTCAACTACTATTCAATTGCGCCAGTATTCACCCATGAAAGGCCCATTTTCTATGTTCTTATAAGTATCTAAGCCTTCCAATACCTTGAACCATATGGTATAGTCATGAAACATATGGTATAGTCATGAAACATACCTTGGACGATGGTGGAATAAGCCTTGAGAAACAATACTCTTTTTATACCAAAACCCTATTTCAACCCTTTTGAGATTTCTTGAAGAAGATGACTTCCAATAGAGTCTCATGCACTTGCTTTCATGAATTAGATGTTGATGATCTTGGTTTCCCTTTGATCCCTTGAATTTTGTGGATGAATATTTGGAGAACTTCTAGAGTGTTCTTGAAGGTTGTATGGATGAAAAATGAAATAAAATGAGGCTTTGGTCCCTTTTAGTAACTCAAAGTTGATCTTTAATGAATTCCTGTCGGGGTGAACAGTGGTCGTAAACCACAGTTTACGAGCCGTAAAATGGTTTACGAGCCGTCCTCCCTGGTCGTATTTAAGCATGTCCAAAACAGAGAAGTTGGCTGAAGAATATTGCAGTTTACGATCGAGGTTTACGGTCTGTAAACCAGTTTACGGGCCGTATTCCAAGTTGTATTTAAGCATTCCCACACTTTAACAGAAAGTTGGAATTTGAAAGGCTGGAGGACGATGGTGGTTTACGGTCCGTAAATTACTTTATGGGCCGTAAATCACTATACGACCACGGGGCTGCATGAAATTCTACAACTTTTCCATTTCCAAAAATTCACGAATCATCACCCCTTGCTTAGTAAAACACCCCACACTCATACCCTTGTCGTTCTATTCCTTGTACATGTACGGGGACTTTTCCGAGGTGTAACATTCTTCCCCCCTTTTGGAACATTCATCCTCGAATGGTAAATCAGCGAGGATTCTAAGAAAATTTTTCCGGAGTTTCCTTTGTCGTATGGAACTACAAACTTGTCACAATAACCCATAATATCATCGCCTCACAGGGCTATAACACAATACCAACATGTCCATGGTCACACACGTCCCAGAAGTCAAAAGTAAGCATACATGCCATCATGAACTTTTCCTGGAGATTCGACTAGGTGCGGATACTTGGCTTCCGCATTCACTTTGGCTTCCCTAGTATTTCTTCCTGATTATTGTTTCTGCCATCAAACTCTGATTTAAGCCACCTCCTTATTTCGAAGTCCTCGCACTTACCTATCTAATGCGGCAAAGGGTACTTTATCATACATCAACTCTCTTGTCATTTGAGCATCATTTTACTGACATGCTCCTAGCGGGAGTTCTAACATATTTATAAGCTACCTTGCTTGTTGCATACGATATTATAGGATCTAATGCATCGGAACCTAACACCCCCTTTATTCCGTGATTCTATCGCTCTCGTAGGTTGTCATATCCTCGGGCTTCTATGGTGAGTATGTAACCTGTACTTATACTATGCCCCAAGCAATTATTCCATTTGTCTCTCACAGCAATTCCAACTCGACATTTCAGTTCTGTTCACCATGTACCCTCCTTCAACTTACCCCGGGCATCATGACTCTCTCACCCTTACTTTACCTCTTACTCCTCTCCTAAGTGTTCACTTGGTCTCATTGGCGACGCGTAAATATCTACGAATTACATACTCTTTTTGCGCGATTCGCATTCGTACCCATCCATCCGTATACCTGTATCCATGTCTGTCTTCGCATCCATAGTCATATTTATCTGTATGCCGTATCCATGGTCATATTCATCTAAGTGTCAATATCCTTCTCAATGACCCTTTCGCTAACGCCCTTACCTCGAGAACGGGGTAACTTTACAATAAGACCCATGTTAATATCATGAATTATTCTGTGTCTCAGGCCTGCATGCCTTCTTCTTGGGGCTACCGTCACCCACTATATTCACAACATTCTCCGGGGTTATATTTTCATTTGGGCTAAAAGAGTATTCAATCCCGGAAGTCATTAAATCAATATAAGGACAGAGAAACGAGAGTTTCCATTCTGCTGGAAGAGTAATAGTAACTAATCAGTACTCCCTAAACTGATTCCAACTCTCCTCCAACCATGTCACGCGATCAGAGTTTCGCAATTTTTTTATTCCTCGTTTTGCGCCACTTGGGACCTTATGGGACACAAAGTCTCACAGATCGGCCTTATACTTCGCTACAAATTCATCTGAGATTTATAATTTAGAGGGACGATGAGGTGGTATAATCTTAGAGAATTATGGGTCCACCTCTGCCCGTCACCAGTGTATTACTATCTTTGCCGCCTCACGGCTCTTCTTCTTCCCCCTTCTTCTTGCTTTTGCGTGTCCTTATTCTACCGCTTTTAGTTAATACACTCCCGTAGGGTTCATCATTTCAACCTTCACACTGGTGTCCTCTCTATTTGCTTCCTCCCCTTTTAAGGGTTTTACTCGTACCTTTAAATCTCGAATCCATGTACTCCTGGCTACACTACGCCTTACTTATTCCGTCCCCTATAGTCTATGGCTATAACAATTCATACGTGGAGTCGTGGAGTCTTAGCGTACTCGCCTTACAGTCTTATAACCAAGAAATGCACCCGATATAACACTCCGAGCAAAAACGTACGTTACTTAGCTCATCCAGTAGTTATGTGTCTGTATCTGAATCTGCTCCGATTAATAACTTCCTGCCCCATAGGGATGCTTACATTAATAGTGGGTCTAGCTATCCATGCCACCCATCTAATGTCACTTGCCCTCTTCTTCGGCGCTCAAAATTTACTTGTAACGCCATCTTCGTTTCCCTAGGGCTTAGGTCTCTCTTACGCCGCTAATGCGCCCCATGCCTCCTTATTCTCTTACTCTTGTTTGTGCTTGGAACCGATTTCATATCCGCATTGTACCACTATCATTATTAGTTATAACTCTACTTCATCGCTTCATCGTCGTACAGTAGACCCATAACTCATGATCATCTTTTCCTCCTCAATTCTTTACCTCATTCACTTCCTTCGTTCTAACTTGGTATGGGATATTTGTAGGAGACATGTTCTCCTTTAACTACCACGCCACTATTCCTTAGGCACTCGTACTTCGTACATTTCCTCTTTGCTATCTTATCTTCTCCCACTTAATAATCGATCCTTGACTCTTCGCATGAGGAACCATATACTTAACTTAGTACCGCTTTGTTATTTAGGATACACCACTTGTGTCAATCCGTCCCTTGCTGCCTAAAACTAATTCTATCCGTCCTGATCATCCCCCATCTCGCTCCTATCGCGTTGACCTTCCTCCTACTAATTATTCTACTTTCATTATTTATCTTTACCGTAGTATCGGCCTTATACGCCCAACTAAAGATATCATCCATGCCCTTAGGCGTCTTCTCGCTATACTTTACATGACAATGCTTGTTACGGCTCACTGTACCCAGATCATAATCCATCCTATAGAGTGACACTTCTTGATCTCATTTGCAAACCTGCTCATAACATAGGGTAGCCTCATGAAGCAGGCATACTCAACCTGTTATCCTTTTTAGTCAGTCACATTACATTTACCATATGGCTTATTTGCACACGTATTCGCATTAAGCAAAAAAGGGTGCTAGAAATATACCTGGAGTAATATCAGGGGAAGACTCAGGATCCCGTCGTTCAGCTAACGCCTGGGTATGATGCTGGGATCCGCTTGGACTAGGCGTTCTTCGGTCTCTACCACTGCTTACTAGCCCCTGTGGCCCTGACCTTGGAGGGCGTGTCAATGATGAAGAGCCCGTTACCATTCCCGTAGTCCGAAACTCACTTTTACCACGTAGCGATGGACAATTTCGCTTAAAATGGCCTGGCCTAGCACATGCATAACAAACATCCGAGCCCCGGCGACATGGTCCCCAATGTAACCTGCGACACTGAATACATCGTGGTACTGGTGACCTCGTCTGACCGGAATCACTCTGAACATGAGAACAAGAAACTCTGAGACTCTGGGATGACCTTGAATAAGCAGGTCCATCAAATCTGGGTCTGGGAAACTGTGGAGGTGCATCTCTAATCTCACGGTCAGACCCAAAGGAATTAACTCCCTTTCTCCAACCCCTGTCATCGTGACTCGCATTCTGCCGCTGAGTCTGAGCGGCTACAAATTGAGTCAGTAAAAGAATGGCATGTCTCATCTCTTGGCCCGCGGTATCTCGCGATGGAAAGGGGGGTAATGGAGCTAAGATCGAGGCTTCCCTCTGATCCTTAAAAGTGGGCGAGGTATGAGAAAATCGAAGTGGGGAGTTATTCTGGGGTTCGCCCTCCTCCATATCCGTAGACGGCTCTCGATCAAGCCCTTCTTCAACCACCATCTTTCCCTTCTGGGCCGTCGTAGCTTTTCCCCTCATCGGTTTTGCTGAAATGACAACGCACCGTTAGGAGAGGAATAATCTTACGACACAGCTCTATCGCACGATCTATTAAGAAGAGAGACGGTCATGTTTCCTAAATGCCCGGTAGCCTCCTGTTTATAGATGTGGTGCACAACACATCGATAAACAAGACTCTACTAGACACGGCTCGTAGACACTTCCTAGGACGAACTGCTCTGATACCACTTCTGTCACGACCCGGCTAGGGGCCGCGACGGGTACCTGGGGCTAACCACCGAGCACCGCTCGTGCTATCATTTACCTAACCCATTTAACTGTCACGACCCGGCCCCGTGGGCCGCGACTGGTGCCTTACTTGGTCACCCGAACGGACAAACATACCAAATCGTCATATTACAGCTTAGTTCAGATTTCAAATTTCATCATTTTAAACAGTTCTGAAAATAACTATTATCTTAAGCGGTCACGCGTACCAAAAATATCATATCGGAACAGAAGGGGCGGCGGAATACACATCGCCGATCATATGTACATATGCGAACACATGGGCCATTTTGGCCGCCATAACAAACAGGACCGCATTAAAACGCAAATCAGAAATAAAACGAACACACATAGGACCCACGACCCACATATATGACTACAGGCCTCTACAAACCAAAACGGAAACATATGGCGGGACAGGGCCCCGCCGTACCCCAAATAGCTAAATATACATAAATATATACATGACAGAGATATGTACCAAAATATGGGCTCCGGATCAAAAGGAGCACTCTGTAGTAGCAGAAAGTGTGGCCTACAGTGGCGGATCACCAACGTCTGTACCTGCGGGCATGAAACGCAGCGAGGAAAGAGGGTCAGTACGAAAGATGTACTAAGTATGTAAAGCATAGAGTACAGAAATTCAAACCATAACCACAGTAAAGGTACAGAAAGGGAATACCGAATTAGTATATCAAAACCGGTACGGAAATCATATGTACATAATGCAAGTAAAAGAAATCATGCATAAGGCTCAGGAACGTGGTCGCCACTCCGACACTGGCGCCACAACACAGCATACTCCGGAAAGTTTCAAATCTCCGTACAACCCCGAACATAACATATCATCACACACATCATATCATAAGCCATATCACAGCATAACTCCATAAACGGAACCCGGCCCTATGGTGAGGTCTCGGGAACCGTAACACAACATACTGCCGAATATATCATAGCACGCACGATCACAAAACCGGCCCGGGAACCGGCGAACGATATCATAATAATGGGCACGAGCAGAGTAGTGCGGAAACTAATGCAATTTACATATCAAAACATTTATGAAACTGGATATAATCATATGACAACCCGTTAGGCAAACTAGTCCGGACAACTGATCAATACGGGGTTTATCTCACAAAAGTACTTCTGAAATCGTATTCATAGTTCAAAATGTAAATCAGAATATCATGGAGTAATCAAAACATTATTCTTTAATAGCTAGAGTCATAAGTAAAAGTCTCTTTCCGATATCGTACAAAGTTAAGTCAATTAAGACAACGAAGGAGACTCGGGGCTAGTGGGCCCACCTCGGTCCAAGTCGAGGCGGCGTACAAATTTTTACAGACATTTGACCTTATGGAATCAACCATGAAAGCTTAGGGGTGATTCGATCATGTTTACGAAAGTTACGAATGTTTGAACATTCCTTTTCAACAAAGCATAAGTTTCTAATTCAATTTCGCTGAATGGAATAGTGCTAAAAGTAAACTCGGGTTTCTATGAATAGGATGATCCCCAAGGTTCAAACTCAAACCTAGGACATCTAGGACATGCCAAGAGAAGAAAAGGGATAGCTTTACATACCTTTCGCGCTTCTTACGCTTACCCAAACTCAATCTCCGTTTCGCCCAAAAACCTACAATTGGTCATAGTTACCAATTATGAGTTGCAAGCTTTTAAGAATTCAAACTTAAGTCTATATTTGTCTACCGAAATTTCGGCAGCATTTCTCCTATACATATAGCATCCCCGAGACTTAGCTCGGCCCAATATATCAACAACAACAACCCAACAATCCAACAACATCAAAAATTATCATAAAGCGCACTATAACATAAATAGTCCTCTTTTCTACATAGTTCAACAACTTCCATTCCAACTTCCCGTTATCAAACTAATATTAACATTTTCCATATCCATCAACTAATTCAAGATTATTCAAACATATTTCAATAACATTCCAAACAATATTCATGAATTTAAGTGGTTCCGCCAACTCCATATTCCATCCGAAACTTCAACGAATGCAACAACACTACCAACTCACATTTTTTTCTCCCAAATTCATTAACAACAACCATAATTCACATTTAAAATCTTACTTTCACAATTATATAAAAATCATATAAAAATCACATAATTTCCCATAATAACATACAACCAATTTCAATGCTAACTCAAATCGTTAAACCTTTATTTACGTCACAAAGGTCACAACGACATAACTAACCAACTAAATGGAATTTAATTCACCTTCCCTTGACCACCCTATGGCTCACGGCCACACACACCACTCCACACACACACGGCTTCACACGCACACATCACAACCCCATAATTCTCATCTAATTCCAATGCTTACAACATATATACTTATTCCATAACACAAAAGAATAGATTTCTTACCTTTTCCTTCAAACTTCAATCTTGCCGCAAATGTTGCTCTCTCGCTAAACCAATTATATCACGTCGGAGAGCGTCCTGAACTTAACAAGGATTCAACAAGAAAGAGATTCTTAGGATGAAGATTAAAGAAGTAGATTTTTTTTTTGTTGTTGAAAGGGGTTCGGCCAAGAGCCTTATGGAGGGGCTTTCCAATTTTTTTTTGTTTTGTTTTGTTGTCTTGAAGCTTCTATTGGATAATCACTTATATACTTATCCTTTATACTAATTGATCACATGGAAATTAATTCATACTTGGGCTTGGGACAAGGCCTCTTGGCCGGCCACCCCCCCTTACGCTTGGGCCTTTTTTTTTTTTTTTTTTTTGTGTTGAGCCGAATTCATTAGAAATCTTATTTTGTAATTCCCGAACTAATTTTCTAAAATTTCAATTTTGCCCCTAGCCTTCCTCAACACTTCCTCACTAATATTTTTCTTTCATGAACAACTCATATGTTGAATAAAATTAATTATGACCTCATTTCTTACAAGTCAACATTATTTTAAATTTTCCAAGTATGCAAAAACACGGGATATAACATTCTCCCCCCTTTAGAACATTCGTCCTCGAATGTTAAATTAGTCTTACAGGATCTTATGAACATGGCGGGGGAGTCTCTCTTTATAAATAACACATATAAGTTATTTGTCAATCAGAATAACAAACTCAAAAGTTTAGATTACCTGTGGGTGTAGGAAACAAGTGGGGATACTTATTCTTCATCTCATTCTCCACCTCCCAGGTCATTTCTTCCCGGTTATTGTTCCGCCACAGGACTTTAACAGAAGGCACTTCTTTGGTGCGCAGTCTCCTCACCTGATGATCCAGAACAGCTATAGGTTGCTCTTCATAAGACAAGTCCTCCGTTACTTGAATATCATTTACTGGAAATATTCTGTCAGGATCACCAATACATTTTCGGAGCATGGATACATGGAATACCGGGTGTACAACCTCTAGATCTGATGGTAAGTCCAGCTCATAAGTGACATTCCCAATCTTCCGGATAATCTGGTAAGGCCCAATGTATCGCGGACTGAGCTTTCCCTTTCTGCCGAATCTTATCACGCCCTTCATGGGCGACACCTTTAGAAATACCCAGTCGCCAATCTGAAACTCTAACGGTCGACGTCGTTTATCAGCATAAGATTTCTGTCGACTCTGGGCCGCTAATAGTCGCTCTCGAATCAGTTTCACTTTATCGACTGCCTGCTGGACCACATCTGGACCAATTAATTTAGTTTCACCCACGTCGAACCAACCGATCGAAGATCTGCATTTCCTACCATATAGGGCTTCGTACGGCGCCATCTGTATGCTGGAATGATAACTATTATTATAAGCAAATTCCACAAGCGGCAAATGATCGTCCCAGCTGCCTCTGAAATCAATAACACAGGCCCGCGACATATCTTCCAATGTCTGAATGGTGCGCTCGGCCTGCCCATCGGACTGAGGATGAAATGCTGTACTAAGACTCACCTGAGTCCCCAATCCTTCCTGGAATGATCTCCGGAAATTCGCTGTGAACTGGGCACCTCTGTCAGTGATAATAGATACAGGAACCCTATGAAGTCTTACTATCTCTTTAAGATACAATCTGGCATAGTCCTCAGCCGAATAAGTAGTCCTGACCGGAAGAAAATGGGCTGATTTCGTCAATCGGTCAACAATAACCCAAATAGAATCATACCTCCACGGAGTGCGCGGTAACCCAACAACGAAATCCATATTAATCATCTCCCATTTCCAAGCTGGAATTTCCATTTCCTGTAGTAATCCGCCGGGCTTTTGATGCTCGATCTTGACTTGCTGACAATTTGGACATTGGCCAACGAACTCTGCAATATCTCTTTTCATGCCGTCCCACCAGTATAAACATTTAAGATCATGGTACATCTTAGTAGACCCAGGATGAATAGAATACCGAGCATTATGTGCCTCGCCCATAATTTGCCGTCGTAACCCTGCAACGTCCGGTACACATAATCTGCCTCCGTATAATAATACCCCTTCAGATGAAATTTCAAATAGAGTCTTTTCTTTATTAAGGGCCACATTTCTATACTGTGCCAAGACAGGATCTTCGAACTGACGCTGCTTAACCTCTTTCATAATGGATGATTCAGCAACCTCCCGAACCGAAACCCCAGCATCTCCAGAATCTGCCAAACGGACCCCAAGGCTGGCTACCTGATGAATCTCACGAACCAATTCTTTCTTATCAGGCTGTACACCAGTCAAACTGCCCATGGACTTGCGGCTAAGTGCATCCGCTACCACATTGGCTTTCCCATGATGATACGAAATATCAACGTCATAATCTTTCAATAATTCAAGCCATCTCCTCTGCCGCAAATTTAGTTCCTTCTATTTAAAGATATACTGGAGACTCTTATGGTCCGTATAAATATCAACATGGACCCTATATAAGTAATGCACAGGCATAACAAACATCCGAGCCCCGGCGACACGGTCCCCAATGTAACCTGTGATATTGAATACATCGTGGTACTGGTGACCTCTTCTGACCGGAATCACTCTGAACCCGAGAACGAGAAACTCTGAGACTCTGGGATGACCTTGAATAAGCAGGTCCATCAAATCTGGGTCTGGGAAACTGTGGAGGTGCATCTCTAATCTCACGGTCAGACCCAAAGGAATTAACTCCCTTTGTCCAACCCCTGTCATCGTGACTCGCATTCTGCCGCTGAGTCTGAGCGGCAACCAATTGAGTCAGTAAAAGAATGGTCTGTCTCATCTCTTGGTCCGCGGTATCTCGCGAAGGAACGGGGGGTACTGGAGCTAAGATCGAGGCTTCCCTCTGATCCTTAAAAGTGGGCGAGGTATGAGAAAATCAAAGTGGGGCGTTATTCTGGGGTTCGCCCTCCTCCATATCCGTAGACGGCTCTCGATCAAGCCCTTCTTCAACCACCATCTTGCCCTTCTGGGCCGTCGTAGCTTTTCCCTTCATCGGTTTTGCTGAAATGACAACGCACCGTTAGGAGAGGAATAATCTTACGACACAGCTCTATCGCACGATCTATTAAGAAGAAAGATGGTCATGTTTCCTAAATGCCCGGTAGCCTCCTGTTTATAGATGTGGTGCACAACACACCGATAAACAAGACTCTACTAGACACGGCTCGTAGACACTTCCTAGGACGAACTGCTCTGATACCACTTCTGTCACGACCCGGCTAGGGGCCGCGACGGGTACCCGGGGCTAACCACCGAGCACCGCTCATGCTATCATTTACCTAACCCATTTAACAATCATTCATCTATTTCTGGTTAACTTTAAAAAGAGGATTTGCTTTTCATTACAAAAATATAACGCGTTAATACAAAAACATATTTCAATATACTTATACACATGCTTACTACCCACGTTGTGGAACCACACAACCCACATCGAGCATCTACGATCCTCTATTGTGTGACATACAAATATATACACAAATGGAACAACCAATTAGCGCCTCCGGAAGATGGAGTGCTCTTCAGCTCGGCTAGTGACTCCTATCAGTCTGGACCGCTTTCCCGTCTACCTGTGGGCATGAACACAGCATCCAAAGAAAAGGATGTCAGTACGAGCATTGTACTGAGTATGTAAGGCATACATCAAGAATTAAAGTAAGAATAAGAAAGTAAAGTACGTACAAGGAGATAATCGATAACTGCTTGCCTCTTAATGCGGATCCATGCATGCATACTCATAAAGCATCATATAGTAAATTGTTGCGGAACGCGCAGCCCGATCCATATGTCATCATATGTTAGTGCCGAGGAACGTACGACCCGATCCATAAATATAATAAGTTAGTGCCGAGAAACGTACGGCCCGATCCATAACCCATATATCCCGCGTCCGGGCATCCCGCGTCCGGGATGAAATCATGATATGCCAGCTGACCAGGTGACTATGTGTCTATAGCGCCTCACCTTCCCCATTTCCCCTGAAAACATTTTCATATCATATATATATACATACATAATATACATAGCATGCTTGAGAGCCCAAGGAAAAACTGTAAGTACGTTGGAGTGACGTAAGGTCGAAAGCCTCCGATTATGTTATGAAGTAATCATCGTCACTTTGTCTCACCTTGAGGGAACAATTATTATAAGGTGAGACTATCAATGAAGAATAGCATTAAAAGAAAGCATAGAATAAAATCATGAACTTCATAAGGCATCCATTCATATACTTTGGAAGATTTAGAAATAAAGTCACCATCCATGAATAAATTGAGAAATTAGTAAATAGCTCGACGTTCTCATATAGTCCTTGAAATCGTAAACTTGAAACTTTTAAACATAAGATCGTTCTCATCATAGTCATCATAATGATATTCTCACTTTTGACATCATCGTTGTCATTGAAAAAAAATATCCTTCGTCGTTATCAGAAGAACTCACATAATCACAACCTTTAGTTTTGGAAAATAGGAGTACTTGGAAAACATTTATGGAATATCAAGAAGGAAATCATACTTCAGAATCTTAGACTTTTTAACCTTTGATAGCAAGGAAAAGATGGGAGCATTTATGAAATCGTAAGCTAGGGATCATGCCTTTGAAAGAAAGGGAATAGCCTCACATACCTTCGACGTTTACAATTCTTATTGCTTGCTCGCTCTCCTTTAATGCACTCGTATATACCTTCAAGAGAATTCATGTCGTTGTTAGCAAAGTAATTATAAGAACGGACTACTATTTCTAAGGAAAATTGGATAGCACTTCCTTCATTTCTAGTACTTTTCCCATGTTTCATTTCAACTCTCATACATTCGTAATGACACTCACAATATTACTTTCAACAATCATCACTTATACAGTTTGAGAAAAATCTACCATTTTCCTCCAATTTCTCCACATCCATGGTTATAGCTCGTTATCACGTTTTCTCGTATATAATACTTATTTCATGGTCTAGACGTTATTTATAACATATTCACAACCGTAGCTTATCAACATTCATGACTCTATTCAACTACTATTTAATTGTGCCACTATTCACCCATGAAAGGCCCATTTTCTATGTTCTTATAAGTATCTAAGCCTTCCAATACCTTGAACCATATGGTATAGTCATGAAACATACCTTGGACGATGGTGGAACAAGCCTCGAGCAACAATACTCTTTTTATACCAAAACCCTATTTCAACCCTTTTGAGATTTCTTGAAGAAGATGACTTCCAATAGAGTCTCATGCACTTGCTTTCATGAATTAGATGTTGATGATCTTGGTTTCCCTTTGATCCCTTGAATTTTGTGGATGAATATTTGGAGAACTTCTAGAGTGTTCTTGAAGGTTGTATGGATGAAAAATGAAATAAAATGAGGCTTTGGTCCCGTTTAGTAACTCAAAGTTGATCTTTAATGAATTCCAGTCGGGGTGAACAGTGGTCGTAAACCACAGTTTACGAGCCGTCCTCCCTGGTCGTATTTAAGCATGTCCAAAACAGAGAAGTTGGCTGAAGAATATTGCAGTTTACGATCGAGGTTTACGGTCCGTAAACCAGTTTACGGGCCGTATTCCAAGTCGTATTTAAGCATTCCCACACTTTAACAGAAAGTTGGAATTTGAAAGGCTGGAGGACGAGGGTGGTTTACGGTCCGTAAATCACTTTACGGGCCGTAAATCACTATACGACCACTGGGCTGCATGAAATTCTACAACTTTTCCATTTCCAAAAATTCACGAATCATCACCCCTTGCTTAGTAAAACACCCCACACTCATACCCTTGTCGTTCTATTCCTTGTACATATACGGGGACTTTTCCGAGGTGTAACATTTAGATAGGAAATAAACCTACCTTTTGGTGACGCAATATTCCCTTTCCATTCTAGAACTGGTTCTCCCGGAAATTGAAAACGAACCATTTTCATTCTACAATCAACATTGGCATAGCAAGAAGCCAACCAATCCATGCCCATAATGACATCAAAGTCTATCATTTTTAGCTCATGCAAGTCAACCGTAGTACGACGGTCACAAATCACAACTATATAGTTTCTATATACCCGGCTAGCTATTACCGATTCACCAACGGGTGTAGACACCTCAAAAGGTTTGACCGACTCCGGTTCGACTCTAAATCGACCCACAATATATGGAGTAACATATGACAATGTGGAGCCCGGATCAATCAAAGCATATAAATCATGAGAGAATACCGATAATATACCTGTGACCACATCAGGAGAAGACTCAAGATCTTGGCGTCCAGCAAAAGCATAAATACGGTGCTGAGGACCGCTAGAACTGGGGACTCTCCCTCTGCCTCTACCATGGCTGGCTGGCGCATGTGAACCTGGCCCTACAGGGCGTACAGATGCTGAAGATCCGTCTACCGACCCTGAAGGCTGGGTCCTACCTCTACCATGAACTGTGGGGCAATCACGCATAATATGGCCTGGTCGACCACACGAATAGCAAATCTCTGAACCCAATCGGCATGGACCCCAATGCAACTTCCCACACTGGGAACATCGTGGTACGTGTGACCTCGCCTGACCCGAATCACCTCTAAACTAACATCCCGAAAAGCTCTGACTCGTCCCAGAATGGGTGGATCTATTAAATCTCTGGCCTGAAAACCGTGGAGGTGCACTGGTCATAGAATAGCCTGAGTGCCTAGAAAACTGCTGTCTATGCCCGCCTCTAAGCTCATTCATCGGACCCGAAGATCTGGCCCTCTTGCTATTTCCCCTATCATATTGTCCTGAAGGGACACAGTCAAGCACCTATCCATCAAATGTGGCCCTAGGCCCTTCACAAATCGGTGCACTCGGTCACCCATATCCGCTACCATGGTCGAAGCATACCTAGCCAAAGAATTGAAGTGGAGACTATACTCTAGAGCACTCATGCTACCTTGCTTCAAGTTCAAGAACTTATCGGCTCTAGCTCGCCGAACTTCTGGAGGCATATAGTGTCGGAGGAAAGCATCAACAAATTCTTGCCATACCCGGGGAGGTGCATTGGCTCCCCGTGAAGCCATACAAACCGTGTACCAATGTATCGTCACATCTCTCAATCTATATGACGCTAACTCCACCAATTCGGTGTCCGAAGCATGTATCAATCGAAGCGTCCTCAACATACCATCAACAAAGTCCTGAGGGTCCTCATCCGGCTTTCACCCAAAGAATTTCGGAGGATTTCAACTAATGAAGTCACGGGCCCTTGCACTAACAGCCCTATCACCTTGCCGCTGAGTTTGAGCAGCAACCAATTGAGTAAGGAAATGAATGGCCTCTTTTACACCCTGGCCTGAAGCATCCGGTGGAGGAGTCGGAGGTGCTGGAGCTGGGGCTGAGGCTCCCTCACGCTCCTCAGAAATAGGGACTGTCTGGGAGGACTGAGATTGAGCCGCGTTCTGGGACTCACTTTCCTCTACAACTGGTGGCGGTACTCTTTCAGCCCGCTTTTCTGCCGTTGTCTTGCCCTTTTGGGCGGCCGTAGCCTTTCTCTTTACAGGCATCTCTGAAATACACAATACACGGTTAAGGAGAAGGAAGTTCTGATATCATAGCTCTATCGCACGATGTTATGAAGAAAGAAGGTCAATCATTCCTAAAATGCCCGCATCCTTTTGTTTATAAGTGTGGCGCACAACAGACTCATAACCAAGACTCTACTGGACACGGCTCGTAGACACACCCTAGGACAGAACTGCTCTGATACCACTTTTTGTCATGACCCGACTAGGGGCCTCGACGGGCACCCGGTGCTATTCCACCCGGGCACCCCTTAGCGTACCTTTACACTTACATCTAGGTGAGCCACATAATTAAACATACATTACTATTCGTCAATCATACTAGTCCCATTGGACAATAATACCTTTCTATCATCATTGGCATCTATGCCATATCAATATACATAAGCCGACGAGGCTAACAAAATGAAATCCAAAATATAGGCCGACAAGGCCATACATATCTAACCATATACACATGTCTACGAGCCTCTAAGGAGAGTATGTCATATCATATAGGCGGGACAGGACCCCGCTATGCCTATAATTATGTACACAAAAGAATAAGTACCCAAAAGCTATAGCTCCGAATGAAATGGAGCTCTGCTATGTAGTCCCTGAGAATGTAGCTATGGATCAAGTCTGTCTCCCTGAGCACCTGCGGGCATGACGCAACGTCCACAAACAAAAGGACGTCAGTACGAAGAATGTACTGAGTATGTAAAGCATGATCAATTTCAATATTGAAGCATAATAAGCACTATGAGAAATAGCATAGGAGAGGAGGTAGCAATATCAACGTCATAAGCACTTACTTGCCTTTCATAGAGACTTTCCATTTCTAGTACGTCCTTGTGTATATACATCTGTATCCGTAATCATATCCGTACTCATTTACACAGTCTTATTCATATTCATATCGGTATCATGTTCGTATTCATACTTTTATATCCCGTATTTTTGTACGTCGAATTATTCGTAAGCTAATCGACATAAGTTAAGGACGGGATTATTTTTGGGATATGAAATAAGTGCCTTTAATTCTCGATTTTAATTAGTGTACAATTTGTTTATAAACTCCAATTAGTATCGAAATATTATTGGAGATTAGGGACTAATTAACTATGATTAGATTACTAAGAAGGAATTAGTGATTAATTAAGATTAATTACGTTAATTATACCTTGAGTGGGACCTACCCGTTTTAATTAAAAAAAATATAAAATAAAATATAATAAAAAGAATAATAGGTAAACAAATATATTATAATGGTGATTCACCATAGTGGGCACGTGTAGGATTATTAGAATGCATATAAAAAGGTTAGTGATTAATATTAGGCAAGTAGCACATTTTCATCTTCATTTGCAACTTTAAACTTAGAAAGAAAACGAAAAAGGAACATTGCCATGGCTGCCAAGCTCTCGTCCAGCCATGGTTGTTGAAAAACAATTATGTTTTGTTGCTTTGATTAATTTCTAAGGTGATTTGCAAGTCCAAGGAAGTGATAGCAACGTTGGGTATTGAATTGAGGAAGAAGAAATAGTGAAATTGGTGCAAGTGAGTGTAGAATTTGCTCCGATTAAATTAAGGTAAGATTTTCTCATTTTATGGTATAATTGGATTAATGGTGTTGTAATGGAAAGATTAAAAATTCTATTAGATGAGATTGGAAGTAAGAAATTGGATGAATTCGTTGATATTAGGAGTTGTGGTTGTTATATGAAATTGTTGAGTTGAAAGAATAAAAGTGTGGTTATGTTCATATGTTGTTGTTCGTGTGCTTATTGTGTTTCCGTTGATGTGGCTTCTAAATTTGGAATAAAGAAGTGTATAACGTATCATATATAAAGCGTATGTTGGTCTGTTTGGTGTATAATTTTAAATGTTAGTGATTTGGGTTGGAAAAGGATTAAGAAAGGTTATTGGGTTGTTTGAGTTGTTTATGGGCTGGATTGTAAGGATTTAATATGAATATTTCTATTACTGTCGTTGTTGGTATTGCTGTGGTAACAAGAGGTTAATTGGAAGTTCCGGTTAGGTGAGTTATATAGGGGAAATACTGCCCGATTTCCGTTAAGTTCTTAACTAATAAAAATCCTAATCAAGAAAGTATGAATTGAAGAATGATTCCTATAGGTAATTGGTTGCAGATTTATAAGCTAGAAAGTATAGTTTACTAACGATAGCGTTACTGTCATATCAAATAGGTTAAAGGGGGTGACGAAGCGGACTTGATTACGGTTAACCTATAACAGGTATGTAAAGCTAACCCTTCTTTCTTTTTGGCATGATCTTTATAAAACAAACAGACGACGTGTATATGATTCCAAAGAAGTTCCTATTCTTAGAGCTTCTAAGATGGCCAATGTCCTTGATTTCCAGAAGCTATTTCATTATGTCTTGATACGTGTATATGATTCCAGAAGTTCTATTTTGATATAATCCATAAGTGACATTCGAAAAGTACTTGATATGACTATTGTCTTGATTTTCGAGTGATAGCTCGTTTTGATTATTCTATCGAGTCTCAGATATGATTTAACTTGCATATGGTTGCTCACTACTCTGCTCGTGCATGCCTCAATCTGTCTTTCACCGAGTCCCGGGCCGGGTATGTTATCGTGCACAGTTTCACTGCATTGTTCACCAAGTCCCTCACTAGAGGGCCGGGTACGGTATATATATATGATATGATGATATGTTTTTGGCGGCCAGGATGATATATGATGACTTTATTCACCGAGTCCCATAATGGGCCGAGTATGATCTATGATATTGACATGCATGATTTATGTTTCAAAAGGCAAGTGTTTTGGTATTCTGGATGTTATACTTGTCTCCCGTACTCCCTATTTCAGTTATGATCCTCTTTACTGTATTTCATGCTTTACATACTCAGTACATATCTCGTACTGACCCCCTTTCTTCGGGGGGCTGTGTTTCATGCCCGCAGGTACAGATAGTCGGTTTGGTGACCCTTCAACATAGGACTTCTACTCAGCTGTCTTGGAGAGCTCCGTTATTCCGGAGCCTAGACTTTTGGTACAAATCTTATGATGTATATATATATGTTTACCCAGGGGTACGGCGGGGCCCTGTCCCGTCATATTTCGCTATCGATATTCTTAAAGGTCTGTAGATATATGTGTAGGTTGTGTATAAGCTTGTTCAGCAGTGTCTATACGATGTGCTATGGATATGCTCTTCTATAATGGCAGCCTTGTCGGCTTGCGTATGGTGACGATATGTATTGGCAGCTTTATCGGCTTACGTATCATGTTATGATTTGATTAGTTGTGGCTCCTCAGGAGACAGTTTATCTGGATATATATATATGATGAAGTTTCCATATTGTTCTTAGATTCAGTTAGACTACATCTAACAGGTACGTACGAGTGTCCAGGTCGGGCACTAGTCATGGTCCACGAGGTTGGGTCGTGACACATACTCATATCTATATCATATACATAACATTTACGTAGCATGCCCGACCATGAAGGTTCGGTGTTTCATACATACTTGGCAAACCAAGGCTCAAGGTTACACATACCTGGCCCTACCAAGGCTTCAAGGTTATCCGTACCATCCGCAGAGGTGTGCGCGTTACATAATTATATACATATTCTACCCGGCCTTATAAACTCGGTGTTCCATAACAGTCATACATAGTTACATATACATAATAGCTCATAAGCATTTATACTATTAACATCACTATCATCATCGTCATCGTTATCGTCATTCATTACATCTATCTTTATAGGCTTACTCGTCATATGAGGAACTTAGTACAATCGTAGAATATCAAGAATCATGAGCTCAATAGCTCGGAAGATCAAATCATTTGAAGGACATCATAGACTTATAGAAGATTTAGATGTTTGGCCAAAGAACCATGCCTTATGAAAGAAGGGTTAGCCCTACATACCTTTCCGTTAAACTATTTACCACTTGCACGTTCTCTTTCAACGCTCGCGTTTCTACCTTCATTAAAGTCATACTATCATTAGAAATCGATAGCTAGCATACACGACTAAAACTAGAGAAAATTGGATAGCATCTCCTTCATTTATACGACATTCCTCCATAGTGTATATCAACTCCCAAACCGCAATAATACATTCACAATATCATAACAATATTCTTTATTCATCCACATTATCTATATTTCTCACTTCGCTTCCATTCACCCATATCCATGGTGATAACACACGACTACGTTCATTCATGTACATTTCTTATCCCATGTTCTCAACATCATTTATAACATATTTATATCACGACACATCAAGAATCATGACTCAATTCAAGCTATTACTCAAAATGGAACTATTCCACATTCATGACCCATTTTTCTATATCCTTCTACAATCCAAGTATTTCAACTCTATAATACCTTAAACAACATAGAAATACCATAAATCTTACCTTAGATGTTGTAGGAACAAGCCTTGGTTGAACCACTTCACTTGAGCAAAAACCCTAGTTCATCTCCAATGAGACTTCTTGACTTGAATGATCTTTAATGGGTTTTCTTACACTTGATTCACTTAGTTTATGTTGTTGATCGCTAATACCTCTTGAATTATTGTGGAATAAATGTAGAGAGATGTTTTAGAGAGAAGGGGTGTGATATGGAAGTGAAATGAAATAAAACTTGGATCTTTTATTTAATGAACCGTTCGGTCCCCGACCAGATATACGGACCAACATACGGTCCGTACATTTTATACGGGCCGTATGTTTGGTCCAGAGAAATGTGCCATCCTGGAATGATTATACGGTCCTAACATACGGACCGTATATTTTATACGGCCAGTATGTTTGGCCGTATAATCCCCAGTGTTCCGAAGTCCGTTTTCGTCGATTCGTTTGATCTCCAATCCTTATGGAACCTTCTTAGAACTTGCTTAACACCTCAATACCAATATAAGGGACGTTATCACTCTTCTCCAAGACATCATTAAATCCTCATTAACGCGTTACTCGTAATTCCTTTCCGATACCTATCGTTTGCCTTGCCTTCTCTTGGCCAACTTTCTTCCCCTATCTCAAACATCTTTGAAATCTTAACTAGGGTCATCGAATGTCATTTCTTACCTATTCAAATACCGTATGCTTGTACTCTTCACTAGTCTATTCACTTGTGCATCAACGAAATTTTTTTTGAGGTGTAACACATGGTCTCTTCGGGCTTACGTTAGTTTACTTATGACACAAATGGCATAAAAATTTACGAGGTGTAACAAGGACAACTAACATATGGCGAATCTCAATGTAAAAAACTACGAGTTGTAACAATTAAACACGGAATTGATGATTAGAAACTATTATTGCATGATTCCTTCCTAATTAGTGGCTAATATATGAAATTGGAAGTTAGGGTTCATTCCCAAATTTGAGGGTTTTGCCTAAAATCTGAATTTAAGTGATTTGTTAGTTCTTCTAGCTTATAATTGATGGGAATTGTCACCTAAACAATTAATTTCATGTTGAGACCTATAGATTCCTAATTTCATCTTTTCAGTTCATAAACCCTAATCCATAGGTTGGGATTTGGGTCGTGAATAGTAGTAAGGTTGAATGATGTTTCTTCTTTATTCTAATTTCATGATTCGAACATGAAGTCTTCCATTAGCTCGAGGCTCAAAGGAAGCGAAATACTAAGGTTTCACTATTGGAGACTTTGTCGCACGGCTCTCCAGGTAGGTTACAGTTTACCATATGGTGAGACTTCGATTAGCGAAGCGTATGTTTGGATGATATTGTCGGAGAATGCATGTAAACCTTCGGGTATGAAGTTGGGTTGGATATTGTTTTAGGTTTGGCCTTGTTGTGTGATTTGGGGGCAAGCCACCATGTTGCGTTGTTGACTTATCTTGTCCTATTTACTTATTGGCTCATTACCACGTTGAGACATCGGATATTGGTGATTAGTGATATATCATGGCTATGACATTGCAGTACTTTACATGATAGATATCGAGATGAGAATTGTGATTCCATTATGGCTTATTGTGTAGCCTTATTATTGATATTACTTATGTGCTAGGTGGTACTATTAGGGATTGAATTGGTTGTTGATATTACATTGTATTGTATTCATACTCATTTCCATGATAAATTGATAATGCATGGTTATTTTACAGATGATGATAAGTGAGAGAGTTTAGCCTTCGAGGTCTTTACGGGAGAGCGTAAAAGGGAGATGAGCGTCCGTGATCCGAGGTCATTTATCGGAACGAAAGGAGTGTACATTGCTCGAGGTCTCTTTCCGGGAACGAATGAGTGCTTGATACCTGAGGTCTCTTGCCGGGATCGAAAGAGTGCTCATCGCCGAGATTGTTACCGGGATGAATGGTACATGGACTTCACGAGTCCCCCATGGGTTATGATCGCCGAGACGTGGAGATATTCCATTCGGGACATGTTTTACAATGACTGCATATGCATTACATACTTCATTGCATTGCATCTCATTCTTCCATATGCTCCTTGTTGTGGTGTTAATTCGTGATTGATTATTCTTGAGACCTGCCACAGTTGGGTTTAGCTGCTATAACACAGGTGATGACTTGTTATGATATGATTGTGATATACTGGTTCAGAATGGTTAGACTGATACTTGTCACAGTTGGGTTTAGATGCTATAACATAAGTGATGACTTGTACTGTGGCTATGGATTCATTTTGACTTGTACCTTGTTATTTTACGTGTTTATCTTGCTTCGTTGTCTTTATACGCGTTAGCTAGTCTTAGTTGGCCTATGATACCTACGAGTACTTGTTGTTTGTACTGACCTTCACTTGTTGCATTCTTTTATAAATTTAGAGTACTTGTGGGATCTACTTCTACTCCTCGCGCCTGATATTCGAAGATTGGTGATTCGAGTATCTACAGGGTGAGTATGAGGACGTTCGCTGCCCGAAGACTCTTCCTATTATTATGTCTTCTTTTCCATTCTGAGACATCATTTTGAGACTACCTATGTATTATTATTCAGACTAGTAGTATTTAGTTAGATGCTCCTCTATGACCAGACCATATACTGGGGTGAATTTCATTTACTTTCACACTTGTTTATATGATTATCGTGCGACTTACATTATTCACATTCTTCCGCTATTTTCTTCTATTATTTATGAATGTTGAGTTAAGGGTTCGCCTATCGCGGTGGAAAAGGTAGGTGCCCACATGATTTAGTGAAATTGGGTCGTGACAAGTTGGTATCATAGCCCTAGGTTACCTGGTTTATAATACAAGAGCTTGTCCAGTAGAGTCTCGTGGATCGGTAAGATAAGCTCCGTACTTATCTGCGAGAGGTTATAGGACATTTTGGAAACTGTACATTCTTTCATTCTTTCGTGCTACTTTATTCAAATTGGTATCTAGTTGATTCCAATTGGTATCTGGACTTTCTTATCTTAATCACCCACCGAGGGTGGAAACTCGTCCTTAAATTCTTATGTGAATGGTCGATCTACGACATGTTGTGGTATGGTACGAGATGTGTTATTCTGATTCGAACACATGATCAAGTTTAGTCTCTAGTTATGGCCTAAGGATTCGATTATATGGATTCACGATTAGACTCGTTTATTGTGGGAGTTCGTGAGAAATGAGAAAGATAGTTCAAAGGGTTACATGGTCTTCATGTTACAATGTTGGGTTGCTCGGAAGTGACAAAGTGCATTGATGGCTTAAAAATAGTGGGTGCTCGGGAGTGAAAAAATGCATTGATGGCTTAACAATAGTGGGTTGCTCGATGATATGATCGTTTGGGAAAAACTTCAGCTTCATCAAGGCTTTATGATGGTGTGCATGACACTGGTGTACCAATGGTGGGGCGACGATTCAGCAACGGTAGAGTGTTAGATGTTGGTATGTGAGAACAAGTGTAAGTTTGGTAATGACCATCGAATTTGGGCAAACGTATTGTGATCGCGTGTAATAAATAAAAGTAGTTGACAATAAGGACATGAAGGAAGACTTTTGTGCAAAGCGTTTAGCGAAGTGAGACTTCATAGAATATCTTAGACATGAGTACTTTTCGTGAGATTAGGAAGGGAAAAATTGGTATCTGACATAGTTATCAGGATAAGGTTGCGACTAGTGCTAAGGGTCATTCTTGTTATGGGATCGTTGGTGTTAAAGGACTACTCTTTAATGAAGAGAATGTTATGGGCACATCGATTGATCGGTAAATTTGACTGAGTTGTGGGCTTCTGAGGAGCTAGTAATCGACTGATAGAAATGAATTCAATTATGGGTGTATGTGATGAGTTAATGACTTGGGGAGTTACTGGTTGTTACACTTAGATTTGAGGAGAAATATTGATATTGTTTGTGGTACGTTATGATCGTTTAGAGGATCGAGTGGATTGGAGTGTTTTGTTGGTAGATAGTGATCAAAGTGATTTGAAATGAAATACGAGAACTGAAGGATTACAATGAGACATCTTGTTATCGGGTTCAGGGGATTAAGGTTCGTACCACTTGAGGTGAGGTAATATGGGTACTTGAGTCGTGTTTGGGTTGCGGGGACATTATATCATAACGTACAATAAGGGATGTGACCGATGAGGTTGATTGGTGTCTTCGAGGTTTAGGGAAGAAAGGAAATCGTTGAAGCAAAAGTTAGTGATGTGAGAGATTGGTTGCGATTGTACAGTGTAGAGTGGGCTTGAGAGTTTATGGATGAGTTGGTATGTTCGGTTATGTCATAGAATAATAGAGGTCAGTGGTGGACTAAGGTTGGGAACCTTATAGTCATTGTGTAAAATTGGCTAGATCCCTCTACTAGTAGTGTTATTACTCGGCTTATGTGATTGAATAAAGAGAGATTGGCGTGCGAGTGGTTAGAGGTGTTCAGATTTGATAATTGAGGTAAGAGGTGATTCTTCGAAGACTAGTAACGTTAAGGATTTGAGTAAGGGATTAGTAAACAAGGGTATTTGAAATGACAGATCAATGATGGGTTAGCTGAGTTAAGTTCTGGATGACATTTTGGAAATTGAGTAAGGCAATTCGGGCAAGGACGCTTTAGTGAGATACATGAGGATATTAGTAAGACTGGTGATGTGATACGCCAGACTTGGGATTATACGATAGAGTGTGTGGCCTACTAAGACTGGATTTAGAGAGTTTTCAGTGTAGAGTCGAGTGAGTTAAGGGAAAACCATAATGAATAGAGTGTGTGGCCTACTATTATCTCCAAGTGTGATTCAGCTAGTGTACGAGACTTATGGTTATGTGATAGAATACTTAATGGATTTGAGTAATGGTCAGACGATGTCAGTGTATATGAACTGATAGAAATTGAGGAATTGAAGAGTCAAGAAAAGGTTTAGTTGATAGAGAATCGACAAGAAAAAGGCACATCTTAGGAATTTCTTGGGTCAGTATGGATTGTAGTGTCGTTTTCTTGCATATTCCAGATGGGGTATGATTGTTGAGTAGCTTAAAGAAGGAAGTCTACAGAAATGGACCAAGCGATATGACAAGGTCTCGTGAGGATTTGTGATCAGCGATTAGTGGGAAACAAGTTTCAGAGAACCAACATGTTAAGTCTTATGGAAGTGGCTTGTGTGGTTCACAGTTGAAAAATTTCGTAACACTCTTCAGTGGATGAGTTAGTGTGGTTTAAGGGAAAGGAATTGTGGAAATCCCTATTATGTGAAGGATAGAGTTATATTTTCGAGGTGAAACCCTACTCGTGGTAATATATTATGTTGCAAGTAATATTGACTTGATAGCTTGGGTGAGCACTTTGGATATTAAGGACGTGGGAGTGATTGCGTGAGGTTTAGAGCAGTAGTTGTAAGATTGGATACTTTCGAAAAATTTATGGGCATATCGAGGTGATACAATGAGGTGTTCGATGGTTAAATGATTATTATATGATGTTTCAGGTTTTGCGTCGACAAGTTCGGGGTTGTATTGGATTTGCGTGTAGGGTAAAGGTTGATAAACATGAAGATTGCAATTGTAAGGTATATCTCTTCGGTACAAAGTTGATAACTTGGATAGGACTTAACTTGTGGAGTCGAGGGTGAGAGGCATGAGTTGTTATGCGTGAGGAAAAGATTAGAATTGGCCTCCATATATGTGCGATAGGACTGTGATTGGTTTCGGGATTTCGGAGTCAGTTCATGACTATTGGTGATATTCGAGAGTTGTGCATTCATTCAGGGTCAACATGGTTCGGGTTAAGCTTAATGGTCTATGCTTATATTTTCAGGAAGATATTTAAGGATCTGATGCCTTTCAGCTCAGATTTGAGGTATGACAGATTTACCGAGCTTTGTCAGGGTTTTCTAGTGGATTTGATAATAGTTTCTGAGAACAATTACTTGGATAGGATGATGGTTTACAATGAACTTAGTACAGATTTGAGGAGGAACTTTTGTGCGAAAGGTCTTTATAGTGATCAGTTGGGTTCTGACGGACTTTGCTCGGTGAGATATTCAATGGTGTCATTCCGATATGGCGATTTGAAGGTTTAAGAAGATTTGGAACTAGCCAAGTTGGCTGTCAGTAAGATAAGTTTTGATGGAATGCGTAGAGAACTCAGATGAATCAAGGATTCTTTCTGGCGAGAGTAAGTCATGGTTTCAGGTTTGTGGTGTGTGTGTGTTCATGGGTTTCTAAGAAATGGCGTGCAAAAAAATGGCCTTAGCAAGTGCGAAGGAAAGGTTAGTGGAATTAGAATATCTTCCCAGTTGTGGCCATGTTTCGAAGGATTGCATTGGTTTGGGAAAGTGTTTGTGGAGCCTATTGATCGCATTCAGAGTTGCGGTTTTATCAAATCAGAGGATTCGAGCAAAAGTAATTCATTTATTCAAGGATCAGTTGCGAGGAAAATTCGAATTTGAAGATGTGAGAATTGGAGCTTGAGCTAAGTTTAGAGAGTTGTGACTAGTAAAGTGAGCGATCAGGTTTTTCTGAATGTTACACCCAACAAGGGTGTCATATGATATGGGAAGTAGGGCAAGTGAGCTCGAGGTGTATTGGCCTATTTTGGGACTATTCGTTGTATTGATCCTTGTTTTATGAGTTAGTTTTTCATCAGATCGGTCAGGTGTTTTGTCACACCCTAATCCTGATAGGGCATGATGGGCACCCGACCCTTACTTAGAGCCGAGTGAACCCGCTGGTTCTCGTTATACTCATAATCTCACTGGACTCTTAAATCGTGAAATGAAATACATAATGAAAGCTTTTCAAAAACATTCTTTTCGTCTTTCTCAAATCAAGTAAAATCTGTAATCATATGAAATCTGTAAAGTAATGCATAATGATACATCGGTTTACATAGCCGCTTACAAGACTGAGATACTGTATACATGACTCTGTTTGCAAAAGTCTCTAACGTAAGATATGATATCAAAACCTAAGTTGGGACAGGGCCCCAACATACCCATAATGTATATGACTCAACTCATAAGGAAATACTCCAACGCGGCATCACTCCGAACAGAATGGAGTTTACCAATCCAGCTAATAGCCTGGGACATCCTATAGTCAAACTCCTGATAGCTTTCCTGCAAAGCAATATGGGGCTGTGTGGCATGAAACACAGCGCCCCCAGGCAAAGGGATGTCAGTACGAACAATGTACCGAGTATGTAAGGCAGCAATAATCATACAGAATGAGATATAAGTCATAATGAAAGTTCGAGAAACAACCTGTAATATGAATAGCCCCGAAGGCATGCATGCTTTCATGTAAAACCATTTATCAATGCATAAGTATCCATAGGACTTTATTGCCATCATATCTATATCATGTACCCGGCCCTAGTGGGACTCAGTGTGTATATTGTACCTGGCCTGTATCAGGACTCGGTGTGAATAGCCAATTGATCAGTGGTTGCATATCTACGTGCTGTACCCGGCCGACTATAGCGCGGTTCGGTCTCAGTAACATAATTGTAACATCCCGTAAATTCGAGTTAGGTGTGAATGTGTAAAAATCTAGTGTTAAGATGATATTATACCTATATGAATCCATTCTTGATGAATTCGGGTGGAAGATGGTCGTTTTGAAGTCAAACCAACAATTGAAGTTCTTAAGGGCTCTTAAATTCGCCTAAGTTTTGGTAGGTCTGTCTTCTGGGTGATTTTCATGAAAATGTGTTGCGAATTTTGGAAAAACTTCCTTGATGAAAGTTGTAGATCTTTGAAATAGATTTCCAATGGTAGGTCTCCCAGCCCAAGAAAGGTTTTGTACAAAAAGTTATGATCGTTTTACTGAGCAAAGGTCAATTGTCGAAAAAGAAAAAAATGTGTTGGGTCCACGATGGAAGAACTCAGCTGCGGACCAAAATAAAAACATGATCAGGTGCTGAACCCGCGATGCGGACTCAGCACGGATCGGGAATTATTTTTCGATTCCGAATTTCTTTAAGTCCTACTTCGTTGTGTTATTTCCCACTTCGTTTCAAATCAACATTTCTGAGGAAAAGAGCCCTAGAAAAGTCTGTCTAACCCTAAGGTGAGTTCTCACTCAATATTGATCATTCCCACACCATATCCATCCCCTCTTGATAGCAAATCATCTCTCTAAAACCCTAAGTTCTTATATTTTCAAGAAGAAGAAGATAGGGGCGTGTGGAATTCGTCTGTGATTGTTGAACCTTGGGAATTCAGTTTAGCAGCTTTTTAGCGGGATTAAGGTATGTCTCTTTAAAAATAAAATCCTTTTTGAATAAAAAGGTAATTCATATGTCTCTTTTACAAACTCTCTTGAAAGATTGATTCTTTATAAAAGCATGTTTTGAATGATATGATGAATTGGTTTTACATTCTTGAAGTCTATTACATGCTTTGATTAATGGTTAATGTGCATGAGGGGACGAGCCCACATCAAACCTAGATTGTAACAAACCCTATATATGTATAAAGTATTATGAATGTTTTCCTCTATGAGAGATGCATAGTCATGATGGTTAATTGTTGGTATTGATGATTTTACAAAGGAACTATGACAAAGTAATCTTGTTTAAAGAAGTGGAAACGTTTTCATGATTATCTATGAAATTATAGATTTTCGTAATGGCATAATGAGCTTTAATGCTATTTGATGGTGTGACTACTTTGAGACAAATTGTGAATCGACTTCTATGCTATGAACTTTGTTATTGTGTTTGGCCTAGCTACTCGGGAGGAAGGGTAGCCACTATGGATCCTAGTGTGTTAATGCCTAGCCATTCGGGAGGAAGAGTGGCCACCGCGGGGTTCACTACCCGGGGTGTGATTTATGCCTAGCTATTCGGGAGGAAGGATAGCCACCGCGTACTACATAGTCCGGTGTGATTTATGCCTAGCTATTCGGGAGGAAGGATAGCCACCGAGAATTATGCCTATGCACGATATGCTTGATTCTTGGGCCTGTATTGGCATGTGTGATATTCTTATTATCTTATGGAATTGTTGATGACTATCTTAATTGATTTAAAGGGCATATTTGAAGTTGTAACTTGACAAGAGGCTTTATAATCGGTTTTGATACTTGTTATTGAGATACATAAACTGAATAACTGTTCTTACATTGCTCACATGACTTGCAAGACTGATTTCTTTATGTATTATATACTCTATTTTCTTATTACTTGTTATCCCCGAGGCACTCACTGAGTACGAAGTACTCAGGCATACCATTGTTGTTTTTGATGGTATGTTAGTTAACAGAGAAGAGCGGGTTCTTGATACTCCAGGCATTTAGGAAGGACTTGCTGTTGCTGCTGATTTGGTTAGCCCACACATTCATTCATGGGACACTTTATTTATTTAATTCCATTTATTTATATTAGTTTCCGGGTTGCGTCCCGATGGGTTAGACATTTATTCCTTATTCTTAGAAGCTCCTTAGTATACATTCGAATGTGGGTAGAAGAAGAGTTGTCGTTTAACTCTTTCGGGCACACTATCATGTTTTGGGTGAATTATTTAAATTATAAAGACTTCTGCTGATTTAATTCATATATTCATGATTTGTTACATTTATTTTATAAACTGTTGGAGGCGAATATTGAACCTGGCGGGTTCAAGTGTTATTATTGTGTCATTGAGGTTCTTCCGATGTTGTTCATGATGTCGGATGCCGGTCACATTTAGAGTGGGTTTTGGGGCGTGACAACAATGAATACATATATATATATATATATATATATATATATATATATATATAATTTATATGAGACTCATAGAATCATTATGGAACCTTTTGATAAGATGTAAGGACTTATGGAACCTTTTGATAAGATGTAAGGACATAAGGATTTCAAGTGTCGTTATGAAGTAGTAATGTTCAATAAGTAAAGCTGTCGGAATCATAGACATGAACAATATATAACAAGGTATCATTTGGGGTCAAGTCATGATTCCCCTAATGTGTCTAAGAGTGGGAGTCACTTTTGGGGTTTATATGTTTGTCATTTGTTCGTATCGTAAAGATCATGCCAAAGAAGAAAAGGGGATAGCCTTAACATACCTTGCAGTCTATCTAAATGTCCAACTTCTACTTCTCGAGCTCGTAGGTCTACAATTAAGATAACATAAGCCACAGTTAGATCATTTACATCACTTACTATCCAATCAAAGTACAAATGAAACTTAACTAAATTCGGGCAGCATTTCCCTTATAATTCTTACTCCAATCCAACTCCAAAACAGCCTACAATATCCATAACATTATCAACAACAACAACAACAACAACAACAACAACAACAATAGTCACAAGCTATATTCCAAGAATTCCATCCACAACAACTCAAAAATACACTCCAAATTAGTCCATGCGATAATAAATAACAACAATAACAACTTATACGATTTCTTGCCATTAATTCCGTCGTTTTCGTTTCACAATTTACCTATGACCTGGATGAATTTAAATATACCTAGGAGAGGAGATTCTCACCTTATATGCTAAGAAATAATTTTCTACCACCTTACTACGGAGAAACCTCCTACTTACTTTATGTTATTTCTGGTAATTTGTTGCTTCGTCTTGGTCCGTTGCTTCATCCAAAAACCTTTTATTTATTCTTCCAAAAATTTAGCTCGTTATCCTCTCCGAAATGAAAGATTATGATTGCAATATATATCACTTTGCTTCTGCCCCTTCATAATATCCCATACGTATCTCACTTAGATGAAATATGGGGTTGAAGTCCTCTTAGTGACCCATGGATCCCGCCCCTTAAAATTTATCTTGCAAAAACAAGAACTCCTTCTAGGGATACCACCTAGACATTTTGTTTACTTAGTCACTAGTGCCTGCCGCGTGGAGGGTCATGATGTCCACCTTAATTATTAACCATAATCTACTTATAAGTAATTAATCTCCCGCTACAATTAAACATATAACTAATTACCCGCATAATAAATTTCTTGATCTCAATCCACCTAAATAGTACTTATATACTCATTATTATACTCATGTAATATAGAACTAGTCCATAACCTCATTTGCAACACATAAAATATTATTTGCAATCATCGTCGTCACACTTTTCCATCTTAAATCATTTCGGGACTTCATGTCTCGTATACACTGAGTTCTTGATTTTCATGCCTGAATATGATCAAATCCTACGGCCTAGATAAAATTGCTCATATTGGACGGTTCAATTTCTTGGTCCAAAAATACGGGATGTTATAGGTTGGACTGTATTTCATTCAAATAAATTTCGAACCTCGATAAAACTTATTTTCTTCGATTGGTTTAGCTTCAAATCCTTAGGATACATCTGCACCATCACTCTAACCACCTATAAGCTTGAGGAATAACCTCACTTCTGTTACTAATGGCATTTAACTCGCACACTTTCCAACACATGAAAACACGGGATGTAACATGTTCATCCGGTCTTCCATGGTTTTATGTTGAAGAAGTACCATTCTGATGGTTCCTGTATCATTCATTGGGATTTAGTTCTGAGCGATGAGAATCCTTCCTAGTAGGAGGAGGCCGATATGTGTTCGAGATATCCCCAGTTGTTGGCGGCTCCGGTATCTTTCCCCGTGCTCTTTCTTGTCGCACGAGGACGAGCAATTGTTTAATTGGTATCTGATGTAACGACCTGTTTGATTGTTATTTCTTTTTCAATTCTTTTGACCCTTTCCCGAGCTTTGTTAGCTCACATTTGACTCGAGAGGACTGTTGACATGCTTTTCGAGGTCTTTGGATATGATTTGGGTTATTTTGTGGGAAATTTGGGCTTAAAGCGAAAAGAGTTGACTTTTCGGCAAACAGACCTTTTGGGGATTCTGGTGTCTGGTGCCTGCTATGGCGGCACCAGAAGCGCGGCAACGGTACCGCTTTAGCAGTGACCCTGCCGCTATTGCAGTCTAGTAGAAACTGCTGAAGCGCTAATGTGAGCGCGGAAGCGAGTGACAGGCAGTTAGATTCATTAAACGTGTGTTAAAATCCCTAAGTCCTTCATTTTTACCACCTCGACTTTAGAGCTTTTTGGAAGCATTCAAGGCTATTCTTCATAGAAAATCTTTGTGGTAAGTCCTTTCACCTTCCTTTCCATTCAATGTTCCATTAATCACCTTAGGAATCCATTAAACATGCTAGTTTTCTTAAGAAACGAGGAATTGAAAGAGGGTTTTGTGGGTTCTTCATTCTAGGCTAGTAAGTCTTGATTTATTGATTGGGTTAACTTCATTAAGCATGGAATTGATGATTAGAAACTGTTATTGCATGATTTGTTCCTAATTAGTGGCTAATTTATGGAATTGGAAGTTAGAAATGACAACTGGGTCCATAAAATGATCAAATCAATTAAAGATGTTAGTCTTTTTTTCTTCTTTCTTCCTAAAAATGAAAAAGAAACCATTCGTACTCTCATAACTCAAGTTGGATAACTTTCAAACAGTTCAAAGGATTCCTTGCTCAAAGATGTTCATTTCTATGTGTATCATATATATCACAAGACTTGTGATAAGAAAAAGCCATTTACGCTCAAATCCATTTCTAAAAGATTAAAGTGAATGAGAAAGATGACCCGAATCCGTATTTTTCTATAAAAAAATAGAAGAATTGGTGTGAATCGATTCTACATTGAAGAAAGAATCAAATATTCATTGATCGAATCATTCACTCCATATCCTGAATGAAATTTATAGTATGAGGAAAATCTGTCGACTTTAAAAATCGTGAGGGTTCAAGTCCCTCTATCCCCAAAAAGACTATTTCACTCCCCAACTATTTATCTGACCCCTTTTCCTTAGCGGTTCCAAATTCCTTATCTTTCTCATTCACTTTATTCTTTTAGAAATGGATTTGAGCTAAATGGATTTTTATTATCACAAGTCTTCTGATATATATGACACACATAGAAATGAACATCTTTGAGGAAGGAATCCCTAGTTGAATGATTCCTTCGTAATTAGTGGCTAATTTATAGAATTGGAAGTTAGGGTTCATACCCAAATTTGGGGGTTTTGCCAAGAATCCTAATTTAAGTGATTTTTCAGTTCTTCTAGCTTATAAGTTTTGGGCATTGATCACCTAGGACATTAATTTCATGTTGAGACCTATAGATTCCTAATTTCATCTTTTTAGTTCATAAACCCCATTTCATAGGTTGGGATTTGGGTCTTGCATAGTAGTAAGGTTGAATAATATTTCTTCTTGATTCTAATTTCATGATTTGGATATGATGAGACTTCCATTATCTCGAGGCTCAAAGGAAGGGAAAGACTAAGATTTCACTATTGGAGACTTTGCCACTCGGCTCTCCAGATTGGTTACAGTTTATCTTATGGTGAGACTTCAATTAGTGAAATGTATGTTTAGATGATATTGCCGGAGAATGCATGTAAACCTTTGGGTATGAATTTGGGTTGGATATTATTTTAGGTTCGGCCTTGTTATGTGATTTGAGGGCAAGCCACCCTATTGCATTGTTGACTTATCTTGTTCTATTTACTTATTGGCTCGTTGCCACGTTGAGACATTGGATATTGGTGATTAGTGACATATCATGGCTATGATATTGCGGTACTTTACATGATTGATTTTGAGATGAGAATTGTGATTCCATTGTGGCTTATTGTGTAGCCTTATTATTGATAGTACTTGTGTGCCATGTGTGGTACTGTTAGGGATTGAATTGGTTGTTGATACTACATTGCATCGTATTCTACTCATTTCCATGATACATTGATAATGCATGGTTATAGTACTAATGACGATAAGTGAGAGAGTTTAGCCTCCGAGGTCTTTGCTGGAGAGCATAAACGAGAGATGAAAGTCGGTGATCCGAGGTCATTTACCGGAGTAGAATGAGTGTACGTTGCCCGAGGTCTCTTGCTGGGAATGAATGTTTGCTCGATGCCCGAGGTCTCTTGCAGGGATTGAGGCAGTGCTCGTCACCGAGGTTGTTTCCGGGACGAATGGTACATGGACTTCGTGGGTCCCCATGGGTCATGATCGCCGAGACGTGGATGTATTCCGTCCGGAACATGTTGTACAAAGATTGCATTTACATTGCATCCACATTACATGCTTAATTGCATTGCATCTTATTCTTCCATATGCTCCTTGTTGTGGTGTTAATTCGTGATTGATTATTCTTTAGACTTGGCACAGTTGGGTTTTGGTGCTATAACTGTTACACCTCGGAAATTTCTCCGTGAACGTACAATGAATAGACCAACGAAGAGTATGAGTGTACGATATTTTACTAAGAAGGGGATGACTACTTATGAGTTTTCAGTTGCAGATTTGCACTTCAGCCCAGTTGGTCGTAAAATAGAATACGGCCCGTAAAGTGGTTTACGGACCGTAAACTGCTATCGTCCTCCAATATACAAAATTTCAACTTTCTGCCAAATGTGTACATGGTTAAATGCGACCCAGAATACGGACCGTAAATCAAAATACGGCCCGTAAACTGTGACCGTAAACCACCATGACTCTTGCAAACCTTTCTGGTTCTGTTATGCTTAAATACGGTCGCAAAGGACGGACCATAAACCAGAATACGGCCCGTAAAGTGGGTTTACGACCACTGAACACCCCGACTACTGTTAACAAAAATCAGATTTTTAAGTTAAGTATAAGGGACCCCAAACTCATTTTATTTCATTTCTCACCTTCACAATTCAAGAACCCTCTAGAATACTCCAAAACACTTCATCCACAAGAATTCAAGAGAATCAAAGGAAAATCAAGATCAACAACACCAAATCCATGAAATCAAGAGTGTGAAATCTATCAAAGTTCATTTACACCAAGAAATATCAAAGGAAGTGAAATAGAGTTTGTGGCATAAAAGAGTGTTGTTGCTCAAGGCTTGTTCCAACACTACCCAAGGTAAGTTTGATGACCTTCTCATAATGATTGAAGCATTAATACATTGAAACACTTGGATTATAGAAGAGTGTAGTAAATGGGTCATAAAATGTGAATAGTGCCATAGTTGAATGATAGTTGGATTGAATTATGAATGTTGATGAGTTGGGAGTATAAATATGTTATAAATGACGTGTAGACCATAAAATAGGTGTGATGTATGAGAAAATTTGATGATGAGCTAGAACCCATAAATGTGGAGAAATCAAAGAAAAATGGTGGAATGTGGTAAATGTAGATAAATGATGATTGTGGAATACAATATTGTGAGCGTTTGGGAGTTAATATAGAATATGGGAAAAGTAGTATAGCCAAAGGAAATGCTACCCAATTTTCCCTAGAAAATAGTCACGCGTTCTTATAGTCGATTAACTGACGTTGATGCGAATTCTCTTGAATGTAAAGACGTGAATATTAAAGAGGAACGATCAAGCGGTAGAATAGCTAAAGGAAAAGGTATGTAAGGCTTATCTTTTCTTTCAAAAGGCATGAATCCTTCAAGTCTTATATAATCCTTCTACAAAACGAAGCCTACGAGTCCTTCAATATATTGAATTACATACGAATATGATGGTGATGATAACGAGCTAGAGTATAGCGATTCAAGAAATTGTGTCATGATGTTCCTATAAGGCTAATGATGTTATCTTTGTTAACACTCGCCTTATGCTCTATTTCCTTCAAGGCGAGACACGATACTCATAAACGTTTATAATATAAGCGGGGGCACTCGACCTTACATCACTCCGACATTGTTATAGATTGTTCATAAGCCTCAATGCATGTCCTATGACCAATGTTTCGAGAAACTACGAGTCTATGTTCATAAAGGATTTCATGTGAGATAAAGGTAAGAGATACGCTATAGAAATGATAATGGAAATGATGAGCTTAAGCCCAAAGATTATAAAGACTATCATACGATATTTATACGAAATTCATGCTACAAATATGATGTGATTTTCATAGATTGTCTTTAAATTTAAATGTGTACATTAATAAAAGGTTACGATAAGCTTATAAGATGTATGTGATGGCCATGATAATGATGAGATATATTGATCCTTGTATGATGTATGTGATATGGTCGAGCTACTACGTGGCCGAATACGGATACTGTCGAGCCACCATGTGGCCGAATACGGATATTGTCGAGCCCTACGTGGCCGAATACGCATATTGTCGAGCCCTACGTGGCCGAATACGGATAATGTTTTATGTGTATGAGAAGCTACGGCAGTACGATTATGAATTATATGACATGATGATGTATACACTGTGATGGTTCATGTACGACGATCATGTATATGTGATATATGTATGAAATGTATTTGCCCTTAAAGGTCGCACAGGTTTTGCCTTCACCTCATGACTTATGATTTCTCTATTATGTTTGTTTCATTCATGCCTTACATACTCAGTACAATATTCGTACTGACGTCCGTTTTCTTTGGACGCTGTGTTCATGCCCACAGGTAGACAGGGACACGGCGCAGACCTTTAGGAGCTACCAGCAGATTTGCAGAGGCACTCCATTATTCCGGAGGTGCTAATCGGGTTTATACTTTTGTGTATGTATATATGTATAAGTATTTTGGTCACGACGGGGTCTTTTCCCATCCATATGTCTAGTACTCTAGTAGAGGCTCGTAGATACGTATGTGTGGGTTATATGGTCTCACAAGGTCACTACTGTATATATGTAGATATGTGTACATTATCTTTTGATAGCCAAAGGGCTTATGTATATAAAAGTATTTATGTTCTTTAATGAAAATAATTTTCTTATGATTTTGATATTATGAACTAAAAATGAGGCTTAATGAGTATGATGAGTAGTAGAACAAGCGGTGCTCGGTGGTCAGCCCCGGGTACCCGTCAGGGCCCCTAGCTGGGTCGTGACAATAACATAGGTGATGATTTGTTGTGATATGACTGTGATATGCTGGTTCGGAATGGTTAGACTGATATTTGGCATAGTTGG